>NC_142612.1:54722435-55347435 GCF_059453375.1 Lepisosteus platostomus | reverse complement strand
GTCTTTTATGTGAAATACCTTTTAGTAGGAATGTTGTACTGCCTATTAGTTTTGCATTTAAACTGTAATTATCGACATTTTATGGTGCCAACTGTAAAAACAGCTCATGGGAAACTGAGTTTGGCAGGTATATGGAACAAATTACTGAATTTCCTTCAATAACTGCCAACGTTAAACAGGTAATTTAAACACTTAATAAACTTTCAAAACAGGCTTAGTGAGTCCAGCCCTGAAGGCCAACAGTTATATTATTGGTCAAATAAACACAATTATTACAGGAAGCTGTAAAATCAGGTCACTGTAAGCTATGACAGATGAAGAAAAGAAAATGAAATATTTATGCTAATTCATAGATGATTTTTTGCCCTTCACAGCACTAAGACGGGAGTCTGAAATGCTAAATAACCAATGGGTTCACAAGGCAATTTTTCTTTCTAAAATCACTGTCATTATCTGATCCTCTTCATTTCAGTATTAATCACTCAGGTAATTCACTTCTGAATCAACAAAGGAAAATCGTAATTTTGGAAACACCTGCAAAATCTGCAAGCCTGAGAACTTTCATTCTTTCCTTCTCTTGCTGTTTTTTCCCCTCAGACTCTGACATTCATATGCAGAATGTTGTCAAATGTTGTTGTTAGTGTTTTCTTATAAAAATCCTACAGTTCCTCAACAATTAGCCAATTGAAATACTAAAATGACTTATGAGACAACACACTTGTTTTAAATAAAATGATATAATGCATAAGGGGAAAGACAATCAATTTATTAGCTTAACTTATGGCAATACAGTCGGTGAGTGGTTCATCTTGAAAGAAGACTTAGGGGCATGAGGTTATACTCACCTAATGTTAACCTGAAAAAGCTTAAAAACACTTAAAGGTTTTTTTTCTACTGTAAAAGTTATGCAGTGCTCTTGATGTGCTGATGATGAAACATTTTAAAACTCTTTCAAAAGCTTTGCTACACTTGTAATTTACCTCAGGATTAAAATTTCTGTTGTAAAATTGAAAATATTAAGTATTATACGGCATGTTGTACCAGCAAACTGTTTTCCATGGTAAGTTTACTGTGCAGGTTTTCAGATTGCTTCATTTTTTCTCTTTAACTCTTCTCAACTGCCAGGGACCTCCAGCTTCAAATTTTCAAATTCACTCCTGTCAAACTATGTTTTTAGTTTAAGAAAATTAAATGGGATTGGTGTTCATCTTGGTTTTGCATGTGAAAGATTAACAACACATTTCAATGACGCTGTGAGTCCTTCTGGTGCCCTCGTATTCCATTTTCACTAACGAGTGCAATCGACTGGCTTTAAACCTCAATTATTCCAACTGAGCAAACTCAATACCCAAGCAAAATTATATATTGAATCACACAAAACTGCAATGGATCTCTTGGAATTAACTGCAACAATAATGCTGTAAATAGGCCAACTGAACTTTGGTAATTATATGGCCAAATCAACAGCTTTTTTTCTTTCATCTCCCTCACTTCCCCTTTGCTTCCTCTCCTCTCTTTCCTTTTGAACTGCTTCTTTCTTCTCTCTCCAAACCATTTTAGCTAGATTATCAACTGGGCCCTTCAAATGCACTGAGCTCATTTATCAGCAGTGTATGACCACAGTGAGAAGTCACACATCCCTGAGCTCCTTGTAACACAAAGCATGTAACAGCTGTGGATGCAAAGAGTTCTCTTGAGCCTCTGTGCCTTCAGCTTTCTCTTTACTGTGGTCTATTTTTTTTTCTCAAAGAGTTCTTGTCAAGAGTAGTACAGTGGTTGCTGCCTTGCAACTCTGGGGCCATGGGTTCAATACCTGAGGTGTTATCTGGGTGGAGTTTGCATGTTCTCCCTGTGTTTACATATTAACGTGTGTTTAGTCCAGATGCTCTGGCCTCCTTCCACAGTCCAAAGGCATGCTGGCAGGTTAACACGCTTTCGTAAAATTGTCCCTGGTGCGTGTGCTTGAGTCTGTTTGTGCTATGTGATGGACTATCCAGGGTATATTTGGCTTTGTGCCCAATGCTTTCTGGGATATGTTCCTGGCAACCATGACCCTGAATTGGAGAAGTGGTTATTATGTGCTTCTTGTCAAATAATGATCAGGTCACCGTAAATAACTTTAAAATGCACTTAAGGTGTTTGTTACAACCTGAAACTTTCCCTGTTACAGCACCGTGACAGTGAGGTGTTACAACCTAAAACTTCCCCTGCTACAGCACTGTGTCATGAAGGTGGGACCTAAAGCTTCTCCTGCCACAGCACTGTGTCATACTAAATTAATATGTTCTGAAACAACTGCCTTTCTGACAATGTACAAACACACCAAAGCATGTTAAAGGACATGCTGTTGCACCATGGGAATTCTGCCTTAATGAACGTATTCTGATATACCAGTGAAAAAGCTGGATTTGAAAAATGAAATAAATCCATCACTCCCTATATTTTCCTCATAAGGTTATACAATTAGCATGCCATTGAAAGAGACACCTCCAGGCTGAGAGTGTAATTATGTTAATTGATAAAATGTATAACTGTCCTCATTATCTCTTTGGGTCATGGTGTTTTTGTGCTCGCCGTTGTGTTGAACTTGAACATGAGAGTCATAGATATTATTATAATCATAGAAAAAGAGACAAATCTATGTGAACTTCCCCAGATAAGGATGACAATGTAAGCATCCACAAAATCAGTTATTTTTATCTCACACTTGTTTTGTATTTTTATTTTCATTATAATTATTCCACCTTTTTTGCTATTAATTATATTCAGATATGGTTTGCTTTATTCGATGGATTTTTACAGGACAAAAATGCCATCATCCTGGCCATGTATCTCAATCAGAAAAATCAGAAGAACAAGAAATACATTTAAAAAACTTTAAAGGCTACTTTAAAGGTAGAGTCGCACTGTAAACAGGTAGCTCTGTCTGTGCCCCCGTTAGAAAGATGTAGTTACGCTATTCCACACTCCCCCTTGAACACTTACCCCATGAGCTGGATAAGAGATCCACCCCAGCTCCCCTTGACTCGCTTTTGAATCCAGCAGGTTAACTATGGAACAAGAGGAAACAAAAGAGAGGTGAGCCACTGATCTTTTTTTTTTATTTCTGTGCAGCTTAAAGACAAGCTTCCTTCATCAAAACCACATTGACTCAGCTGCCTGTCCTTTCACCAGTCGATGAGCCACAATGCTTGACTGCGCCTCACCAGCCCCTTATTTATTTTTTTCTACCAGCAGGTGCTTATTCCCTTTCCGAGGAAATTGCATGTATTAACAGGTTCACTGGTGACCTCCATTCCTGCCTCCACCCTTCTCACACCCCCACTGTCCTGCAGCACTGCTTGAGCGAAGTTGCAGGTTCACGCTTGACGAAATGAGAACAGACAAAATGGTGTGTTACTTTTTTTTTCCTTTTCAGGGAGAATTTAACCTTTACTTATTCCTTTGCAGCCGATGCAGTTAGTTTCCCACTCAAAGTTGCAGTTTTTCCCAAGGGCACCTGCTCGCAAGACCTCGGCAGGCCGCAGGCCTCAGACATCTTAACCTGCACACCCCTTACAAATTTGTTATTCTTTCGATAGGCATCTAAATCAGCACACAAGGAAACACAGCTACTTCTCAGAATCTGGGAATCACATAAAACAGAAACCAGGCTATTAAATTAAGAGTTGGTTCACAGTAGCTTTACGAAGCTTTGAACAAACGAATCAAATCCTGACTGGTTTTGCTGAAGAAAAGATGTGTCGTCTACAGTGAATATTGATAATTAGCTTGTGACGAATTTCATGTAGAAGACGTATCAGTGTGTAAGCTGCAGAGGAACAAGAGGTTAATTCCCTGTTGAAAAGTAAGAAGAGGAAAACACACGTTTCAGTTCCGGAGCCCTTGTCGCTCCTGAAGAAACCTCCATAGTCGAAACATTGTGGGTTTTTTTTCTTTGTACTTTTCAACATGGAATTAACCTTTACTTGACACTTTGACCTACGTGAGCCAGTATATTCTAGACGCATGTATCAACTGTGCCCTTAAATTTCATTAGGATTGAAGCTGAGGTGAAGGAATATTCAAATGAAGGAACAGTCTGCTCAAAATGATAAAAATGGGTCATAAAATGCACAATTTTTTATCACAAGTGTACACATTTTGAAGTTAGATTACTCTTGTTACTGATGGATTGGGGTTGTGATACTGTACATGCTAGCTGCAACTAAATTTCACAGCAGCCTCTTTCCAGTAAGTGCCTGGGATAGAAGTTTAAACACTCAAAGCCAACTAAAACAAATAAAATAAACTCTGATTGCCCAACTAAAGCAGGCTTTACTGTTGGATCTGTTTTAATTTTCGAAGAAAAATATCATATTTGTGTTTTTTATTATAGTCACAACATATTCATTGGCCCGAAAATGGTAAAATTTAATTTACAATTTTCAATCATTTTTCTGTCTATATATCATGAAGTTGCCACATTCCAGTCTGCTATGTTGCTCAAGATGAGGCCATGAAAGAGGTGGCAAATTTTCAAGTTTCTTTCTCAAGATTTCCTGTTGTAAGATTCCACAGCTACAGCCTGCTGTTCTCCTCATTTGATCAATGTAAAGATTTACTACATAGAGGGAAGGCTCAGGTAAATGAAGAATGCACTCTAGCAGGCTGCAGCTCACAGTCTCATCTCCCTTTAGTCTAATTCCCATCTTCGATTCAGCCATAAATACAGTGATACTGATGGTGAATAATGCCCTCAATTTATAAAAAGCACTGGAACAGAAATGCAGCTGACAAGTTAACCACTCAGCCTCTATAGGTTTTCAAACAAATGCTGTGATTTGTTCTCACTCAGTGAATGGGACATTTAATCTTCCAAGATCCTGTCAGACAGCAGATCACATCAGTGTCTGGACCCATTTTGGAATGTCGAAGTTGAGGACTGAGAAAACCTTTGTACTTTCTATCCAGCGCTAAAAGGCTAGCTAGCTCTCTCAGTGATCCAAGAGTTCCTCCCGTTCTTACCCTCTGGACTGATGGTACAATAACACACTTCAGCTGATAAAAGCAAACTAAAAACATAACAGTCGCTCAAACGACATGTGAATTCTCAAAGGCATTTTTTTCCTAAATCGCACCGTGTAACTGTCTATTTTTAAAATATGCAGACTGTTGAGTTTGGCAGAAAACACCGGTGTAATTTTAAGAAACATTATGTTATTGTCCTGCTTTTCTTCATGTGAACAAATGAATAATCATTCTAAAACAAACTTCATACAGCCTTAAAATCCTCTGAAAATTCCAATGTATTCAAGCACTGCTTATTTGTGTGACTCAGGTGTTTCTGTGTATTTATTGTCCGTTGCACAAGAAAATGTCTTGTTTTTCAGAAGGTTAAACATAGAAGAGATTCCAGTTTTTTTATTGGGTGATTCTTTATACTCCTTATACATAACAAGCCTGCAGGAAACAAATGCAGAGACTGCCTAGAATACCAGGGAACTGGCCTTACCGGGCAGTCAATAGCACTACTGACAGTCCATACAGCCTGTTTTCTATTAGTTCTAATAAAGCTATCTCCTTATGTCAGATAATGATATACTGTAGTTCAAGCTGCAGCTCCATTGGTTTCAATTTACATTTCTCAATGAGCCAAGCAAACATTTCAGATTGAACTGACCAAGAAAATTTAAACCCAGAAAATGAGAAGATTAGATCAGCCAGAGGATTCTGCTGAAGAAGAAGAGAAGCAAGAGAAGGTGAGGGTGAGAATGGGGATAATGCGATGATGACGCACTGCACAGTAGTGCAGGTTTATGATACCATTTTGTTACCTCTTACTGTACATCCTCTTCCTCTTGGAGTTATCAATAGACATATAACCACTCGTCCCCGGAAAGCATGTTACTACCATGAGCCAGAACAGGTGAATCAATAATTGAAAGACATAAAAACCAGGTTTACAACCGAAGACTGCCTGTCGGCATCTACTGAGCTGATAAATTATCACAGCCAGCATTCCTACTGCTCCTCTTTCATCAGCACATGCATCCTAGTTTGAAGATCCCAAGACTGTGGGGAAAAATAACTGTTAGTCGTCCACATACTGACTTGTTGAACAGTAAGGAAAGAAAATGTAGTCTGGGAAGCTTAGTTGTAGCCATAGAAATTATAATACAATTTATTGTATATGAGCACTTTTCAAAAACCTAGCACTAAAAACACAGCAGTAACAGCAGTAGTATTAATAGTATTAATTGGTGACAGGAGGATAAATTCCCCTGTTAAGGATATTGACCACCCATACTGGCCACAGCAAGAGCAGCTCATGATGTTGCAGAAAGCAAGTTTGTTTTCTTCTTTCTAACACTTTCAGTAGTGACCTAAGGAAACACCTCTATACTAAACTAGCATCCATGACACTATATTCTGTAAAAATCCTGGAATTAGAATGAGTTGGAATTACATGTACATATGGCCACTGGGATGTCAACAGTGAAAAATAAAAATCCAGGTACTGTCCATTACCGAGCTGTAGCAACACATGGAGTGTCACTTTGTCATTTTATTATGTGGAACTCTGCTGCTTACACTTCAGTGCAATGCCTTGATACCCAAGGCTTTTCTGTTACCATGGCAGTGAGTGGATATAACATGGAATTCTTAATAACATTTTGGTTCCACAGGGCTGTTGGTTGCTTTTAGGGAATAAATGAAGAGACAGTTTAAAACTTGACTGTTTGAGAGAATAATTATTATAAAAACTATATTTTTCTCAGACTTTTCTAATGAGTTAGGATGTGTATCTCTATTTCAAGAGGATGAACCCTGAATGCTCCTTTATAAGGCACAACTTAACAATGCACTCTCCTTTATTTTGGCTATTTGTCAGCAGCTGCAGTTTCTAAGTATAGCACACAAATCCTGCCCTTTAACCCCAATAACTCCTCTTCAAACAAATATATATATATATTAACAGATACTAACAGAATGTACACACCAGGAGCCAAGGAGCATTCTTTGGTTGTCAAGATTGAGAAATTTCCCTCAAGTTCAATGAAAGCTAGAAATAATGAAGAACTTTTGTTCAAGTCAGGCTGTCACCTAGAGTAGACAGTTTCTGAACTGTGATTTTTCGCTTTCCCCAAATGAATTTACCATGCACAGCAAACCAGAGTCACACACTGACATGAATAAAATACACCAGCGATCTTGCTTACTGCAAATGTCCATTACAAAGACACTGCCACTTATTAACATAGAAAGAATAATACTGAAACGAGCAGAACACTTTGTACAAACTCAGTTAAGAGCAAAAAAGGTTATCCTGCATTATTCTACATGTCAAAAGAATTTCCTTGCTTATCTCATCTTTACATTTCAATTATTTTATACAAATATCAGTCACTTCTCTAGTATTATTTACCTGGTACTATACAGACAATACAGAAAATATTATATTTCCTGAAGAACGTTATATGTATTAATTATATTTATCTATATCAGGATGTCTAAAACATTCTAATGCAATGGTCATAGCTTTGCATATTTCTAGTTTAGACTTAACTAAGCTACAGAAAAAACCTAGAAGGATAACAGCTGTGTCATGAACTGACAGCGTCATTTCTGTCACTTGCTTCATCATTCCTGAAACTATAAACTACAGATGTTACAGAGGTGCTTCATTAAATCCACTAAATTCCTAAACTGTAGGACTTACTTTTTCAAGTGAGATGACTATTAAAAATATTATACATAAATGAAACTGTGCTTAAGAAAGGGGCATTTAATGCACTGTATTGAAAAAATCCCAGCCGTACTCCATTAATCTTTTTATCGCAGTCAGTAAAGAAATTATAACAGGTTCTGTCTATTACAACAGCAATGAAGTGTAAAGCTGCACAGAACATAAATTATTCAGTTTTCTCTTGCGAGCCTAAAGCCTCTGGTCTTTCCAGGTTTCTTATAAATGGCCGGAACTTTCCACTTCATCAGCTACCTCTTCAGAGAAGCACCTTGTACAGCCGATTGCCACCCTGAAGATACTGCAGACCAGTGCAGTGCTATTTTTACACTGGAGTCATGTGTAAGCACATTTTCGGCACCTCCGAAAGGTACCATCGCTCACATAATGCCCCTCTTCACAGCATGTGCCGATGCTTTGGGATATATTAGCTGGAGCCACAGTTGCAAAGTCTAAAAATACTGTACAGAAGCCAGCATGGTTTTCCATTAGGGGAAAGAGAAACTGTTCTAAATGGTTATTGTACAGTCTTTGCATGGTTTCTTACCTTGGGCCCTTAATTGGCTCACCTGTCCGAACACAGATAATGTAAGTTTATGTTATTGCGATCGCACCTTGTGCAACTTTTCAGTTGAAATGATCTTGGTGAATTTCAGTAACTCATTTTGTCTCCTTGTTCTTGTTCTTACACCAATTCAGAAGAACAGAACTTAAAATGTTTCTGAAACGGCTGAATACTTGGGGAAGCATCCTGCAGTACCTTCCTAAATCATTATTTGACATCAACTTTAATCTCACAAATGTTTAAACAGCTTTGTATCAACTCTATTCTCTAAAAAAAATTACATTGATGTTGACACACGTCCGAGCTGGTTCATAAGGGATTAGCCCTACAAAATCTGACTGCTGCTTGGTTATAAAGCACCATGGAGCTTAAGCAGCATGACTGATGTGACAGGATATCCCCAATGTAATCTGTGATGCAAACCATGTTCAGAACCAGACATCAAAATTTGAAATCTCTGTACAATAAGGGTTAATTTCCTGGCCCACCATGTGTGCTTAAGACCATCTTGCTTATGTAACCAGTCACAAATGACAGAAAAATTCATTTGCTTCTTTAAACAGAAGTCTGTTTCGCTAGGCGGCTTGCCCAGATTTAAAAGAAGATATGAAATAAGCACAATTGTCTGTGTTCATATTATTTTTGCTTCCATGTGTTGTTTATTACTTAAGAAAATATGAATCTCTGCAAACGGAAAAGCCATTTTTTTAAGTGCAGTTCTTTCGTTCATATCGAAAAAAGGAAAGTCTCATGACACCTAATAGAATCGTAATGCAGAATAGTAATTAATAATAATGGATTTGCAAAACCTTTTTTAAATGAGTTATTAGTGTCATTTTAATATTTGTCTGCATCTCTTATTAGTGTTAAATATGACTGAGATCCCTTTCATCACTCTGCTCAAATGATTTATTACTTCCAGTTTGCCATCTATTAAGTGCAATTACAGTAAGAAATTAGAGGGCATGAAATGCACAACAACATTCACCAAATTGGTAACAACTGGTCCTTAGATATTAAAGTTAACCGAGCAATTTTGCAAGATCAGTGTTTTGGTACAGAATGTAGTTTGCTATCACCCCTCCAGCTAATCAGAACCCACATAAAACCCCAGATTCCACCTGCCAATGAGTAGCAAGTCTGCAATATGTATCTTGATTGGGGCTTTCTGTTTACTGGAGGGTTTGTGTGTCTACCCAGAGGAAAGCCACACTCAAGAACCAGGCTATGGCTGGGTGTAACAAAACTAATATTTCATCTTGGTCCAGAATTCAGTATCACTTTTGCTCTTGGAGCATGTTTTTCAATGCAAGTACACTATAGAAAAGAGGGCATAAAGCAGTAGGTGGGGATCTGTACTCCAAACCAGATGGTTGTAGGTTGGAGTTCCAACTGCAGGTTATGCTGTTGTAAACAACTTATCCCAGTTATTTTTAACTTTTGATATAAGTGGTATTACGGCAAACTCTGTATACATTTAGCCCTTATACACAGCAACAGCAGGATGGCACACATTTTTTTTTATAGTAAGCATTTAACATTTAAAATAATCTTCAAGCTGTCTTGCGTTGTACTGTTTACCAGTAAAAGTTTCTTATCAGGTTTCAGCACAATGTTTTAGGTATCTAACAGCTTTAGAACATACTTGCTTTGAAAAGGAGAGAAGTGCTGTACCTCATGGATTAATATTAGGCACTTCATACTTTTCAAAATTTTCTTGTTTCAGTGATATAGGCTCTGGTGTAGTTAGTAAACTTATTCAACTTGTAGACAATACAAAACTAGGTTTGGTAGGAGAGACTGCTATAACAGCAAAAGGGAATTTAAACTAAATTTACAAATAGACCAATGCATATCAACATAAATTCACTGTAAACATGTGTAAGGAATTTTTGACAGAAAACAGGAATATATATATATATTCAAAGCACAAAAGTGGAGGTAAGAAATGTAAAGAGATAAATGCATTAACATGTTTCTTTTAATAAAATAACATCTGATGTAACTCATGAACAAAACACAGAACAAATAAGAATAACATACACTACATGGAACATGGAACAGAAGAAAGCTTGGATAAACTGTGAAAAATAAGAGACCCAGCTACAAATTATTTCATACTTTTTTTTACTTCTTTTAGAACACTGTGTTCAGTTTTGTTTTCCACACTAAAATAAAGAGACATTGAACGCATTAGAGGTACAAAAGAGATGTGACCAAAGTGAAAACAATCTCATAGACCAAGATCTTAAGTTCACTTTTACCTGGTTGTACTGAAAGGATTTTGTGAGGAATTAATACTTCGAGCTCTTTCAGACATGACAAAGAAACCATGATCAAAGGACACCAAAGAGAGTTAAGTTTGAGTCCATGCAGTAAATGAGAGGCAGGTTTTTAAGAAAAGCACTTTACCGTGTTTGGAACAATCTTCTGATTAACAGGGTTTCTTTAAAGAAGCACCTTGAAAACATCAATGGATCAGTATACAGTAAATTAAACAACATATAATCAAACAAGCACGATAAACCCAATGGCCTTATCTAATTTGTAACCCTCCCTATGTTTATATGCCCTTATTCTCTAATTTCTTTGGTATCCTCCCCTCTCCTTTTTAAGACTAAACTTTTAAAATAAAAATATCTACACCACTTCCCTCACTCAACTTGATTTGATGCATGTACTGTATATGGTAAAGTGGTTCGTATAGTAGCAAACAAACACCATGCTATTTTAGACATCAGAAATAAGCTGTAGCATGGGCTTTCTGTGGCGATAAATCCAAGCTTCACATCTGAATGGAGACTTCCATACCACCATGGCATGTATTTAAATTTAAGTTTGAAAATAAAAAAAACAACAACCCGTCAAACAGTAGGCATTGCCTATGGAGTGAGTTATCTATGGAGCGAAAGTGTACAGTACATCGTGAATCAAAGCAATTAAATAATTCTACAAATATACAGTAAATTTTGTTAAAGGAAAACACACTTAAATGTTCTGTCAATTACTAATATTGAAATTGGAAATGAAGACTGCATTTGCAACTTGGAGGATGATCAGGGTTGTTGTTGTTGTTGTTATTATTATTATTATTATTATTATTATTATTATTATTATTGGATAGAACTTTATCTGTATTTTTGAAAAACGCTTTCGCAGCATTAAACTGTGAAACACAACACTGACATTTCAGTTTAAGTCTCTAAAACACTGGTGAACTTGGCAAGATTGTGCAGCTTACTAATGATAACTAATCACGGGCTGGAAAACAGTAATAGCTACAGGCTGTGATAATAAAGCATTGTATTTAATTTAAGGCAGGCTCGGGCTCCGAGGTTAATGCAACGGGAGTTCGATTTAAACTGTGCAGTGTGAACTCTGGTCTAATCCTTCAAGGCCCGCCTGGACCTTACGAGTCCTTGCCAGGTGCTGATTTATAACGCAGAATTTATCCTGCAAACAAAGAATGTTTTGACCACAACTGGAAATGTGGAGGTTGTCTAACAACTACGTCTCGCTCAGGACAGCTAAATAAAGTGGCCTCCTGAGGGCAGTTGTATCAGTTTCACAAGAAATAACCCTTGAGAGTTATTCTGAAACAATTGGCTACAATTTAAAACGGTGTGACTTTTTTTTTGGAAGGGCGGCTTCGTTCTTTTAGAAATATCAGAAAATCAAACACAATTTCTGTATTACAATAAAAAAATAATTTTATCGTGCTTACCTCTGACAGGCAAATGGGTGAAGTACTGGGTAAGAGATGTTTTACGCAATTGTTAAATACAGTAAGTTGTTATTTTCAGACATTTGAGGAAAGGTGTAACTCTTGTGCACAGGCATTCTAAAGAAGTAACCCAAGTGTCGATTTTAGAAAAGAAATTCTAGATCTGCGAAACAAACGCGTAATTTAGCGTTTCCGCTGCGTGTAGTATGGGTTTATTTCTCGCATACTGAACAACTCGGACGGGTCTGTCTCTCCACAGTGTTTCTTGTTCGAACGCCTTAACTGTCCTAACGGAGTGTTAATGCAGTCTTGTGTTAATGCCGGTATCAATCACTCACACAGCTGGGGAGAGGGAGTTAACTGGGAAGGGGAAGAGGGCATTCATAATTTAAAACATTTGCACAAGAGGTCACTACGCGTAAATAAGGCTCCTTGAGATAGAACTCGCTCAGACACATCTTGTCAGCCGTCACGTTGTCAAAACTTCACAGCCTGAACAAGCTTATTACAGTTGTCTAAATGTACTTGTCCTCTTTGCGTTGTTTCTACCAATTTAAATATATCCATGAGTATTCTACGTACGGTATATAGTATGTCTTCTCCATACACTTTGACGCGTTTAACATTTTTTTTTATTTTAACAATATTGCAATCATATTATAAAAAGCTGAAATTACATTTCAGATACTTAAAAGTGAAATAAAAAACACTTGACGCTATCTGAGACGACTTCTAACACGGTATCATTTAAATCACAATTGGTTTCTAATGCGCCAAATAATAAAATAAAAGTGAACCAGTTCTTGGCACTTTCTAGCTCCGCGAAGAAATGCTTCAGCTTTTATCAGTTTGTGTAAGGTATTTGAAAAGTGTACGTGAGGCCGAGGGGTGCGGGGGAGTCCCCTAGTCTAAGATAAAGAGCGCAATCAGTCTGCTTAGAGCTACGTTTATGTCCAACTACACATTTTCGGAAGCAGATAAACAAACAAGGAAATTCAGCACTGAGCTGATTTGGAAACAGCTGGTGTACCAGGAAACAAGACCACTGGCTTGCACTGTTATCAAAGGAAATGATATAAATCAAAATATCGAAGATGCAGATGGACAATTCCAGGCACAGCCTTCAATAGAGACAGAAGAGAAAATTGCTTTCTGCGGCTGCAATTAGACATCTATTAAATTAAGAGGAAACTCAGTTATTTTGCATGGGCTTTCGATGCTAATTATTTTCGAGCTACAGACCGATAATAAACGTTTAAATATTCGTCGTTTGGTATTTTATTTATCTTTAGCAAAAAAAAAAAATCTCAACGTTAGGTTACTGATGCTGAAACTGTCAGTCCATACAGAATAAAAACATTATTAAAATATTTTGAAAGCACTTTGTAACTTAAAGTTATTTTTTGGAAGCCATTGTAGGCTAAGAAAGAACAACCGTATTTGATTACTTGATGGTGAATACCAAATAAAGGCGTGGTTTGTTATAAAAAACATTTAACTGAATATTTTAGGATTGGTTATAGTTTTGCAATAAAGTTATCCTACGCACTCCAAAATCCCTTCGAACTTCTATTAGCTTAATACCTGGAAGATCTTTATATTGTTGTATTGAACCATGTTATTATTTTACTGAACACGCAAAATTGAGAATACACAAAATCAAAGCATATAACGGAGAAAACTAATTGCTGAAAATATGGTTATATGATAAAATCAAGAACAATGACAAGTGTGTGATGAAACAACACAATAAAGTTAATTTTCTACGGTGTGTCCTTTTGATTTTACAGCAAACTTGCGCAACCCCGTAAATTTTTGAGTTGCCACCAAATGTATTCTATACCTTATTTGATTTCCAGTAAAATTCAGAAGCCGATCATTTTCAAATTCAATATTTTTAGTTTTTATCCTCGTCACTGCGGTATTTAAAGGGGGGCTACAACGTCTCTTCTACATATTGTATCTGGCGCATGGCTTCTCCGAACTGCATCCTTTGAGAAAGTTACCTTAATTAATAAAAAAGGACTCAGGATCCAGTATTATTGAATGAAAACGCTCGGTTTAAATGCTAGACATGAGCACATACTGAGGCACTCTTCTTTAAAAAAAAAGATCAAGAAAATTGATCTTGACATCTGCAGCTCAGATACAATACCAATTTTATTTGGAAAAAGAGACCGGTAATAAATCATATTTTCCCCTGTAAAACTACAGATGAAGATAAAAAAGTTCGTTTTACAAACTTGACACACTCATATACAATTCATAGAGACGTCTATTTAAGATTAGTTTACATCAATTTGAAACAAAAGGCTGGATGCTTCATTTTGTTGCTCAAGTGTGAAAATGATGCTTTGAAATTATATCACTATAAAATACATCTTGTCCACAAATAATGGGGAATGTTGGGGGTAATCACCCATTCTTTTTCAGAAGTCATATATTTAATCCCGTATAGTTTAACAGTAGGCTACCAGTGCTAAAACATCAATGCGGGTTTACTATATTTGCTTAATTTAAAGAAAAGTCGGAAATTACTTTGTCTGGATACTTGGTACCAGCCATGAACTTATACAGTAGTATGGCATCTTTCTAAGCGACATCTTCAAACATCCAAACTTAAAACTGCATAAGGTACAATTACAAATTGTCAAGTGTTCTAATTTGCAACGTAAATTGGATTATCATACTATAAACAATTGTTTTCGTTTCATTATTATGCGGTGCCTCGGTGCATCTTATTTTCTAGGAAGATACCAAACACCCAGATCCAACATTATAAAGATGTTTCATGATTCAACCTGCTGGTTACATTTCCTTCTTTGCCTTCATCGATTGCAGCTCGATACTGACACTCGCTGGCCGAGATTTTCTCGTCAGGAGCACATACTCATAAAGGAACGTGGAAGATCGGGAAATATTAATACCAAGAATAATTAAACCGCCCAAACTGAAAACGGAACTCTTATGCTTGTACCTATCTAAAAGAATTAAGAAAAAAACACGACCGACAAAAAGGGGATAATAATCCAATTTATTCAAAAAAGGACAAAGATTATTGTGTTAATAACAATGTTTTTTTTCTAACGCGATAATGCGCTGTCAAATGATTTGTGTTACCATAAAACTCAAATACGATGTTATTAGTACAATTTTAATATACAAAACTGATTAGTCCTACGTTTGACCACCAATTCCGTAAAATGAGCTTTAAAGCATGTTTTGAGTACGTTGCATATATTAAACATCAAAAGTGATCTGTGCAACAAATTGAAATATCTCCTCTAGATCTTTAGTATATCTGCTAGGCTAATACTGTAAGCGGTCTTTCAGAACTCGGCCTTACTAGGTTAAACGCGCAGTTTAAATAGCATACACGAACACATATACTCAAAGCGAGTTTCTCGCTCGTTCTCTAAATGCAGTATAAGTAATGACCATACAGTATAGTGTTCTATGACTTTTCAGAAAATACGCTTAAAACGTCTAAGATCCTGCATTTTTTTCAAACAGATAATACTGAAAATGAAAATTGAAACATATTTTTGAAATTTCAATAATGAATGTTTTCTTGAAATAATAGCTTTATTATTTAGCAAACTTGCTTTATTTGTTCTCACAATACACCTACGGCGCCGAAGGACTTAAGGTCAGAACACTAATTATGAGATTTTCCTAACTGTATGTCACACTCTTCAATCTTAAGAAAGTGACTTTTCTCAGGCTACAAACGCCACGAAAATTTATTCCTTGTATTATTCGTCTAATACATAATATTTGCCACGTTGTTGAATCTGATACCCTAACTTCATAGAAGAGACGGCGGCATGCGATTTTTGGATCAATGAGATACCATCAACCAAAAAGACGTTGTAATCTTCTTATGCTCTTACCTATTAAAACCCTTTTAAGAGCGAATAGGTAGATTTTTTTTTCAGTAATTAAGGGTTTTCCTGTCCGTTCATTGATTATATTAATGGAATCATTCGGATTTGTGTGTAAAACCTTCGACAAACTGCACTCTTGACTAGTTTAGTGACTTGGGTCGAGAGTTCACTTCTGAGATTTGTCACATACTGTACTACAAACACAGCCAGTTTAGATTTTTACAGAAAGAGTATCAGTTTTATTTCCTACCATGCAGTGCAGAAGGTTAAAATGTTCAATTTCCATTATGAAACATAGATAATCCACACCATTTTACTACTTCTTATGCACTGCAGCTAAATCCATAATGTTATCTGATGAAAAAAAGCAGATGAAGCTGTCTGGCACAAAGAGAGTGGGCATTAAAATAGTATTAAGTTACATTTTAAGAAAAAACAAATTAAATGAACCACAAATCATCATGTTATGAGTTAGTAACTTGATTTAGTACCTAACGTGGTTTAGTGAATAAGAACACATTGTGACATCCTATTCTACAATGGCCTGTATGTTGTATTTCATATAATGTCATGAACTACATTTAAAACTCTGCGTAGATTTGGTTTACAATTTTAGACGGACAATTAAAAAACTTCAAAATACACCAAAACAAACTCTTCTTTTTATTTGGTTGTTTTCAGATCTGCTGTCTGTTACAGTATGTGTCCAGCTAGATAGCTATTGTATCCTGCTTTCCATTCACTTACTTAATAAGGCAAGGAACTCCTATTGCCCCTTCTCTGTACTTATCATTGTCAGATTTACTAAACTGTTCATTCCTGTGATTCTGAGGGGAAATAAGAATGCTAAAATCTAAGTAAATGAGTTGACAACAAACCAATATTTAAATCTACGGGTCAAATAATTAATCTGTATTCTCCCTGCTCACTGTCTCCCAAACTTTACACGAGCAGCTTCCTTTCTACAGAGAATCTGTTCATTTCAGTTCTATGAAGAGTCACTGAAGGACAACTTTTGGTGCAAAGATATATGGTAAAGTGACTGTTTTTGTAGTGCTCTGTAAACCTTGATAATGTAACAGTTACAGTATGTGGGGTACAGAGTCATTGTTATACCTATTTGTATGCATAAAATTAATTTTGATAATGTTTAAGCTTTTAAAATACTGCAGTCTAATGTATAAACAAATTCGTAGCCTCTTTATATGACAACTGTTTTCTGTACACGCTAAAGGAAAGTTCTCAAATCTAGCCAAAAAGATATGTTTTGCTGCCACAAATAAACTCACAATTCACTGCTTTTCACCCCCATATATTCTAGAATGTTACACCTAGTGAAATGTGGTCACTGAAAACAGTTAAATGACACAACAATTTAGACAGATTTCTGATTTCAAGAGCTTAAAGGCTTAAACCACAAAAAGAGTTAAGTACCTTCTTTTTGTCTTTTCTTCAATCCTCCAAAATTACTGACCTCAAAAACTTGCTCTTTTTGATTTGGTGAATAGAAAACCACTTCATTCAGAATTTGCTAATGTTTAATTCGTTTTGTTTTTTTGTGCATAGCTTAATACCATTAAAATTGAGGTAATAATTATGTTGACCTACAATACATAAATTGATTTCTTAACCAATAGTGTGCACTGATTTACAAGTCTGGGCCTGTTCTTTAGCAAGATGTGGGTTTTCTGAACAATTAACTCTTCATCTGTTTTCCAGAATGCTCACTGAGGGCGTTTGAAAAATTGCAGCAAGAATATGGCTATCAAAGGGCCATATTTTGCTGTAGCAGAACAGATATCTATCCATGAAAGATCATCAGAAGGATGTTCGGCTTAGTATTTGGGGATTGACAGTAATCATTAGCAATACAGATTCCTTGTGAGGTGATCATGTACTCCAGAAGTGATATTTCCAACACAGACAGATTTAATGTAATACACACACTGAAATTGTGAAAATTAACTTAAGTGGTTCAACGCAGTTGAACCTTCATCCATGTCTAATATTTACTTGTAATTAAGCGAAGTCTACACATCGGCTGTCCTTTGACTTTGCTTCTCTTAGACTGAAAATGCCATCTCTCTATAGTATAATCAATTTAATTTGCCTAACATATATATATAACCTGAATATATTATTATATATTATAAATGTTAAAAATTAAGAAACTGAAATTCTGAAATGCTTTATCTGCACACTGAGGGCAAACAATCTTACAATCTTTAATATTGGCCACCAGTGCTTCAAAGCATTTTGTCTCAGTTTATGTGGGAGAGTGTGTAATTTTAAAGTGTATTTCTTCTTAGTAATTGTAATATCTATAGTTGTTTACTATTATCATAACCACAAATCATTGCAGATCTGATTAACGGTCTTATGGAACATTGTTTAAACCCCACGAAAAAAGAACAAAGGGTTGAGTTATAAAATTAAACGTGACATCTTGCCGAAATTAAAAGGTAATAAATTCCAAAACGCTTTACGCCACATGCATCACGTTTAATGTGCGGAGTCTTCAGATTTAAATGTGGTTTACTGTCCAGTTTATCCGAGCTGACAAAAGTCTCTTGATAATTCCTTTTTTCCCCTACAAGGTTCCTTTTGCGCATTGACCTGATTTATCTATGCTGCCACCCCAATAATATGTAATAAAAAACTATAAAAAACAGCGCCAGGAGGTAAACTACATGCCAGTTTCACTGAAACCCCGCACTGATCATCTGCATAACGTCCCAAAAGGCAACATCAGTTCACTCTGGACCACCTTAAGTAAACGCACGATCACCTACCAAGCGCTGCCGCGTAGCGTCTCACCATCCCAGAAAAGTAGCACCACATTTCCTCCCCACTTGTCTTTCATTCAAAACATTATCTTACCTTCGTTGGAGGGATGGTTACTCAGTTGTCCGCCGCAAATGAACGAAGAGAAGATAAGAAAAAGAGCATGGGGTTTGCAGTCCATGTCGGCAGTTCAGAGGGCAATGAGTGGTACATATCTCCATGAAGCATGCCACTGATGTGAGCGCTCCGATTCCGACACAAGTTACCATTCTCGGCTCAAAGGCTGATGTCAAGTTTGACAGCGGAGATGAGGAGGAGTCTGTTCTCTCTCGCTGGTTGAGGCAAGCAGGCAGAGCTCTGGCAGGAGGGCTTCTGTTTTCCGCTGGGTCCTACAGCACAAACCCGAAACTCGAAACACGATGTCAAGTTCACAATAGGTTAATAACAATTATTGTTTCACTGCTGAGAACGGAGCAGATAAGTAAATTGGAAAACAAAAAGTCTGCAGGCGCACCAAGAGCTTGTCGCAATACCAGGGTCACATAATTAAAAAAGAATGGTATTCTGGATATATTTTTACATCTCCTGGATATGAATCAATACAATGTTAAACAGGATTTTAGTTTTTCTCGACGCGCGTCTTGAAGAATAATTATAAACACATCTATAGTGTATATCCTTTGTCGTAAAACTGCTTAATCTTAGTAAGGGCTACAGCAAACTATTATTATTTTAATCTTCGCACCCAAAACGCAATATATGAAGACATCAAATAAAAAATATGCAGGCAGCATGATCCTCACTCGATCGTGGAACACTAGAGCACGTTCTCTGCGTTCATTTCTACATCAAAACAATATTTAAATAATGTGTATTCTCAATTAATACATAAACAAATATGTAGATATTTAAAAAATACAATATAATAGCAAAGGGTTATGAAGTTAATGTTGATAAGCAAGATTTTGAAATCAGGGGTGCGCAGTTCTGACACCACCTATAAGGCCATACACATAACGGGTTCGGCCGTAACTTTCTCTCCTGAGAAAGACTGAGACCATGAAACAATCATATAAATAAAGCAAACCAACGACAGAAACGCAATAGTTGATATATGTTTTATATAATGCATGCATTAGAAATGTATTATAGTCGTTATATATTGCAGAAATATATTTTTTTTGTTTTAAAATAAAGATATTTTTAAATGTCATATCTTTGAATTTAACTGCAACAATTTACAGCATATGGTTGGGCACAAATTTAGGTTAGATTATAATGTAACAATACAAGAAAATTATTATGATGAAGCACAAAAATATTTTTTGAATCACAAAACAAAATGTTAAAATTTGCCACCATAATCATAAAAAACATCAAGCAAGCCATAATTATGTAGTCCAAGGATATGGTGTTCAAGCATGTAACACTTGGAGTTTCAGATTAAATTACAATAGCTATACATTTTTAAAAATTACATTTGAAGCAAAATAAAAATGTAGTCACATTTAATAATATTTAGTCAAAAGTTGCCCTAATTAAAAGGCTGTGACCTCCCATCCAAAAGTGATTTAAAAAATACTGAAGACCCTCATTGAAAAATTACTAAAGTAATTTTGTTGCATATTGATCAATTTTATGCATCTATAACTTTCAAAGTGACCACCCAGGTCACTTTGGATTTTGTTAAATTATTGCTAGGAAAGGAAAGATGTATCCATCAAAATCTGTCTGAATCAACACACTGTTACTTATAACAGTATATTATTTTCTTTTGCCCGGTGATGCTACTCCCGTCATTCTAACACAAAATCTTAAACTTTTGAATTCTTCTGATTCGAAAGGTGTTGGTAGCAGCTTAATAAAGGAGGCACCTGATTCTGTATTTATACCATTATCACATGACACAGCTGATTTCAGCAGGTAAACCGGGTGCCTGGGATGTGTGAATGTATGGGAAAACTAAATAATTAGAGCACAGTATAAGCAGGGAGGACATTTTTAGCATCATTAAATTCTGAAGGACTGTGAGCACCAACATGAGATGATGTTTTTCACCCTTGGGTTGTTCTGAGAGATTACCAAAATCAAGAATGTTTTGTCATACAGTATAAGATGGTAAACCATAGCAAAGGAGGCAACGTTCAAAAGACTTCCATGCACATGCTGTCTGTGGGATGTTGATGACCTGATATTTTCCAGCCTTTGTGATAAGTTAGCAATCAGCCCTTTAAGACAGAAACATATTGTGACAACAATGTCTAATTCCATCACATCGACCTAATGAGGCAGCCAGGCTCTGATTGGCCTGGAATGATGTCATACTCCTTTAGAACAGAATTTTTAACAGCTGTTGGGTGGAGTGTGTGCAATTTCATCCAAAATAGGACTGGATAAGCACATAAATCCACACTTTGACTATGAACTAGGATCTGACTGTGTAAAAAGTATATAGATACAGTTATGTAGATATAGGTGTGGTTTATGTATACAGAGGGACACATTTATATATTTAACTAAAATTTGCATTCCTTCCCTACACAACAGATGTTTAGGAGGTTTTGTGATATAATAAAACATTAACGACAAGAATAACGTTACTATAAAGTTCTAATATTCCTACAGTTAGAGAAAGAAATGAATTTAATAGCATCAATCCAGGGCAAAGGTAATTTCAAGTCCTAAGAGCAAATCATCTGAACTAAACTGATTTAATGTTCTATTTAAACAAACTGATGAAAGAAGACGTAAAATAAAGCTGTTTATGCCTCATGTAAGATTAGGGTACTAGAGGACTAATTGCTCTAAGAGATCCTTCATTTACTAAATCGTTGCATTAAATGTGTTATTCCAGAGCTGAAAATGTCAAATGGGTGTACATATAAAATTGAAATCAGAATGGTACACTGTACATACATTCTAACTTCTTATTGGCAAAAAAGTTAATTTTATAATTTACAATAATTTTATTGTAGTTTTTCAATTTACTTGTTACAGAATATTTGCTGAAAAGTGCATTGGTTTTTTTATTTTTTTATCAGTGTGAAAATGCTACACTTCAGCCATAGTGTTTTCAATATAAAAAGTTTTAGAGGCGTCAGTTAAGCAACACAAATGATAATGTGACATTCTGGATTCAGTTCATTTAGACGGAGATTAATACAAATATCACACAGTACAAATAGCAAGATGTTGGGAACCATTATTTCCTGCTTAGATTTCTCTTATTGAATAAAATGAAATCCATTAGTACAAAATTAATTTTAAAGAGCCTGTGAACACCAGTACTTGTACTGTCTCATTGTGCTCAGACATAGGGATCTTAGATATTGTTTGGACCTTAGGGGAATCACACCTAGGACTCTGCCACAGCTTTTAATCAGGACAGATAAAGTGTCATGTTTCATGTGCCACCTTCTAGATGAAGCTGAGAAAGCAGAGTGAGCTTCCCTCACCTTTTAAAAATTATTTTTCATTTAATTCACTCCTGAAATGGCATTATATACATATCATGCTTCATACTGTACAGTATATCAGCACTGATTTTAAATAAATGGTAAAACCTTATAGAATATCAGGCCTGAATAAGTTTTGGGTATCAACATTCTCTTCAGTGCATTCAAAGCTGGGTTGAAAATCAATGCATGTGACAAATACAGGTTTCTTATATAATATTAAAATAACCAAGTTTTAATGCAATGCTCAGCAGAAATATTTGCCTAATCCCTATATATATGGAAAATAGCAAGGCACAAGTTTCAGATATCGCCTTATGTACAAGGGACATCGAGACAATTGCTTTGTGGGTTTCAATGGAAATGTTTTCAGTCACTACGCCTTCATTTTCAGACTTTTTATGCTTTTCAAATCCTGTGTTAAACAGGGCTTTAATTGCCCATCTGTTTTTTAACGATGCTCGCTTTCATTTCCAAAACCCAGGCAGACGTTTTCATGGAGGAGCCCCCCAGGAAACCAGCAGGACTGTGGAGAGCAGGATTTGCTGGTGGACTTGCATAGTGATCCTCTCCTTCGGACACTTTCTAGGACCCTCACTCTAAATTGCACTCGACCTCTTGGACTGCAATTATAAATGTGGAAAGAAAAACATCCCAGTCCTGACACCCGCTGTCAAGACTTCTTCAAATAAAGACAAATTCATGTTTGATTATTGTTTTACGTGGTATTTTGTTCTTAACCAGTTCTGTAAATCACAACAAGGATTTCTATCCACAAATTACTTACTTCAGCTTCTGTAATTTTAATCACTTTCCAGGACACATGTTCAGTATGTGAAGACAAAGATGCTTGCTGGCACTTCATGTGCAGTATATTACTTATGACTATGGATTTATTGAAGGTATTATCTGCAATTTGTCTGCCTGAACTATAAATTTACTTCAATATAAAAAATATTACACTTTGTGAGAGTCTGACAATGAAAGGAAGCTCCTCCCAATGTGTTGTTGTTTATCATTGTTTCCGACCTTAACAGAGCACAATTCTAACTAGTTAAGTGGTGCCTGATAACTTTTTTCCATGATAAGCAAGAATACAAATAATCACAATACATCAGTTTGTTCTTGATACAATTTTAAATTAACAGTGGAATAGTGGAAGTCCTCTTTAAATATATCTAACATAATTGTATTATTCGAAATACAGATTTGAAAAATTCAATTGCACTCGAGGGGTTTTGCAAGAATAGTGCACATGTTTGGAAACACAAACCTCAGAGGTCCATAATGTAAAACCTTTTTATCTGCATAATTCATTATTGTTCCATGTGCCATGTCGCAGTTTAACATGTAGTTCTTTTTTACTTATTTCAGTTTCATTCTGGAAATCACAAGAATTTGCAAAGTGACTAAATCTATCTACTTTTGTGTCTAAGGTGTTTAGAATTGTATGAATAAATAATGTCATCCTGGTATTTGTACTTGTTGATACTATCACATCCAGTTCTCTTATTTACATTTTAAATTCTTTTTGTTATTTTACTTTTTTTTGTTCCAGTGCTGTAATGGTAAAGGTCTTCTTGTCAAATTTGTCCATGATTCTCTTTTCTGATTAAACCAAGTGAACATTAAAAAAAATAATAGTGTTTCATACATTAAAAGGAAAGAAGAGCAGGAAAACTTGAAGAAAGAAAGAAAAACATGTTGACTTTTTTTGACAGGCAGTTTATTGTGCTTGTTAGAAAAAGCTCTTTCTGGTGGTAAGATTTATGGTGAAATTAAATTTTGCTGCTTCTATTTTCTAAATGCTGTAAAAAAGGACAGAGAAAAAAAACAAAAGGTTTCTCATAAGCCAAATAAATACAGAAAAGACGCCACTGAAGTATTTTGAAAGTAAACATTCTTTAGTTGTAGTCCTGGCTTCCATTAAAAGCTGGGTTCTTGTCTGTATTTTCTTTCATTGTAACGAATACTTCTGGTATTGAGCTGGATTGGAAACGTAATTGCATTTTATTCGAGTCTTTGTAATATTGCATTAACCTGAACAGCCACATGTTTTCAAAATGAGCAGCTGTCTGTCTCATGTAAATGTAGTAATGGAACAATTAAGCCTAAATTAGAATGCTAACTCTGAGAAAGAAAAAAACTGGTGAAAATGAAGCAAACCGTATCACAAGATATTATTAACGTTCATCAAAAAGAAACAAATGCATTTTTTTACCCATTTCAATACTTATATTGTTTATAAAACATACTACCCAATATACAAATTGTCACCTTGTCTGAATATGTGCCTTATGTGTCTTTTATGTTGCTTTGCTATACAGTTTATTTTAACATATTATATACTGTATTTGATAAGGGGACCAATAGCATTTCTTTATACATATTTCTTCCTAATGAAATGCATTAAGTTGAGTGTGCTAGTAACACAATCAGAGCAGTTTATGTATTATGCAGCATCCCATTTCTTTGAAATTGGGACTTTGAAAATGGAAAAACTGAACTATGAAGGAAAGCAGTTGTGAATACGTGCAAACAAAACCCTGTCTCGAATCATACTTTTCCCCCATTACCACTCTTCACAAGTCCGCTTGTTATTGAGACAAAAGCTAATAAGTTAAAAAGTCAATCTCATTTGCCATGCTTTGTAATATTTTGAGCTACTACTTCAAATCTCGTTGACAGTTCACCAAACTCGTCAGCACATGAATTTCTTCACTATTTTCTGGGAAAAGTGCATCTGATTTGTCTCAGTCTTTAAACTAAACCTAGAATCTTTGATTATTGGACTGTTTTACATTACTCATCCTGGAGTCACTAATTGCTAATCAATTTTATGATTTTCACTATATTCCTTTTACCAACACATGGCAAATGAAAACTGTGCATACCTTTTTCTAGATGTCTGACACTGCAAGCCCTGTATGAAATCTACAGGGTGAAAGCTCATGCATGGAACACTGGAAGTCCACACCAAACCAGCAAGGCACTAGAGTTGCTGTTCTGCACGACACTGGGTTCGCTGTCTGAAGGAAACGATGGTCAAATCAAAACCGCCTTAGACCAGCCAGGCCAGTAGCACAAGAATCTTTTGGGAATCCAAGACACAGTCAGCCAATGGTTCATCCCATGCTTGTAACAAATGTGTCTAAATAATGGGACTCAAGCTGCGTTCCCTAACGAGCTTATTCACTGATTGAGCCACATGGGAGCTCAATTGTTCATGTTAGTGAACTTCCTGATTAACTTCACAAGCTCTGACTTTAGTCTCTCATTTAACTTATAGGTAATGTCCTTACTCATTGAGTGAGCTTTTTACCAGCTTTGTCAAATCAGAAACCAGGTGCACCACCACTGATTGGAATCATTATGAAGACAAATTGGAAACTAGTATGGAAAATCATGAAACTTCTAATGCCTTTCAAAAATCACAGTTGGCAAATCAAAATTGTTATTCAGTGACTTTTAAAACAAGTCCGTGCACATATAAGGACATACAGTACAATTCACGTTTTGTTGCTTTGAAGTTTTTGTTATACACACAACCTTCTCCACAGAATAAACCAAAAGTAAATATGCAATAATATTAAAGATAAATTGACTGCAGAAGTATTTCAAACCCTTTGCTGTGAAAAAGTCATCTAGGTGAACAAAACTAGCTCTAGAAGCAATATATTTCAAGTGGCCTCTGTCTGTATGGAATAAAAGTGGGTCTGATTTAATTTCAGAATTAAAACACCTGCCTCCTTGAGTTTCCTTGGTCAGGTAGTGAATTCCAAGCAAAAGCTCAACCATGTACACTAAACAGCTATTCAAAAGAACAGGTCAAGACAAGGGTACAAAATGGCAGTTGCAGCGTAACTGCGTAACCAGTAACTGCCGAGATCAGGACATGGCTCCAAACATGCCTGAGAAGGAGCAAACTGGTAAGGAAGGTTAGTGTGAGGGCAATGACAACTTATAGAGGGGTACAGAGTTCAGTGACCGAGATGGGTGAAAATGCATCCATCACCAGTATATAAAGTATACTTGTCACTCGTAAAATGTGACAGAGAGGCAAGTCCATCTCAAAACCGACGTGTGATTTACAGCAAAGCATTTAAGTGATCCTACAAACACGTGGCAAAAGGTTTTGTGGTCTGATGAGACCAAATTGGAAATATTTGGTCTAAATGCTGAGTGTTATGTTAAGCATCTCCCAATCGGCGCAATCCTTACAGTCAAGAAGAACCCCCCAATGTAATTTAGAATTTATTTTTGAAACTTCTATTCCACCAGGTGAAGGTTTTTTTTACTTGCAGTAGATTATGTCATGGGCAGAGGATTAAAGAATGCCAAATACAATAACATTCTGGTTCCAATTATAACAATTTCTTACACTTTTATAGCTCTTTTCTGGACACTCCACTCAAAGCGCTTTACAGGTAATGGGGACTCCCTTCCACCACCACCAATGTGTAGCATCCACCTAGATGATACAGCCATAGTGCACCAGTATTCTCACCACACCAACTATCAGTGGGGAGGAGAACAGAGTAATGAAGACAGTTCATAGATGGGGATTATTAGGAGGCCATGATTGGTAAAGGCCAATGAGAAATTTGGCCAAACACTAGGGTAACACCCCTACTGTTTTTGAGAAACACCCTGGGATTTTTAATGACCACAGAGAGTCAGGACCACTGTTTTATGTCTCATCCGAAGGATGTCACAAAAGAACTGACACCCTTCATGTTTTGACCAACTAGCCAAAGTAAAAGTAAACAGGGACAAGACGATATCTACCACTTTGTCTTGGAAGTTTGAGTAAACTCAACACCATCTCTGGTATTTTTGCTTTTTTAATTCTAACCTTTTAAACACACAAGCTTCTTACTGAGCACAATTGTGAATTTCCTAAAATGATCCGCGGAAAATAGTATTCATGTTAAAAAAATGACAACTTTGATTTTGTTTCCAACCTTCTTGTCTAGAAAATGTTGTTTACATTTGCTTGTTTGGTTGGTGAAAAGCTGTCAGCCTGTTTAAAGCATTCAACCCATGTTTGAGATGCCATCCTTAGACCATCTGCTGATAAAATATGCCACTGTGAATCTGGAACACCAGCTCTGCGTTTTGGGCCAAAATAGCACAGTGGCAGTTGTGGTGCTATTCATGGGCAACCTGTTACTTCCTTGTGTGATTTCCTCTCAATCCCGCCCCCTTAACGAGTATCAGAGACCCTTCTGCCAAGAGAACAGATTATCTGAAGCTGCTGTAACTCCTCCTATTGCCTTTAGGGTTTACCCCAGCATCCTCCCTCACTGGTGACACTTTCCCACAGGGAAGGATATTTAATTGCTGGCTTGTTGCCAGTCCTAGGGTACGACATGTAGTCCAAAGATCATTGTAGAATAGGTGGTTTCAAACAGCAGGGCAGGGTCTTCAGAAAATCATTCTCTCATAGTTAACAATTGATCTTGGACATTTAACCTATGTACCCTACCCTGTGTTGACCTCCCTATGTACCCTGAACTGCAATAAATATATTATAAGGCTGGTCACATAGCACATGTGATCCTAGGGGTTAGGATCTTTAAGCTGCACTGACAGCATGTCTGGCTTAGAATAAGAGGATTCAGATTCATATCCCAGGTGCTGACTTCAATGAAAAAAAACACTCAAGCTATTACAAAACAGCATCTTTATCCCCCTTTGTTAAAAAAAAAGGGTTTTCCTTATCACCCATGAGGAATCTTATCTCTTTAGCCCGCCATTACACTTTTCAACACAGCAGATCCTCTCTAGCCTGGATTCTGCATTTTGGACGTTTTCAATAAACACAAAGAGCTTTCACGCCCTTGAATTGGAAAAGCAAGGCGAAGAATCTCACCTAGCAACACAATGTTATGGACTGAGAAGGAAAAGGGGATTTGAGCACAAACCATTTACTATCCTCTCCCTGAGCTGTGTTCAGGAAAGAGAACTGAATCTTCACAAAATGAAGGCTTGCAGGGGACATCACCTTTTCGGTACAGTACTTTCTCCCTGTTTTTTTATCTGCTTATTGGTGTAAGACAAATGCAATGACAGAAGAATGGCACAGTGTTTCCTGTTATACTGGCAAACTAATTAAAGTCACAGAAACTAAGAGTGCAATAAAAATCCTAAAGAAAATTAACATAGTTTTGGCATGAAAAATGTCACATATTACGAAGCACTTTTCACATTATTACATGATGACTTAGAGTCTTGTGGTTTATGGTGTGTCTGTAAAGTCCTCACAATATGGCATCAGTGTGTCAGCTTGACTTTATCTTATCATTGCAACACCACCTTGCCTAGTTGTACATATATTTGTCCTACTGCAGCTGTGTTTTTTTGTAATACTACTCCTCTCCAAGCAGGTGCTGTTTGCAGGGCTACAGCATGGACATCCCAGTCAGGGAGACAATGACATGCACTGACACTGAAGAATATGATCTCGATAGCATTGCCAGGGAATTTATCTTACCCTTTTGAACTGAGGAGAGAAGAGAAGGCCACAACAGAATGAAAAAAATGTGATTGCCTGCACCATGACTTTAAAGACAAATACTTGTTATGACAGTCATGATGTTTATTGGCCATTTAGGCACAGAGATACAATCTAATGACCATCAAGGTAGAAACTGTGAAGAGTTACGGTACCTCCAACCCAGAAAATAAACCAAGTAATATACAATATCAGAGAGCCTGTCACTGGGCTAATGTGATTTGCACTCTTTTACCCAAAGAGAATGCACATACAGTACAGCTTGGGCCCAACTTGCTTTGCCAAGTGTAAGTGGATGCTTACAATTCTCTGCTCTTGCGACCTCCCCTCCTCTACCTCAGCCTCCACCTGTTGGTCTCTGTCGCACGGAGGAGTGACATCGACACTTTCACCTCCCCATTTGAGAGCAGGGACTCCCCAACATGAAACATGAGATACACTTGGGAGCAGAATGTAGCTCAGGGCTGCTCAACCTGCAGCCCTTGCAGTCCCCTCCAGGGGGGAGATCTGCAGAGTCTCATTTCACAAGTTAATAATCCATCCATTTTCAACCCTCTTCATCCAATCCAGGGTCTCAAGGGAGCCGGAGCCTGTCCCGGCAAGCAACGGGTGCAGGGCTGGGTACACTCTGGTCAGGACACCAGTCCATCATAGAGTAAACACAGACACCTACATTTTCCCAGAAGCCAATAAACCTGGCAGTATATTTTTGGACTGAGGGAGGGAACCAGAGCACCTGGAGGAAACCCACACAGGGAGAACATGTAAACTCCATGCAGACAGAACTGCAGGTCCACAACTTAACTCAGGACCCCAGCTCTGTGAGGCAGCAATGCTAACCACTGCACCACTGTGTCACCCCAAATTAATAATTCAAAGGATATATTGAACGAATTAACATACAAGTGGTGCTAAAGTGCTGCACTAGATTGGATTGGATAGATGGCATATTGAGCATGGGTCGGCCAGTAGTTTTCAGAAACACCGGAGACCTGGAGCCGAAATGGGATTTTTAAATTGCTCTGAAATTTAAAGTAATCAACGGGCTAACTGAGCACAAGCTTTTAGTGGAATGTTCATTGTTGGTTAAGTATATGTCATCATGATGTCAGTTTTACAAAATTCAGAAACTAAACTGAAATAATTTTTAGATTATGCACTTTCATTTGCCATTATTTAAAAATTGCCTACTATTATCAGATGAGTAGTAATCTGGAGCCCTAATTTGTACTAATCTTCTGGATCAAATGCTAGCTAAACAGCTGTTCATGGTCTGATCAGTGGTAATATTGTTACATAATTAGAAATACACAAGAAATTTAACATTTAAAACATAAATAATGAAGAGCAAGAATTTGTAGTGACGCTGATTGTGCCTGTATTTATTTTTAGCATTTCTTTATTGGCAGGATGAGTCGAGCCGATTAACAATCAATTTAGCACAGCTGTAGCCAGTATTGCCTTCAGAACAAATTTCAAAATATTGTTCTGTCTGATGGCTACCCTAGTTGAATGGAACAGATGTAGTTATATTGTAAGTCTTTGTTTAAAACCTTTCTTTAATTCCTTTTGCATGAGCTTTTTTTTTGCCTGAGATCAGAGTATTGTGACCACATTGAATGCAAGGTACCATGCCAGGAGTCATGTTCTGTTTCTGACAGAAAGAGACCCAATCAGTTTAAAACCACCCTCTGCATTTCTTTTTCTTACCTCTTCTTACCTCTATTGTGCCAAAATAGGAAAATTAGTATTTGCCACTTCATTAATCACAGAATGTAATTGCTTTGGAATGTCAAGTTTCAAACAAGGACGTCTATCAAACAGCTGGGATAAAACTATGAGGAATGTTAAGAAAAATAGTCTCTGATACTAACCAGTCAATGTGGCAAAAATTGGGCAGTTATTTAATAATACTGCTGTACTGTTCATCAAAAATATTTTCTCTTATCCGGTCTGGTAACGGATATCAGCTGTGTCTGGATCACAGGCCTGAACAACAATGACAAGCATCATCTAATATAATAGATGTAACTCTTGAAATAGAGCTTGATTGTGACATTACAGAATATGCAGACAATTAATTTCAAATAGAAAGGGTTTATTAAGAACCAGTGTAGAAATGAAGAGTAAAGAAAACAGATTTGTTAGAACCAATTAGTTGTTTTCACTGCTGTTTAAGAGCCAAGTATAATTGCTCTCTTAATTAGGCAGTGGGGTCTAAATATTAAGGAGTAATTACTTCCCTGCCACATACATGTTTGTTAAAGTAATGTACCATAATATTGAATCAAGAAGTGGGTATTTTTTTGCCTGGTCACAAGACATGATTCTGACTTGGAAGCTCTTTTTTAAAGATTATTCCTCAGAGGACTCACAAACTAACATTAGAACTTCTTTCTCCAAACACTTTTAATCAAATACAGGATTTCCAGAGGAGCACTGCATACACAAGAACTGAAGATGGAATGTTTTAAAACAATAACTAAAAAAACTATTTTCTGGCCATAACACATTCCCTATACACCATTGCTGAGTAATAAATAATTAAAAAATGGATATACATTTCATGTGTTCTTCTGTTGAAATGAGTCTAACAAAAAGATGTGCACCAGTAGACATTATTTTTAAGGTGCCAAACTTGAGCGTACAAATATAGAAAGTTGTTTCCACACTTTCATGAAAACAGCATGAGAAAGAAAACCTTTGCTGCCTAAGTCATGCTGCCTAATTAAGTAGAAGCTTTTTAGGAGACATCTAATTAATGTGTTTGGTTGTTGATAAGGCACGCTATTTTTTTAATAAAGAGAATTCGGTGAAAGAATCCCGTTTTACAATATGCATGTGACACTGACTCTTCGAGATTAGCTCTTTCCTCCACTCTGAGTTGTTTCTAATGTGTCTGTCTGTCAAATGAGCACAATTTTATTTTTTTAGTCTTTTGGCTTTCCTGTTATAATATACAGTATGCTAGATCACTGAAGGCTGAGCTGTCCTTCCATATGTAAAGAAGTAGCAATATTATCTTCCTGTTAAAATCAGCAAAACAATTAGAAAAGTTCTAATGGAGATAATGTATCTTAGGAAGGAGTTTAATAATGTGAATACAGTATACAGTATATTGTATATGCATATAAAAATATACAGACAAATGTAATTAGACTCTGGGCTGCACATAGCCAGTTTGACTTCATTATTAATTTGCTAAAACCTTGACTTCTGTGCTCTTGGAAATCCTTCCCAGGAGTCTTTGTGTTTCCCACATACTTAAAACTGCACAATGTTGTTGATGCTGCTTACTGTATATGTCTCTGACCTTTAAGGCAGAGTGGTAGTTTCTGATGGGATATTTGACAATCAAAGACATTTTAGCATGTCAGTATTCATTATTGAAATAGGTAACATTTCTTTTTTTTATTACAAAAGCAATTAGCACATAAATTGTGCTTTGATTTTTATGTATCCACATTTTCATATGTTTTCCTTATTATTTCCAATACCTTGGATGTATATACAGACTCTTACAACAGTATTCACCTTCTTGAGAATATCTTTAATATTTGTTTTGCTGTTTGAGTTTGCGATCATAACACTTTCAAACAGGACTTCAATTTAGAATCTACCCAAAGTACTGCAAACTGCTAAACCTGATAGTACAGAAGTAGCTTTTGAAGAAGATTAGAAGGTTCTCATTGTGTAGGTATTCAAGCTCTTTGTAACAAAATCCCTTAATCAGTTTGTGCAAAAGAATAGCTTGAAAAGTCACTAAATTAAAATAATGGTCTCTGTGTATAATTGAAATGGTTAAGCTTGACATCATATAGAGTAAATGCATCTGTCTCTCTATGTTCTCTCAAATAGTTGCAGCTCTTATACTCATATGACTCATATACTCATGTAAGTCAACCCTGAGGGACAAGGAGCTTTGAAAAACTTGTGGATAAAGTTGAAGAGAGGCACAAATCAGGAGAAGGTTACTTATCACTTACTGTAAAGTACAGTGAAGTCAGTCATTAAGACTTGTAATGTGAGTCTGACCCCTCAGATACAACCTAGATCAAATTGTTCCTTCCAAACTGAGCAGCCAGGCAGAAAGAAACTCGTTAGTGGTGAAACTGTGAATCCATCAGTGACTCTGAAAGATTTGCAAAGTTCTGTGTCAGAGATGGCATTCAATGTTCGTGCATCAATAATAAGGAGGTGTTATGAGTGAGAAGCGAGAAAGAAGTCTTTGAAAAAGACACATTTTAAATATCCTTTGATATGCACAGTGGGCAAAAAAGTATCTGCAGATAAGAGAAAAATTAAACCTTTTCATCTAAATGCAAAATGTTTGTGCATCTGGCACAAGTCCACTGCAGCACATCATTGAGTCAGCACCATCCCCAACTGTCAGGCATGGTGGTGGCAGCATCACTGTATGGGGATGGTTCTCATCAGTAGGGATTGTGAAATGTGTTAGGACTGAGGGGGAATGGCAGAGGCTAATCTTAGAGTAAAATCTGTCCCTCAAGAATGAAAAACTGAGTCAACTTTCAGCAGTTGAATGTGGTTGAATGACCAGAAGCACGAGGCCAAAGCCACATTGAAGTGGTCTGGCAAACAAAGAGTGCTTGTGGTCACAGTAGTCCAGTCAAAGTCCCGAATTCAAATAGTTTTAGAAAATATATTGTGAGGCTTAAAAATAGCTGGTCATTTATTACCCCCAACAAACATGTCAGACCTGGTGTGATCGTACTATGAAAGAATGGACAAGATTTCACCATCACACTGGGCAAAGCTGGTACTGACCTGTGTAAAAGAATGGGAGTAATAATTGCTGCTAGGGGTACTTCCAACAAGTGCTGACTTTGGAGGCTGAATACTTGCATTGCAATCAATTAATGTCATCTTGGGTAGAGTGCAGTAAAGCTAGTCCATCTTAGAGGTAAAGTGAGGTTAGCTATTGTGACAAGCTTACATTACTGAGATGCAGCAGGCTGTATAATCTTGTAGGCGAGTCATGTGGGTTTGTGTTAGTGACTTTCCACCTCCCCTCTGTCCCAGTGAGCTACAGTAACAGGGTGCAGCTCTCCGTTACAGTTACTTTGCCAGGGCACATTTTCTTAGAGATGGACACTTGACCCATTCCTTCTCCAAAAGACTATTCTGGAACCACACTATATGGAACAGCTGTTTCAAATAGTTCTCTCCCATACTCAGAATCCATTAGGATCTATTACAGGATTGATCCTTTTTCTTTCTTTCATTATGCTGTATGTCGCCATACACTTTGGATACTTCAAGATCTACCAGATGATCGCTTTTCCAGCTTTGCTTTGTTCTTTCTCTTCCCCCCCCCCCCACTTTGTCTTCTGGATTAAACAAACAGCCCCTGCAATCAGTGACGGCAATACCATGCCAAAGTTTGGCCACTACCTGTCTTGCAGGATTCAATTTGTGAATGTAGGGAGAAGTTTCCCTGAGCATCTCGGCTGCTTTTTAGTCTTTTAAACCACCTCATCTTGCTCTGAACTATACAGACCTGGGCTCAGGCAATAACTGCAAATAACTTGTAAACAGTTCATGCATCTAGTTCACAGATTGTAAAAATACTAATTTATCTAATTACACGGTCATCACCCTGTTGATAGCTGTTGAGGACGAGGAGTTGAGTTTTACATCAATAAAACAGATTGTTTTCCAGGTTTATGTCAAAGATGTATCACAGGGTTAGAAAATTTACCATCACAGCATAAAGTACACAAGGGACATACTGTATACAGTATACTGTGACTCCTTGGGTCATAAAACTACAAAAATAATTCCTCTTTTGGAGGTGTAGCTTCTCATTAGAAAAAAGCTTTTTCTGACTCCTTTAGTTTGTCAAAAGCAAATCTCAGGACAAATACCTAGTTTCAAGCAAATTTCTCACAAAATAGGGTGTAGAGAACATTCCAGATTCTAGGCTCATAAAGGACTCCATTTATAACTGTACCCAAATTCTGTCTCAATACATATATATGCACTTTATATGCTGAAATTTTGAAGTTCAGGAGAAAAAGCATCCTTATAACCCTACAGCTGATGTCCTGCTGCTTATTACAGGGATAAAGAGAAGATAATGAGAAGGGTGAAACTGATTCCAGACTCAGAGTGTCATCCTTCTCCAGATCTCCATAGATCTGGAAGAAGGATGAAGGTCTATTAACTGCAAAGGAGAGCGTAGAATGGGATATACTCATGGAGACTGGCAGGGACTGATCAAATGGAGTAATAGTGGATCAAGGTTAGGAAACAGTACTATTCAGATCCTTGGCACAGCAACTGTGGTAATTACAGTGAGGAAAGTTCTCATACATGGTTACTAAAGCATGACATTTGAAAGGGATTATTTTCAGCACCGAGTCAATGTGACAAATATTGCATGGGTAGTATGTGTATCTGAAAGTCTGCAAAAAATATCTTATGGACAAAAATTATAAGGAGAATATGAGACTGTAGCATTACTACCTTATATCTCCCCTACATGTTATTTACAACACCTTTGCACAATCTCTGTTTTCCCCCCTTTAAAAGATGATAAACTGTTAGGAGTATGTGCTCATTTGGAAATAACTCTTATCATCAAATAATTAGAGGCTGTCAGGTGTAATGATTATAGGTTGCTCAATGCTGACATTCAAAGTTGTCAAAACTTGAATAAGAGTTAAGGTACAATTACACTGCTGAGAAAACCCTGCAAGGAGAAAAACTGTGATTTTTTTTAAAATTAATCTCATTTTGTTGCGCTCTAAAAATAGCACAGTGACTCCCTTTACTTCTGAAACCTTGCAAGAGGAGCCCTTGAAACCTACAAAGCACAGTTAATTACAACAGAGGAGCATCTGAATATTCAAGAGAAACTCTGTTAAAGATGTGGGATTCGGGGGGTAATTAACTGCATGCGTGATCATTATAGCTGTCGTCTTCTGGTCTCCAGACAGCTATGACAGATTAAGGGGGGTCTCAGGACCTGCCCCTTCAGTGGCAGTCCGTCTCCTGGTCCTGTAGGTTGTGGCAAACTGCTTTAATGAGCTAAGCAGAGAAAACGATGAAGCACCAGCCCACCAACTCACCATGAAATCATCCTTAGAGCCTGGAGAAAGAGCTTTTGCAAACAAGACAGTCCCAAAGTCACCCAAAAGTCAAAGGACACTACTCCTGTTTTAGGCATCTTGCTTTCTCTGTGCTCTGATCCTGTGCTGTTTCACCATATGCTTGATAATCAGCTATGGTGAGCTGAAGATGCTCACTTCTGCAGTATTTGGTAATGAATAATTACTGCTTAGTACTATTTGTGTTATGATTGTTATGCTGATTGTAACTGCTAATAAAATTGCTGCAATTCTCTTAGGCTTAATTTAAATATGCACCATGAATGTAATACACAGTTGCTGGTTTAGTGAATCATATCTCTGGGGATGGTGACTGCCTTTACTTTTATTTGTTTCTCAATTCTCTGAAGTTGAACAGTTAAATGCAGATAAAGACAGTCAAAGGACAGAAATCTCAAGACTTAAATCTTACGCTCTCTGCCACGTGTACAGTATGGCAGTGTGGGCAGGTGCAGTATGTTTTCAGACCCCTGATCCTCTTAATGGGTGGACATTCAGGTTTCCTGTTTGTCTGGCTGGTGGGCTTGTGTCAGTCTGCCTGGAATCAGTCTCCCGTAGGCCAGGACTTCTCTCTGCACCCAAAGCAGAAAAGCATTTTCTTCCATTTAATAACTTAAGACAGGGAGAAGATGACTAGTGTTTTTCCTCATTACCATATTAGCCCACTGCCCCCTCTGCACAGCCATGGGAGACAGCGGTAATTGCTGAACATTTAGATAGCCCGGAAAAAAAAATACAAGAGGAAAGAACTGCAAGTTGTGGATGGGAGCTTTGCCTTGAGTTAAAAACTGTCCCCTTAAAAATTGCAGGCTTTGTTTAAAATAGAGAATATTATTTTAATTTCTGCCCTTTTTGGTACAATGGATGCCCTTAATATTGATTACAGGGAATGTACATTTCATAGGTGTCCTCAGATCATCATCCTCACACACATGTACAGTGATTCAGTTTTGAGTCCAGGTCTGTCTGGTTTTCTTCCACCATGTTCATATGTATTAATATTTTGTGTGTTGTTTTAGAATAACTGTACATTGTCTTCCCTATAGAATTTTGAAATATATATATATACAGTATATACTAGTGCTGTATCCTAGGATGCACTGCAATTAGAATCCACTAACATAATTAAATGTCAGGGACGAATACTGTACCTATATTTATTGATACAATGACTTAACTAATACATGTAAATTAAATTGTAGGATGATATACTCTGTTTGTACTGTATCTGTTCTAGTACGATGAACTAGAAGGTAGTGCTATGGTATACTACCTTCATTGATATGTTATTGTTCAGAAATGGTTAAGTAAATCTACAGCATGCATGTACTCAATTCATAGACATTCAAGGTCTCCTAGAAAATCCTGCTTTTCTAATTTAAAGCAAACACAAAGGTAACTATTAAGAGTGTTTTCCCCATCTCATTTAGGTCAGTTGTTCTGGACATCAGTAAAGACATTCTATAATTAAAGCAGGAGCATTGGGATTTAGCTGCACATGTGGCCAATTTAATTATGCAGCAATTTTAATGGAAAACGGGATGGAAATTGGTAACTAAATCGCTGGTAATTTTTTGGGCATCATCCAATCCGCTAATAATTTGGTCACTAAATTTTTTGGTTATTAACATTTAAAAAAAAAATTGTAATTAAAATTCAGGCATGCAACATCATACAGTATTAATACAAAAATAAGCAATTTCTTGTCCGTTAAAATATTTTACAATTTGTGCCCAGTTTATGTCAGTTATCCTATGTTAGTTTACATCTGATTAACTTATGAAAGGTAGTTTAACAATTACAAAACAATCCATGCAGTTGTAAAAGTGTCTCACCATTAAAGTTTTAGAAACTAACAACATGTTGGGCTCGGAAATATATGAAACACAGAAAGTATGAAGAAATGTCACATGGGACATTTCTTGTACAGCACTATCATACTGCAATGAACACTCCCTTTTCGGTGGCAGTGAGCAGCGGCCATTAGGAAAGACAGGCTGTCTCCCGCAGTCTTCTTTTCTCCTCAACAACCCACCTGTTGCCTAGTCCAGGCAGAGTCCTTGGATCCTCTGTCCTGCAGCCCTCACTGTCTGACAGAGGAATCACAGGTTCTCTCACCATGCTCTCAGATGGAAGGGGAAAACATCCAACCGTCTTGCCCACAAAGGATGCTAGGTAGCCTGCACCCACTCTCGTACCGTATGGAGCTCGACTTCTGTTCCCTTTTGTGTTCTCTCTGGAAGGCGCAGGCATGACATACCCAGCAGCTGGACTGGCAACAGGGTACAACTCACAGTAGGTGAGGGGCACTCGGGATTCTCGTTTCTGTTCAGTTCTGCTCTTCTGCCGAGAGGCATCCTCTGAACTTTGGAGCGGGATCCTGTGGCGTGAAGTCGTTGGTGTGCTTATCCCGGATCAGAGTCATAGGGACGGTGCTGGATGGTGTTCTCTTTGCATTGTCTCTGGCTTCTGTGGGTTACATGGCTCAAAGCAGCCATCGCATAAAGGTCACCTTCAGTGTGCCAGTCCATCACTCCCCCAGCTATTCTGCATTGGCTCTGCCTGGGCAGCAGTTGTTCCTCTGTGTTTCCGGTTCTCTCTATAACCTGAGGTAGAGCATCCCACTTTTTACACCAATGTAAAAAGCCATTCCCTCCTCAGTGTAGGCAGCATTATGAAAGGCTGAAAACAACTTAAAGGCTCACTAACAGTTGTACAACCCTTTTCAGTACAGCCAGTCATGCCAGTCACAGAGTAGATCAAGCTAGGAAGGAGTGAAGCAGACATCTTCTGGATGCAGAGGTGAGAAAAGAGAGAAAGAGCAAGGATTGCTCCCTGGTTTTACAGAGAGAAATGGCAGGAAAGGGTGAACCTGGGGTAGAAAGGGAGAGATCAAGGGACAGTCCAATGCTGTTGGGTGTGGATCACTACAATACTGCTTACTTCACTCACAAAGCATTGAACCAAGGTTCAAACTGAACAGAGGAGCCGGGGTTTTTGGGCCCATACTGATAAGCCAATCCAAAAAGATGCCTTTTATCTCAGGCATCTCATAAGAGACATTTACTTTATCTTGAAGTAAATCCACCCTACAATGTGCAGAGATACTTTGGGGTAGCTGCTGCTTAATTTGTAAATCACAAAATAACATCCATCACAGTGCTGGATGTGTGTGATACAACAGAGATAACAGAGCGATTAATACGACGCGCATAATATCAAAGTAAAACACTTTCAATGCCTCCTCTAAAACATTTTAATTAGAATCTTGCATGCCATAATCATAATAGCTGCATTATTTTTTAAATATTTCCAATTTCAGAATCTGACTGTGTGATTGCTGACTTGTCTGTACTGTATATGTGAGTAACTCATCCATCCATTTTCTAACTTCTTTATCCAATACAGGGTCGCAGGGTGCTAAAGCCTATCTCAGCCAGAAACAAGTGCAAGGCCCTAGTCAGAATGTCAGTCCATCGAAGGGCACACACTCACACCAGGACCAGTTTGCCTAGAATCCAGTCAACCACTATGTCTTTGAACATAGTGAACACAGGGAGAACATACAAACCCCATTTTTAGAAAAATATAACATTTTCTTCCAAAGACAGAATTCTCATCTTTTTCATTATTTCAATACAGCTATTTGTTTTTGCAGACAGGTATGCATCAAGATTAAGGTGCTTTTCTCATTCATACCAGTAGCTTCAACTATAATAAGCATGTAGGACTACACATGATCAATATTTTTCTAATGTCCAGAAATGTGCTGTTGAATGTTTGATCAAGCAACACTGTAGTGCAAAATTTGTCCCATATGAGCCCCATTCAGTTCCTAGCTCCACGCCTTTTTCTTTTACACTTCAAGGCTATTATTGAGGTATTCTCACACAGCGAGCAAAACAGTTTTTTTTCACAGAAACATAATTGAGGAGTCGACAAGATTAAATAGCGTCCAGCTTTACAAATATTTTTAACTTGTAAACATTAATACAAAAGATTTCATATAAGGAGGTGAGGGAACTGTGTGTGGTCTTAGATGAAGAGTCACCTGAGCTCAACTCCCGCAAACTCCGGCACAAATTAAGCACAGGAAACTGAAATCTAAGTATCAGGGTTCGCATGCACAGTATGATACCCAGAACTTTAGTTTTTCTCCCAATAAATGGTACACTGTTTACTCTTAAATGTCAAAGGATTGTAAAAGAATAGAAATGAGGTATAGTGGAATCATTAATTAATACGCAATGACATTCTAATTGCAATACATTTTTGCATTATTGTCTACATCGCCTAGATGTCAAATAATTCTGATATCATACTTGAAGTTTTTGAATAAACTTAAGAGCTAATTTTAATTGTTCCTATACAATTCTGGCATTATTAGTAGTAGTAGTATAAGTAGAAACAGTAGAAATTGCTTCCCAATGATTGGGAATAATAGGAAAAGAGGATTTAATTTTGTTGTTAACTGTATTGTTTTATATATTCAATTATTATATATTATATTAACAGATCTATGTTATTAATATGGGCAAAAGATTTTTGTAAGTGGGACTTAGATATCCTCGGAGGGTCTCTCTGCTACAATTATTTATTTATTTTGAGTGCCACTGCGGTCTTATCTCCCCGAGCCCTAATTATCTCCTTAATTAGGGCCTGAGAACTGTTTTTGTTTTGACCATCATGTCTTTGTCATTATTCACACTCCTGCTTTTTTTTTTTGTTTCTGACCTTCTACTGTATATCATTGAGCACACTGTATATACTTTCATAATAAAGTACAGTATGTGCATATGCACATGTTCATAATTTTTATTATGATGATGATCACAATGTCACTACCACCCCCGCTATAATTAAAATAGCAATGTGTAAATAAATTAATAGTAAATTAAACTGACTGCAATCATCTGGTGTCCCTTCCATGGTGTTTCCCAGCTTGCACCCATTGCTTTCCAGGACACGGTCTGGCTCCCCAACAACCCTGAAATGGATAAAGCAGTTGGATAATGGGTGCATGGATAGTTAATCTAGTTTAAGAAGATAAGAAAGTCCCTTAATACAAAATATGCAGCTTTTAAACCAAACCAGCAGCTTTCCAAACCAGGCTGGATTCATTTTACAAGCCAGGTTCATTTTCAGGTCCCTGTAGTTGTCTACCACAGAGTAGGAATCCCCTTTATTGCCTTAGGCAATTACCAATCCTTCCATTGGATTTCTGTCTTTCAAACAATAAGCTTCCCTGGTATTGCCTATTTCACTCCATGCAAGGCTGTGATTTTTACAGCATTCAATGAGAAGAAAAAAGTCAGAAATCTGGCCTGGGGATCCCAAAGGGGTTGTGCTGCCACAGAGAGTCCCTATTAACAGCCAGGCAAATGTGACACTTCTCAACTTCCAATGAAAACTGTAAATGAGAAACATGCGCTGTCTGTGCCAATAAAGAGCTCCAAGGTGTGACTTCACTCATCTGTGTTCTTCATCCCTCAATTAGCAGACAGGGCGGATGAAGGATTGGGCACATGTGCCAGTCGGGATATCATGGATAACCATCAAACTACTGGAAATGACTGAAACAGTGACTAAACAGTAACCATTAGACTGTGATAAAAACAAAATACTTATTTGTTTAAACACATTTTTTGAGTAACGTAATCATATTTGGAATGTCCTTGTTTTATTTTATTATTATTATTATTATTATTATTATTATTATTATTATTATTATTATTATTATTGTTGTTGTTGTTGTTGTTGTTATTAGGGTGATTGGGCGGCAAAGTAGTTAGCATTGTTGCCTTGCAGTACTGGTGTCCTGTGGAATTTGTATGTTCAAGTGGATTTCCTCCAGGTGGTCTGGTTTCCTTTTACAGTCTGAAGACATACTGGTAGGTGAATTGGTTTCTTGGAAAATTGTGAGTGTGTGTCCTATGATGGACTGGTCTCCAGGGTGTATCTTGCCTTGTGCCTGTTGCTTGCCGGGATAATCTCAGACTACCCATTGACCATGTGCTGGTTAGATGCTGATGTCCCTTAATAACTGCCTAAAGACTGTTTCATTATACAATAGAGAAAGCTATTATTGTTCTCTGGTTTAAAGAATTGAAGATATTTTTCAAATCTTCCTCTGCTCCATTGAGAAAGAGACACACTATTTGATTTTCAATACTTGGTTTGTACAGCTAGAGTTTGACATAATCAGTCCCAAATTGTGCTCTGGAGCAAAAGGCTTGGAACTGTTCCCTGATAAAGTACAGATCCTCAGCTCTAATTAAATATGACAGTCTCAACAGCATAAGCTAAAACTCAGAAAGTCTTACACCATGAGAAATAGATTAAATTATTGTTATACTTCTTATGTTTTCACATAAGTCTGTGCTTTTTGTGATTTCATGCACATTTCTGCCAGGTTTGAATTTTTTTTTCTGCTCTCACAAAATAAATGCAAGTATTTCAATAACCATGGTCAAGTTCAATAACCATGGCTTAATAATTCCAAGACTGACTGTTCTATAGGAAACCAGCATTCCTGTGCCATTGAATAGTTATGGTTGCATTTGGCATTAAGGCCATTAATACAGATGTAACATATTAATTTACAGTCTTTTCGATGGATTAGTTTTTACATTACATAATGCATTAATTTTACTAACCAGCAATATAATAAATATTCAAGGTGTTTCCAGTACAATATTTAAGTATCATCCTAAGTCGCACGAATACTTGTTGATATTTTTATAGCTTATTTTTTAATAATGTTTCAAACATTAGGCCTTTGTCTGGACTCGGAATAACCACCTTTGCTTTGTTTGCAAAATACTTGCCCTCCCAAGAAACTGAAATGTAAATTCTATAGTGTATATATTTGTGTGCTTTGTGTTCAAAACTAGCTTTGAAGTTGACAGCGGAGCTTCTCACTAACTCCTTGGTCTTCTATGAAAAAGCTCATTTCTGGCTTCTCCAACAGCCTGACCCATAAGAACTATGTGCTGGCAGTGCCAGAACTCCAACAGGCTTAAACAAACATTCCTCATGCTGTCTTATTTAATACTTTGTGGTTTACTGAAACGTTAAGAATCAAAAACACAAAACAATTGCACAGTGACTGCTACAAAAGTGATGTCAAGAACAAAGCTTGTTTTATTTCCCTCCCCTCTCAAAAAATAATTACCAAATTTTAGTTTATTCTTATTATGTCTGTGTCATGGGCTCCTCATGACAAAAGGTTGCTTAAGGAGAAGAAAGCTTGAAAAGGGATTGAAATGAAGCCCCATTTTCAATGAGTGCCAAGTGGGAAAAAATCACACAGGAGCATTTTGGGATCAGCATCTTTTCCATTTTAATGCTTTGATGTTCTTTAAGACAAATCTCAAAAGTAATCCAAGGCAGGCTGAAATAATTCAGCGCTGGACACATTTCTGACAGATGCTGCCGTCCGGTCAGACAGTCAATAAGATCCATAGCTTTCCAAAGCCATTGCGAAAGCCTTGTTACAAATCCAAATTGGCCAGCATTTCCCACTACAGTGGCAGTTTGCTTATCATCACATTCCCAGGAAATTAACTCTCGGCCTGCTTGTGTATACAGCCGCTACAGATTGCCCGGCAGATTGCTGCCATAAGTCATTTGGTCATTTGTAACACTTTAATAAACCAACACTGACCTGAAATGATCAGTTCAGGAGCACTCTCTTCACAGGAAAAGAGAAATTTTGAAGGAGAAAAAATGGTTAATGGTGTTAAACCTGGCTGCCTTTCGTTTCCCCTCTGTTTTCTGTGAACAGGTGGATCGGCGACTTTTTTTCCAACTTTGTCTGTCAACATAAAAGAAAGTCACAGTGTGCAGAGGTCCAAGTGAATAGATGGCTTATTCCTTGAGCTTTATTTCTTTGCAGGGTAACAATGGCTCAATAACAGGTTCTCCTCAGCATCAAAGGAGATTATCAGGAGCTGTTAAAGCACTTAAACATCAATTCAGAAAGAGAGAGAGGGTCTATACTTTCTCAGAATGATTCCACAGGCTGTAAGGTTTCAACATTCTGTCTCTGAGGTAAACTCTGGGAAACCATGAACATGGATGAAAACAGCAAAAGCGCTAATCACCTTGTGCCAGATTGAATCGAATCCATCTTGGCTGACTGGACACATGCTAGAAACCCCTCTGTCTTTTCTCATCTGCCTGTTCCAATCTGTTGATTCCATGGCTCTGTTCTGAAATGAGCCTGAGCCTATGCATTGCAATGTGATTCATTGGAAACCGTTCATTTCTACAGTCTGCAAAAGAAAACGAACTGCTGCCTTGGAACAAACTGGCTTTAGAATTCAGCTCTATGTTTTGTATGTTAGATAATTAACACATCTAGTTCTACTTTTTTTTCAAAGAGTAGCAAAGCAAGCACTAATGTTTCTTTGAGCAAAGATTTGTGATTGGTGGAGCATTTGGAAGCTTAGGTGTGTTAACGAGGGCAATCTCGACTTGCCATTTGGCCTCTGTGAACCTGGGGTTGTCTGTGAGTTTACAGCACTGTCACTCAGAGCTGCATCACACCTTTAATTTAGGCCGACACTCCTGCAGAGCATTCAGTATGAAGACCTGGAAGTTTTTGACAACACATTTTCTGAAGAAATTGTGTTGTGTGCCAGGACAGTGAGCTTAATGTTAAAAACAAAATAATCAATAACTGGCAATTCTAAATTGAATATATTTTTAAAAAATCTGGCAATTCAATTCTTTTTTTTAAGAAACTGCAAACAGACCCACATACTGTATCTTTAAGACAGCATGGAAACCAGGTGTTTTGATTAAAGTGCTTGTTTGTACTATGATAGTAGCATGCTAACTGAATAGTGCCTTTCACTGCATTGATGTAAGACAATTCTTATAAGGTTTCAGTGTGTTAATTAACTAATTGACTGACTGGGGTAAATTCGAAGAACAGGTCCCATCAATTAAGGTATTAACTAACACACTCTCAGGCACTCACACAACACAGCCACTCTGAAACCACAGGTCATGATGAAGCATTTTCCTGATGACAAATTTCACCTGCAGTGAGAGGAGAAACCTGCTGGAGACTGGAGATGTAGTACTTCATAATAACATGTGAACCGAGGTTGTTAGGCGAATTGCCCTCTGTGTTTTCATTTGTCAGTGAACTGAGGGAGGTCAATAGCAGCTAAATTACTAACTAATGCTGGGAAAACCTCAGACAAATAATTAGTTAACTCTTTCAGGCCAAACTATTAACTTTTCTTTAGAAACTCCCATTTGACAGGAGTATCAATACTGCAATTAATTCAGTGTGCATTCTGAATGAATGATGCCTTAAAGGCAAGACTAGTCTTACTATTGCATTGATGCTAGACTGCCATCTACCTTGAATCTATTTCACCAGCTTTCCTTCAGTTCTTTCAGTCCACATAGTGCCCAGTGTGTTGTGGAAACCCAGCCTAGCCAACATTAAAAACAGCTTTGTAAATGGATTTCTAGTACTACAGCCCATGTGCACAGCCTTTAGTTCTCATTCAGTTCATGTTATGTAGGAATAAGGGGAGAGTGGTGGGTCTTTATCTGTAATGTAAAAGGTTATGTATTTTTATGCTCCCAGACTGGATATTATTCACCTTTACAGTCTCCAGAGGGAAAACAAAAACTATTTGTCATACTAAACTGCTGATATGTTGCTCCAACATTGTCAACATTTATACAGTACATTGTAGAACAGAAAAAAACTGGCTTTTGTTGGTTGCTTGACTGCGTGATAGTTTCTTCTCTTGGAGTGGAATGAAATTTCCTTCTGTTTCAATAATCAGTTGCTTAGCGGTCAACTATGGGTTTGGTATGGGGTTTCCTCAATGTTTCCTTTTTGTTTGTGACATCAAAAGAAAGTAGTGTGTCACGTAAGTATTATATAATCTAGGGATGGATTTTGAAAATTTTGAACGTTTTGCAAAAATTGAGTACTGCACATTTATCAGCTAGGCAGTGCTATTCATCTTACCCCAAGAGAGTTGTTAAGGCCCTGTTGTAAAGTGTAAGGGGAAACAAACACCTTGAAGTGCAAAACTGGTAAGAGTCTAGATCTTCTGTGTTTTTTTATAGCTGCATTGCTGATATGTAATCTGCTTTTTACAAAGACGCTCTTCATACGGTACCTAGATTGAAGTGGCACTGCATTGTAGATCATGCAGAGGATTGCTACCCATTCTGAAGTCCCCCAGTTCCCTGTTTGTGTAGGATGTGGAGTGGTGCTGCTGTTTAGGAGGCAGTAAATGGTTCTTGTCAGGGATCGTGGCACATGTCACCAGGCATTATAAGCCCCATTTGGAATCAATGCTGCATTTATCCCCTTTCTAATTATTCACTTGACGTTTGGCCGTGAAGTTCTTGCCACCAGCGGTATAATTGTACCCTTCTCTTCCCCCTGCAGTGTTTGCCAAGATGATTTGAAGATCGGTAAATCATAAAAACAGGAGAGAGTAAGAGGGGGAAAAAAGTGATGATTCAGTGGGCTGTCGGAAGGGGGGGGGGGGTGGTGGCTGTCTTTACAAGCCTGCTGGGAGGATGTTTTCAGCCGAACGGGATAGCGCTACCATTGAGATACGGGTTCACTGGGGGTACCGGGGGAAAATGCAGCATCTTAACTGTCTTATCAGAGTGCTAGCTGGGTTTCCTCACCCTTGCTCTCTTCCCTCCCCCTTCCTCCTGCTTCTTTTGTGTGACCTGATCTTCAACTTCTGCGTTGACCCCCGAGACTCTTGGCGCTGCTCTTTCCACACAGAACTGTTCTTTCTTCTCCTCCTGAATCCTGAAGCAGTCCCTCACTCCTTTCTCCTAAACCCATATTAATGTCTATTTTGAAAAATACCATACTGATTCAGGGCAGGGACATGGTCTGGGCTTGTAATAATAATTATAATAATTGCTTACACTTATATAGCGCTTTTCTGGACATATAGCGCTCCACTCAAAGCGCTTTACAGGTAATGGGGACTCCCCTCCACCACCACCAATGTGCAGCATCCACCTGGATGATGCGACGGCAGCCATAGTGCGCCAGAACGCTCACCACACATCAGCTATCAGTGGGGAGGAGAGCAGAGTAATGAAGCCAATTCATAGACCTGTAGACCTGTGTGTCAGTACAGAAAGCATGCAGCTTCATTTTAAATTGCTGAATACATCATTAAAAGATTACACTGAGGAGTGTGTTGTGTGACCGGTACCTGGAATCCTGGTTGAGGTACTGTGATCCAACACTGATATCCTTGTATTTCTATACAACAAAGAACAATATGATCTGTTCAACATCAGTAACTTTGCTGTGGTATTAGGGAGATGTTCCTTCACCAATCAGCAGAGGCTCTTTACAGGCGTTGTGGGCCTCACAGCATGAAGAATAGTGGCTGGCTCTGAAAAGCACACTTTTCACAAGACCTTGTGCTTGAACCTCATCCCACCTGTACTAGCGCAGTACTTGTAATGCTGAGATCATGCCAGATTTCAAACTGAGGGGTGTTACGGGTGTCTGTGCAGAGTATGGGTGTATAAAAACAGAATAGATTATGTCAAAACACTTTTTCAGAAAAGTAAAACAAAAGACCACAAAAAGCAAGTCCACCTGAAGTAACATAATCAAGCTGTACAGGTTGTCACTTGGAGAAACAGGATATTTCTGGTCATTTCTTCCACAATGAAGCGACCCTTCGTCAATAGAGGCCTATAAAATAACTAATTAAAGAAGAAAATAGTGGTCTTATATATAGAACATCAGGGAACACAAACACACTTTGTCTATCTTATACAAAGTAGCAATGAATTTACATTTTAAAGCCTTTTTATTTTCTTAAAATAAGCAGCAAAGAGATATCATGAAGTAGAGGCTTTGAAGCCAATCCTGGCTTGTAATAACTTGAAATAAATAATTTAAATATGATCTTTCTCAAATCAAATGACACTACGTGCCAAATGGGGCAGCACTTGGCCTCCTGCCAACAGTCATAATAGTAACTCTATTGTCCAGGTTCTAGACGGAGGGACAAACATGCTTATCGGCTACTGAATCCTTCAGGCAAAGGCCACGCCAGACAACTGTAACCATATTTCATTCTTGCCATAGCAACTCCAGATCAGCACCTGCGTGCCGTGCCCCAGCGGAGACTATCTCAGATTCCAGACTTCCTGAGTCCAGGGAACAAACGCGCTTGCGACTGACCCTGGAGCCAGCCCACCACAGATAGCAAACCCCCAGGGCTGTTCCTCTGTATTCATAAAGAAAGAGTTAGAAAATTGAACGACAACACCTCCATCGCAAGCATCCTTAATGAGAATATTATTTGGGAGGCCGATGTGTCTAAGTACGATTTGAACAATCTCCTTTTTGGGTTTGCTATAAGTGAGCTGTAGTTAAGATAGGATGACCTTAGATCACCTTTTGTAATGACTGCAAGATGACCTGATGTTATAGCAGCCTTTCAAGGGGAGACCACAGCACACCTCTGACCGTTCCTGGAAGTCAAAAAGCCATTGACCTCACCAGCATACACCACAAGGGAATCTCCATTTCATGAAACCTGAAAATTGTGAAATTATCATGACTGTGTTTGGATAGGAAATAATAATATTTTTCATTGCAACTGGAAAATGAAGAAGTGCTGTATTTATGCTTCCCTGCTGCTGAGTTCATAAAATATGCCTTTGCATTGACTCATATATGCATTTCAAAGCATAATTTGGGGAGTACGACAAACATCACTTACTCTGCTACCTTGTATATGGGACCTCAGTCTTTTTCCCTTTTTGATTTCACCCTGATCGCACCTCCACATTCAGCACCTCTGTGATCTTGATTCTTTTTTTATCCTCTTGAGTATTTTGTTTGAGAGACCTTCCTTAAGACCTTAAGCCTTCAGCAGCTCTGCGTTGCTGGGGAGTTAAACCCTTGAAAACCCCTGGACAAAACGAGAGAGAAAAGGCAGAATTCATCTGTTTCTTACACTTCAGTACACCTGACTGCTGCATGTGTGCCGCTGTGGAAGAGAACACCATTAATCTGACCAAAGCAGATTTTATTTCTCAAGAAAGAAATCTTAAAATCTTGCATCCTGGTACAAACTTTCCAGCACGTTTTAAATTGTCTGAGCACGGTATGCATATGCAAAGCTTTTATGTTTCAAACATTTCCAAAACAATGATTGATTGCCATTAAAAAGTTAAATATGTAATATAGGCAGGCAGGACATCAGGTTAAGAGTGTATATCTGCAGATGGGTTTTCCGTGCGATGTATTGCACTTCTATGGGATTGAAAGCACTGGTTAGTATAGCTTAAATGCGCAAGGCCAAAGCCAACTGTGCATATGACTCACAAGATCTGCTCTGTGAAGCACATCTGTGTCCAGTATAGGTGATGAACAGAATGATGGACTACGGCTCAATGCTCACTCAGGGAAATAAAAAAAGTTTGATTTTCGTACTTTTTGTACAGCTCGGGGGTTCAGGCTGCCTGCCTTATTAATCTCCTTCTCCAGCCTCTTGTGGCTGTGTGTACTGTGGCTAAATTTACACCATTTCTGTGAAGATGCACCTCAGGGGTCTCTGTCTCTACCTGTTACCACTGGGACAGGAGGCTGTAAACAGAATAATGGAGAAAACAACAGCTACTCCCCTGTTCTGATATCATACACCCTGTTTAATTCAGAACTGTCGAAAATTCCCCAATAGGCACTAGAGAGAAGAAAATACATTTTTAATATGGAACATAACCTTTATTTAAGGACTATTGTCTAGGAAAAAGTAACATACTGTAAAATGTTAGGCACATTTAAACATTTTCTCATCATTTTTTAATACAATACAGTGTTTTAAATACAATTATTTTATGTATATGTTGCATCAGATGTTTGCAGTATTAAAAAACACATATATGTTCTGGAAAATTTAACTTTTAGAATGTTTTACATTTTCTAATCATTTGACCCTTTGATTTTCCATGTAGTGCTAAACTAAATTGAGTTTGAGAAAAAAAGTTGTTACTACTGGTATGGACCTTATTACATGAGAATATTATTTAAAAAATAAATTACTTATAAAGATATATATGCCCCTTATAATTAATAATGCATTCACTTATTTGTTTTAATTAGGCCTGAACTATATGGGTCTGCTCTATATGTGTCACTATATATGTGACTCTATAAGAGTCACTGGGTTATGTTCATCATGAGCTTCACATTTTTTCACACATTGGTTGGTGTATTTTCTTCTCCTTTTACTAAATTTTGAAGGAAAAACAGCCTGCAAGAGAACAGCAGTACTGGTCACTAGAGGCAACACCTGCTCTGTTGCTAAGGTAACAGAAGGTGTGGCTTGTGGAGTCCAAGGGTCATCATCTCTTGAGACCCCTCTGGAATAAAGAAGTGTTGTACGTGTGTGAACTGTAAAGATATCCACATCACCAGACCAAGCAGGCTGAAAGATAACAGCAACCCTGTGGCAAATTAACTATAAGAACCAGAGTTCACTGTCATTTGTGTTTTAATAGCAACTCAAAATATAACACTTGCCTCCTACACCCTTGGTAATGAAAATGTCCAAATGGATATAATTAATAATTAAATATTGATCATAAAAATAGTACTGAGGAAAACAGATTGACTGCTAAAGCATTTGCATGAAACTCCAAGGTTCTGGGGCTAAGAAATGATTCTTATTCAAGGAATGAGTGTTGTGATTTTTAAAAGGTTCTGGGGTTTCAGCACCACCTTGCATAAACAAGGTGATGTGAAAGTATTAAATGAATCATTTACAAACATGCAGAAACACCAGATAATTTCATTTTGTGCATATTCATACAGTGAAACAGAGAATGGTATTTAATTGAAAAATCAGATTGGTAAGACTTATTGGAATCAATATGATGTGTGGTTCTCTCTCTCTCTCTGTGTAGACATCAAGGGTTACTGTCTTCCATGGTTTTCCTCTCTGTGAGTCTGGAGATGGTGATGGGGACAATCTGAAATAGACAGCCTCTGTTGCTGTATGGGGATGCATTTCTTGAGTGGGATGGGTGCTCTTTGTGGACCTGGACCACAACACCACATTTCTCCTACCATCATATGATCATATGATCTCGTTCTGGGTGATTGTGGGAGGATGGAACAAGCTACACAGTCATGTTGTTGAAGCTGATTCCTTGGCTTCTTTCAAAAAACAACTGAATAATATCACCCAATGTGAACATAATGCACGTTTTACACAAAGGGTTGTGGGAGAATGGAACAAGCTACATAGCCATGTTTGAAAGTGATACGCTGTCTCCTTTGAAGAAACAACTGTATCTATCCAGGAATCAATAAGCTACTAACTACCAAAGGAGCTAGATGGACCAAATTAGTCTCCTAGTGCATGTGATGCAGTACAAAATAATGTTATTCTTACAAGGTCAAGTAGACATGTATACCTCATTTATTTCTCTGTGGAAGCCGAGGTTCTTTGAACAAACTTTGAGGACTTCAGTAATGCTAATAAAGAAATTTCTGTCCGTATGAGTAATCAAACTATGTTAATCAGTAAAAAGCATAGTTTGGGGACTAGTTATTTTTAAGATGCAATGCTGTTAAAAAACATGGTGTTAAAAGATGACACACATACACAGACACATTTGGACAAAGAGAGAGGAAATACATGAATTACATTGGGTTTTTTTTAAATAATTGTAATAGATCATTGTAATAGGTACACTTTTACGTTGGACGTATGTGTAAGGGACGTATACTCAGATGGTTTGCTTTCGAAAGAGGTAAAGCACAGCTGGCTATGCAATGTGAATCCATTATGTGTAAAATTCTCCATTGAAATGTTTTAATCAAAAATCAGTGTTTCAAAATGGACTTATGTGTCTGTACTGTGGCGTCGATCCAGTCTCATTAATGCATTGTGGAAGCTAAGCATCCAGTCTTCTAAGGGTCTTATTCCCATGGACATCTATGGCACCTGTCTCAGTAAACAACAGCCGTGCATGTTCATTATGCAGGAGGGCTCATTATTTACATCTCATTAGAAGTAGGTTTGCAACTTTGTTTATCTTGCTATAGAACTTCTTACACAGTTAACACAGTTCTGTAGGTTTGCTGGAATGAAAGAAAAGAAAACAAATTTGTGAATTATCCTAAAGCTGATATATTCCTATGCTTTCTATTTCATGATGGTGAAAAACATACTTTGTTAACTGACATAGTGTCACATAAATTTAATTTTTTTTTTTGCTTTCATTCTTAAATTTCATGCCGTTTTATAAAAAAATAACATTATACTTAAAAAGGATCAAGATCAGACATTTGAAGTCCCAGGGCAAATAAAAGTGCTTCTTTCATTTGTCATTATTATGCAGCAGTATCTGAAAATACATGTAGTTCAATAAGTCAGCCTGTGCAAAGCACACAGCGCCTTACAGTGATGTCAGTGGTCGTTCATCCATCCCTTTTTGAATTGCTCCATCCAATTCAGGATCGCAGGGAAGGAGCCTATCCCAAGAAGCAACAGGGGGAAGGCAGCGTACAGTATAGCCTGGACAAGATGTCAATTCATCACAGGTCAGACACAGACTCACACATGAGGGCCAATTTTTCCAGAAGCCAGTTAACCTACCAGCATGAACTGTGAGAAGAAACTGGAGCACTCAGAGAAAACCCATGCAGACAAATGTAGAATATACTAACTCCACACAGATAGAAGCCCATGTATGGAATTTGTATCCAGGGCCCTAGTAATATTTTTGTGATTTGTTTTAAATCAAGAGCCTGGTACCCTTTAGACAAACAAAAGCAAGCATTTTCACTTATGACAGAAGGAAGTAGTAACTACTGTATCTAAATATCTACTGTAAGACGATGAAAAGACCATGGAGTGTACTGTATATTGTAATGATATTCACAGGCCATGCATAGTCAATCTGCTTGGGAAAGAACAGAAAACAAAATTACCGCAGCAGGGGTGACACTGAGTTACAGGAAAGAAAATGACCTTCACACATCAGAAATTATGTAAAGTACAATGAACTGTCAAGGGAGGAAAAAAAACTGAAATGTTTCACAGTACCTATACTATTATACAAAGCAGCTGGGGTCAAGCTCAGGCTAATGAATGGCTAGTGAAAGGAAAACAAAATAAATAACAGCGATTTGTAAGATGCAAACATGTACTACCACTGAACTTTGAATTTGAACAGGATTTGACATCTTTACCTTGATATTCATAACAACTCTTTTTCAGGGGACCATGAGCAGTTTTAGAGCAATATCTGTCTCAGCTTAGTCCTTATGCATGTGGCTAAAAAAGAGATCTGGTCCCTTCCTTTTCCAGGTCTTTTCTGCATTGCAACTCTTCCCTGAGGAAGGAAGGAGTGTGGATCATTACTGGTGCTTGTTCATCAGTGACTCACCCATCGCATTAACACAGGCTGGGATGTACAACACAAACAGTGCAAAAGAAGGAGAAATGTTGTCACCAGAAGCCCTCTCCTCTGTTTTTGGCTTGTTCTTCTTCAAGATGAACATATCCGTCTTTCTCTTTAGAGACTTTCTAAAGCTGAAAACTAAAGATCCCTTACTGCATCATTCTGGAAATATCACTCCACATCATCTTAGTAAAAATTGCCCTAATTCTGAAAACTGGACAAAGGCTTTGTAATCTAGAACAGTGCTTGTGTGTGCGTTTTTTTTCAGAGCTCAAAGAATTAAGTCAGGTCAATTTTCTCCTGGAGAATTACTCTTATGCCTATGGTAACTGAAAGCAATTGTCAGATGAGTGTGAGATTCATGAATGGCCTTTCTAGATTAGCAGAGAGGTTTCTCCTATTCATATCTGCAGTTCAATAAATGCCCACATGGGGTGTTTTATTAGAATAGTCCTTTTGAAGAAAAAGACATCTTTTCTCTTGCATTTTTAAGGTGTCTGCTGTAATACACTCTTGTGCTTCCTTGAGCATAATTCCATTAAAATACACAGAGCAGGTGCATAGACTTTATATTAGACTAAAGAAGACAGAGAATTGAAGCTCTGCACTTCCACAATTAAAATAAAAGTAAAGTCCCAAAACAACTGTGGAGGTCATTTTCTTCTTTGCCAATTCAGTGATTTTATGGAGTCTTTTGCTTTAGAGTTGAGAATATCACATTCTCCATCTAGTGTACAGTATATTTAAAAAAATGAAGAAAATTGAATGATGACCCACATTTTGATGTATTCCTAGTGCTGCTGTGAGTGTTGATAAAAAATCTATCAGTGTCCTAGGGCACCATTAGGAGTGGAGCTACCAATTCAGAACAGACTTCACAATATTAATGACTCATCACCATTCACAAACTTCATTTTGTCCTGTCAAAGCACAAGGACTCAAAGTTACTTGCAGAACAATAGAAGTATGAGGCTGCTTGAGCAAGTAGTGGAGCAAGTCTGTGATTAAGATGATTTTTCTTGTGTTTTTAATGAGGTTGGAGATTTTTTTTTCCTTTCCTTCCAAGGGCTGTCTTCAGGCCAACATCATAGAACTTTAAAATCAGAACAGGAAATTCTAATCAAAGAACTAGAACCCACAGTCGCCCATCATCTGCTGGTTGTCATGGGTATAGAACTCTGGCACATACATCTGCCAAGAATTTTCTTGTAATCAGATACAGTTTAAAATATGATCTTGCCACTTTAACAAATTAGTTCCCACAGATTCAATATGCTTCTTTACCATAAATTTAGAACTGCATCGACAGCTAAATGCATGTCCTCAATGACTAGAATTTCTTGCAATTTCAGTGAATTTTGTTCGCAGTTTCAAGGTCGTAGGTTTCCTGCAATAAAAGTAATCAACGTAAGAAAAATGCACTAATAATGACCATCACACATTTTATTTATTCCTTAATGGAGTTTTTTTTTCTCTACTGCATTTTAATCACAGTATTTATTTTTTTTCGTGGTAATTCATTTTTCATGCATTGCATTCACATTAAACTCCACAATTTATGAAGCAGTTATTTTAAGAAGCTGTTTAGAAGTGTTTATTTCAAATGCACAGTGTGTGATCCACCAAGGAAAAAAAAGAAATTTTCATGCTATCGCTATGCAATCAACAGTACCAGTGACACCTGAAATATTGAATCTGACTGTATACTGTATGGTCAGTCTGACGGCAAGCATAGACAGTTAAAATGTGAGACTCAACAGCAGTTTCCCATTCCTTCTCCTAGAGTAGCTCTATGTCTACTGATTCCTTTTTCTAGCAAGGACCATCATCACCAGTCCTATACTACTATAGGACTATACTGTTAGTACTATATTACTGTTAGAAATGTATCTTCTTGCTTGTTTAGGCTTTTGTTGCACTCCGGCCTTGGTTTCAACACTATCACAGTTCCACCACTGAGTACAAGTGTGATGGTTCTCTGTGGTGAAGGTGTTGGTGATAAATCCATTTTAACTAGGCAATTTTATAAACCAAAGACTGAGTACAGAGAAAGTCTAAACTAGGATTTGTGTTTGAACATAAACTAGAAAGCAAAGGAGCACTTCAGGACTGGGATTGAGAAGGACTGCTCTACAGCACAGCCTGATTTAGGTGTTGTGTAGTTAAAACCCACCTCATCTTGTGATAATATGGCTTTGGAATTGCTGAGGATGTAATGAAGTTGAATTTATTTTATCGCTATATTTAGCATTGATAAAAAATTGAATAATGGAATGGAGGTGGGTTCATTAAGAAACACATTATGATATAATCAAACTGCACAAAATTATGTTCATTATTCATTGACAAAAGACTAATTCATTTCTTTGCACTTTTTTGCTCTCTGTGTCAAGTCCTTACTTGAACAACTCTCTTTTGACATATTGATTTTGTCATTCTGAAGTTCTAAAAGGGAACTGCATGCAATGATCCCTAACAGAACTTTAACAATCTGTCTGTGACACGAAACAGGGCTTATGTAGTGACTCTGATCATTTTTATTTTTGGATTTGCAAGTCTTTTTGACATGTACATTAAACATTCAGTCACTAGTCATAACCCCATTTGTCTACTCCTACTGAAAAATAAACAAAATGGGGCAACTAGACAGTTATGGTTATTTACAAATAACTTGTTCTGCTCCTGAAGTAGCTTTTAAGTCATAAGTAAATTTCCCAGAATGTCTTGATTGAGGAATGAGACTTATTTCAAATTTTTCTCAGAGAAAAGGAAGGTTTATTTTTGTTTAGACTGTAATTATACTTTCTTGACAAACATGTCATGTAACCTGAGAACAATAAAGATGTTCTAAAGCTTCAAATTCACAGTGTAATTATTTGTAAATAAAATTGAAAACCCCTGAAAAATCCAGTCCAAAGCTGAGCTGACTTTAATGGGGACTGTCTCAAAATTGCAGGAGACAGATTTTACTAATCGGTGCCATGTGGTATAGACATTGGTGGCAATACAGAACATACAACATCACTTCATTGATTAAATCAGGGCTGCAGTAAATTCCCAAGCCATTACTTTCCATTACAGGAAAGGAAACACGTCTAGCTGAAGCAAGCTTTTGGCAGTGTACGAGATTGCCGCTGATGTCAAAGTTCAACCAAAATGTTATACAGTGGTATATGATGTAGGGTGCACAAGTTGGTCAGGTCTGAGACTTTAGGTAACATCATGCCTTAACCATTTGAGCACATCTTTTCTAGAGTAGAGCATGTGGAAATCTTCATACCATCTGGAAAACATCTCAGAGACATGGTTGAAACATGTCTGATGATGAAATGACACACCACCCTACTTCTTTCTCCTGTCCACCTGTCTCTCTGGGCTAGTGCAGTGATTATCAATAAATAAAGCAGTCTAGTTCTGTTTGTTCATTGATAATACAAGCATGATACTCTAAGAGCAATGTCATTGCCATCTCATGCACTGACAGTTTAATATTCAATATGATGCATAGTCTTTCTTCATTCTTCAGATGTCAGGACTGTTGTTCTCCACTCCCCTTTGAAAATGTTCCCCTTTTAAATATAAATGAATAAATTAAAGAACTGTTGGTTTGTTATGTGTTAATGTCCAAGGAGTGGAATACCAGCATTCAGTCAGAAGTAGGTTGTGGCTGTTGTCAAATCTGAGGTACTAGATCTATAGTATTTTTAACATCAGGCATATGACTTCTGCTGCTGACTGAGGTACGTTAAGAGCCAAAGTCTTTCATTTCCTAATAGCATTTATGTTGAACAGCAAAATACTTACAATAGCAAAAATGAATACAGGAATACAGGATCCACTTCGTGGAGGTTGAAGAAATGTCACTTTCATCAATTTAGATGGAAAAAATAGCAATAGTAAAATCTGGCTCAAAGTAGCTTAGATATAGATGTATATATATTTGGGAGGTTTATCAGAACTGATGTTCTTATATATAGTCAATAAAAGGTTAGGAATGCATAAAGTATTTGTAATCTTCCAACAAATAATGCAAGATTTTCTTCAGGCAGAATATATCAGTAATAATCATAGCAATCATACTTACAAGGAAGAAGTGAAAAAAAAATGACAGTTGCTTCAGCATTCAGTAACCATAATCCCACGTTACAGTTAAATTTCTATGAGTTTTAAACTTATTTGCTTAATATGTACATTAGTTTGGCACTTGTGGGAACATCGGTTGACATTTTACCCGAACAGTCATAGTACGGCTTAATTAATACACAATACATCGTGCCTGTGTTGGAAAATCACTGTAGTTGAGCCTCATGTCATGCTAATTAGACGCTGATGCAGCGCAGGTTGTCAAAATGTGTCATTTTGAGTTTGTTTCCTGGTTAAATCCTTGTAGATATAAATACAGTATGAAGTGGATGAGGTATAATTATTAACAAAGAGCAAATCTCTTCCTCTTTTTTCAGGAGATGAATACAGATCTAATCGGCTGCTTTCAAATCAAGTTAGCTGTGTGTATATTCAAACAGCTGGACATTTTTAATATGGTGGATCGGCGGCTCGGCGAGATGTCAAAGAGCAGATGAAATAGTCCAGGAGGTGGCAGTGAATTGCTGACTGAGCAGTGCACTAGGTAGTACACGCGGCACAGGATTTAACAAGGGGCAAAACAAAGTTTTCCTTACATGCTGCAAGGGAGCTCAACTGCAAAAGTGTTTAGAAAACACTGCCCCAAAAAGAGCGATATCTAACCTCCCTTTTTTAAAGCAAGATATTGTAGGTAACAGAACAAACCTTTTGTGCATGTACATACTGTATATATATATATCTTTATAAATGGAACTGCTTTGATTCATAATGTGCTAAATTGGTTTAAATGGGCGTTTCACTTTTAAAATGTGAAAGGTCAATATTTGAAATAACTGGAGAATGCAAAAACATAAAGAGCAATAGGGAATGAAAGGGAGCACAATTCAGAAAATGATACTCACCTGTGGACACACTTAAATGTTCTAAGGTGTTCTGTAAGTTCTTTTCTTAGTTCTCAGAGCATCTGGTAAATTTTTAGTGTAATAATTGCCCATAGGGCAACCTGCTCTATTACCCTAAATGTTCCAATTCACTTTCATTATCCCAACAGCAAAAGCATGGTCAGTGCCTTGGGCCCATTAGGACTTAATTGGAGTGTTTCACCTCTCACTGTAACCTTAAAGAGAAACAAACTCTCACTAGTCAATAGCAGGTTTTCACTTTTGTTCTTCTCTGTTCTGTATGCTCTATTCTTCTCTATTCTGTATAAAAGAAAGTAGTTTTTGCATAATTGTATAAAACATCTGCGATGGACTGGTGTCCTGACCAGGGTGTACCCTGCCATATGCTGTTGCTTGCCGGGATAGACTCCTGCACCCCCACGACCCTGAATTGGATGCGGAGGTAAGAAAATTGAATGGAAGGAAGGACGTATAAAAGAGGGCTGGACAACCTTGATCCTAAACAGCAATGCAATCTGGGTAATCAGAGATTGGTGATGTAGGGAGGCCAGAACATGGGCACCCATGTTTTCCAAGGTTTTTACACACGGTGTAGTGGCCTTGGCCTGTAGTGGAAATTTCATTTACTGTACATCTGGCAGAAGCAAAGTAGACAATGTTCTTCTCAATTGAAGTGACCCTACGGAGGGTTGGACTTCGCACCTGAGTCTCCTGATAAATTTCAATATCAGCTTTCCTGCATACTGAAAGAAAGAAGTGTTAATTCATGGATAATCGGTAGTAATGGCTACAGAGAGCACACACAGAGCATTTGTAGAACACCACTCTGCAGTCTGAGAGCTGGATTAGTAGCTGCTAGGGTAAATCCAAGAATGTGATGCCTAATGTCTGGCAGATCTCCAGGACTGGCCAGTGTTTTGTAACGTTCTTAAACACCCTGGGTTTACATGACCTTGGTTTCGATTCGCAAAGACCTTCCAGCTCCTAAACATGCCTCATTCTGATGCACACTTAGGAAAGTAAATAAAATTTAAATAAGAATAAATTAGGTAATCCAGGAGCAACCTTTTCTCCTGAACCCTCGAGCTGTGGGCTGAATCTGAAAACAGTTCTACCTAGTCTTTTATGTTAATCTGGATTTTGACTGGCTAAAGAGCACACTGAATAGGAAACACATGTCGGCCTCCAAGCAGACAGCACAAATCACTCTTTCATTCTCTGGGCTTCAGCCTTGAGAAACATAAGTTCAAGCCAGTTGTTAAAATAATAGTTTGAAGACCCAGATCACTCTTGGACACTTAAAAGGATAGGAACCTTTTCACCTCTTGCTTTCTTGCTCATTCCCAGCTTGCATTTTTAGTGTTCAGAGATAATTTGCATGCCACACTGTAGCAGCTTCACAATACTGAAGGAGAGAATGTGGCCATCTGAGTGAGCAGGTGTTTTAAGCACTACATACAGAACGAGTATACTCTCAGAAATATTCAATTTTCAACTCTCATGAGGTTATTATAACGTGAGTTGGCAAGATGATAAAAGGTGCTTCTGTTTGTTAGGTTAAAAAGTCAACCATGTTTTTTTTTTTACATTTTCTCACTTCATATTAAGACAGCACTACTACAATTTGCAGAAGCTCAGCTGGAGAAGCTCTTCTGCTATCATAAGAGTTAATCAAATGCACTCTTCTAATGGGCTTCATATGCAATAGCTACTGTAAGTGTTCCCTTTTTGTACAGTACCATTCAAGACAACATTGCATATCTTTTGGAAATAACGTCCAATGTTCCAAAGTATCATTTGATTTGAAATACAGAAGGACATGAGAAGAAAGCCACAAGGAAAAAAAATATCTGAATATATTTAATCTTAATCCATGATCATGTTGTCAGTGAACCTATTCAGTCCCCCAAATTGAGATGTGAATAAAGGCCTGCTCCCAGCTGCTGAAATGTGTGATCTCACAATGTGAAATAGTTCAGTTGTCCCAACAGTTGTTTACATGTTCAGTTTTCAATTACCAAGTATGCTGTCTATTACTAAAACACTGCAAGGTGAATATGGCCCCAGGTGGTGCTATGTTTATTGCATATGTACAGTAGATCTCAATAATTAGTCTATTTCTTGAACTTGAAACTGTTTTTTGATACAATCATATAAACTGTAAAAACCTTTCTCATCCATACCCAACCATGTGGGGTACACTCTCTGTAACTGACTTATGATCCAGTGGGAGCTCTTATTTTATAGAATCCATTAATGTTCATTCCATTTGATCTTAATGTTTTCTTAATCTATTATAGGTTAATGCCAGGTACATACAGTATAAGAACAAGACCTCAGCGATAAGCAGAATGCTTCTTGTTGTGGTGAATAATGTAGTGTACTTCAAATAGTAAAGATATTGTGTCTTTGTGTCATTACATATGAATAAAAATAAATCATAATCAGAGATTTATCATCTGGATGAATTCCCAGGAGAGCCCAATAGAAGCAGTTTGTAAAGGCAAAACAGGAAAGAGATTAATTGGTCGAGCTTTCCTTATCTGGTCCACCTAGCCAATAGAGCCAAAGCATCTTTGTACAGAGTCTAGATCTAAGCATGGTCCTGTGTATTCACCCAATACAGAGACAGTAGCAATCTGCATTGAACAAGGCAGTACTGTAATAGGTTTTCTGAAGAGTATGGGATTGTTGATCAGATCCAGACTTATCTTCGTGACTAGGGCTTAGACAAAACGTACCAATATCGGTTTCGCCATTTCTTTCAGTTGTTCATTTTCTCCTCTCCTCTCCACAGTACAGTGGCCTGAGGATCACATCACAGAGCCACCTCTCACTGCAACACAAACACAAAATAAAATGCACAATAATGACAAAGGAACATAGAAACAATTAGTTCTCACACTTCAGTGTAGTTTGGCATGAAGTCACAATGTAGTTCAGTGACATTCAGGTGAATGCTATATTTCAGTGAAGGCTTGGAAATTAATTTAAAAAAAGGCCATTTTCTGAAGAACACAAAGAAGGTGCATCTTACTGTAACGTTCTGCATTCAAGTATTTTCATACATGAAAAATACGAATACAGTGCAGATCTCTTACCATGAATGGGGTTTAGAATTTATCACTGCATGTGCATTAGAAACTTCATAAAGATTTCCATGTGTGGCACAATGGCTGCTTTTAACAACAGTTATCCTTGCTTTTCAGTTATTCTAAAATGTCACATACAAAAGATATCTGTATCAATGCAGAGAGTAAATTTGGATTGACTCCAGAACAGGTGCTACATCAAGAATCAGCAAAAGGGGTATAACTAAACAAAGGCTGGAAGACAAGAAAAAATAACCTCACCATTTATTTGTTTACACTTGGAAAAGGGGTCATCTAGATAATCTTCTTTTCATAAGAATTATTTCTGCAATTTAATGCAACCAGATGTGAGAAACTGCAATCTCGCTTATAACCATTAATGCCAAAAAGAAACTGAAAAGACAACAACAAGACTGTCACACCAGACATGAGAGACTTTATCAAATAAGCATTCATGAACTCAAAATATTTCAAGTTGTACCAACTGGCTGTTTGCTTCTTTGAAGAATTCTAGCAAGTTAGTTGATCAACAAGGCCTTCCCTATTTCTTTAATCGTAAGAGATTTCCATCATGGAACAGCAGTTTATTCATTTTAAGATAACTCTTCCCATGAAAACTTTGTACCAGTGTCAGTGGTACAAAAAAACCTAATAATGATTGAGGCCCTTCCCATAGGACTTTATTGACATCTTCAATTGTAAAACCACAATTGAAGTATTCATTTAGCGTGGCAACTACTTCTTTTCCATCTTCTATTAGTAATTACATTGTGCAGTATTTACTGTCACTTTTCCAGTTCTTTTCACTGCTGTAGTACTGAACGTTTCTTGGCATCATGTTTTTGAGCCTGTTGCAACATTATTTTCTTTTGCAGAGATTATAATTTCAGCTGCGACTGTACCTGAGTCTATTATTTTCCTGCTATTGAATCTTTGGCCTTTTCATGCAGTTTTATTGTTCATCAATAAAACTACTTGACTTTTTAATTAATTTCTCCATTTATCCATTAGGTCATATTTTCCTAGACTTGGACATCCATTTTAGTAATGAATGAGTTTTTGAGCCTTTAACTTTGTGTTTTGTAGAACAAAATTCCTTTCTTCTGTTGACTCGGAGTCCACATGTTCCCACTTTCCCACTGCCTTATTTCTTCGCAGTCTGCTTTTCTAAAATTATAAACCCAATTTTAGACTGCAGCTTTAGAGATTGAAAGTGCAACATCAAATGTTACCATATTATGGTCTTTTTTCCCAAGTAATGCTCTATCACATCTGCTCCTTTAATTACACCCTGTTTTTTTATAATGACTCAGTCAATAAGAGCATCTTGTCTAGTTGGTGTTTTTAACAAACTGGGTTAAAAGCAATCATTATCCATTCTAGCCATTTCAAATTCAGCTTCTGATCACATTATACCATAACTTACCTGCACTTATTTTTTCATTAGGTAGTCCACAGCATACACTTATTTTTAAGGCTTTAGAATTTTTATTGTCCAGTTCAACACGTTTAGATTCTAAATTGTCAATATTCTGTGGCTTCAGGGTCTGTGTCTTGCAGATTATTTTTGAAATACAGTCCCATTGTACCACACCTTATTTCCTCTTTCCATGAAAAATTTTGTTTTTTTGTTTTTAACTGAATTATGTTTTAGTTATTCTCAAAATGTTATAGAAACTTGTGAAAGTAGTGTTGTTAAATATAAGCATTTAAGACTGGAAATGCTTATACTTTTTAAAATACGTTTAAATAACTTAATGTTACTTGATGTGACATTTGTTTTAAGTCTGGTTTAGATGCTTTGGACTTTTCTATCTCACCATGCATAGAAACCACTTTTAATCTTATCGTTGAAATGGGCCTGGTGGTGACCAGGGAAGGTAGCCATTTTGAAAATAGTTAAGAAGTTCACATGCCTCAGCACCTTCTGGGAGACTAATACTCCAGAAGCTGAATGGCAGGTTCCCTGGAGTGGAGTAGATAATTGTAACACCAGCAAAGTCTTTGAGGAAAGCTCTGATAACGATCCCTCAGTAGTCAGAGCTGTGCTTTGGAGAGCCATTGTACAGTAGCTGCCCCAACTATGATCTATGATCTATGATCTCGGGTTCGAGCCTTGGATCGTGTCACTAGCTGATAGTCACTAGGATTCCCCAAGCAATAGCATAGAATAGGCTGAGAACCTCCGAGAGCAGTGTGAGATTATTTAGCCTGGGCTGTCTTGGCTCTCAGTAATACAGCACCCACTGTGGCATCCTCAGCCTGTTCAGTCATGCGGTGCTGTCGGTGAGGGTTTCTCCTCTCCTCCAATCAGCTCTGATCCTCTGGTACAGGACAACACTGTCTGTGACGTGATAAAAGGTGATTGGCTCGAAAAGTTGGTTTGTCGGAGACTGCCTGGAGTTCCTCATTTTCTCCTGTGTGCAGGAGACAGCAAAAATTGGGTGCATATAACAAAATAATTGGAGATTCAACATTTAAAAACAGTAGGAGGGGCAGAGAGGAAGAGAGGCCACTCAGGAAGTGCGAAATGCAGAAGGGTGAAGAAAGATGTAAAGTCAAACCCTGCATGAGGATAGAGAAGATTACACAGAAATAATTTGGTCATTGAGAGAAGGGGGATGGTGTGAACCTAGTTTCAGGATGAGTTTTGTTTCTGTTGTTTTTCTGCTATGGGAGTTGAAAAACCCCTCTTTGAGAAAAGAGACAGAGAGATCAGTGTGATCAGTGTCTCATTGTCAAACATCTCCAGGTATCCCAATTCTATCTCCTTCCCAAAATCCACAAACCTGACACCCCTGGATGCCCCATTGTCCAATTGTCCAACCACACTCATCTCTGCTTTTCTCGACAGCCTTATGAGACCTCTAGTTGAAATGCTTCCCTCATATATCACGGATACTAACCATGACTTGCAACTTTTCAATAATTTCTCATTTCAGGGTCCAGAATGCTAAATTTTTACCATGGATATTACGTCTCTCTACACCATCATCCCCCACAATGACGGTCTTACAGCCTTCAAACATATGCTAGACAAATGCACAGTGCTTGATCCACCCACCCACACTCTAGTGCATCTTGCGGAATTGGTTCTCACACTCAATGCATGCTCATTTAATAACCTTTTTTATCTGCAGGTTAGTGGAGTCGCCATGGGCACCAGAATGGGACCTAGCTATGCCAATATTCAGCTGGGTAGAAGAATGCTTCTTTGCTTCCTATACTGGCTTTGTCCCTGACCTCTACAAGCGATACATCGATGATTGCGCCGGTGCTGCTACATGCTCTAATGACCAGCTAGAGCACTTCCTGCATCAATTCACCAACTCTCACCCGACCTTCAAATATACAGTAAACATATTTTACACCACTCTTCTGTTTCTAGACATAAATATATCTATTAACCATCCACGACTCTCCACCTCTGTCTATTACAAACCCACAGATTCACACAGCTATCTCCTGTACAGCTCTTTTCATCCCACTCACACCAAAAACTCTCTCCCTTTTTCACAGTTCCTCAGGCTACGTCGACTCTGCAGTGATGACAAGGATTTCCAGAACGAAGCACTCAAAATGTATTATTTTTTCATCAACAGAGGATACCCCAACCATGTTATTGATAGGGCCCTCACCCAGGTCACAAACAGCCCTCGGCTCATCAAATCAACCAGGAACTCCCAGTCTCATAACTGCATCCCTTTGGTGTTTCTCTACCACTCTAACACACTTTCTATCCCCAGGACCATTATCAACAACTACTCCATTTTACAGGGCAATTCCTCCATCGGTACCCTTTTTTCCAACCTCCCAATCATCTCATACCGTTGACCACCCAATGTACGTACTGTAAATGTCTGGTTCACAGCTCCCTTGACAGCACTTAGCAATCATCCCCACCAGGCACCTTCCCCTGCAACAGAACTCGCTGCATCACCTGCAAATACATATCTAACGACACACTCATTCAGGGCCCCTCAGGTCAATTCCAGATCACCCAGATGACATCCTGTACCTCCAGCAACCTCATTTACTGTATCTCCTGCAAAAAATGCCCAGCTATCTATGTTGGGGAAACAGGAAGGAGACTAGGAGACCGCTTCAGAGAACAGGGCTGTGAAGATTAAAGATTTCTCCAAGCCCATAGTTTCTCATCTCACCTCAGACGGGAATGATAAAACTGATCTCTCTGTCTCTGTTCTCAAAGAAGGGTTCCTCAACTCCCGTAGCAGAAAAACAACAGAAACTAAACTCATCCTGAAACTAAGTTCACACCATCCCCCCTTGTCTCAATGACCAAATTATTTCCGTGTAATCTTCTCTATTCTCATGCAGGATTTGACTTCACACCTTTCTTCCCCTCCTGCCTCCTCCCCGCTCAAAGCTTTTGTTCTTCTGTGCTATCTAATCTTTGTTGTCTACCCTGTCTTTCTCACACCTGAAGATGGCTTCACAGCCGAAACGTTGTGTTTTTTCTCTTCTCTTTTCAGCATTGAATAAACCTATTGCTCGTTCCTTTGCAGACTACACATGCTGACGCAGCTACCCACCTGAACTTAAAAACAGTAGTTGGAAAGAACAAAGTAAGAAGATGCATCCTGCTTTTTCCCCTGGTCTGTATAACAGCTTAAAGCTACTGTATAAAAACAATCCTAAACTGAAATTTATCTCAACATTTAAATGACCACCAAGTGTGACTGCTTCTTAATAAGTTGGTTCTTGGCAGGAAGCCATTAAAAGCCTTCTAGTCTTTTGTTCTTTTTCTGGAGGAGAAAGTCACAGATTAGAATGGTTTTATCACCTAATGTTGTTTTTTTTTTCTCTCAATGAAAGGGGAGTAAGAGATAGAGTTTAATTAATCTGTGTTCAAGAGGTATTTTCTAAAATCCAAAATGATGTATGTTTCACTACAGAGAAATAAGCAAATGTTAGACTTTTGTGAAAGAGAGAAAGAGGGGGAGAGAGAGAGAGAAAAAAAATAATTTACAGTTATGTGTCTTGGTTTTGAAAGGACTTCTCTTCCCTGTTGTCTAACATTTGGAAAACAAGGCTGACAATAGGAACTGGCTTTTTAGTTACATGTTACAATAAAACCCCAGGAATGTGTTGAATTGTGTGAACAGAGAATTAAAAGAAAATCCTCCCTCGTTCAAATTCCATCAGAGCCACTAACAGTGACCATTTGAAAGTTATTTCTGTACCCAAAGCTGGTGCCATTGCATGCACTTAAAAACTTGACGGTCATAACATCACATTTCCTTCCACAAGAGGTTTCCTTCTGTGACAAAAAATTAGCCATAGTTACTGTATACTCTGTACTGACGTAATGATGTTATCAGGCCTTGTGTCTTGCCTATTTAAATGCCTATTTACATGTCTTTTGATCTGAAATATATATACATGTATTCAGATTACAGATACATTTCAGGACTTAAAGGAATGTTCAACACTGACAGACCAAAATAAGTAAACAAGTTTTATTCAAAACCCAAAAATGGAAAAAATCCAAAAAGAGTACACAATGCCTTTAATCTTTATGGATTTATTGAAAGTACAATGCTCCCTATACTCAGTTTACACTCTCCGTGTTCAATTTCTAGTTTACTGGTCCACTTTCTCAAGATTTGTTTAAGTCACAACTTCACTCTTCAATCACTGGACAGATAACTCAATAGAGATATTTGTGTGCACTGGTTTCTGGATTTCATGCTGTCGATACATAATCACAATTCTGAATATTGCTTTGTGCTTGTGATTTTACAAAGGCTGTCTTAGAAGCCGGGCTACCTAATAAATGGAAGCCTGTTGATTAACTCCTTATTTAAGTCTTAGAGAGAAGTGTTGCTCTGAATAGGGTGTAATGGTGAGGTTGGAACTACAGGTATTTTTCTTTTATCTTAATTTTCCTTTGCAGTTGCCATGAAATGCAAGTTTGGATAATCAGTACATGGAGCAAAATCACTTCCAAATCCACTTGGGAGGAGCAGGGAGGTGGGGTCCAGAATTTGGGCAGACGTTAATTTCCTTTCCTCATGCCAGCCCATGTGTCACATTTGGGTTTTGGAGAAGCTTGTTAGCAGTAATTAACAGCAGTGGGCCCCATTGTACGCCCAAGTAATTTTCTCTGCTAAATACCTCCGCGGCTGCCTTGAGCCTTTCATTTTCTGCCTTGCTTTCCCAAAAGCTCCTTTAAGTTGGTGCATTTTCCCATGATACTGCTCTCAGTTGCCACGGGATAGGGCAGGGGCAAGACACTGAGTGTCAATGTGCGACTCAGAGACAGGGTCAGCCCCAGCGAAAGCCTTTCACAAACAAGAGCCTGAACTCTATTAGAGATGCAAATCCAATCTCTAAGTGCGGATTGTTTCAGGGGCATAAAGGAGCCAGAAGAATTCTGTAGCCCTGCGGCCCGCTCCCTCCCCCCACCACTCCCCTGTACACTCACCCCCTTTGCCCTGCGACTTCCAGCTCATGGGTTCCTTTGTCTGTGTCTTAGCAAATTTCTGCAGCCTGTTTAAACTCTTGCCATTGTTCCCTGGTCGTCATTGATTTCCCTCCCTGCCAAAGCCTCACAATGCCCTCATACGAACAACTTTGTTACTGCCATTGTACTGCATATCAGAGTAATGTTTCAGCAGATTGAGGCCTAGTTGGAAGAATTAAACCTGCACTACATGCTGCCAAATGAATTGTGGGATTTACATCTCATTTTGCTTTTTTTTTCCTTTTCTTGAGGCCATTCTGAATACCCCCATGTCACAAAAGATGTTTTTTAAGGAACCAGAGTGACAGAAAAGGAAAAAGATTTAGATATGGGCTGACAGCTTAATATACCGGATGTAGGCATTTGAAATAAAACAGGGGGGGAAGACCTTTGTACAGAGCATGGCCCCACTTACTTTAATAGCCCTAGACTGCCTGCACTCTTCGATAGTCGATCTAAGAAATGGTGGAATGGGGATTATTAACCTAACGAAAAGGCATGTTAGCGGGAACAACATTCAGGGAAACATCTCATATTTTAATGAGGGAATAAAGGCATATTTGGAAGTTCCTGCCATTGTGTTCACCTTGCCCTTGTAGTCCCAGTCCACCTGGACATGACCTGATTTGTACTTAATCCATCAAGTGGTCATCATTGCTGTTCTCACTATCTTCTCCATCATTGCTGCATAGTCTAAATCCTCAGTCCTCGTTTATTTTGCTGTCTGCTTTGAAACATATTTAACCGTCTATCTATTTTCTAACTGCTTTATCCAATTCAGGATTACATGGGAGCCAAAGTAACAGGAGCAAGGCAGGATACACCCTGGATGGGATGTAGGTCCATCACAGGGCACAAACATAGACACAGACACACACACTCACACCATGGCCAATTTTCCCAGAAGCTAATTAACCTACCGGTGTGTCTTTGGATCATGCAAACACAGGAAGAACCTACACACTCCACACAGATAGCCCCCCAGGTATGGAATTGAATTGCCAGCGCTGCAAGGCAGAAATAAGACTGGAGGAGGTAACCTGAGCACCTAGAGGAAACCCACACAAACACAGGGTGAATATACAAACTCCATCCAGGTAGCATCCAGGGCCCCGGCACTGTGAGGCAGCAAAGCAAACCACTGAGCCGCTGTGCTATCCTATTTCTCTCATTTTCAGCACTAATCAAATCACAAAGACAACTTCTGTTGAACAAACACTTTTTTTTTCTTCTGTGGAACGAATTCCTGCCAGTGAAAATACAAGTTTACAAAAGGATCTTCTCATCTCCATCTTAATTCAGGGACTGTCTTTTCCCTCCATATCATGTCTTAGGAATATTCTTTGTTTATTGTTTTTGTTGTTGAACTTTAGTAATGGAAGGAAAAACCTTGGACAGATATCTCCAATCCAGATCCTGGAGGGCCGGTGGGTTTGCAGGTTTTAATTACCACTCATCCCTTAATGACCCATAACCCTTAGCTCTTACTGGTTTATTCAGACTGGTTTAACCATTTCTTCAGGATTTTCAAGTGCTTGTATTTTATGAAACCTGCAGTTACACTGGCCTTTGAAGACCAGGACTGGAGATCCTTGGAAAAATGAAGTGGCAGTGCAGACGCATTTGGGTTCTGGACAAAATAATGCAATGATAGAGCTTCTTGAAACATGTGCTGAACTACCTTTTGCTGTATAGGTCTTTTCTCCTCAGCATGCCACTGACTAAATCAACCGAAGTTTATTTTCTTTGTTTATCTAGTTGCGATTGATTTTAGAGGATGATTTTAGAGGATTTCCTCAGGACGTTACTGACTAAATAATCTAAACTTTATTTGCTTTATTTATCTTGTTGAGATAGATTTTAGAGGATGCTCAGAGATGTCTAGACATAGTTGGAGTTTCGTGACTAGAGTGTTTGGCTTCCTGACAAGCTACTGCCTTTGCATTAGAAGAAATCATCTTAGACACATTGCAGGGAAATGTGCAGTGTGAAACTAGTACACGCCGTTAATTGTGCTGAAGTTCAGATTTCTGGCATCACGATTGCATGTGATCAGAAGATCTAGTTTTTTTCTGCTCTCCCCCGGGATTATATGAGTATTTTAAGCTCTATAGAAATGGGTTTCTTTCAGTGCTCACACAAAAAGCAAACATACTAGATTTTCCCATATTTAATTCAAAGAAACTCCTGTCTATTTGGTCTCGCCACCTCAAAGCAGTGTCCGTCGTGACCTGTTAATGAATTTGGCTGAGCACACTGTGGCTGGTGAACTGTCACCTTCAGGCCCTTGTCTTAATCCTGTTAATGAATGAACACCTCCGAGTGCTGTCCATTTCTCCTTTCTATCACTATCCAGCTTTATCTATTCTGCCCCCATCTCTTCATTGCATATCCATTTGCACTGTTTTTTTTTTTTGTGCGCCACAAATTGGTTTTAGATTCTCCAGGGCCCCATTGGTGCTACGTGCTGCTTGGTGATTTTCTTTTCTTTCATTAAATATAAAATAGAATCTGTCCCAAGAGAGAGGCACAGGGACTGACTCACCATTGTGCTAAGTCTAACAGAAGGCCAGGTTCTGTTTTCTTTTTTCCTTTTTTTCTGGGGAGACCCAATCACCCGAAGCACAAGGATTTACATAAATTCAGGGGCTTCGGGGGTCAGTTTAATTGTGAAGATTCATTATTGGAAAATTTGCTGTGCGGGTTTTGTTATTGTTGTTCTCCCTTTCTTACCTAAACGTTTCTTTTCTCTTTTTGTGTGAATAGTACAAATTCGATTTTTTTTCCACTAAAGATCTGCCCAGTGCAGTTTCTATGACATCTCTATTAGCAGGCCTGAAAGGATATGTGCAGTTTAAGCTCTGGGGTCATTCAGCTTTACATAGCAAAACTCTCTTTTTTAAAGCAGGTTATGTCTCACTGCTTGAAAACCCACTGATTAGCTCCAGTGAAAGTGAATTAAACTTAAGGCAGAGTGCAATTACATTCCTAGCTTGACCGCTCTGTAACTTCTGGAGTTCTGCCACTGTCCTGTAGTTATGTACATCTCACTATGGTGTAGCTGAAGGGCAGCTAATTTGTGCTGTCTCCACCAAGCACAGATATTTGACCTCAATTTAATACACATTTACTGCAACAAAACCTGCTAGCATATGGGATCAATAGAGGACATATCCACCAGCTCCAGCTCAAGATAAAGTAAGGCTGTTCGCAGTTTGACATGCACCTCACATGCTTTGTTCTGTGTGATTTTCCTGTTCTCCATCACTTCTTATACATCTTTCATAGGAATATGCAAATAATTCTCAGACATTAATATTCATCGATGGTTATGTGCCCTCCTAAAATGCATGAAAAGACATTACAGAAAGAGACCACTTTTCTTGTTGAGATCATTTTTAATGAATGTTAAAGGCCTTCTATGATGTCTGGTTGTCATACAAAATAAGCTAAAAGTTTATTGCCTATATACAAAGATTGATGCATGTGTGCGTGAAATTATGCATTTGTGTATTTTAATGTTTAACAAGAAAGCATAATTGTGCAACTCTGTTTTGAAATAAAATGTGTTATTTTAGACAATGAATTAAAAGTATTATCATATAGCAGCTTTGCCATATAGTACCTGATAACTTACAGTTTTGCCCCCTTTAATTTGAGGTTAAAAACATAGGACTGGGAAAGGTTGAATTATGTTGAATCACCAACATTCAGTGTGAAGGAATAAAGATGTTAGGATTAAACATGTATATAAGAAATAACATTGAATAATTAATGTGGGGAGTTTTTTTGTCTGAGTGGGAAGTCACTAGTCTAATGAACTTCTCCAAACTAGGGCACACTGTCACATAACGCTGTAGAACTGTACATGTCTCCTGAAAGGTGTTTTTTTTAAGCGATTAATATTCTTCTTCATCTATGGGATGTGTCCTGCCCTGGAGTGCTCATTCCAGACTTTAATTATTTCTTATAATGTGCAGACACCAGCAGGGCTGAGCTCTAGAGGTGAAACAACTCAATTTCAGAAGTGCCCCCGGAGACTGCGGGGTGCAGTCGCTGGCTCTCACAGGGCAGGCCTGATATCTTAGAAATTCATGTCTATTCCTGCACATTAAAACCATTACAAGTTCAATAACAATTACAGGGATCTTCAAGGTACACACGCTGCCGCGCTCTGAGCGCTGATAAGCAGCTGGAGGTACTTACTCAATCAGCCGGGGTGTCGCGCAAGTTATGCAAGTACTGTCGACGGAAAACAAGACACAGCGCTGCTGATGGGAGGGGCCCCCCTAATCCGAGACACGCTGTTCTCCGAAGGGGTACCGTTTGTTCAGCAAAAGGAGGATAGTCTACACAAAAGACGAAGGCATAGGAAAAGCAGCATCAGACGGATTCGAAATGCAACCCTGAAATGTAATTAAAAAAAAAACAACGTGCGTGAAAGCTTAAATGCGTTACTAGGAGTTTTTAGGACACTTCATTTAAAGATCTTGATATGGAACGCCCTTTGAAAGAATGGAGCAGCATCACAGGAAAAGAAAGGAAAATAATTTTTTCACGATGGGCACAAAGTTTGAATCATTTAAAAAATCATTTAAACAGATATAAATGATTTTTTTTTTCAGAACCTTGCACACAAACAAAAATGTTCTTTTCCCTTTCTGTTGATTATTTTGTAACCACCACCTCTATAAATTGTGTCTGTGCTGTATATCTGCCATTCTTTAATGTGAGGCTATGTTTCAGAATCCTAATTGATGTCCTGTGGCAGCTAAGGAAGAAAACTACTTTTTTCTCCTTGGTACAGTACATGTTTATGAAGCAGGACATGTCTGTAAAATCCCAGGACAAAGAGGTTAGTAAATTATATGAATTAAGCATCTTGCAAGCACCATTTAGTTGAGATAGACCAGGAGGTTCATTATTAGCACAATATAGTTGATGCTACACAATTGTGACACTGTCATAATTTAGAATTACAGTATTTTTCAAGATGATAAAACAATTCTCCTTGTCTGTAATCACTTTGTGTGTTTATAGAAGCAGTTTCGCCTTCAGGCAATAAAAAAATCCAAAGCAGCTCTTCTAAACTCAATAACCTGCCTGTTTTTGCCTAATTTACTCGTCTTTGTACACAGAACACTATCTGCTATTGTAAGGCATGCAGTTCCCACTGTGGTCATGCCAGCTTTGAGCTTTCAAAGTAGCCTGACAGTGTGCTGTAAAATCCTATTTGCATTGTGCTGGTGGAAGGGATACCCTATGTTCCATGCTGCTAAACATCTAACACCCCCAGTCCAGCCTCCCTCTCCCCCGCTAAGACTCACACACCACCTACGGTCTCTAATCAACACTTGTCTCCTGCTCTGATCACAGCTCTTAACACGAATGAAAATTATTTTAGCCCTGCGTGATGATTACTGTGCTCAGCCTTGCTTGAGAAGCAGAGTACCCAGACAACATGGGATTCAGCCACTGCTGGAACCAGAGGTGACTGAAGAACCTGTTCAGATTCTGCACCCCACCCGCCCGAGCCCGACAAACCCCTCCTGTCTGAATCTCAGATGATTACGCCACTGATTTAGTCAAACAATTCCCACAATCCTCCACCAAGAAGCAAAAAACATTGCTCGAAGGAAATCTCTGAAAGCTCTGTACTTACAAGTGTTTAAGGCCATGAGTGTATAAAGGGCTCAGCAGGATTCAGAGTTTTATGTAGGCAAAAGAGACTTGTATACTGAAAACCTTCAGAAGCTTTCAATCTCAGCCCCCTTGATCATGCTGTGAGGGAGATCTGTTGTGGAGGGATGCCTTTCAGCTGAATAGCAGCCAAACACCCGAGGTTATGATCTTTAAGAGGCTGTAATCACACTGATTTCATTAAAAATATTTTAGTTCTGTCTTCTGAAACTTTACACTATTAAATTATAAGAAAATAATGTTGCTTTCAGGAATCTGTGAAGTAAATTGAGTTTCAAAACCTTTGAAATAAAAAAAAGGTAAGACTTCAGATCAAGCATAGGAAATCCCAGTCTTTTATAGGGCAGCTTGGTTGGAAGTGATGTTATTGCTACTGTTTGCTCAGACTACCTTCTGTGAGGAGTTTCTATGTACATGTGAGCTTTTTCTAGTTCACTCCCATCTCCCAGAAACATGCTGACCAGGTTAGTTGGTATCCATGCATGCCCTCGTATGGGCTGCCGTCCCGCCCGGAGTGGAGTCCTGGCTGTGGCCCATGATGGACTGGCATCCTGTCCGGAGCCGAGTCCTGGCTGTGTCCTGTGCTTCTGAGGCTCTGAGTTGCAATCATTTCTGGGAATGGGTATCTTATAGATAATAAAGGGATGACTGACTGAAAATTTTTATAACTAATCATACAGTATAATAAATATTTTCATAAATGACTATTTATGGGTTTTATTCATTTAGCTTTAAACCTAGAACCTTACCAAAAGTGTTAAAGAAGTCTGTCCTCTCTACTGGGTCTAATAGGTTGAAAGACTAAAACTCCTTCTGTAATTTAAAGGAAAAAAAATCTTGAAAAAAAATCTTAAATTAATTAGGATCCTGGAGATGGAGGATAGAAATTTAATCACAATCATCACATGTCTTCATTAAAACATGTAAAAGATTAAGAAAGAATTAGTAAACTGTTAATTACCTAAAAGTAACAAATCCCTACTAATAATTAATGGCATGTTAAATAATGAGCCTCTGAGTATTTTCATATTTCTCATATAAGAACAACCCCGAACAACTGCACAGAGCAGGTGCGTGCAGTCACTGTCCGAAACCTCTGGCTGCGTGTTTTAATGAACGTCCTCAGCTGTAATTGCTTTCAGTTCAACCATTTGAAGACTGCAGCCCCATATGACCAGAAGTGATATAATTTTGCTGATAAAAATGATTTATTTATACATATCATTTGTGTTTTTCTTATTCCTTTCTACTTAAAATCAAGCCTGGTGGAAACGTTTGCCATAGATTACATGATAATAAGAGAAATAATTACATAAGGACTGCCTTTATTTCTTGCCCTGAAACCATGCAGCTTACTTCACTAGCCCTGTCTCTGTCAAAGACTTTCTCCCTCTTACGGAGCATCACACTGCTTCTCCTCATCTGGTGTATTTCTCATCTGCTCATTGTCCGGTCTAATGCCACTCTCTCTTTCCTCACAGATTTGTTTCAAGCCTGTGTTCCTCATCTCTGAAGAATAGCAGTAAGGAGAACCTCAAGCTGAGGGAAAGACTTCTTTTCAGTGGGAAATAAAGAGTAAACAAAGACGCAGTGAGTCTGAAAGATCTGGTCCAGGGATCTGGGTACTGGTGGAAACCAACAGCTTCTCCAAAGGCTACTTTCAGTCATATCTCATCAATCCAAACGTAATAGATCATAAAAGTCCTTCCACACTCTTTCACTCCAGAATCCAAGTGCAGCCATCATTTTGTAAAGACATCATCATAAAATAACACAAAACCATAATATTAGGTTTGATAGTGTTACCTGCACATGTCTGCAAGTTCAAATCTTATTGTATTTTTGCTGTAATATTTTTACTGTAAGAGCAGCCTGGTGTGTTGACTCATATAAAAATATCCTCAAGCAGAATGCACCAACTCCACACAGAACAAGAATAATGTAACACAACAGCAGCTCCGAAGGGAATGGAGAGATAAATGGACAGATAGACTATGAGTTGTATATTTTTAGTGACTCCATAGGTCTTGCATCAGACTTTGTAGCTTTTTAGCTGCTGCTTTATAAAGGTAATAAAGTAAAGGGAATATAAAAGTATTAAGCGAGAGCAAATGTGACCCCTAGTTTTCTTGGGGATGGGAACTGGTAGCAGATCTTACAAATGCCGATTAAGGTCAGACAGAGGTCAGAGTCAAAAGCCAAAGCCACATCTATGTTTGTCTTCCTGAGACAGCAAAGCATCGGATCTCCACAGACCTCTGAGAGATACCAAGACCCAGATGTGACTAATAAACACAGGACAGCGCTGTGATTATGGTTAAGGTTAGGCCACGCAGTATGGAAACAATTCTTTTTCTCCTTTGGCTTTCCAGCATGCTAATGAGAGGCTGAGGACTGGCTACAGTAAAGCTGGGTCTGTGTCGTGTGGCTTCAAGTCCATTCAGTTCAAGAGCTGGGCGAGGAAGAAATGGAATTTTAATAACATAATGTGCCGGCAGTGCATAAACAAGACTGGGTTAGTTGTTTTTTTTTGTTTCTCTTTTGAATTAGGTCAAATTATAGCTAAATTAAATTGTACTCTAATTATGATAACACATACTGTATATTAGAGCATGCAGAGACATAAACCAGGGCATAATATTAGATCTAGTCTCATTTGAAAATTGTGGAGCTGTCTAGTCATAAATACCATACAACCCCTCCAATTAAACAGGTTTGTTGTACTTTCTTTCCTCATCCTAGAGGCACTTTGTTTTTACTTTGTGGCTCTTCCTACCTTTTATTTGGAAAGAAGCTGATGAGTTCTGTTATTGCTGTTAAAACACATTTTGATGCCATTGAACACGAACTATTCAAACCTTGAAGATAATAAAACACATTTCAAAAGTCAAACTTTATTCTAGAGTATATTCAAATATTTCTTTTTAATGATAATTAATTACGTTCTTTCTCTAAAAGTAACCCATCACCTTTTTTTCCTTCCACCTTCAGAAACTGAAAGAGTTTCTGATAAAGGTGAAACAAAAGAAATTCCAGGTATACCATAGTACATCTTTGTTGAAAACACATATTGTGAGTGGAGATTTATGCCAGGTGTATGAATACAGCATGTTTCTAGGACACCCTGGAGATCCTAAGGGATCCATCTTCCCTTGTGAAAAAAGAACAAAGGAATCAGAATAACAAACAACAATCATTACTGTCCACCAGACTCAATGCACATGCACAATTCCTAGACAACTGGCAGAGAACTGAAACAAACAGGTTTACACATACATTTCTCTCATTGTCATTGTGTCTCCTTACCTTAAAACATTTCAGCTGTTTTTAAGGGTGAACTAAATCATTCGTGCCAAATATCCTCCAAATCACTGATTATGGAGATTCCTTTAGAGAATGGTTTTAAGAAAAAAATCCAATATAAATCAAACAAAACTGCACTTACAAGTATGTTAAAGTAGTGTATAATAATCAGGCACTCTGAAACATTTCCTCAATGCTAGACACCCCTCTGTACAGCCTCTTGAGCCAGAAAAGATGACTTCCCAGGTGTTGTGGATGGATTGAGGCAGAGAGGGAGCTGCAATTTCACATTTGATAATCGACATGTTGCCACGCATACTGTACACCTAGCGCACAGTGAACTCAGTGACCCCCATTGGGACAAATACCCTAATGCATCTAGTAGTTGAGTTTGAAATGCATTACACACACCAGGGTGGCCAGGTCTCTGGAGGGAAAAAATGACTATAATGTTTCAACAAGCCCAAGGCAAGGAAATTTCCTGAAGAAGCAAGAAGTGATGGGAATCTTGCAGCAGAAAATCAACCAAATCAAGTCATTCATCACTGTGGACTCCACATATGCATCCAATTGGATAAAACAAGTGAGTCCATGAGTGGTTTGCTGGAGTCTCCAGGTAGTCCAATTCTCAACACAAACAATACCAGAAAAATGCTACCAAAACATAAAAACGCAATGTAAAAAAAACCCCAGCTTATCAGCTTTAAAGACAAACTCACAACCCTGTGTCTTTCCTCTACCACAAGATCTTTTCTGGTCCTGAACAGAGAAACTTAATTCACATCATTATCCTGGTGAACGTCTTTGAGATGAACAGTGAAACACGTGTGGAAACTATGTGGAGCTGGATTTCAAACTGAGCGCAGGAGGCATGTCTTTGCACAAAGGGTTGTGGGAGTGTAGAACAAACTACCAGCCATGTTGTTATAGTAGATACTTTGGCTTCCATCATGTAAAAGCTGGATGAGATGCTTGTATCACTTAGCTACTAAGTACCAAATCGAGCAGTTACTGTAGATCAAATGGCCTTCTCTCGTTGGTAACCTTTCCTTTGCATTTAGGCACAAGCCATCCCTGACCCAGAAGGTGCTGGTTGTCAAGGCCTTCAGATAAGGTACAATCTGTCAGTAATTACTGAACTTCAATTACTGAACTTCAATTACTGAACTTCACTTCACTGAACTTCGTTATTTATTCTGGCACACTCAAGAAAAGCCGACAGGCACATATTGGTATGAAACCGTTTTCTTTTCTTGATCTGGAAAATCCAGACTCACTTCCATGGTTTCTTGCTAGCAAATAGGTGATAAATGCTAGTGTGATATTTTACATCAGAGATGCAACTAAGTATTTTAAACATTCTAAAAAGGGGAAGGACTGTTACAATTCACACCTTTGAATGGTGTTTAAAAGAAAGCTGCTATTTTCTATCTCTTTCTCTTAGTTACAGTATATTATGTTCACTCAGCGGCGAATTTCCCTTGCAGGGGAGCCTGGTCGCACAGGGCTACCTCGCAGTGCTGGGGCACTGGGTGCAATTCCTGGGGTGCTCTCTGCTTGGATTGTCTATGTTCTCCCTCTGTTCACATGGGCTCCTCCGGGTTTCATCCCACAGACCAAAAACTGGGAAAACTGGTGTGATTTTGAGTGCATGTTTGAGACTGTGTGTGTTCCTGAGATGGACTGGTGTCCCATCCAGTGCGTATCCTGCCTTGCGGCTCCAGCTCCCCTGTGCTGGATAACGAAGAGTTAAATCAATGGGTGAGCACACCTGACATGAAGGGAGCAATTAGTATTCACATGTCATTACCTCAGACGCTTGATGGGATGCCACAGAAAAAAAAAAAGCTTGAACTCCAGTTTGAAGCCGCTAGATCCAAAGAAGCAAAGCTTAAAGAATCACCTTGAAAACACTTCTGCTCAAAGCAGATCTATACCAGCAGGTCCTGCTCATTACAAAGTCATAATAGAATTATTAGAAACAAAGCACCTCCCAGTGTGTTTAAAATTAATTAACTCATTCATTCAGCCATTTATTCCATCACTCAATAGATACAGAGCTGCCAAGAGAACCTTCTTATTTACACTAGTGGTGTTCGATTAGCAGAGGGAAGTGTAAGGATTGCATTAAAATTCAAATTGGAATTGGAAGCAGATACTGTATGAATATGTGATCACTCATCCAAATCTACAAAACCCTGGAGTCTTCTATTTTTTGCCCTACTGTTTGTTTGCATAAAGAACCTGTGTTAAGGAAGGGCAATTTTAGAATGCATATAAGGTTTTTTTTCAGAACATTGCAATTTACACATTTAAGGAAGATTTGCACCTAAACCTCATTGTAGACTCCATTTTAAACCAAAAGTAATTTACTGGACCTCACAAATTTCAATGAGCTGGCCCTGTGCCACTGCTTTAAATGTAAAAGAGGCTATTTTACTTATTATCATTCAGGTAATTGGTTATTTAAAGAGGCATTATGGCTTTAAACACATTTGCAATCATCCTTTACTGAATTAAAATTGACAAGGCATTTATGTTCATTTGATTTTGAATGACAGGAATGCTGTGTGTCACCATTTTTTTCTTTAATTTACTGGTTTTAAAACATGAAAAGTAAAAGGAGATAGTAACAGGCTGCTTAAATGTCAAACTACCGGTTTTAAACTATATGGATAAGCATAAGGCAAAATTAAATGAAAAACTATTTTCAGTGGTATTTCCTCGTAGAAAACCTCAGTGCTTGTGAATATTCAGATTTATTAGGAACAGGGCATGAGTGAAGTGGAAGGAAAGTGTTAAATATGTTCCCATGTAGGTACAGTAAACTCTCTTTGACAGGTGCATCAGATATCAAAAACACAACATGAGAGCAAAGCTCACATTGGTATCTCAGAGAGCAGCTTTCTGTTCTTTTTCTGAGTCAGAACTCAGTGCTTTTTTCTCATACCTGGCTGAGTGCTTAGTGTATGATTAAAATAACTAATAATAATAGCTTTTCATTGCCTCTGAAGAGTGGGCTTGGAGATACTGTGGCATTTGCTGTAAGTTGCAGTCAATCAGCATTCAGAAGAGAGTTGGTAAATGACTTTCATTTGCTGTCTTCACCAAGCCAAGGAAGTTTATCTGTCTTTCACTGTTCTTAGTCTAATACAAGAAAAGTTCACATCTGTTTCGAAGCCTCAACCTTTAAAAGTGATTTTATTGGATTTTCTACACAATCGCAAAAATATCAGGATAAAAATTCTTGCTGTAAAAATCAAGACCAAATATCTACACGTAGAGGTTAGCATTGCTGCCTTGGAACACTATCTGCATGGAGATTGTGTGTTCTCCCCATGTTTGTGTGATTTTCTTCTGGGTGCTCTGGTTTCTTCCCACATTCCAAAGACATACTGGCAGGTTAATTTGCTCCTTGGAATAATGGCCCTGTTGTGAGTGGATAAGTGTCTGTATATGCCCTGTTACGGTCGCTGTTATAGTCCCTTCCAGGGTGTATCCTGCCTTGCGCCAGTTGCTTGCTTGGATAGGCCCTGAGATCCTGTATTTGAAAAAAGTGGTTAGAAAATGGATGAATACAAGATGAGGACCCACCGGGATTATTGTTGGCCAGCCCTGCTCTAGACTAGACAAGACTCAAAGTAACAAATATCACAACAACTACTGTTTGCAATTTTGTGAGCTTTAATTATTTTCTTTCTCTGATGATGTGTGGAGAGAATTAGCTGAATGTGAATGTGGACAAACTGTATCAGACTTCTTAGAGAAAAGAGACTTGTGCCTTAAAATACAGACTGCTTTTAAAAAGAAAAAAAAATCTCACAAACAACTACGAGCAATTCATCAGCCTTTCCAATTCAAAAAGCCTCGGGTCAAATGCTGTTCAGGTCACATATCTGAGGTGAATGGGTGGTCCACACTTTGTCCCAGGGGGTGTATTATATCACTCTTCAAAAACATTTCAGTGTAATTGGGTGCTCTTGGAGACAGTCTTGGGAAGGACTGAGACACATACAGAGGCATTTTTCCGAAAAGGGATTTTCGTGTTGTTCTTTTGCCTTGCAAACAGCTTACAACGCAGATGGTACATTTCAACTCCCACTAGCTGAGACAGTTTTGGCTTTCTAACTCTAAAACTCTAAAAATGGGGGGTGCAGCACCCCAGTGAGAAAATGACATCTTTGTATCCTCTAGAACAAAACCACCAAGACGGTATGTAAAAAATGTACATTAACAAGCTGGCTAATGAGTGCTGTACCCTCATCACTGAGGTGGACAGAAGGGAAATTAGGACATAGTTAAGCTGCCTTTGTTGCGTGTGTGTCTCCGGTCTGTGCTTCCCCCTTTGTCTATTTCTTTTGAAGGTCAAGGTGAACTGTCACTGATTATAATGAGGCCATGCTGTAACAGGAACCTATTGACTTTTAAAAGCACAAAAATACATTCCAGAAAAAAAAGAACTGACAAATGTGCAGATAGCTTTTAATACAACTTTGTATGGCAAAGGCTGATAAAAGATTGTGATAAGGCTGGTTTTCAGATTGATTTTTTTTTTGGTTTGTCCTCAAAGCCCGCGCCCCCTCCACAAAAAGTAATCAGGATTATCTAATTAACCCTGCGCCTTGCATGCAGATCAGCTTGCATCTCATCTCCAGGCCTTGATGGAACACAGAAGAAGCAGATTGAGAGATAATGGCCTTTCAGGCCCTTTTTGGAGAGAGGTCCATCAGGAGGACTCATTAAAAATGCACCATCTCCTCTTGCTCCTTTTTGTTTGTGCTCCTGGTTAGAGCAACATCAATTCCCAAACACCACTGAAGCATCACTAACATTCCAGGGGCTGTATTCTTCAAGCAGACAAGTCTCTTTCAGTCCCCTGAGAGGGGGAACAAGGTTAGATTGAAAGGTAATGAGCCTATTAATTAGAGCTCTTTCAGAGGAGTTAGTCTGGCATAGTGTCCTGACACACAGACCTCTCTCTCTCACTCTATTTATAAGGATTAGAGAAAGCATATGAAGTAGGTATGTTCTTTGCTGCGTGTGGAAAAGAGAAAACTTCACTTAGTTAGATACCCATGTATACTTATTGATATCTATCTACTGATAGATTCAATTTAAAAATCCTTATATGATGTTTGGCAATATTATATCACATATTTTAGCAGTGCTAAAATATTTAATAACATTTACATTTACATAACATTTACAATTTCACTTTAATATACAGTACAGTATGCTATTTTAGAGAAAATACATGTAATAAGTACAAAAAGAACCCAAATTATTAGTAAAGCTGCAAAATTTAGTAATATAATAACTATTTGCCATAGCCTTAGAAAGTCAAGATTGCCAGTAACAAGAACATAAACTGTTACTGTCATTTACAGAGCACTTTTCATCCCAAAGGTATCCAGAGCATACTACCTATAGGAGTCTTCATCACCCACTGAAGTGCAGCACCACCTGGGTGACAGAAGGCAATCATTCTGTGCCAAAAGTCCCCCATCACAGAAAACCAGGTGTGAAAAATGACTTCAACAACTAAATTATGGGAGAAGTTTAGTTTAGTTAGTTATCCCAATTTGTACAGGTAAAAAAATAGAATTTGACCAGAGCAGTGACACAGGATTTTTAATACCTATGTTGTTGGTGTAACCTCTCATCATGACACCTTCTATGGCACATTGTCCCCTGTCATCATGCAGGGATGTTGGTTTGGAAATTCAGGTCTAGAGGACAGAGTGCCACCTATTGGTCCACCAACGCAACATGCAGCAGCAACTTGGTTCTCCTTAGAGATATTCTCAAGAAGATCTCAGCACTGATGGGACCCAGCCTAGATTATGTTCTAAGGTCTGACTAGGTCATGCTTCAGAGGGGTATCACTATCTTTGCAGAAACCTGATTTTGGATGGGCGGGTCACTATTGTACAGAAATGCCCTTGCCAACTAAGAACAGGTCACTGGCTGAATGAACATTTAAGAATGACAACATCTGTGGCAAGGCATGATAGATGTTACAGAACAGCTGGACCTGTAGAACTGACAACAAAAGAGGAATTGGAGGAAGGGAGGATAACTTTGTTATGAATGAAGTGATCTTATATTCGTCAAATTGTCTGAGCAGTGAAGTACCTCTTTATGGTGCATCTCAACAGAATATCTACTGTAGCAAAGCTCCTCTTATAGTGTCTCCACATTAGGACAGGTAGTCTGCAGTTTTTGGAGTAGGGGTAGTGAAATTCACTCATTTATTAAGCAACACCTCTCTGTTTGTCTCCTGGCTGTCCGACTGGAAATCAAACCAGTGTTGTTAACCTCAGGTAGGACAAGACCAAAACTCAATGTGGACCAACAGCATATGTGTAGAACAGCAATTACATTTATGTCAAAATGTTCAATCACCGAAGTAGCAGGTCACTGGTCAATACAAGGCCAGAGCAAAGATGTAAAGTCCAAGAGGTTACATTTAGGACCTCTAGATACCATTCAGTGTTGAGCTTCTAATTCCCATTTCTTACAGGAGGCCTTGTTCTTAAAACTGGGAGGAATTTTTGGAAACATTTTTGTCTGGTCTATCATTTTGGTTTAGAGGTCAGTGTTCTCTTGGACCACAGCATCCTGGAACCACCAAGAACTGTAAGAGTGTGTTTCACAAACTTTTTTTATTTGTGTCCTTAATGTTGCCCCTCTCTTCCCGCCCATGGCTGTTTGACTTTTTGACCTGAAATGAAGTTTGTCTTACTGTGACCTCTGTGTGTAGGCTGAAGATCTTTCTGTGAATAATTAAATTCTTTTACCCAGAAATTTGGAATTGCTATTCTTTTTTTGCAGTGACTCTTACTAGTAAGGCAGACTCATTCAACCAGCCTCTAAGACAAGTACAGTATACTACTGTATAGAATTAAAAAAATATTTTTATTTCTCCACATTCTTGAAAATTCAATAACAGTAAAACTTTATACTCATCCCTCTTCAGACTTGTGTGGTGAACTGTCTTTTTTATTGACTCAGAACAGCACTATAGGTTATCACCATGATCTGAAAGGAATAGAATGATCAGGCCTATGAAAATAACTGGAGAGACTGAATGACTCTGAGAACATTGATCAGATTGAGACTGATAAGACTCTGTTCACAATTTCAGAGAGGGATACACAATGTCCCTGTAGATAAAAATAATATTAATTTAGTTTCTTTAGTTTTTTTAGTATTTTTGTACTGAAAGATAATGATTTTGTTGTTTAACCTTTGTAAATTGTATAATGTTTCTCTAGAAGGTCTCCACTGGAACCCTTCATTTGTGTGTTACATGGGAATATATTTTTGTGTCTAATAAAGTAAATCATTAACACTGAAGAATGTTTATGCACCAATATCAAATTATCTCAGTTATCTTTGGCCATTTTCCTTCTGAGTCTGAAGAAGGCCTCAGAAGTGATGCCTCAGAAGTTATTTGATTAATTCAAAACTGTGGGCAGACAGGACTACTGCTATGATGTAAACTGTCAGGAACACATTGTCAAAAGTAGGTGGTGGGGTGGGAGGTGATGGGGAGTGATGAGGTGATGAAGTGGCCAAGACTAGTTTTAAAATACACTAACTAGGTATTGACAAGCCCGGAAGCAAGCAAGATTAAATGACCATTGGTAGTAATTTAATGGTGAAGTCTGGCAAATCTTGGGAGTTAATAGAAAACTTCCCTAGACACATCAATTTTGCAGTTGTGTAAAGATTGTTATTATCCGAATCATATGTGATAAACTGTTTTATTTTATTCAAATGACCCCTGTAACTCACAGACTGGAAGACATCTTAGAAAATCTGCATCATTTTCGAGCTTCTGCAAGTAACTCTAACCACATGGAGGAAATTATGCCTAAACCAACTGTAAACCTTCTAATATAAAGCAAGCCTGACTGTGGAAACTGAAAGACTGGGTTTGCTTTACCATTTTCCCCTTAAGGGCAACCTCTCATCACATTACCAGAGAAATCAAACCTCTGCAACATCACCAAGCATCACCTCTGTCCCGCTGGGAGTACAACTCAACATGTCACCCTATTAGTTCCCTCACGGATTCCTGAGGTTGTAAGCGTCAATGCAAGCTCATCTATCATAATGTAAGGGGCCTCACACATTGATTTTCATGGGCCAGTCCCGGAAAGATGTGGAGGATGAGATTACAGTGGATATAAGGATTGATCCTGGACTCTCGACCAGAAGAACTGACAGTGACAGCACAGAGATGAGACACAAGGAATCGAAGAGGGGGGAATTGAATTCCCTGAAAAAGCACAGATCTTGCCCCGTCTGCAGCTTGGGATAAATCACCAGAGAGCTTGGAAAAAAATGGTCCTCTTGGCTCTTATTGACTGCTCTTTACAGGAGTGAGAAAAAAAAGCACTATGCTATGTTTCCTCCCATGAGATGTGCTTTCAGCATCAACAAATATCCGGGCTTTTACTGAAGTTACTAAAATGCAGTGGACTTTCTATCTATCTGTCTGTCCAAAGTGGAACATACATTGATTATTCAATAATTTAGAAACTGTACTAAACATCTATCCATTTTTAACTCCTTTTTCTAATTCTGGGTCACAGGAGAGCTGGGGCCTATCCCAGCAAGCAACAGGTGCAAGGCAGGGTACACCCTGGACGGGATGCCAATCCATCACAGACCACACAGTCACACCAGAGCAATTTTTCCCCAAAGCCAATTAGTGTGGGAGGATACTGGAGTACCCAGAGGAAATCCACATGAACACAGGGCATACAAACTCCACACAAGAAGCCCCCACATCTGGAAGTGAACCCAGGGCCCCAGCACTGTGATGCAGCAATGCTAACCCCTGTGCCACTGCACCACCCACTGTATTAAATATTATATGTAAAAGTCTCTGTCTATCTGTCTGATTATGGTTACATCTAACCCTAGTCGACGGGGTAAAATAATTAATGTTAAATTTCCAGTTTCTGCAAACTCCACTGTAAAAAAACAAATAACTCAGACCAGTTAATCAGGTAACTTGCTACATCACCTGCTTGGATGATCAGAATTGAGCAATCTTTCTAATCTTTTAAAAAGGGTGCTTTAGTCTGATTTATGACTGATTTTACATTTACTGACATTTACATGGGCTTTCCAGGTCTAGGACTGGGGACTGGACGCTTGTCGGTTTATACGAAATTCTGCAAGCACAAATCTGTTGAGCCATTAATGTACCTATTTTCTATTTTTGTCATATTTTTATCTCTTGACACAAAACCTCAAAGCATTGAGTGCATCCTTATTGCAGGTCCAATGATCTTCCCATCTTTCTAAAGTTTCTAAAGTAATTCCTGTAGCAGAAATAGAATGGCATGAAATCGGTTATTATTGTATTAAACTATATTTTATGAAACAGGTTATTATTTAGGGTATCTCCTGGTTTACACCATTTAGTATCACTGACTTTGTTATATCGCAAGACTCCTTCCCTCTCTCTGCCTCCTGCTTCCACTTAACAATCCTGAACACGCATTCTGTCGTCGGAGGACAGGAATGGGATCAAGCAGGGTCAGTAACTCTTACAATAACTTAGCGCTAAGCTATTTAATGCCTTGTAGGTAATTATTAAAATCCTTTTTATAGATTCTCACGACATCATTTTTGCAGCTTTGAATGCTATTTCTGCACTGGTTTCAGGAGCATAAGGGATTAATTTACATGAAAAAGCCTGAAGGTTCATGTATTGGCTATTAGTGTGTTTAGTACATTTCTGGGTTTTAGTGATGTGAAGCAAAGCTGCAGCACTCCCAGTGTCATCTATTAATTTTATTTTAAGCTGGGTACCGCACATAGGTTTTTTTTAACTTTGCTTTTTCAGTTTCCGTATTGTTCACACACACAAAAGGAATGAAATAGATAATCAACACTCTTGTACTTTAGAATGTAAGATTAGTTTCAGAGTCCTGGTTGTGACACCATCACATAATGACTGTGAATCCCCGTTGGTTACGAATAACACATATTTGAAGGCCTCTGAGAGGGAATGGCCAAGCAATGGAATGGGGTCCTCATCTTGCTGCACAACGGTGCCTCCTGTAGGACCGTGTGGTATCTGCAAGAATGAAGTCTGCCCTTGGAAAGGACGAAGGCTCTGCTATTTCTGTGTTTGATGTTCCGCACAAACAAAAACCACAGCATGTTAGAGGACACAGTAGTGAGCGTTGTGCCTGAATGTTCCCAACTGTAAGTGATGACAAAAAGGAGACAACAAATCAGTTCTGTGTAAATTTTGAAAATAGTTGATTAGAACAAAGGTATTTAGTTATGGCTGTTAAATGAAAAGGTGGCTATTAGCATGAAAAATGCTATACCCAGATCATTCCAATACACAGCCCTAGTTCCTAGATTCTGTTGTCCTTTGTAATTTTTTTCTCACAGCAGAATACAGCCTGTGAGCTATCAGTGCTAAATCAGACAGCAGCTCTAAAATCAATTCCCCTAGTCAGGGTGCCTGTGAGATGTTTTTTATCCATGAAGTGTGTCTGGTGTGACTTAAATGAAATTGCACTGCCGTTGCCCAAGACATATTAACGTCCTAGTTATCCCAGTGTGACAATGTTTCTAGAACAAGGCAAGTGTATTGTGATAAAAAGTTCCCAGTGAAGGTCTGAAGGCTCCAAAACGTTTAAAGTGAGGGCTTTTCAATATCAGGAAAAAAGCGCAAGAAGAAAAGTAAATTAGAATGAATGAATGAAACCTAGAAGCCTGAACATACTGTAAATGTTGTATATGCACAGTGCCTTGCAAAAGTATTCAGCCCCTTGCAAAGTTGTTGCTGTTTTGCTTGCAATCCTGATACTTTCAAATACAACTTTAAATGTAAAATCTATACAAACTTACTCCAAAAAGGTAACACTAAAAATGCTAGTAGTATATACACATTTGGAATTTCAACAGAGATGTAAGATTGTCAATTGCGTATGTATTTAATCTCTTTGCTAAGCAACTCTTAATCAGTTCAGGTGCAAAACATTAAAAAGGTTTAAAAGGCTGTAGCAGTAATATAACGGTCTCTGCATGTATACCTGACTTTAGAGTAAATACCTGAAGTCTCTCTCTATCATGTCATCTGTCTCTGTACATTTCCTCAAATAGATTCTGAATTTCAAGCCACAGGACACGAATGACAAAATGACCATGAAGAACAACAAGCTTTTGAAACGTATCAGGGTTCTCAAAGTGGTATAGAGATGGAGATCAGGAGGTCTCTTATCCCCTGGAGGACAGTGAAGTCCATCATGAAGACGTGGAATGTGCAACAGTCAGACACGTTCTAGATCAGACTTCCCTTCTATACTGAATAGCCAGGCATGTAGGAAACTTTGAAATGAAGTTCTGTCTCTAAGATGGCGCTCAGTGTTCATGCACGAATAATATGTCAGTCCCTATACAAATCAGGTGTTTATAGTTGAGTGGCAAGAAAAAACTACTGAAAAAATGAATCTTAATGTCCTCTGAGATGGACTGCAGATAAAATCCTATGGTCAGATGGGACAAAAAAAATCATTTTTGGTCTCAATGCAAAATAATACATTGGGCAAAAGCCCAACACAGCACATTACCCAGTCAGCACCACCCCAGCTGTCAAGCATGTTTGTGGCAGCATCAATGTACAAAGATGCTTCTCATCAGCAAGAATATTGAGCTTTGTTGGCATAGAGGGGGAATGGTAGAGGCAAATCCATGAGTAAAATCTGTTTGAGTCTCTCAAGAATCTAAAACTGGGTCAAATTTCAGCTGGTGAATGACTTGAAGCACAAGGCCAAAACCACATTGAAATGGTCTGGCAAGCACAGGGTGTTTGTGCTTGAGTAGTCTATGCTGTCTATATATATATACTCTTTTCAGGTTTTGAAACATGAATTCTCCTCCACATATAACAGTGTTCAGTTTACTCGTTTCATTGCTCATTTGCTTAATTTGAAAACTTTAATTATATATTGTACATTGCTCAAAATAAATCCAAGTGTGATATTATTGGAAGGGGTAATTGGCAAGACAATACATATAAAAATCATGAGTACCTCCACTTTGCCTTTATTTTTCAGTGTATTTGTGCTTCTATAGCACTTTAGAGTGAAAAAGTTCATCTCAAATTCTGAACAGAACATGGCTCTACCTCATGCAAAACAGTCTCAGTGTGTGTCACTCCCTTTAATCAGTTTAACAAGCTGTGGAGGTTCCTGAAGAGCTTTTCCCTTTAAGCGGGATCAGGATTAGCTTATACATGGGAGATCTGGAGAATTCTCACACTGTGGGACAACTGCAGGGGGAAACAAAGTGCAATATATTTGAGGTTGGAGTTCTGTCTTACAGCATGAGGCTTCGATAATCATAGTGGTCAGGCCAGTGGTGGTTAGATTGACCTATAGAGACCTCAAAAGCTAAGCACTGTGACAAAGTGATAAAAGGGTGCAGACAATTAAAAGAAGGGGGTGGAGGGGAGGGGAATTTTTCAGTCAGTTTGTCCTTTCTTACTGTTTCAAAGTAAGAATCACAGAAAACATTATTGCTAAAAGCAAAACAAGCAAGAACACGATACCTTTCTAATTTAATCAGAACTCCAAAGAACTATAACTAAAGTGGATTTAGTGTACACATCCATTAGATATTTGTGACAAAATAAAAAAAGCCTTGATTAACATGATACTGTTATATTAACTGTACTTTAAATCGATCACCTCTCAAAAAATGTTAGATACTGTACATATTTCTTAATGCATTATGATTTTCATACATCATGTATATTTATATCCCTGTAGTCAGCAGCTTGTGAACCCCCCTCCTCCCTTCACTTATTTTTTAAATGCTTATCTATTGTGGATGAACATAATCCATTCCTCTGTTCTATCTAGGAAACCAGAACAAGAGAAATGAAACCAACCTTCTTCACAGAATGCTTGACTTTCTTTGTCACCTTCCCATACTAACCAAACTGCCCATGGGACTATCCAAAACTCACATTATATTTTACCAAGCTACATTATGTCGTTCCATTTGACTTGGCATCCATTTTGGTATGGCAAATTTACGTTTTTTTCATGTTGCTGTGGAACTCCACCACAGATCCTAAATCCAAGAACCCAACCTTGAATGGTAGTCTTGGACACACTGTATCCTGACGATGCCAGAGTTTAATGAAGATTCTCAACAGTTATCTTCGGGAAAAGTTCAGTGTGAATAAACCTCTCAAAACTCTTTTCTGAACTCACATTTAGGTGAAACTCTCTTCTGTGTTTTTCCTGGTAGGGTATTGACCACTGCATTGGTCTTGAACTTCGGGATAATGGACACCACTGTCAAAGCTTGGATGTCTTATAGATGTTTATACTTGAGTTCCTGAGGCTAAAGATCTTAAGATTTTCTCTCCCTTTTCCTAGGGTGAGGTGACATTGCATGTTTTACACACACATAAATCCCATTTGCATTGGAAAAGCATATTTAAATGAGAACACTTATTTTCTTTTTATTTCCCTTTTTCGCTAATGAGATGTGTGTGCTTTCTGTGCAGACACATATTAGCAAAGAAGTGATTCAGCAAAGATCCTTTGAGAATTGACCATTCTGATTCAATATCCTGCTTCAAAACCACTGATTTACCGCACCTGGCAAGCGCTGTTTGAGGGCAAGAAAATGTAAATATGTTTTTACCGGATTTAAAAAGTAAAAAGAAACATGAAACACTCCCAAACAAAATAGCTCTGAGCCATTAATCTTTGCACAAACATCACTGCGCAGTCAGAGAGTAAGTAAGAAGGAATGGACATTGGATAGACTCTGAACCGCCTCTTTCATTACTGTAAAATGTCTTGTCTGTGAAGATGCATATTTTCCTCTCTCTAAACTTCCCTATCCAGACCACTGACAGCTGTTCCTGGGCTCTAAGATTGTGGCAGTGTCAGTCAGAAAACGATGTGGTGGAAATCGTAGATGAAATTTGGACAGAAGCCTGTATTTCACATCTTTTAAACAATCGCCTCACGCTCAGCTGATCAGAGGAGCAGCTCCCTGAAGGAAAAAATGTGTCGGCCTGGTCCTGACGACACCGTTTCATCTGAGAAGAGCCCTGTTTCACTTCACGTTTCTGAGTCTCCAACCTTTTTGTCTTTAGGGAGCTCTTGATCCTTTGAAAATATTTGCCTTCCTTGACTTCTAAGGCACTCTATTGGGCTGCGGCCAGTGTGGATTTTAATTCACCTACTCCACAGCTTCCACGTGACAAAATCTTAATTGTGGAGAGGTCTTCCAATGGGCTGCACAGTTTCCAAAGCCAATAAGTGAATGGGAGTCCCCTTGTATAAAGAGTACAGTTGTACCTTAGCTGAGAAGCCAAAACAAACTCTGCACTCAGTCATTTTACCTCTTCCAGCTTGGGTTTTTGAGGAATTCCTGGCAAAGTTTCCCATCATTTTTGCAGTTACTGTATGACTAGAGGTTACTCCAGGGAGACCATTAATCCAAAAAGAAATTGAATGTCTAAAAGTTAAAAAAAAAATGGCAGGCAGTAGTGACAGAGCAGAGCAAGAGATCAATGCTCTTATTTTTATAATTTTTGAAAAATAAAAATATGGGCTTGTACGATTCGTTTTCATGAAATTGCATTAATACAGCTATTTTAACTGAACAAGTAGTCCTTTCCTTGTTGTATGTGTGAATAGCCCGACTCAAATAAATAACTTTTACAAAGTGTCAGATACTGTACACACCTATCCAATCTCAGCTCATGGCCTGGAGACGGTCACAATGAGACAATGTTCTCCAAAATATTGTATGGAAACTGCACTGACCTGTAGTCCTCCGAGAAATACTTTAAATTGGTGATTTGGGGTAATAATATAGGGGACTTTTTAAATGGTTTATTTAAGCAAATCCGTCAATTGAGAACAAATTCTCAGTCACAATGATAGCCTGGAGAGTACCCACTGCACACCCAAGAATATTTACTGGAGCATTTTGAGTTAAATACCTTGAACAAGAGTTAGACCATAGCTTCCCACTCTAACACTAGCTAGCTACCCACATTGCTGTCCTGGTGTCACTAGGATATTTTTTGGCAGCAAGACAAAAACAACCTCATTAATGCATGCATTACTTTTTCAGAGAAACTACCTTATATTTAAAATATACTCGAAAGCCTGCAAATGTAACTTTTGGTTACACTTGGTTGACTCCAGGACGATTTTTGATTGTCTTTATGTTGTATGAGACACATTCTGCCTGGAAAATAGAAGCATGCCACAGAAAGAAAAAAACAAACAAAAATATATACCTACCAACACAGCAAGGAACGGTCAGAATAATGGGTGGATAAAAGTGCATTGTAATTAAAAGAATCTACTGCATTAGAACAAAAAAAACTTTCCCATGCAAAATTGGGTGCCAATCGGGCAAGTGAGCATGTTCAGGCATATCATGTATCACACATTAGCACACACATAGAAATTAGTAACAGGTTGTGAAAGCAAGCAGAAAAGAACTTTAAACAGTATGGAGAGTAGTGAGACTACTGAAAACCTGAAGGCATAGACAAATTATTCTGAACCAAATGGGACTTGATCTTTACATTTAGTGTTGACCTTCAAGCATCAGACACAGATGTACACGAAAAACATCAAACAAAGTCTGACTCCTGTAAATTAGCAGTGACACCAGAAACACAAAATCCATTTATCTGACATGCTATACACATTAAATCCTCGCACTCTTCGATAACAAAATAGGTGGTCCAAAATAGCCTGTGAACCAATAGAATCAGTGTTTTAAAATTAGTTTTTTTTTCCTTTGAGAATGCTTTCTCACATTTCCAAAGGTTGATATCCTGAGCATATCCTGTTGTCTGAGGTTTTCTCCTCAGTGATTTGGTTTCCCTCCCAAATTAAAACAAATGCAAACTTAGCATAGGTGTGTACACTCTCCACCCAGAGAATTACAAACTCTCTCACTGTGGTCCCATGCACGTCAAAGATGAAATACAGAAACGGAGTAGCTGCTACAAACGTCTACTTGCTGATATGAAATGTTCTGAAGACTCTTACCTTCTGTGTCATCAGAGTGATATGTTTCTTATCAGCTAGATTAATTTCAGCATTCCATTGACCATAGTGTCTGTGGAGCAGCCAGAAGCTGGCTTCACCAGCTCACTAGGGCCTTCAAGTAGGCCCGCAGGCTGATTGAGGTCTGCTGTCTAGACAGTCACTCAGGCTGTGAGAATCTTACTGTAGACAGAACGCTGTCCTGAGCCAAGAAGAGCCTGTTGTGAACCAGGGTGCCTTGGAAAAGCCCGACTATGTCTGAATTTCTCATTAGGGACAGCTCCGAAAACCCACATTCCAACCGTCAAAACAAATGCCACAACAATGTCGCTCCCAACACAATTTCCTGCCTTCAAACTCTGACATCACACTGAGGGATACAGTCCCAGAGCACTTTCAGACACGCTATCATTGCACCATTTTTTAGGAAAAAAACAGCAACAAAAAATAGTTGTGTTATAGTATCAAAAAGAAACATTCAGACTGGTCTCAGCTGATTTTAAATTACCTTCCTTAAATATTTACTGTATGTAGCACTTTGCAAGTTCATTGTGCTTTTTTTTCCTGATTATGAAAAAAGCAAGTGTAAGCTTGCTATGGTATCGAACAATCATTCTTAGACCAGAAGCGAACCTACCAAAAATCATTGTGGCACATTACCCTCTTTCTGTCAGTATGGCACAACGCAACTAATCTTCAAAATCTGTTCTCATTTTTGTCAAAAATCAGAAGCTAAGCTTTCTGATATGCATAGGATCTTCAGAGCTTATTGTTCTATCAAGGGCTTCAATAACCAGGACCATAAAGGTAGAAATTATAGACTTATTTTTTGTCTAGCAAATTCTGCATAAATTTATATTTTAATTTGGGTTGTTACTATGCTGTGGTCTCCTCATGTTAGCATGGGTTTCCTCCAGGTCCTCTGGTGTCCCTCTACTGTCCAAAGACATGTTGGTAGGTTACGTGGATTCTGGAAAATGAAAACTGGTTGGAGTGTGTGGGTGTCTGTGTTTGTGTCTGTGTGCCCTGTGATGAGCTGGCGTCCTGTCCAGGGTGTATCCTGCCTTGCCAGGATAGGCTCTGGCTCCCCCTGGCCCAGTATTGGATAAAGCGTCTAGAGAATGGATGGATGTTACGGTACTCACAGTGCATAATGGGCCTGTGATTCAAGAATATTCAAACCTCAGACACCAAAGTACCAGTCTTCTGGGTGAATGGGTTTGACATTTGTTTAAACTACTTTATGTTTGTTGTACATGATATATCAAAGGTGTGCCTTCAAACTAAACATAAATTTGGGGTCTAATTACACGAGTCAGATTCCAATATATTTTATAATGGATAGATAGTTTAGAATGGATAGATACTGTAGATAGATTATAGTACAGAATGACTCATTGGGCTAGAACTTGTTCTGATGTCCCCGGTGTTAAAGTGAACAGAGCCCACAGGATATGGGATATGGGATATAGGATATGTCCACAGGAGTGGACAGGATCAATCACGATAAAGTGCCTTAGTTAAGGTAAAACAGTGTCTGCAGCAGAGATATGAACCTGCAACCCACTAGCTATGGGCCTAGAGACCTCTCGGCTACACTACCCCTTCTAGTGCATTATGTTTTAAAAAGTTTTATTATCTCTATTGATAAAGCGGTATAATCCTTGACACCACTCAGAAGTGCCTTTAGCTCCTACTTTACCCAAAGATGTAAGCCTTTATCCTTGTAATCCTCACATTCATTCATGTCACTTTGTGTGTAGCACAGTTGGGAACAAAATAGCTTCCACTTACACTGGCTTTCTGTCACTCCTGTAGACGGTCACTCTTCCCTCTTGAATGTGTGTGTTAACGGTAGGGAACCAAACGCTAAATTGAGGCTGATATATTGTAGTTCTTTCTTGTAAATACTCCAGTGAAGGCTAAGTGTGAGATGGCTATCTACCCTAATTGATAATGCTGTGCTTAGCCTTGTCTCAAAAATAAATGCAGTTAGAAGAAAGGGGAGATAAATGTTTGTGAGACAATTCCCCCGTGCACAGCTTTGGCCATTTGAATGTAGCTTAGGGTTAACATGACCCACTTTGGGTTACGTTATCTGCTTTAAAAATGCAATTTATAGTTTTGCGAATGTATACATCAACTTAAAAATGACATCTAGTCCCATACAGGGGATGACAGAGGCCTACAGAAATCATACTTCTGTTAGCCACCATGTCCACAAAGAACATTTTGAATGCACTAAAAACAATAAATCAGTACTGAAACAACAACAAACAAAAACCCACTGTAAATATTTTAGGTAACTGTCAGATAAAGTCTAGCCTTGGCAGTTAGCAGCTGATCTGTATATGTATACTGTACATACAAAATTGCCTGGTAACAAAACAGAATATAGCTTTTTAATTTAAAATACCAATAAAACCAAATTAAAGATCATGGGCTTGTTAAGGAGTTTTGTACTCAGTAGGAAAAAATATATATATACATCATTATCCTAATAGATAAACCCCTTTGTCTGTTTATTAATTTCTGCAAATCAACTTATGTCAGTTTAATTATGATATTTTCTCCAGTGGTTAAATCTGGAGAAACCATTGGAGCTGAGTGTAAAAGACTGTGGTATTAAATTTGTCATCATTTAGGGAAAAAGTCAACCTTATTAGAAGACCAAATATGTTTGATAGCAGCTGTGCAAATAGAGTTTTAGCAAGTCTCGGGTAAGCCAGGTCACTGAGTAAATAAGGCCTATACCTTTTATTATTGTACGAGCTGAATAAATATCAAGACTTTCCTTGTACCTTCTCCCACTCCTGATATAGAGAAATATAAAGAATTTCACATTAATTTAGTTTTAAAAAGAAATGTCATTTAGCCAATAATATCAGCATAAATGCAAAATTCATAACGGAAGTATGTATAGTTAGTATGATATACAGTATATACGGTGGGATGGAAAAAAGAAGCTTTCAGGAAGCATTCAGGAAGCAGAGGGGTCGCCATTGTCAAAGCGCCGAAATTCTGAGGCAGTCATTAATACATCCAAGTGTGTTATTAACAGGCTGGGAAAGAAAACGGCAATTCACTTTTGTAATCTGACTATTTTTCCACAAATACATGGCTCTTAGTTATACAGCTAATGTCTGAGGATTCTTTGAATTTGAGGTGATAATTTCTGGCACGCTGTACGTTATTGAATGGGTTAACTACAGCGGGTCTTTTTTGATAACCATTACAAGAAAATGACAGTCTAAGTGTCTGAAGAGTGAGAAATATGCATGGCGGATTATTTTTTATTAAGGCTATAATCTGTGAGGGGTGCTTAGTGTCCAAATAATGAAAAATTCCATGACATATCCTTATCTTTGAAATGAAAAATCGCATTATCTTCAAAAGGGTTTAAGCCTACATGGTCCCCGCTTCTTTTGAAATTTCTACCAGAATATATATTTATTATATATTTTCCACCAAGTATTTAAAATTCAATCTCTATGTTTCCTGGGTTCTTAAATGCAAATCTTGAGGTCATTCAGAAGTTAAAGGAAATAAAGAAGTTCATTTTGGAAGCAGTTGGAAAGTGAAAAAGTACAAACCAGCTTATCGACACCCTGTGACACAGGAAACACAGGGCCATCATTATCCTGGCTTTTAAAAGCAAAACTCAATTGTCACATTTCCACAATACTGCAAATTAACACAGAATAACTTCAGACCGTGCAAAATATACAGCGAGAAGTTCAGGGTTAATGCATTATGTTCTTACATACATCATCCAAGGTGCTTGGAAAGAATGACTCACACAGGAATGTAGAGCTTGTACTCTAGGTATTGTCAGTTACTGGACTTTGAGCCAGCAGCTAGCTGATTACTTAATTGAACTTTCTTTAATTGACCTAGCTGCTGCAGTTCATTTAACGAAATAAGAATTAGTTGGAATCAATGTGTGACAGGGTGGATTTTCCGCAAATTTGTTTTGCATTCTTCTTTCTTTCTTTATATTATTGCATGTTTTTAATGTTCGGTGTTCTCAGCAATGTCTGTATTAGTTATGATGGGGTGTTAATTGTATGAATGCACCTGTTGCCATAGTGCCATAATATCAATTGAGATATGTCAAAAAATCCATCTATCCTTCCATTTTGTTCTTCTGCTTCTTTCAATTCAGAAGTCACAGGGGATCCAGAGCCTATCCTGGCAGGAAACAAGTGCAAGGCAGGGTACGTCCTGCATGGGACACCAGCCCATCGCAGGGCAGACTCAGACAGAGACATCCACACTCACACCAGGTCAGTTAACCTACCAGTATATTTGTGGTCTGTGGGCAGAATCCAGAGCACCCAGAGGAAACCCATGGAAGCACAGCGAAAACATACAAACTCAATGCAGACAGCATCTCAGAAATTGACCTCAGGGATCCAGCACTATGAGGCAGCAGTGCTAACTACTGTGCCATTGTGCCACCACTAGGACAAAAACTGAGTCAGTCTATTGGGCAATGTGTGTGCGTTGATATGGGATTTCTTTGTTCAATATCCTGTTTAACTAAAGACTCATTGCATCTTTTCTGTATATAACAAAACACAATGTATGTAATTGCAACTACTGAAATTAGCACCACAGGTGTATGGACTGTAAAGGAATAATTTGCAGTTGCATGAAAAGACTTTAATGAAGATAGAGGTTTGAGCTTAAGGGTGTAAGAAATGCCCCAGGGTGCTGAGAAAGGACCACCTGTGGAGAAGCAGGTGCACCATGAAAGAGAAAGCAGACGAAAGCTTCGTTGGAGACACAAAGGATGAGCTGTGAAATCAATTGCATGGAAATGAGCTCTGTAGCAGTGATGCTCTAAGATCTGGGACATAGGTTTGTATAAGGCGCTGGAATTCTTGAAATCAGTGTCCCTTTGAAAAGATGATACATCAGTCCTATAAATCCAGCACTGTCAAGATATGTAGTCTTCACGCTGTCATTGTGTTCACTTGGTTTAACGTGAGAATCAGTACTTAATTTTATCATTTAATGATTTTGTCCTCAGTCCTCAGTTATTAATCAGCTTGGCTCAGCACTAAATACTCTTACCCCTGTGGAAGGCGAAGCGTCTACTGGTTTTTGTTCCAACTGGAGTACTTAATAGTTCTTAATGATTCTAATTATTTCCTTAATTAGGCTTATTTTTAGATGTTTATAAGCTTAAACGATGCTAAAGAGTCAAGTATCTACAGTATCTACAGAACTTTTTTGAGCCAGGAGGGAATTATTAAATCCATCCGGTTAATTAGGTAATTAACCTAATTAAGTAGCTGAGAGTTTGGTAGGAAAGGATGACAAAGGACACTGTGGCCCTCCAGGAACAGAAAGTCCGGCTGTTGCAAATGTAGGAGCAAGTATAGTGACAGCAATACAGTGAAACATATGCTTCACAACTACATTCACAATTTTACCAGTCCCACAGTGCTTTGCAGGAGAGCTCAAATTTATTGATTAATCAAGTCACAGGAGTCAGGCTGTATGAGAAGCTGAGGATACAGTGGCTGACTCAGGCATCCCAAGAGGCACTTGGCTGATTGTACACCGCATGTTGGAGTGACACGGTCCAGTGTCAAACCAGCAATGTCTTTAGCACTTCTGCAGATTTAGTCCAAACTAAATAAGTTTAGTTAGTAATGTCTTCCACTCCCGTCATCTCATCCCTTGGAATGAGATGACATGACATGAAGTAAGAGAGTCTGGGTTCTCCTGTGGTTTAAATATCTTGCAGATATGTATGACCAATTGCAAAAATGATGTAAATCCTGAACTATCTAAGTTGCCTGCAACTTTATGTTGCTTTCCAAAGTTTTGTGTGTCCAAAGAACTTGAAGATCAATCTGTTGTCAATATCTCTATTCTAGCATTCCTTAGCAGTGTTGTAGAATCTGTGGCCAATCTAATAGTGAGCACACACGTAGATGACTAATACAGACATTCAAACTTGTCTAAGTTTTGAAATTTGTATGAAACAACAGATTGACAAACATAACTGCAGGCCACACAACAAAAAACTTTCTTCTGTTCAGTTCTATAAGGACTTTTGTATGACACACTTTCAGTAGTGATGTATTACAGCACTTACTTAAAGAAAAGATAAATGAATAATGTTAGCTGACTTTTTTTCAAAAATCAATAGATAGGTATGATTTTTTTGTTGAATTGTGGTGTGGGAATGTTCAGTACCTCAGAATCGAGCATTGATTATTTGATTGTATTATGGTAAAAAAACGTAATATCATGACATGTTTTGTGAATGTGTCCTGGATGAAGTATCATTAATCATGAACAATGAATGTACATGCATAGACACATACATTTGTATAAATATATACATGTATATAATCATATATATTGTACATACAACCATTCAAGTGCCAAACAACAATGCAAAGTTTAGTGAAAGTACTTATTTCTAATGTAATTATTTCTTCTGTCAAATACCCATGACTTTTGTCTTGTGAAATGACTAATCCATCCATATGGAATTAGGGCCACATCTGTAGGGGAAAGAGCCTTGTAAGACACAAAGCATTACCCTCGAACTCTACTTTCAAGTAATTATTGACAATTTTGTAACTGTCTTTCTGATTCTTGTCTTAATAGCTCAGATGATCTCAAAGCAGATGACAAGGAATTATTTACTGAGGTGCTGAATAAATGACTTTGTTGTCTGCAGATCTTGGAAGAGATAGTGGATGATTACTAAGGTCTTGTTTCAAAACAAATTGGTTGCAGATGATAAGACTACAGAAGAGTGTAGCTTTAATTCGCAGTATTCTCAGACAAAGGCCTAACTTTCCCTGCCTGGAATCAGATTGGAGGAATTGGACTACTTGATGAAAGTCATTCTTCCATTTGCGAGAGCAGTCTGCAGAGGAATTTGAAAGTCACATGTTAAACTAATGGAGAGAGTTTCATGCTTTGTAAAGTTTAACCCGAATGAATAAAATAAATAGATCAGTCCTTAAGTGCCCTGGTATCATCAGTTCAAATTGGTCAACAGAGTGTGACTGCAAATCAACCCCGATAGTGAAATCTGGAGAACATTTACTGCTGCTACCTGGAAAGTAGCTCCATGCAAGTAATGGTTTTAATAACTTTCCTTTTCTCCATGTGAACTGAAAGTAGCAAGAAAAAAAAGAGGACTGAAAGCAGGCAGAGTACAGTAGCATATACTGGATTATAGAATCAAGCTCTTATAAAAGTAATGTTTGTTTTTTCAATATTTAAAATGCATGAAATGTATATGGAGGTACGATAAGCTCAGGAAGCAGAGGCGCTTTACTAATTTAAGTTAGTAACGGGAGATTTTGTGCTTGTTGCTCTTGTTAGGAAATGAAGTGGGAGGATCAGGCGACTGTGAGGCTTGATGAAGCAGCCACTTGATCTTCCAGAAGGGCTTAGAGCTCTGGAAAATAAAAACAGAAAATACCACAGACTCTTTTATAATGCAGGAAAAGCTATTTTTACATTCACAAATGCAAACCATGAAAAGCAGATTGTGCTGCCTGCTGTTCTTTACTTTCACAGTCAGTTTTCCTACAGATCATTCCTATACATGTGCTCCTTACAGGTGTGATTGAGGATGTCTATAGTCATCCTGGATCACAGACAGGATGACATTTAAGGATATTTGTTTGTTGTATTTCTGTGTCCATTTTGATTGTGGAATAGTCTGTGAAATTGCAGATCTTAGGGAGAATGCATAACGATTTACTTTAAGTGAACAACAGTAATTTAATGTTTTTTTTTATTAAACAAAAGAAGAATGTGTAGATTTGGCTCCAACTAAAGTGTTGGTTTTTACGTATTATTTATTTAATAAACAGAATCAAGTGAAGAAGTTTATTATAAACATAATTTAGGCACAGCAAGCAGCACTTTTGTATATGTCATAAAACCGCTTCATAAGAGTCAAGTGTTCCCCTAAATTACTCAGTAATTAGGTGGGAGTTTGCTGAACTCTTTAACTTCAACCAGCAAATACTGTTGTTTGTTTAAAACAATTTATGTTCAGTCCAAAAGCACTACAACCTGGTGAGGAAGTGCCTTAAATACTAACATTGTGTTCCCAGGATATAAGAATAGCACAGCTTTGATGCATGGGAACACATTCAGACAGCCTAACCAAATGTGTAGTCTGCACACTTCAATTCTTTACAAGGTATCAATAAAAACAATTAAAACTTCCTTTCTTCTCTTTTCTACCCAGAGGAAAAAAATACTTAATTATGGGAGGGATTCCCTATAGCTCTCATTCTAAAATTACTAGTACCAAAATATGTTTTTTACATCTTTGAAGTAGAAAAGATTTGTTTTAAAAAGGTTTAGATTTAATTGTATAACTATCCAGTAGTTTGTTATTACAATACAGTCATGCTGATCTGTGGCAATTAATGCTCCTGCATCACAACTTAAGAACTTAAAAAAGCTGACAAACAGAAGTATGTCATTAGACCCATTTAGTCCATTTGGTTATAGGTGGCTTTTTGACATGAGGATCTTATCCAGCCTTCTCTTGAAAAAAGCCAGCATATCAGCTTCAAAAACATGGCTGTGAAGCTTGTTCCGTACTCCCACAATGCTTTATGTAAAGAAATACTTCCTGTTATGGATTGTAAATGTACTTCCACAAGAGTTTCTACCTATGTCCTCTGATTTGTTTCACTGTTTATTCTGAAGAACTCCAATTCTTGGGTTCAATTCTCCACTGGGATTCCTTTTGTGAGGAGTTTGCATGCTCTCTCCATGTCCATGTAGATTTTCTTGAGGAGCTCCAGTTTCTTCTTACCTCCCAAAGACATAGCTGGCTGGGTTAAGGGCCATCTCATCTCCCTTTTCCTCTGTGGATTTATGTATCTGTATGTACACTGTCATCAACTGGCATCCAATCCACATTGTAGACTGTAATGTAGTGACTTCATGAGAGAGCCTCCTTCATGAGAAAACCCTATAGAACAAGGAACATCTGGTCTAATTAAGGAATTCCACATGAGTAAAAGGAGCTGACAGTATAGGCTCTGTGTGGAATTAGTCATACCTTTAGGTTAATTAAGAAGCTAGCAGGACTTGGACTTCAGTCTGTTTAGAATATCCTAAATGTTCCTTTAGGAATGCCCCTTAACATCAGTAGGTCCACAGGTAGACTCAAAATGAGAGATTAGAGTGAAAACAAAATGGCTGGTATGGCTGTGTCAAGGATGTAAGTTTTGATTAAAGTACAGTGTCCCTGGTTAAATGAGATCAGCCAGAAGAGTTAATGATTGGAGAAGAGTAGCAGGGAAGAGTCATGTTGTAGTGTTTATAAATGTAAAGATGGAGAACTGGGCATTTAATGTTAAGAATTGGTTACTGCTTTAGTTTCTCTTGAGGTAAAGGGATTATTTTAGTGAATATGGATTTTTAGCAACCATGAACGGGTCAATATGGAGTTAATTGAGTTGAATTGTCCAGTGCCTACTGGTTTAAATTATGGTGAAGAGTATAAGAAACCAGATGTAACCGAGTGAACACTGGAGCACTAGTGTTGTGTTAGTGCAACAAACTAAAAAAAGCAGCCAGAAAAGAAGATAGTCTATCCTAATAGGGAACCATCTTACATCTAGGATCCCAGAGGAGGTCCAAAAGTCAAGGACAGGACACAAAAAGCACCAGAGTGTAATTTTATTTTACAGTGTTGGACTTCTGGTGCCCATTGTGCCACTGTTGGCATATATACTAGCCCTATGCCAGATGGGGCACCAACTCACTTCAACTTCTTTCTTATGTCCAGCTACGGTTTAATTTGAATGTACTTTTTTTCAAATGAGATTTAAAAGTAATGGAATTGTGCAAACATTACTTCCACTTTGTTAAAGTAAATACATTTTTTTTCTCCCTTGAGAATCAGTGGGGTCATTGCTTATTTTGGTATAAACCTGCAAATCCTCCAAATTAACACTGGATGCTGGGTGGTAATTTCGATCAGATCACAGAAACTCAGGCTGTTTATGGCCCTGTGTCTCATGTAAAGCAAGGGAATTGTTTATTTTCTACAGTAGCCTGTAAAATTCTATCAGTTTAGAGTTTTCCGCAACAACATGCACATTTTCATTTTTCATTCTGGATGCAAAAGTCCGTGGGGAAACACAAACACAAACAGTTCCAAAATCAACGTCTTCTGGCGGTCTTATTCAAACAAAAGGAAATAACCTATTGAGGCTTAAAAAAACAAAAACCATCAAAGACATTTAACTGAAATCAACCCCATTTCATTTCCCCACCAAAACCTCAGACCTTATGGATGTTAAATACTTATGTCATGCATTAATTTTATATGTGCTGCACTAAAATCGTTGTTCTAGGCCAGCTTCCTGAATTAATAATTTAATGTCCATTTTTTTGTTTTTCTATAACTTCTCTACTGTAGGGCCAATGAAGGCCGATGAAGAAAGTTATACCATATGTGTATGTATGAATATATAAAGCATATTACTATGGAGACAAAAATGTAGTGGTTACCAATAACAGTAGTGTCCTATAATTTGGAAAAACATTTGGGGAAATCTCAGGGAAAGGCAAAGAAAGAATGTCTTTAATCGTCTTTAATTTACTATTGTCTTGTCAAGTAGCGCCAAATTTTTCATTTGTTTGTACGCTGAGTGGTTCCATATTCCTTGGCAAAACCAGACCTTTCCAAAGCCAAGAATGCATTGTTGTAAAAAAGCAAATGGGTCCTTTTTGTAGGAAACTCTGAAGTAATACAAATGTTATGAATGAATATACAGTTTTTACAATATGGTGTAAGAAAATGCTGATGATGGCAGAGGACTGCCAAGGATAACTGTGATCTGTGTATATTGAATTGAATAATGCTAAAATTACATAATCTCCAATCTAATGTTACAACCTTGTGTCAAGATATTAATTAAATGTAGTTCTGTTTTTCAATGGAGTAACTGAGAAGCCCAGAAAAAACGTTTTGCTATTCTTTTTGGTTAGAAGTTTTTTTTTCATCTAAATATTCCACTGGGCAAAACAAAATGTAATTTTTGGACATCAAAGTCAAAACTGTTGTTTAAGTTTTTAGCAATTGGTATTGCATCTTTTCATGCGATTAATATGAATAACAAGTAAAATATAACTGTTTCCCAATGCTGGTCCTGAAACTGTGCCTGTTGAATTACATTTCGGTTCAGCTCTATTGTACATCTCCAGTGCTAATTGATAACTTCATTGATTTCTTTGTCTAGAGTTTTATTTAACTTGTTTCTATGATAAGTCCTGAGTGTCAAAAATACCCAAATACAAGGGCTCTTATTCCAATAATGACAGCACATGAACTTGCTGGCCTTAATTTCTGCAATTTCTTTCTTTCTTCACAATTTAACTTTCCCATGACTTTGTTAAGGTTGGTCTTAGTCTCATCTATAAACCCTGGTTCCAAAACTGGTGGGAAAACTGGCTATAAAAGTGGTCCCAAAAATGATAGCAGCAGCAGAATCAATTCTGAAAGTTGGAGAAACGTTGTGTCTGCCAATACTGAACAGCACAATAGTGACCCAAAACATGCAGTCAATGCAACCAGTGCAATGCAATTAATGCTGTTATGACCAGCCCTGTCCCTCCAGGGAATGGGAAGACACTGCAGGTTACAGACTCAAGAGGGTAGGCGCAGCAGTTCAGGGGGAGTTGCTGCCTCACCGCACCTCAGGCGCGGAAGTGGGGCTGGCACAGCTCTGCACCTCCCCAAGGGCAAACTGTCCATTTAAATCCGCAGACCAGGAACTTGGAGCAGGGGGTTAAAGGAGTGTCGCTCTCTTCTGCCCCGGAGTGAATTCCTGTGGCCAAACCCCCAGGAAAAGGTGGCCACACAGAGAAGCACACTGGAGTCTTCGGAGTTGCGAGCCACTGTGCTAAGTCCAGGGGCTTCACAGAGCAGAAGGGTCCGACCTTCCAAGGTCATGCAGGAAACTGAACCGGGGTGGTCTGGTCGGGGGGCTCCAGGAGACAGGCCGATTCATGCCCTTAAGTAGGATCTCCCCTAAAGACGAGGCTAGGTGTGTGTTGTTGGCGGGTCCTCCTGGCAAGCGGTCTTCCGGGGAAGTGCCTGGAAGTGGCTGGGACCAGTTTCCCAGGCATCATCTGGACCAGAACAGTGGAGACAACTGCTAAGTCGCAGTCCCCGCTTAGGACTCGACTTCCAGTCCCCTCTAAGCTTTGAATTAAGGCCTTTTTAAAGGTGACCTGATCAGTCATTGTTTCACCTAGACCTCGTTGGGTAAAAGTGCAGCTAATGAGCTTTTGAGTGATTGGCATGTTGCAATGCCTCACTGCACAATATGTATTGCTGGTCAGAGGGCTTAAAACAAATTGTCAACTTTTTGTGAAAGTACATAAGCTATAACTATATCATTCTCATTCCAGAAAATGTTGCATTTCTTTTTTCCATCAGTATATACAGTATATATCAGTATATCAATATGTATACTGATATATTCCAGTACTGTATGTATATATCAGTATACATATTGAAGTCAGAATACCCCAACAATCGGTAAGAATTCAAAGTGGCTCCAGTAAAGTATCTCTCTTGATTCCACAAAGTCTGGTGTGTTCGAAGGGTCACAGCACCACGCAGTTATTCTCATGATGACAAATGCAAATTGCGTCTGTAATAATAATAATAGTTTTGATTTTGCTGTCCCAATACCTTTTGTGGGCATTGGTACATCTATAATATTTATATCATACTATAGATTTTTTATGTCATTATTGATAGGTCTCAGATTAATGTAAATTAATATTTTAAAACTTTTCAAAAAGTATGCATTTTCTACTCATATAAGGATAGAAAATTATATCAAAGTAATAATTTCTTTCCTATCCAGAGGCAAAACATAATTTTCAGGGAAATTCTTATTAAAGTCAGCTACTAGATGTGTGTTAATGCACCCCCACGGATTAAATTTAAAACAGACAATTAAAACATATAACAGTCTGACTGGTTTCATTTTAAAATCTCTGACCAAACCTATAGTATTTTAGCCTCAGGACTGCATGAATTTGGAATACAAAGGACTGTAAAAAACCTGGCAAGGTCACTTTTTGTTTTGTTCAGCCTTTTCTCAAATTGTTCAAGCAGATTTAGGGTAGTACATAGTAGAGGAGCTTATTGGCATATGTTCACGTACATTGGAATTCTTAATTGCGCTGATCTCTTGGGACATACACAGTACAACAGACAACACCTCACAATATAGACAGTATATTACTAACATAATAAATAATAACAACAGGAACAATAAATATATTGTGGAAGCTCTCTTGTAGCAAATCATTCCATATCAATATATAGTAATATATAATATAAATGTACTGTATCTTTACAACATTATGTATATAATAGGTATTAATGTGTATATAGCATTAATATACAGTACGTACAAGAACATAAGAAAGATTATAAATGGTCTCCTCTCATTTGTAATCTTAGTTATGATAATTTCAGTTATATTTAGATAGTTTTAGTTTTAGTTATGATAGTTATACGGATAGTTGATTTACAGAATACAGAGTATGACACAAAGATAATCAACTTAAAGTTTCTTCAGCTCTATATCCCCTTTTTGTTTGTTTTGTAGAGGACCACCAAGTTAGGACGTCCCCTGGAACAGCTATGAACATTTGACAACCTTGTCTGCCCATCAGTTTCCAATCCCAGTTACCCCAGGTCCCTCTTAACATAATCCTTAACCTCCCAAATATTTTACTTTCCACACATTCCTCTAGGTCCTATTAGGTGGCCACAGGAAAAAGAATTGAGGATGGTCTCTTCAGCCCATACCTCAACAATGACATTATCTCCCCAGTGATCCCCCAAAGCGGCAGATGTAATCCAGAAATTGAAATATGAGTCTTCCTCAGACTGGGACAGGAAATTAAGCCACAGTACAATGGCTCACAGAGCACTGTTTGGCAACTTTCCTGAAATGCCTCACCCCTTGACCGATCTGTGTAGACCCTAACAATACAGGGACAAATATTTGACCAGTACTCTGGGAGATTTTTTTAAAATCTACTTGGCCTTAGAGAAGCATCAAACATGCATTTATGTTAGTTATTCATTTTCTTATATATATAGGTTCACATCTTACATGTAAAGAGGGAAATATGACATGCGGTTACAGTTTTATAGTGCCATATTTTCATTCTTTCAGTGGACAGAAAAAATGAGCTGGTTCCTTTAAATTGTGTGGGTTTTTTCCAGGTGCTCCGGTTATCTCCCAGACTCCAAAGACATGCTGGTTGGTTAATTGGCTTCTGAGAAAACTGGCCATGGTGTGGATGAGTGTGTGTTTGTGTCCGTGTGTGCTCTGTGATGAATTGCCATCCTGTTCAGGGCATATCTCACCTAGTGCCCATGGTTTGCCAGGTTAGGCTGTGGTTCAGCTCACAACCCTATACAGGATCGGAACATGGCTGGATGGAAGAACGGATACATCTCGAAGAGATATCCCTGCCAAATGTTGTACAAGTTAGTCCTAACAAATTAGTAAATTACACTGCTGTCAGTGGAGGGTGCCTCTGTAACTGAAAAGTAGTTGATTATTTCACATGTTGTCTGCCATCGGTTCTTGAGTTGGTTAATGTAACAGATTATAAGCAGCAGTGAAAATATGATAGAAAACGTGAATGACGCAGTTCGAACACTGAAATGTCAGTAACACATGAAACCACACAGCAGAGACATTTCCAGGAGATTCTTGATAGTTACCAGCAGGTTCCAAAACCCATCCACATTAGAAACCACAAACCTTTTTATAGATGAGGCTGGACAAGTCAAACACTGCACAATTCCAATGGGGTCATTATACCGATGATAATATCATGAAGGTTTTTTTTAATTAAAAAAAAAGTTAGTGGTGACAGTGTTGTAACACTGTTATTGATCTTTCATTTGATTTTTCTGGTTAGTCATTTTTTGAGAATTCAGTGCAATTAATTTTGGAGTTCTTTAGTCCTGAGGTCTGTTTGTTTTTTCACACCTAGCAGAATTTCCTATCCATTACCAATGTTTGTTCCTTTAATAAACCACTCTAGGGGTACTGCCAGTGTTGTTTCAGTAAATGTTACTGCAGGCTTTTTATTTTTTAGCAAGTGACCCAATAAATGGACTCAAAAAGAAAAGATACCCAATTAAATAGTAGACCATTCATTTCCTTCCCACCCCTGTGTAAAACAACAAATAATGATCCCTGGTATTTGTCCCTTGTATTGTGCAGTAATGAAGTTAATGTAGCACAACTGAACAAACACAGACCACCACCAATGTCATGCTTTAATGTTAAGAAGAAGCAAAACCATCCAGTCCTTAATGTAATTGAGGAAATGAGTGACTGAGATTGGGCAAGCAAGCTGTTACCTGTGTAAATATTACACAGAGCCGCCAATGTTTAATCAGTATATCTTTTGGCACCAGACTGAAAATTACTATTGACATATTTAATGCAATAAGGATGCAAGGGTTATTGCTTGAACGAGTCATTCTACAAAGAAATGTTTTCCTTGATATCATAGTGTAGCGCATGGCAAAAACATGGTTAAAGACTAGAAGACCAATAAAACACAAATTAATCATTCAATTTGCCCTAATTTGTTAAACTATGCACTAGCCTGTTGATTAAACTTGCTTCATAATCTACATAAAATGATCTTGGAGCTTTACTAAGTGTAAAAGAACACAGATCTTTGTACATGTTAATCCCACAAATTCTGTGTGAAAACTGTATGTAGAAGTAAAGGCCATTGGTTTCTCTTACATTGGACATAACATTAGAAATATGGAATATTTCTGTGGAACATATGCTATGTTGCCGGAGAACAAGTCAATAACCTCTCTTGTAATGGCTATATCAAACTGTGGCAAAACTATGCAACTGTTTGAAAGTGTTTAGGTGCCTGAGACATTTTCATCATGTACAAGGTCTCATGGATCTACTGCAGGCCTACCGCCATGACACCACATGAAGCAGAGGTGATAAAATTGATTATGTTAGTGAAATGGTCTCTTATGACTTTTCATTGCCGATTGTCCTTCAGAAAAGCTGTTTTGTCCAGTTTTGGAGCTGCTAATTTGTATTAAAGAACAGAAGAATGATCCGTAAGATATTTGATTTACATTCATGCCATTTTATTACTAAATACCTCTGTAGAATAAAAGAGAATTCAGAGTAAATATGCTTTATGGGTTTAACACTGCAGAATGTGGGGAAATCAAATAGCAGTTGTATAGGGATAATTGTGCTTTCTGTTCATTGAAATGCTGGTTCAAATGGATTTCAGAACTGTGAAGAAGCTGCCAAGGCTCAGAAATGTATTTTGTTTTCTGGAATAGCAAACAATGTGAATTGTGGTGGCAAAACATATGCTCTCCACAATGGCTGCCACCATATTGCTCACAAGTTAGGAGAACACAATGCTGGCTTGTATTTTTATAATTGGTTTATCAAATAAAAACACTTACAGAAAAGATGCCTTCTGTGGAAAGACTTGGATACTTGAGTCCTATCATGACACATGTAAGACCACGCATGGTCGGTTGTGTAGGCTTTTTCTCTGTCACATGTAATACAACTCAGGGCTATTCATGTTGTTACTTTGTGAATTGTCTCCTCACTATTGTTGCTGGAGTCGTTTTTTTTAGAAGAAACCTTTGGCTCTTCCAGTCAGCACTGTGGCCTGACTGATTGCCGATGACCCTATTTCTCAACAGGCTGCAGCATCGAGTGAGGTAGGGTACTGAATTTGTAAGTTGTGAGCTGATTCCCTGGTGGACTTCTGCTGTTATACCCTTGAGCAACCTATTTCCCCCAGAATACTTTTGTAAAATATATAATATCCAGCTGTATAAATGGGTACAAATGTAAGTCACTTTGGATAAAAGCATCAGCCAAATGAGCCAATAATAGATTAATAATTTCTCCTGGCCGCAGAAGTTATAGAAAACATATGCAGCATATCTACTGCACATAATTTCCCACTGCCGTAACCATAATATATACATGCTTTTCTTCTAAGAGTGTAGGGAGAAAAGAGGTCTGGGGGTCTCATAACAAACCACAAGCCTGTCTTTGACTTGAGTAAAGATGAAAGGCAAACATTTTTTCTTACAGCTTTTGAATGTGTCTTGAATAGCAAAGGCAATTCATAAATAAGCAAATGACCAGGTATTGGACTGCATCACGTCTCTGTGTGGCGTAGTTTGCAGTGTATTTGCAGTTCAAAACCTCACAATTACACAACTGTGTGCAGCACAATGGCTTTCCTCTCACACACACACCCTTGTCGTTAGGCTTTGCCTTCATCTGAAGTTTACACCTTTGAATCCTGAAAAGAAGATCTCTGAGGCTAAGGGTTCCAGTTATAATGAGGTCAAAGAGGCAGCACAACTGCGGCTTACAAAGCAACCAAAAGCATTAGGATCAAGAAATGTCTGAGAAACCGAGTGTTTGTGTTGTGAAACAGCAACAATGCAAAGATGCGATACCTTGCCACTGTACAGTTGTATTGCTGAAAGGGCTGTCTTGTTTTGAAATATTGTTGCATATTGTAAAGGTCATGACTGTGCAAATGTCCGACATGACACAGGTAAAGTTAAAAACAACCGTTTATCAAGACAAATATTCTAGATTTTGTTTTTACTGTACCATCAAGGTGACTAACACATAAGAGAGAAGCACCCGTCTCATCAGCTTTTATGCTTAAAATCTTACATTATCATCAGTCTTTATATTGAAATCATCATCCTCATTTGTCCACTTGTTTAGTCTGTTTAGCAAAAGAATTCGAATAAGACAATATTGTGCTCATACCTTCACTGAATGGGGGCGGCACAGTGTAGTGGGTAAGTCTCTGGACACATAACTGCTGGGCACTGGGTTCATGTTGCTGCTGTAGACACAGCTGCTGTATCCAATTGCTCCAGTCCATCCAGCGGTATGAAAGGGGACAAGTACTGAATTGGGGGTGGGTTCTGCGAAGGACTGGATGGGGGCTGAGTATCTCTGGTGATCTCTGTACACTTAACACCATGGGAACCACAATAAACTGTGGTCCATTGAGCTGTTGTGACTCGAATGTGAAAATGACCTGCCTTCACTGAACAGTTTCACCTACATTCTAGAGCCCTGCTGTGTTTCATCACCATTTCAACAATCCTTATACTACGTGACTGTGTCTGTAACAATATACAGTGACTACAAAAATTAGATTTCTCGCATTAAAATGCTAAGGTGAACCTAGTTCTGTTATGCTCTATTGGCAGTACAGCCAACAGTCCTGCTGTTAAGTCTGACTGCTTGTTAGCAATCCATCACACACTGTACACTCACCACATAATGGCAGAGAGACTGAGCAACAAAGGGCACAGCTCATGGAGTGAGATATCTGTCAAACGTGCTTAACCAGGAATAAACCTCAACAACAGTGGGTACTCGACAAATGACCAGATAGGTTGTGGACTACAAATGCTCATTAGTGAAACCTATTGTTCCTTCAAACGGAAAGCATAACTACCTTCGGCACTTGAAACAAAGCAACTGTGTCCAGCAGAAGAGTGTTTTCCTGAGCTGTCATTATCAATATTGTTTCTTTACATGCTGAGGCAGTTTTGCCATAATGCTCTGTGGGAGGTTTCAGATGATCAAAATCCTTTCTTCATTGTATCTCCTCAACCTTTAATAAATGTATTAAACTTTCTTTTGTTAAGCAAGAACTCCTGCTTACGGTGTTTGTAATGACTTTATCGCCACAGCCAAACATTTCATTGTAGTCCCATCTGTTTTCCTACAGTTTCTTTCATCCTTAGACCTTTGAACATTGACGGCTTTTTTTCGGGCGGGCATGGTCAAAAAAAACTTTATTTTGTAATATTGGATTTACTGTATTTCCTTATATTTTGGAATGTAATGTACAGTAAATGTTACATGTAAATGTAATTCATTATTTAAAATTTATTTGCATTCACTGTACAGTACAAACAAGCCCTTTGTTATTTCCCCCTTATTTATTTGTCATTATTTATTTGTATCTGTTTCTTAAACAACAAAAACCACAGACGAGAAAGTAACACAGAGAGATCCTTCAGCAGTTAGTAACAGATTTTCGTTGCCCTGCTTAACACCAGCCAATAGTGTACGACAGCAATGAAAGTCTCTCGCTGATGATTCATGTTCTCTGCTCATGATATACGTAGGAGGAATACATCTATTGGAAAAAAAATAGAAACAGAATCATGTGTGGTGATTTGATTCATACAGGGGGGTAGGTAATAGGATTTAAAAGGGACATTCTTTTTACCTTATAAAAATAGTAATACGTTCAACATTATAGAGCGTCACAAGCTGTGCAAATTACATCTAAACCAAATGCTCTCACACATAAAGACAGGCAAGAGTGTGAATCAGGACCTAAGGGAGAAATATTATCACTGAAAAGATCGATTTGACTTTATATATATCATACATGCAGCATCTGATAAATCACCAGTTGATACCAAGTTTCTTTCATGTTCATCTCTGTGCTAAGGTGTAGAAATTAAAAATGATTTAAAAAATATTAAAATAGGCATGCTTTGGAGTGCATTTGTCTCAGTTACTGAAGTAATATTTAAAGTAGGTGCGCAGTAAGAATGACAGGGATCTTAGCACCATCTGTAGTGAGTTTTGTCTCAACTTTACACCAGTTTCAGCCTAGCTTTGTTAATTGCAATTGGGTTCCTTTTAATTAAACTGCCTAATCCTATTAGAACTTGAAATGGGATTAATTTTACATCTCACTTCACTGCTGTGTGTGATGAGTCAGGGAATGAGAGACTGTAGCTCAGATCCTTCCTCCTGCAGCTCTTAGGCTACTAGAGATAAAAGTGAGAAACCACAGGAATTATTTCATATATCTGAAATGCACTGCCTTCCAAGAGCACTGTCTGAGAATGTGTGGGCTGTTCTGTCTTCTACACAGTGCTGGGCCTGCAAGCAATTCTGCAGAGAGCATTCATCGGGCAGTCCTCGAGTTTAAGAGTGGTTCATCGTGGGCTTTCTACCATACTAGAACCAGAGGCCAGAGGTGATTTGTGTGGTATTCAGAGGGAGAAGGTCAAGTGTAATGGATCTGTCTGCTTAAAAGAGTTAACAGGAGTAACTCTTCCGTTGTTTTACAAGACCCATCTATTTTCTTTTTTCCATTACAATTAAAGTCAGTGCTGATAGCCCACTGGAAACAAAAGCTCAGTTTTGTGGTATTGACTGATCAGTTGATTAAAGTCTAGATGACACAAAGAGACAGCACAATCTACTTCTTGCTTTTAAAATGAAGCCAAAAGCCAGGTGTGACCTGATGTTCCTATTCTGAGTCATGGTTTATTATATAGTGATGGTCATTTATAACTCCTGCCTAGACTTACACAGTAATCTAGTCTTTCCAGTGTTGGTCAATTTCTTCTCTCCTTTACGGTTTGGAAAGTTAAAGAGGAACACCTTTCCAAACATTGTGTTTCCATTTAGAGCTATGATGTTTATTTCTTCCTTTTCCTGTTTGCCTGTTACATGTTCAGATTCACATCTCCATTGGAATGTGTTGTCTTTGTTTCCAGCAAAGGCAGTTTCAGGCTGTAATGTTCTACAACATATTTGCAAAAAATGTGAATCAAACTATGTTCAGTTTTTTTTTAATTGTTCTGTCGACTATGCAATTTGCTGTTAATGAGTAAAAGAAAAATGATCCAGAAGATGAAGATTAACTGGCTTATGATGTTTTTCAAAACCACATCTATAAAGCACAATAATAACGTTACAACTGGTATAGTTTTAGAGATAACATATTTTTATTGAGATTTGCAAGTGAGATTTTTACAACTCTCAGCAGCATTCTATATGTTTTTAATGGCACAGATGTGCACATAAACCTGTTTTCTTGAAGAAATAATGTACCTCTGAGAATAAACGACTGTAACCGTGCAGAAAACAAATGCTTTAATATGTTTGTATTTTATCAAGCTATACATAAACTCTGGCATTTCTCTCATTTTGTAATGAATAAATGTATTGGATTTTGCAATGTGATGCAATAACTCATCTGTTTCAGTAGACAGGTACTCATTGAGCTGGTACAGGATAATCTCTATTACTCATTAAACACCAATCCAGTTTACATGATCTACATGTAGTTCCCTGTATAGTCTCACCTGTATAATGTACTTTTGAACTGAAAATTGAAGATGCGTAGCTGAAAGTAATCGAAAAAGAACATATGATTTTAATTTGAAAGAAAGATTGTAAGTGAATGCTTGACACATTATTGCCTTCGCCACAATCATCTCTATAGCTAAGTCCCAGACAAAGAGGCTCTTTCACGGCGTGTTACAGAGACTTTATCAGTGAACTTTATCAATGACGTATTAGGGACAAGTATCTTGTCCCTGATTGTACAGTAACATCCTTTTATTAAAATAAAATCATTGTAATTGTAAGCTGTCCGGTATTTACTACAAAGGCCTATTTGCTGTAGATCACACTACAAATACTGTCATTTGTGTATATCATACAAAGAATTTATGAATCTTTATGGTTAAATATACTTACTTTTCTGTCTTCTGTAGTCTGTATAAGCATCTGAGAATGGACAGTCTTATGTGTAACAAATCATCCTCTCTGTAGAGTTAGCTCCAAAAGCAGTTACTCTCAATTATGATCCTAGGGCTCGGTTTGCTTTAAAGATAAGTTACATAACCCTGCTGCTTTGATAGCATGTTCTTTCCTGTTTCAAGTGTGTATACCCATTAGGGGCTAGCTGTTACTTGCATCAGGCTCTCGTACATCATCTGGACCTTTTCAAAAAAGTATTCAGCATTATGGTTAGGCCACTTTTAAAGAGGTAACCTTAGAAACAGGTTCCTGAAGACAGAGAACACCAACATAGTTATCAAGACAAGAAGGCATATGCTGTAAAATTCCAAAACTAATATTTATAATTAGAAAAACAGAAATGAAGCTATGATGATCCAACATCTTGCATACAGCATCAGAAATACATGTATTTCTTTTATTTATTTAAATAAATGTAAAACCTGTATCTCAAATAAGGTTAAGTAGAAATGCATAAGTGACTACAGCTCACAAACCTTTAGCTGTCAATGATTAGTCATCTGGGTTTATTAAACAATTGATCTTCCTCACAGGTAGTAGTCAAATACGTCAGCAAATTCATTCATTAGAATCTTAGTGCTGGTGAATATGGTTCAATTAAAAAATGTTGATAAGTACATATCTCTCATTTAAAAAAAAGATGTTTATATGTTAATAGTTTGGATTGCGTTTAAACAGGTGGACAAGAAAGGAATTACTAGCACCTTTAATTTTTCAATAACTATCAGCCTTAGACAAACAGCATTATTTTGGAAGGGTAATTTATTACGGTGGTTATTGAGTATCACTGCTTTACACTAACAGTCCTTATTGTCTCCAGTACTGACAGTGAAGGAGTGCTGGTGTGCGTCTATCCTGAAACAGCCTGCTGTGAAGTTCCTCCATTAATGCTGCAATTAGGTGAAGCACTCAGTGTCTCAGTGCTTACACATGCTCATTAATCTTCAGTCTGATGATTATTAAATGCTGGATCATTGTATTGAACGGCAGAATTGTCATATAAAAAATGATGTCCCTGTTTTGTCTGCTTTAATTGTGTAAATATAATTTTAGAAATAATTATTTTGTGCATTAACGAACACTGGATAGTATGTCTGGCTGTATGTGGAAGTTATTTGACAGTAGTTATCAGATCCATCTTTCATTGTTGATAAAATAGAATCCAAAAGGATATATATATATTTTATAATGAGTGGTCCACAGATATGTTTCTTGGTTAAAATAATCACACTTTAGCCAATGTGCCTTCCTTGGCTGCTAAGTGATTAATCTGAGAATCTCATCTAGTCGTTACTGGAAGGAAGCCAGGGTCTCAACTGCAAAAAAACAGCTGGGTAGCTTGTTCCATACTCCCCAAACTTTCTGCATAAAGAAATGAGTCCTGTTCTAAGTTTTAAAAGCACTTCCACATTAGTTTCCACTTGTGTTTTCTGGCCTGTGTTTCAGTGTCATTCATTGTGGAAGAAGTCCATTAGGTTGACTTTGTCAGCATCTTTGAGGAGTTTGGAATACTGGAATTAAATGCATACACTCATTCCATACATAGGGACAAAAAGCCCATTGTATTCAAATAAGCAAACAAACATCCAAACACATAAATATTCTATTTATCTTTTAACTGCTATACTACGAAACTCCATACCTTGGGCTGTACTGTAATACTTTCTCTTCACACTTACTCTCACTTTCTGTCTCTGGTTCTGTGTTATTAAGCACCAGATGTCAATATTCTTTTCAGATCCACTTAGGCTGTGAGGGAGTTACAGGGAAAATGAAACTCGCAGTCCTATACAGAAGCCAGCTCCTCACATTACAAATTGCTAGAGCTCTTTTTTTAATCATCACAGCAGTATATCACTGTGATATTTTTAAAGTAGTGCAGGAAAGAACTATTTCCCATAATTGAGAGTGGAAATAAGAACCAGGACTGACACTGTGACGAGCAATGGGTTAAAAAAAATGGCTGACTATAAAGTGAAAGTTATTTTATCACTGAATTCCCCTCTCTGGCATGGCTTGAAAAATTAACTATTGTCTTGATGTCCAGCCTTCACATGACAACAGCCATATTTTCATTCAGCAGTGATTCTGTACTATTTTTTTTTAATACTGCACGGGAGAAGATAGAGGTACACATCAAGGAAAGCAATGTTAATAATATATTACACATGAAATAAAACCTCATTCAGAATGTTCAGCTCAGTTGTGGTCACCACGCTATAAAAAGAACATGACCGCCCTTGAAAGCAGAACAGACAGTATAATTACTAGCACCTATGGAAGTGTCCTACACAGACAAATTGAAGGAAATACTGTATATCTCTTTTATCCTGAACATGGGAATTCATCCAAACAGTACACTATGTCCATCTATTTTCTAACCATTTCATCCAATGCAGGATCGCAGAGGGGTCTGCAATGGGCTCAAGACAGGGTTCACCCTGAACAGTTCACCAGTCCACCTCAGGGCACACACAGATAAAGACACACACTTATTCACACCTAGCACAATTGTTCCACAAGCCATTTAGCCTACCAATATGCCTGTGGGCTGTAGGAGGAAACCCAAGCAAACCCTGAGAGAACATACAAAGCGAATTTAACCCAGGACCCCAGTGTTGCAAGGCAACGATGCTAACTAGTGCATACTAGGACACCCCAGGGGAAATCAGGAGTACTCTTTCTCAAAGATTCAACATCCTGAAATATGTTGATAGTCAGCTAAGGAGACCCACCTGAAATGTAATGAGATGCCAGAGTAGGTGAATTTAGGACATGAATAGACATGAATAGATGTAGGGATCTCAGACAAATTACAAAATCGAGTCATTGGACCTTACTCTCTGAGATTCTTCAAGAAATAGTTGAACTGTCCTCTAGGACTTATGAGCTGCAATCTCTGAGGTTAAATGGCCTCAAAAGTCTATCCTATTGTATTTCCTTGTAAATGAGAGGTAGAATACCTACTAAAAATCTAATAATAATAAATAACTCCTTACACTTAAATAGTGCTTTCTGTGCACTCCACTCAAAGCACTTTACAGGTAATGGGGACTCCCCTCCACCACCACCAGTGTGCAGCCCCACCTGGATGATGCGATGGCAGCCAATTTACACCAGTACGTTCACTTCACATCAGCTATCATCGGCGAAGAGAATAGGGTAATGAAGTCAATTTATAGATGGGTATTATTTATTATTAGAGGATATGAACAGTAAAGGCCAGGGGGAGAAGGACACCTGGGTAACACCCTTACTTTTTTCAAGAAACACCATTGGATTTCTAATAACCACTGAGAATCAAGACCTCGGTTTTACGTCTCATTTGAAGGACAGAGCCATTTTTACAATATAATGTCCCAGTCATTATACTGGGGCATTAGGACCTGCACAGACTGCAGGGAAAGCGCCCCCCTACTGGTCCCACTAACAACTTTTACAGGAGGTCTTCCATCCAGGTACTAGCCAGGCTCACACCTGCTTAGCTTCAGTGGGTTGCCAGCTGTGAATTGCAGGGTGATACAGCTGTTGACGATAATCCATATAAACCAATCCACATCACTGTCTGTTCTGGAACCTCTTGGGAGGACAACATTTCTTTTACAGCAGCATGATGTCCTAGATTGCAAAGATTATGTTGAGGGTGAGTATTTAATAGGGCTGATCTAGATACACTTTTTCACACTGAAGGGAAAGCAGGAAGATATAGAGGAGTATGAAGACAATGAAACTTTGTGAAGCACCACAATTCCTTCATCTCGTGAATTAAGAGTCTGACAACAACACGGCATTTTTTACTTATATCACCTGCTTGAAACCCATAGTGACATTCAAGGAAAAAAAAGTTCTAGACTCCCCTGCCAGATTCACATTCCTGAGACCAGGAGCGTCATAAGAACTTCTGTGATTTGCAGATGTAATCATAATTCTTCATCCTAAAGTACATGACTGCTTTTCTCGTTCTAAAATTAGCTATAAATATTCCTGCTGTTTCTGTATTGCTCTATAATTCATGAATGAAGATCAGCCTATAAATCAAACATATGAAGGAACTTATCTTTTCAATTTAATCAGTGACAAAAAAAGAGTGGGCAAAACTCAATCATTCTCTTCGGCATCACACCCTAAAATGTGCCGAAAAGGCTTGTGTGGCCCCTCGATTTATCTCGGTAGTGAGGTGCAGGATATTATTGCATTAACAAATGTTATTATCACTCCTACAGCTTTCCCTTCTTCTGCATTTTAGTTTATCCAGCAGTAGGATGTAACTCAGTCTGTCAAAACATAATGGGAATGCCAATAGGCAGGGAAAAAAAAATGCAGAGATATTGATCTGACCAAGGAGGAATGTTGGCAGTTTTAATGCTGATGGAGCACGAGTCTGAAAATTCTACAGTCTGCTTCCTGAGCTAGCTCCAGGACTGCCCTTAATTGCTCTTTTTGGGAAGAACCTTTGACAGATAAATCCAGAAACAGAGGGAAAGTGCTTATAGTTAAGGCACAGTTAGGCCCAGAGCTCAGGCACCGAAGAAATCTTCTGCAATAAAGGCTGGCTAAGAACATCGTCAGTCTTCCAGGTTTCCAGTGCTGAAACAAATATAACTGAAATAAAACTGCTGTGTATTTTTCCATTTGTGCACTGGTCAGCCTGCCTGAACTGTGATGCCTGCTGAGCCACCTGTCTAACTCAATTATCCTCTATTTAATAATGCTGATATTGACACCACTGAAAACTGAAGCAGCTGCCTTATACTGTTGTCAAACATCGTTAATGGAAGGACGGTTTCAGAACATCAGACCTCCTAAGTGAAAAAAAAAACGGCAACCAGGAAAATGTAAATAAACGGCATTATTAATTGCGAGGCGCATGAAAGCTGTGTTCATGAAGAGATGCCTGCTCTTTGATGTGCAGCGCATGCTTGAAGTGGAGTGCTGTAAAGCGCACTTGAGGCCTTTGGCAGTCAGCTCACATGGCTGCAGTTCGAGAGCCAGTGAACACAAGCTCTTGAAGAAGCACAGCACCTGTGCTACAGATATTACACTGTTTACTTCCTTCAATATGCACCAATTTCTAGATCATTTCATCATAAGTTAGGCTTTCTGCCGTGCTCCTTCCTCCTAAAGCACTGCGCTGGTGGATTGTGCTACAGTGTGGTAGATTCTGGTGCACACTTATAAAGGTCTTTGGCATATTTTCCCTTACAGGAATGGAAAAAGCAACCCACTATAAAATGACTGTTAAATAATGTTATAAGAAGTGGATTTCTACACTCTTAAAAGAGAGATGATCGGATTTTGGAATTTCCTGAAATTAAAGAAAAGGAAGAAAAATAATGCTGACTTAGCCAAACAAAGGGGCACAATTTTTCTCTTTATTCCACACAGAAGAGCTGGATGGGTAATACAAAACGTCACTGTGCAAAGCAAAAAATATTGATTTACAACATTAGAACGCTTTAAAAGTTCTGCTGAATAAGTTCAGTCAGAACCATATTTGCGTAAGGAAACAATATATTTTCTGATTACTCTGTATCCTCTGTTATTGTTACGAAAGCCACATTTTCCAAATGTTAATGCAGAAATCAAAATCCATGTTAGAAGCCTCATTATAGACCCTGTCTCTGAATCTCCAAGATGTAAAAATCCCTCTGGCTTTTCAACTGTTACCACCCTGCTTTTAGTGTAATCAAGCACTACCCCAGACTGAAAGTGAACATGGTCTCCAATTTCCTCCTTATCTTCCTTATCTCAGTGTTTCCAGGGGAGCTGTTCTTCATCAAATGAGATGTTAAAATGGCAGAAATACCATCCTGCCAGAATCGGGAACTAGAATTCCAGCTGCCAGTTGCAATAAACACTGCACTGAAGTTTGCTGTCAAAGGCGCAGTTTATATTTTGCACGTCAGTATCTGGTAATTTAAGGAGAGAGCACCCTTTCCCTCTGAAGAAACACAGTAAAAGATGCCACCCTACTGCAGAGTTTACATGAAGTACTTGACTCCTTATTTCACTGTCTCTAGTGTTAAAATGCAGTTTCATAGAACTGTTTCCATGCCCATTTAAGTAGAAGCACAATATTCAATAGGCAGGAAGTTGCTGCACGACTGCAGGGATGTTAACATCTCACGGTTCTCATTCACTTGCTCCTGTTGTAACAGTCAGCTGTGTTTAACCTTGGCTTCAGGCTGTAGTGTACTGTAGGTGTCTTAGAAACTGAGCTTTCAGCTGAGTGCAGTTATTTTCCCATTGAACTCTATGCACCATTGCAACCATTTTCCCTCTTACCTCTACAAAAAATTGTAGAATACAATATAGAATTTGAAGTACCAGGCATGAGACTTCATTTCATTCCTTTTGTTCCCCACGGAGACTTGAATTGTGATTTCCATGTTTAAATTCTCATACATTAATCACCAATAATTGATTAATAAATTATTGTTACACAACACCAAATGCACACCTACAAGCTAAGTGACTTTGGTGCCATCCTCTACATCCAGTTGCAGTTACATGCCTACAAAAACAGACTACTGTCACATCAAATCAACTGTCTAATCAATGAATTAATTGATTAATAATATCGACACATTATTTCTATTTGTGATAATTGCTTGCACACATAGTTGTAAAGCAGGCACTTGATTACTCCTCGCTTCAGTACTGACTGGGAAATGGAAACAAAATTAATGTTAAATATTAATATATTTCACACAAGGGAAGAGCTTGGACAGAAGAAAACAATTTCCAGGAAGTATATACTGATCTCTGGCTGAGGGCAAAGATGTTGCACATCGTTTTTGTTTCCTTTCTGCACGAGTAGATCTCTTTCCTAATAATAGACACCCTGGCAATCTCTCCTGTGGAACCATAATTCCACAAGCTCTGTGGGAGGAAGCACTGATCAGTCATGTGAGGATAGGAGGGTTTGCAGGAGGATTCATCCCTAAAGCTCTGTTTGGAAGTAGGAAAGGAAGACATGACATCTCTTTCCCAAGTTTCTTTTTTTTTCTTGGTAAACACTATCTCCTTAGAATTCTTCTAAAAACACGCGAAGGATTTATACACTTGAGTCCAAAGCCATTTGGAGGAGCAGACAAAAACCTTTTATCTACAGGAGTGGGTGACCCTCCATGTTAAACAGAGTGGAGCTGAAAAATGAGCTCACCTTGTCAGATGGAGAACGTGTGGCCGATTTTACAGCCTGTTAGACTAGACAGTTTGAAATGACTAAATGGGCACCATGACCCTCACCCGGCTCTTCCCAGCTCATAGCCAAGTATAAATCAAGCAGGGGATATAAGCAGCTGAGTGATGGATGCAGGGATCATGGCACAGGATCGTGAGAGTCCTAAACCACCAGGAGTGGGAGTTCAGCTTGCTCAGGTCACAGGTAGCAAGAAGACACTGACCTAGCGCCTCTTGACAGTGAATCTACTGTAGAAAATCTAGGAATCTGGGAAAGATAACGTTTGTTGTTGTTTTGTTTTTTTTGTTCTTGGTCTTCTTTAAAAGTAGAGAAAAAAATGACATCAAGTAAGCAAAAAAAGCCAGTGGAGAAAATCAAAGGCTTTTTAAAACAAAATTCCTGCAGTCCATACCAGCTTCCAAACACAATTGAAAAAAAAAACAAGAAGAGAGAGTGAATAGACACTAAACATTTTAATGCTTTTAATTAGTTAATACACACTTGCATACTACTCTTGATCCCAAATTCTGGTGAAGAGATCAGTACCACCCTGGAAAGACTGTACAAATCTGATGACATCCTGCAAACTACTACTAAGGTTGACTTTACCATTTGAGAAATATAATACTGTGCAGACTTTCCCAACCTGCAACCACAAAGCTGTGCTTTTCAGAAAACTAGGACTTATCCATGTGGACTGTATTTCAGAAAACTGTACTTTAATTTTAATCATGCTTTTTTGTTTTGTTAGCCATTTCTTTTTTGTGTAAAAATGTGTGTGCATCTTTCAACCTGTATTTCATACAAGTATTATCTTTATTGGTCTTTTTCCTTTCTACTTCCTCATGTTGTATTGGATTAGATTAATTTCTAATCCTCCCAGACAAGCACTGGATCATTCTAAAGAAGATCACAAAGCAGTACTTCAGAAGAATCTTCCCTCTCTGTCGCAACGCAGTCTGTGCTGCTGTCTTATCCAGGATATTTTTCCCATTTATATTTCCAGACAGAGCCTAGCTCAGAACTGCAGAGAGACTGGGGTTAAGAAAGATTGATTTCTTAACCAAACAGAGCCATTTCTGAAATTCATTTCTGTTCAGAACTGTAAATCGGTGCCTCAAGTATAAATACAGTACATTCAACCAGGTCATTGTATTAAGAACTGGACAGGAGCTACAAATTCAACTACAATAACCAACCTACAGTTACAGGATAATATTTCAGAATTTTCTGAAGTACTTAAAATTTGAAAAGAACTAAAAAAATCTTAAAGACAGTGTCATCTTAAAATGGAACAGCTTCTCCTTAATATTATTTAAATCAAATTGCAAAAATAAAAAAAACACTCAAAAAAGTATTTATCGACCATAAAAACATATGGTAGCATATTGTACTTGCATATTAATTATTAACCTTACTATTAATAAAATAAATATCTTTATTACTACTATTGTAGCACTTTGTTTTTGTTTTTGGGTCTTTGCTTTACAAATTTGCTCAGATTTTTGCGCGCCTGATGGCTTTTCTTCTAGGCTTAGCTTTCCAGCTGACATTATATCAAGCAAAACTGATCCATCATCTGAGCTAAAGGCTTCCTATTTACTAATTATGGGTGAATTTAACACAAACGTACATTGTTTTTTTTTCTATAAATATGTCACAAATAAATGATTAATATAGAATTGTTACAGAAATTCATATTACCTCCAGACTGAGTGCCTTGGGTTCCTCTCTCCTCTTTATCCAGTTGTAGATTCGGAACTACACAAACAGAAAAAACAATTAAAGACCATTACCTAAATAATACTAATAGTATTATACTAGAACTCCTGCTAATAAGAAATATAAAAATAATACTTTTCCACATGGTCCAACTGAGCATGCAATTTACATACAAAGTAAACAACTGAAGTCAGAACAAACACAAGAATAGGCTAGAACTCAGTACGGCTGCAAGAGTTTAGTCAGTTCAATGGGTTGCAGAGTTTTATGCAGTTATTGCCTCAAAGGCATATGTTGCCACATACTGATTTTTTTTACACTCTGAAATTGACCTAAAGTCAATGTATCGCAATATTTATGATCACTTGCAATCACTGAGTTGAACTCCAGGTTAGGTTGTTATTCTAATAATGCAAAATATATGCATGCAATTATCCCCAAAACAATTAAACATATATTGTACTTATTGTTCATATTCATTTCATCATTTCATGAGAAAAATGTATTCATATCCCAGGGGGGTCTTTGATGCTTTCTTAATAACCCAAAACCTAATTCTGTACTTAACTCAATCCCAGCCCTAGTCCTAACCACAAACCTAAAACTAAAACACACTATTATATGCACTATTACATGCACATGTTATAGCTGCATTGTCTCTCTGAACAATAGTCATAAATTACGAGTGTTGCTATAATATCTTTTGCAGACGCTAAACTCGTATTCTGAATGTAGCAGGATGGCAACATAAAGCCTAATTCAAAGAAGTCATTAGCACTATTATCAAAATCACTATTGTTTTAAAAAATTATACAACTTCAAAATTAACAATTGCCAATTCAAACTATCGCTTTGGGCAGCTTCATATTAAAACGTAACTCAGGGACTGGTTTAATACTTATTAATTTCCATTTTTCACTACTTCTGAATTAAAGGTTTGCTTCATAAATGGGAAACACTGTGATTCTTTTTTTCCCCCAACATTTTAAAGGGCTGCTGTAGATGATATGGAATTAACATGTAACTTTTTCGATAATGTAAGTTATATTCTTACATGTTGATTCCGTATAAGTGCAAACATTTGTAAACGAAAAAACAAAAATATAAAATCGGGACTAAGAAATGTGCAAGACAAAACATCATTCTTCACGGCCTGGTTTTACGCATTACACGGTACTACTTAAAATAAATGTTTTGTTTCATCTAATAATGTATTCTTGCTTCAAAAATAACCCCGCTTGATTTATTCCTAATTAAAGGGCAATGTGGTTTCACAATTTACATTTTTAGAAAAAAAACACTTGAAATTGAAAAAGTGACCTTTTTTTTCTCCTGGGCTTATTAAAGTAGTTAAATAAAAATGGATGCGTTGCAGCGAAGGCAAAAAATGACTGAAGATGAAGTGTCTAATTACAAATTGGCTTTCTTCATTGTTTCGGTTGTGTATACATTTAGAATCAGTTAATGAGGTTATACTTCTCGTTCTCATCAAGCCCTCCTTGATGTATTAATTTCCAAATGGCTCATTTTTAGGAGATTGCGTGTCAAGGGATTTTTTTTTTTGTCCATTTCCATGCTCCGTAACCGGAACTTTTTTTCTGCCGTGAAATTAACACGTCAACGATACTGCTCGGTAGAAGGAACATTTGACGTTAGGATTTAAAATAAATGCGTGGAAAGAAGCTGTCTGTCTTGACATATCAATTAAGTGCGCAACCTGTTACAGTTGTCTGGGCCAAGCTTGCAGGAGCTCTCCGGCCGATTTCCAGAGTCTCACCGGTCACTCATTGTCACTGGAGGCACTGCTTGGAGAGGCAGAGGTCTGATAATGGCAGCGTTGGGCTGAGCCCCGCTTCACCGGTATCTCAGCCTTTTAGACACCGGAGGGGGAATTATAAATAGGCATTTCCTTCCCGTGGAAAGTGCCGGCTGTCAGTCAGCCTGGCGAGTGTTCCTGGCAGCAGCTGCTCTGCGAGATAAATTGAACGGATCATTAAAGAGGTTTCTTCCAATTTCCCTATTTGACATCGCACCAGGGAAGGGATCTAGTCAAGATGAAAGTTTAGCTGACCCTGACAAGATAGCTTTTTCTTCAGACTATTAACCTGATCACTGGCCTGTGACAGATTGTTGCGAAATATGGCAGAAAAGTGAAAGAAAGTGAAGGAAACATTCCAAGGCAGCCGCTGTGCCATCCCAGCATCACAGCGCCCAAATACCATGTAAATATTCCCCCCCATCCATTTACCGTAAAACCAATTACATTGTTTTACAAACTGTCAATTCTGACATCTGTCATCCAGAACAGCCTTGTTAATTGCAACTGACATGAAGTAAGGTGTCTTATCACTGCATTTTATCAGGTCTGATGGTTGGGGTCAGAGTTTACTCTCCAGGTCACTTGGGTTCATTCTTGTTGGGCAATAAAACAGCAAGACCAGTTGACTCTCCTACACTAATTCTCCAGCTGCATTTAGTGTCTCCCTTGGGCCAGTGGACAGTGCATTTTCTCCTGATTAAACTGCAATTCACACCTGCTACTCCTTCACCTCTCTCTCCTCCCCAAATCCTACACCATTTCTATATACAGGTGGCCCAGTTCCTGTAAAAGGGACTGATAAATGATTTGCTTCATCCATCCATTTTCTAATCACTTTATCTAAATCAGGGTTGCAGGGCAGCCTGTTCCAGCAAGCAATGGGCGCAAAGTAGAATAAAGTCTGGACGGGACACCAGTCCACTGCAGGGCACACACAGACACGTACACATTCACACCAGGGCCAATTTTCCAAGTAGGCAATAAACCAACCGGTGTGTCTTTGGACTGTGGGAGGAAACCAGAGCACCTGGTGAAAAACCATATGAACACCTGAGGGAGAACTTAGAACCTCCACAGAGATAGCAGTCTGGGAATTGAACCCAGGGTCCCATCACTGAATGGAAGCAATGCCAGACACTGTTTATACTGAAACACCACCCTGCTTCCGTGTTTTACTTCATTTAAGTGGTAAAGCAGTCTTTAATATCATTTTTTAATCTGAAACAAATCCTCTTCTCTTCGCCTGCCAAACAATCCCATCTTCACGTCAGAAATGTGACAGTGAAATAAAGGGAGCACACCACTCAGTAAGGCCCATCTCCCAGCTCTGCCTCTTTATGGAAGCTGTTTATCCTGGAACAGTCATTTCATTATTTCTCAAAAGGGCAGTCACTTAGCCTGTCTGGGAGTGGGGACAGAGACCCTGTGTGTGATAATACTTCCCTTTAAACTTCTGGAATCAGAGGGACGCAGGGTATGCTGTGAGCATGCAGGGAGGGCTGGGGGCAGTGGTGAGGGGTCAGGGGGATCCTCTGAACTCAATATGACCTCCCGTTTTACAAGGCCAATAACATTCTTTTCTTCTGACCTGGGCCACTGGGAATTCAGCATTCTATGTGAAAATTACACTAACCCTGCCTCCAAATAAAATAAGATTAGAAATAGACTTTTGAGTGAGTTATTCATTTGATAGCTAGAATTATTTTTGACTCTAAACAATCCAGTGCTGTATTGTGCAAACTAGAAAAAAGCTACAGTGGTCACATTTTTGTTTTGAAGTATTTTAGCTCTAACCACCCCCCAATAAAAAAGAGCACTATTGAATGTTTTATGCAGTTTTTAAAATAGGGTGAAGACATTATTGCTTTGTCTGCATTTTTAATAAGCATGAAATAAAACAAGTTTCAAGTATCCAGCAATTTCATAAGACACAGACAACATGACTCAGCAAAATAGAAGGACGTTGTAATTAGCAGTCTTTGATGATGCCGATCAAAATAATTCTGAAACAGATGCAAGAAATGAGTAATGAGCAACTAATTACCAATAATATTCATATTATATAGAAAATATTTAATTTATAATTATTATTCACAGCAATATTCCATTATTTGATCTAATTGCAGATCCTCATATTAAATCAACAGCAGTTAAGAAGGAGCTGATTGCACTCCTGCTTTGTCATAACAATTCCTCATGCACACAACATCTATAGGAAAAAAATCCATCTTCAGGATCCAGCAAGCTCACGGTGATGTCACAGAATGGTCTCCCATTATGATGAAGTTATAATTTACTCATGCGGAGGCAGGGGTCAGGGAATTTATTGACTGACAATGCCAGATTGCTTTGCCTAAATGAATAAAGGGTGCTGAATAGCATCTCCCACCTCAGGTGCCCCCGTGTGCCTAATGACGCCCATTATTCCCTGTTAGGTCTCAGGAGTGTGATGTCAGGACTCATAGTTCCTCAGAACTTGACACTAATGCCTTTATAGTGGTGCACAGGTCCCTCAGGCCACTGCTCTGCTCATATAACTGCAGTTGCCTTAAAATAATGGCATAATTCTCATTAAGCTCGGAATGAACAGAACGTGGTTTCTTGTTGTTTTGGGTTCAGGTGTCAGCCTCCAATCCAAGTAATTAATTCGCCTTTGCTTAATATGCTATTTTTCCAATGACAAGACAGAAAGACAAAATTGAACAGCCCTTCACCTTGCTTGTTTTTTTTTCCTTGTTCCACAATTCATGCTAGCTTCAAATCTGGAAACAGTGCTCTTAAAAGACGCTTTTATTAATGGGCATTTGCACCATCCCAGTGCTAGTTTAGCCATTCCACGTCAATGCCGGTAGTTTGAGTTGTTTCTATAGTACCTCATTTCCAGTTATCAAAATATCCCTCCATCCATTTTCAGCCTGTGTCTCCTGCTGAGGGTTGTAACTTTATAGAAATACGAGCATAATAATTCTAAACCCCTTCGGTTATTGGCAATATACCGTTCACCTGTAAATGCCAGTAAGTGTAATTCTTTCTTTTATATGATCCTAGGGAAAAACTGGGATATTGATTTATATAATATACTGCAAGGCATTCAAACACTGCCTCCCAGTCCAGTGATAAATTAACAATGTTTTTGTACACCTACACATCAGAACAAGGTAAAGGCTGTCTTTCTATCAATTACAATTAACATGGTATTTCACAAATATATGCTGGACAAGGTGTTGTGCAATGCAATCGTTAAATACCGGTTAATTAACTATTAAAATAACATAAGGTTATATCCTTGTAAAAGCCTGGTCTTTAGCAATTCAAAGGCTAATGGTGTTTGTCTGAACTGCTCCTGCGGCGTTAGTCCACTGGCCCCGCTGTGTGACAAGCAGTAACTTGGTGGTGCTGAATATTCATTGCTTTCAATCTGCCCTTTCTCTGCAGGGCTCAAAATATAGCATTAATCTGCTCTTTCCTGCGTTGTATTGCTTTTCAAAACGGAACCTCACACGAGAAGATTTCAAAGATTTTTCAAACTTAATGCTAGCCAATTATGCATACTTTCTCTCGAGAAAAAAAATGCTAATATCCATTTAACAGGGGATTTTTTTATTTGAAATTATTCCTTGGTAAAGGAAAAAGAAAACATTTTAAATATTAACTATTTTACCATCGTTATTTTCTCAGTTCCTTTCTCCAGTTAAAAAAAAGACATATAATATTTATAAATAATTGTTTCCTTCATTCACAGCCACTCTGGGATAAGGAGGATTGCACTGTGCCAGAGCGTAGACACATAGGGCAGAAGGTGAGAATACAGGACGTCCTGAATAGGTGCACACAGACACACACGTGCACAGTGACAATGTACACACCAATTTGCCTAGCCATTATGTCTGTGGGAGATTTGAGGAAACAACTGGAGCACACCAGAAAACCTCACATGGACAAAGCAATAACATGCAAACTCCACAGAGAATCGAATCTTTCACCTAAGAAATGTGAGACAGCAGGGCTAGCCTCCACAAATTATACTGCCCTCCTGAACTTGCCATGCAATTTTTTTCTTAACAGCATTTACACTCTGAATCTTATGCCTGCACAGTCCTGTGATACATACTGACCTTAGTTTCTCACTTAAAAGTCTTGATACTGTAGCTTCACTGTCTGTCAAACTGGTGAAAGAATGTTTTGAGGGCTCTCAGGTATGAATTACTAACCCAGACTTTCTGAGACTTACTGTGCTCCCCCTCATACAGACAAGCACCTCACAGTAGCCTTAACCACAATTGTAGTGGGGGCTGGAATGGAGTTTACAGTCTATGCTTACAGTTTGATTGTAAGAGAGAGAAAGATGGGCACTAAAATGAACCTATATGTAATTTTACACATTTTAGAAATATTTCATCACATCCATATAGGAAATATATATATATACTTACGTATATTTTGCCTTACTGGTTTAGTGAAGTTCCATGTATTGCATTTGGCCTTCTTCTGATACAACACTTACCAGATGCTTTTCTGTACCACTAGATTTACATATGGATTGACCTGTTCTGACAATATTATTTCCCAGGGTTATTTTCTATGCATCTATTACAGAAGGTCATGGTCATTTCTTTTCTGGAACCTGCCTATGCGTTAGCTGAAGTGTGCTTCTCTGCTCTGTTAGTACAGTAAACATTAAGCAGTTTGGCTGCACAGACTGTGCGGTATTGAATCTGCACTGTATCCTGGATACTCACATAAGATCACAGAAAGGGAAAAGAAAGAGTTAAATTTGAAATACCACTCCTACTGTACATGACGGCTTTCAAGCCTTTAAACCAGTGAAGGGGATAAAAGGATAAGAGAAAACAGAACCCGAACAGCAATGATTAGGTTTGTATGCATAAAGTGACTCATTCTTCCCAACACGTTGCTTCCGTTCTATATACAGTATATCATCAACCCAACCCTAAGCCCCTGAATTTCAGCTCCTACAGCTTAATAATTCTAATTGCTTGTCTGTGCCTTGTGGAAACCCCGTTCAGTAGTACACTGTGCAAGCCAGGCTGAGATCGTCTGCAGACATGAAAGACATTTCCAGGCAAGCCAGAAGCCCTGTGTTCCTCACGAATCTTATAGACCTTGAAAACAAGGATCCTTGAATGTTTTAAATTATTTTTTTCCCTGTCCCGATGAGGTTAATCCTTTGAAACGTTTGTTTATTTTTTTATCAATCCCATAAGTGGTCGAAGTCAATCTGGAAGAAAATTGTGGTCTGACCTAAATTCATGTGTTGCGTGTGAATTTAAATGACAGTGTATAGTGCTGAGTCTCAGTTATGTACAAAAAAGAAAAGAGGATATAGCTGACTGCAGATGGCTGAGACTAGTAGAGATGCATTTTTCATATAGCAAAAAGGAAAGTTATTCACATATCACAGTTTTCAAATTAAATTGGTATTTTTAAATGTGTATGTGATTATCATCGGCATACAGCACATACAGTATACGTGTAGCAATTAATATTTCTAACTGATTTTTTGGGGGGAATGGATATATTTGAATTACACGTCATCCAAAACAGATGTGTTGTGAAATCACATGCATGGACAAAAGAACACTCAAGCAAAATATGCAGAAAACTATTTTAATGTAAATAAAAATGTATTTCTAATCAAATGCCGCAACTACAGTTTAATTGCAATAAGAATTAGAAATCGTTTTGAATGTCATGAAGTGCTGTTCTGACCTGAAACACAGACTTTTACTGTTAGTATAAATTCCTTAACGTTTGAAGACCTGGAATTAACAGCGATTGTTGATAAAGTAACACAATAAGTTTAATGAATGAGGTACTTAAATGTTCAAGGGGAAATACAATGAGAAGGAGCTTGTTGCCCAGGAACAGGTATCATCAGTCCTGTACTGTACTGTTCGTGCCTCAGAAATTCTCCATTGTGATTGTTACAGCTTTCCAACACACAAATGCAGGCTGGACTGTTCTCCTGCTCCCAACCTGAGTGTGATTTTATTTTTCATAGCAATTAATGTCAGACCTTTACCAGGAACTTAACACTCTCTTCTGTTTCATTTTTTTCTTTTTTAAACCTGCACCGTGTACTATGAAAATAATCACGCTTAATTGGTCAAATTTCCTTTTTTACGGACAAACTACATGAAAACTCCACAATAAGACAGGACATGTCAACACCTATTTAATGTGAAAAAATGACTATTAGCTTTTTAGAAGCACCGAATTAATATAAATGGTCAGAATCTGAATTACTGCAAAGCACAAATATACAGATTTTTTACACAGAAATCTATATTTTGTAGAAATGTTTCAAGTTTTTCCTATAAAAATATAATGTTATATAATTGCCATTTTTTACAGTATATTAAAAATTATATTTTTAGAAAATAATACAAAAATAAATTAAAATAGAAATAACTTAAATTTAAAATAGAATAAAATGCATTTAATATTTCTGAGCCTGTGCCGTTTTTAACTAGAACAGCTTTGATTAAACTAGACATTCTAATTGACAACAAAAACACTCATCATTATTCTCCTATGAACAATAACACTTTTTATAATATTTACAGATGTATGGTTATTTTAGTTGTTTTTTTTAAATATAAAGTATATTAATCTTACCCACATGTATAAATGACTTAATGCTAAATTACTTTTAAAGTATTTTGACAATATTTCAAAGCACAATATAAAAACTATATTTCTACAAGATAATATTAAACAAAAATATACTTAACCTAACCCTCACATATAAAAAAAAAACATTAATCAAGTTTACTGTTAAACAAGGAAACTAAGCCTATGGAAACTACTCTGTATTTTTAATCTACTGTATTTAAGTTAATGTTACTGCTTCTGAAATAATACTAAACATATTTTTGTTTAAATATTATATTTGAATATAAAATACTCAGACATGATTTTGAAAATTGCCATGTTAGTTAAAATAACAGTAATCAATCAACTGAAGAACTGTAGAAGGTAATACAATTAAGTAATTATTAAGATGATGAAACTGGATTTGAGTTCATTTAAGATTTGTGTTCATTTATATGTTTTCCTTGAAAATACTGTCTTTTTCACTTAAAGGTGTATTGCTATGTATCTGCAAATATCTTTGTTTTTTCTTTACTTCTTTGAGGTGTATTTGTGTCACCTACAGTATTTGCACACAATTCAAACTGAGTTTGAAAGAGGCTTTTGCCTCACTCTTTGGCCTTAAATTTATTACATTTATTCTTACACATAAATTCATACAGGATATTACAGCACTGTTGTAAAATTAATTGAAAACAAATTCTTGAGTGACTAATACACATTTAAAAAACAGCAATACACACAAAGATTGTACTTATTGACACAAAGCCTGTGTTTGCTTTTTACCTCACGGTGCTTAGAGTGAAAATATTGAGGTGAATTTCAAATATAAAATGCCACTGAGTCCTGGGCTTATTTTTAACTGGCTATTATGGAGTCTGTTAATCTCTTCATATATTTACAGAATCAGAAATAATCTTTTGCACAGAACACCTACCCCTGAAACTTTTCCAGGCAAGAATTAACCCCAGAAAAATTCTTCACCCGAGAAGGAATGTCTGTGGCCAAAAGGTATGGTTTTAAGGGTGCCTTCTCTTTAATATATATGTTATATAAATCATGATGCTTACCGCAGATCAGCAAATTTAATTAGAATTAGGACAAATCTAATGAGAATTTCCTGGGTTTGGAACTAGGTATGTATTTTTCCTAATAACAAATATTCTTGTGCCTTACTTTGTTTGCCGTGTTTGTCCGTGCAACATGCAGGGGAAGAAACCGGAGCACATATGCCACGAATTCTGACTAAAATGCATTAAGTCAGCCCAGCTGTCGCTTGCTGTGGTACTGTGGCGTGTCACCGATTTCCACACTCAGCAGCCTATAAGAAATGGGCGGCATAAAAAAAAATCTGTGATAACGGTTGTCAGAATTGGTTTGTTTCCCACTTGCAACTCATTTTGCTACGAACCCAGCTTGTGTGGGTGTTTATTTCAATACATGAAAGAACTTGTGGAAAAAAATAATAAGTTGGGTAATTTGTAGCTCATTAACTGGCCAGTAAAAACCAATGGACTGACAAAGTAACAGCTTAGAGATGGGGCTGTTGTCACAGCCCTTTGATGCTACTGTATGCTACTGAATTCATTTTTTAAGTGTGTGCTTCTCTTTCAACGCTGCAAGTGTTAAATTAGCACGTTTTAAATTAAGACAGGAATAGCTGTGAACTCACACACATGCCACTATAAATGCACCCTCCAGAAGAAACAGAAGCAGTTTTATTTTATTTTTTTTAAAGCACAGCCCTGTATGGATGGAAAATATGGTGAAAGCTACAAGATTTATTTGAGATGGACTGAAATGTACATGTTATAGCATAGTTTTTACAAGTTTTCACATCAACACAAAACAAACTATGTCAATTTATAAACTTGATATACAGTGCACCTTTGCCAAGTAAAGGAAAGTTTTCATCTATAGTAATTTCATTTTTTGTGTCCAGTTTATTGTGTTTTCTTTTATATAATAAGCAAGTGAATAAATCTAGATTATTTTCTAACCATTTCCTTAAGTATTAAACAGTTTAAAGTTAATTAAAGTCAAATTGTGTAATTTCTGTAAGTAAACCTTATCTGTGTTTGATAAAACATAGAATGCGAAACGAATACTGTATGTGCAATTTAGTTCTAAAGCCTTTATTGAGCTGCTAATTTCAGGTACAGTATGTCCAATGCTCTTTAGTTTGGGCATTTGTGGCATTACATTTAGAAAATATACCATTTTCGTAGCCTCAGATGTAGTTTGTGAGCCAATTTGTTTTGGCATATTTACCTTGTATTTAATTTGATTCTCATATGACATGGATAAAGTCTTATTACTGCTGTTGTGACCACAATAATACGTTTATAGCAGGTCAGATATTTATTATGCTGGCTTTTCCCAGTATGCCGACTGAAACAGGACTGGAACAAAATATTTTCTGATGTCTTCTGATTAGGATAGCCATCCAAACCCCAAGTGAGTGAGGAGACTGACCCACTCACAGGGTGCAGATCCTGGTGCTGTTTGTGCCACACAGGAAGCTCTAGTGGGGCCTTTCTTCGGCAAATGTTCCCGTATGTGGGATAACAATATCTCCTTGCGTGATCTGAGTAAGGAGAGAGAACACGACAGAAAATCCCTGAATACCCAAGCTTTAAATATGCAGGAGCGTTACGCACGCAGATGCAAGTAAGGTAAATGTATAAATTATATAAAAAAAGGTTCAGATCCACAAGATAGCAGACATCACCCATATTAGGCATTAAACTTTATTGCAAGAAAGACATAATATTCTAACACCATCCTCAACTTTCCTTACAACGATGTTCACTTCACATAATTTGTGTGCATGCTATAAATGATGAACCTTTGTTAATACAGAGTATATAATATTCTGAGATTCACATATAAAAAATATCATTTTGTGCTGCTTAAAATTAAGATAAACCAATTAAGTTTAAACAAGTAAACAGAAAAGGCTTCTATTAGATTTGTCATAATCAGTACCTTTTTGACAGTTGTGGAGACAGTTCTGTAAGTCTGTTGCATTTTACAAATTGGGGTTTGGTTGTCATGGAATTATCTTATTTTATGGAAAAATAATCATCCTCTTTTCAGCTGTTAGAATAGATATGAACAGTGCAGAATGTTTTTTTAATAAAATGTTCTGAATGCTTCCTTAAATTTAAGATTTTTTAAGGAAACCAAAAAAGAAAAAAAAATGCTCTACATGAAAAAAAGAAAATATATACTTTATGCATGGATAAAGGAATAATATCCACACTAATAGTCTGTTATTTAACAATAGACTACACATTTCACAGTGTTTATGACTGATACTAAAACTTTTAAAAATGGAAATGTTAGTATCATTGGTTTCTTAGACTTAGGTCATTTGTATTTACTTGTGCAGTAAACTTATAGTATCACAATGGGAGATATGTGCCTAATATTCACGAACATAATAGTGTCATAACAACATAAGAAATGTTACAAGCTAGAGGAGACCACTCAGCCTATCTCGTTCATTTAATCCTCCAACGGCTTCAACAACATCGCTGGGCTGCTTGTTCCACACCTCCACAACCCTTTGTGTAATGAGCTAGTTCCTGTCCTGACTGAAGAATCTCATCCAGCCGTTTTTTATCAAAAGAAGCCAGGCTATCGGCTTCAACAACATCACTGGGCAGCTTGCTCCACACCCCCACCATCCTTCGTAAAATATTCACAGACTACTTTTATACAGAAGATATGAGCTCAATCTTAGATAGACAAATACTATTTTCCTGCCCGTTGTGCATTACTGAGGACTTAACCTCCCCACCTACTAGGAAGACGGTGAAGCATGTCAAATGATCAGGATGTTAAACAGACCTCTCTGCAGCCATGGGAAGTGAACTGCACTTCTATGGCAGCTTTGCCACAAGACCTCCTTAAACTGTGCAAAACAGCATGCCTAATGTGACCACGCGAGTAATAGCACGATATTAGGAACCACTCAGAAGTAGAAGACGCAGAGAAGGAGAGCAATGAAGGCAACACAGAACTGTTTTTTTTTATTATTCCAAGTTTGGAGAAAGAGAGGGTTGATGAAAAAGCTGTGTAAGTGGAGACTGGATGGGGGGACTAGAATCCAATAAGAATGAAAACCTGTAGTGTTGTGTCAGATCCACGTGTTAGAGAAGACACATTCTCATGGCTGTCACAAAGTGCTTTGCTCCTGTGGGAGAACAAGTAAATCACACACTTCCTGCGTCACTGTGTCAGCTGAGCAAGCTTCATGTATTCGGATCATGAAATGCAACAAAATGGGCCAAAACCGAGCTTCAAAACCAAGCTTTCACAGAGACACAGAGGAGGTTCCCACTGCATCTGGAGGTTCCTGACAGTTTTTTTTTTGTTCTCTGTTGGTGCAAGTTGCAAAATATTTGTTTGATACAAAGTCGCTGAATTATTTATGCATTAGTTAATAATGCAGTAAACTTGGGAGGGTTCAGCTTCCCGAGACCGCTGTTCAAAATGATGCCTGCCTGGTTTATCAACCAAACAAAGGTTTTTATCTCTTTTTTTCTCCCCCTTCCTTTCAAGCAATCTCCTTTTTTCTCTCCAGACAGGTGAAAAGCTGGATGAGCTCATGTTGCTTTTTTGGAGGGGGAGGGAAACAGAGGTGGACAGGCAAATCTTATATAATTCTTCCGTTCGGTCCTCTCTCTGTCTCTCTCTGCATCTCTCTCTGTCGCAACGCAAGAAACAAGGAAAACAGAAGTTGCTGGTAACATCTGAATCCTTAGCCTGGGGAACTGTGTAATTTCTGCTTATAAGCATAGCAAGCCTTAAACGGCAAAGCCAATTTATTTAAATTAATCCAGCCATTATTTTGATGTGCTGTTGACACATTCTCCTATCTGTGCAAAACAGCCTAGATTGTCACAAGAACAAAAAGAAATGAAAGGACACTAAATATAAAGAATTCAAGAAATTATATAGCACTGCCCACAAGTTTCAGTAGGAGGCATGTGGCATTGCACCAAGATGAATAATCTGTAAACACACAGGGTACGTGTCTAAATCTATAGCCCTATCCCTGTCATATTAAAATGTGTACCACCAAATGTCATAGAAAAGTCCAGTTCTGCTCCAAGACTTCCATACTAGTGGTGTTATTTATACCCTCCTATGAGAATACAGTATCTGCACAGACAACATTTGGGACAATACCTTCAAAAACCCTAACTATCGAATGATCCAGTTAAATTTCCTTCACAGAGCAACTGTCTTATTTCTAGTGCACTGTTTATCCGCTGTCCAGCAGGCACTGGGGGTACCGTTGTGTACAGAAATTACTTTTGTCCTTTAGTTTGACTATTTATTTAACAAAGGGATTCTGTGTCATTGCAATATCTTCAATAACAGACTGGCTATTGTATTTTTTTAAAAAAATTCCCTGATACTATGACAATAGGTGAAAGCATAACAAACACCCTTCTTAATTTATACAGTAATTATAATTAATTAATAATTGCTTACACTTATATAGTGCTTTTCTGGACACTCCACTCAAAGTGCTTTACAGGTAATGGGGACTCCCCTCCACCACCACCAATGTGCAGCATCCACCTGGATGATGCAACAGCAGCCATAGTGCGCCAGAACACTCACCACACATCAGCTATCAGTGGGGAGAAGAGCAGAGTAATGAAGCCAATTCATAGATGGGGATTATTAGGAGGCCATGATTGGTAAGGGCCAATGGGAAATTTGGCCAGGACGCCGGGGTAACACCCCTACTCTTTTCGAGAAACGCCCTGGGATTTTTAATTACCACAGTCAGGACCTCAGTTTTACGTCTCATCCCAAGGACAGATTACTGAGAACATCAACAATTAACCGGATAACTCCGAGAGAATCCAAAGATGGTTTTCATTCCATCTTGAGTGCTAATTGATCATTTGTTTCTTCAGTAAATGCTGAGTTTGAAAGAACCCAATTTCAAGATTCCATGAACGTGAGCACACAGAACTTTACACGCCTCTCCTCAGCTTGATTGGTAGTATTTCTGCTCTTATTTGTTGATTAGTTTAGGATTACCAGACACAGGTGGGAATGACACTATATCAGACTCCCCCACTAATGAGAATTTTGTTCCTTCAGCAAAAGTTCAATTGATTACATTTCAGGTAACACCTGAATGAGGGACGTAATGAAACTCAGAAATTGATATGGGGTGATACCAATTACAAATCCCACCTGACATTATAAGAGGTGAAAAACAATTTATAAATATGCCCCAAATAGAAAACTGAAATCAATTAGCCTGGAACAAAATCCAGAGGGAACAGTGTTCTTCCAGGACCAGGGTTGGGCAAACCACTGATAAAAGAGAAAATATCAATTTGAATAGTTTGATCTTTAGTATGATAAAGTATGCTATAGTTTCTAGACCTATAAAGGGATACTATTTTCAATTCAGTGGAAACTACAGATTGCACTAGTCATAAGCGTTTTGTGAAAACAAGCTTCATCATGAAACTTCTCTGTAATTTGCACCTTAAACAGAGTTTTTAAAATCTGTATCTGGTGTTAGGCTGCTGCCAAAGCCTGTGAAAGTCAGAAAGAGCCTCTTAGTTTAAGTTGTGCTAAAATAAGGGTTCGCCTACTTTGCACTGAGAGGAACAGATATTTTTTTTATTCATTGCTTAGTGCAACACATCACTTTCAAAGTGTGAGGCTTCCTGCTTCGCAGCCAGGGAAAATCATTATTTTCCACCAGGTATACATTTTTCCATTGCAGGCGATTTCTTGTTTTTCAGGCAAGACACACCTGTTCAGACATTTTCTGAACAGAAAACGCATAGACATAAGTCTTAACCTAAGGCCGTCAGGTAAAATTGAGCTGCTATTTTCCCAATCTGATTTGAGTTTCAGCTAATGTAACAATACATAATCCAGCCAAACCCTTTTAAAAATATGGATGCCAGAATGTATTTTGTCTTGCCAGTAAACAGCAGTGTTAATTGAACTGTGAGTACACTACACAAGAATATGTAGGGAGGCAAACAATGATGCAACTCACAAGAGCCTTCAGAAAAGTTCAGCACTTAAGGCAAGAAAGATATACTTATTATAGAAAGATTTGCTTATAATTATTATTGGAAGAGGTGATAGTGGGGCCAGCAGGGGGCACTCTCCCTGCAGTCCATGTGGGTCCTAATGCCCCAGTATAGTGATGGGGACACTATACTGTAAACAGGCGCCGTCCTTCGGATGAGAAATAAAACCGACTCTCTGTGGTCATTACAAATCCCAGGGTGTTTCTCGAAGAAAGTACGGATGTAACCCCGGCATCCTGGCCAAATTTCCCATTGGCCCTTACCAGTCATGGCCTCCTAATAATCCCCATCTATGAATTGGCTTCATTACCTCCCCACTAATAGCTGATGTGTGGTGAGGGTTCTGGCGCACTATGGCTGCCGTCGCATCATCCAGGTAGATGCTGCACATTGGTGGTGGTGGAGGGGAGTCCCCATTACCTGTAAAGCGCTTTGAGTGGAGTGTCCAGAAAAGCACGTAAGCAATTATTATTACTGACAAAGATAAATAAAGTTTTAATTGCAACTTTTTCCCAACTTCTCAATAAATTACTACTTAGGACAGGAAAAAAGTGCAGAATATACAAAGATTTCAAAAGCCTAACTGCAAAACAGCTCTAACTATTGTCATTCATACCTATGTTTCTTTGTTTCTGAATGAACAACGAAACATACTTTCAAATTTCCTTTTTTTCGGAGCCCTGCTGACATGTCAAGTAAATAGTGGAAAAGCATGACCATGTCTTCATCTTTAGCAATATCAGGCTGACTGAGCCTGTCCTGGTGTATCTAACCTGACTGACTCCATTAACACACTGTTAGCGTATTCTAAGATGCTGACACATTTTTTTCATTGCATCACCTTAAGTTTATGTATGCGTTTCAGAACCATAAATGTTAGCTTCAGCAAATGATGCTGTCAGTGAAGTATGCAGAGTATACAGTAAGACCATGGAAGACATAGAACTCCTGTTGTCCACCTCAGAAACAAACTTGGGATCAGAAATAATAGATCAAGCATCACCAGGCTATGAATGTACTTTCACCATTTTATTCTCAAGTACATATTCCCTGAAGGTCACATTATAATGTGGTGGATCTATATACAGTTTCATATTAAGTCAGTCTACCTACATGTGTGTCAAAACACAAGATACCTGTATAAATTAGAATTTAACCCCAGCGCCTTTAAAATAAGCAGTTCCGTCCATGTGCAGCAGGAAAAGAAATAATTAAAACAGGTTCGGGCACATTTAGAACATGACCAGCATGGATCTAAAATCTGCAATGTTCACAGGAAGTAGCCATGCAGTGCACAGGAGCACCACACGCTGTGAGGTTAAATGGGCCAGGCCTGACACCTGAGTGACGAACTGAAATTCAGAGTCAGTCAGGTGAACACATCACCTTTAAAACAAACACACTCAGTTCCTTGAACTCATGTGGGCTGTAACACTGAAGGCAGTAATGATCTAAAAAAAACTGTAGATTCAACCTCCTTTAATATATGTTTTCATTAAATCTGGGCATAAAATCCCCCTACAGTGAGTCTGAACCTCAGTAATAGCTTTTTTTGCTATTTTTCACCCACAAATCGATTTAGACCTTTTTTTCATTCATATTGAAATATTAATGTTTATAGGTGTAATACCCTTTCCAAATATGTTCATATCCGAATACATAAAATACACATACAGAATTAAATTAAAATACTTTTCACCCCTTTTTTAGGACGAAAGAAAAACAGTTTTTTATTGGCTCAGATTGATACAAATGCTCTGCAGAAATGCTGATTTTGATTTTGTATCCTGAAACCTATCAGTTCTGGCTAATGTTACATGATTGTTCATCTGTTGTTGAATTATACACATGTGCAGCTTTTGTCATATAATTTTAATAATTGTTTATGAGGGGTCATGTAAAACATACAAATGTATCATTGCAATACATTACAGTAAATTGTGCCTGTACAAATTTAAAGATTATGTCTTACTTTTTGTGTATTTATACACCAAATAAGCTATGCAAAAATGTGCAATTTAACAAAGGTTTAGGATCATATGACATAATCAATTAATTAGCTTCTAATGAATGCATTTATAGCCATTCTTATTAAAGCTATGTGGAAGACGTGAAGAAGCTGTTCAAGAACAGGGTAGCATTAAAATGTTTTTTGTTCCATAGTAAACACATATTTGCCCTGTTTCTTTATTTTTCTTTCCTAGTGCTGAACTGCAGCCCAGTTTCATTCTTTGGTATAACTTTCAGGAAAGTAAAACACGTTCTAAACAGTACACTGTTCTAAAGAGTTAAAGAAGTCTGTGTAAGTTGCCCTCGTCAGGAGCAGTGATGCTGTCTCTAGGGACTGTGAGTGTACTGTAGGTCTCCTTGTCTTCAGCCTCCAGCACAGAACAGCCAGTGAACATGCAACAGCCAAGCACGCACGATTCCATATGACAAGACATTGAAAGTCCTTGTTTCCTGGCCAAAAAGAGTGCTATGAGTTTTTAAATTAATTTGAACAGTTTTAATCAGCCACATAACCATATTTAAACAGTGAATTACCTGGGACTGGGGCCTATGTAGCAAAGAGATATAGGGTGACAGTCCTTGGCCATCATCACCTGATCATGCCTTTGGGTAGATAATTATATGATCTCCTACCCAATCAGCTTAAGGGACAGCAGCATTAATCTGATGCATGAAAGTGTCTGTCTAATATTACATTTGGCAGGGTGGGACAGTGGGATGTGGTGAGTGGCAGCAGTGCGGACTGAAAGGGTTAAGACTGTTGTTCTGCCCCCCCACCACCACCACCTCCCCCCTCTCATCCAGAGAAAGTCTGGCAGTGGGAGCTTCCATTTCCTCCAGCGAAGCAGGGGGGACATGCGGCCCTTCAAGCATGGCTAATCTGAAAGGACAGTTCCTGCTTATTATAGAACCATTGCGGATAATAAAATCTGAATCAAACTGCCGGCTGAAAGCCACTTGAGAGTTTCCTCCTCTTTAATTTTTAAAGTTATGGAAGCACTTGACACTGAGGTGGATCAAATATCACTAGTTTGCGTGCAAATACTTACTTAAGAAACCCAGTGTGCCCAAATCCGTGCAAAAAAAAATTCAGGTGAGTACCAGTGCAACAGCAACTAATTATGATGTTCCATTGCCCCCTTTTCAACTGTCACAATTGGTCCTAAGTGGTCACGGCTGATTTATTTCAATTAGTTTTCACAGGGCTAACGTTATGACAAATTTATGTTTTGGCTGCGGGAAACTGGTACCAATCACGAAACCACCAAAACATCAAAACAGAAGGGAGTGAGTCTGTTAACATGCAGCCTGCTGAAATCCCAGAGCAGAGCACATGGCGTAGCTGAGCTTAGTGGCTGGGAAAGGCAGAGCTTTGCCTTGTTTCGTGCCTGCAGCCCCAGAGCCATTCCTTCTACAGTGCCTGGAAAGAGGCTGATCCTTCTCTCCTTGTCTGCTCACTGGACCCCCAGTTCTCCCATCAACGAGACAGGCACTCATCCTCTGGGTCTCTAGAAATGTGCTGCTTTGATCTCTCGAGAGAGCAGAGCTCCACACACACACACACAAACACAACACAACACACGAACAGCCCCCTTGCTCTTTTTCATTTCTCGACCAAGCTAGGACCCATCGATCAGTGATTGCTCAATCAAGGGCACCATCGAGTCTTGCTAAAAAACACAGTAATTAAGACCATGCAGCTAGAATTTGACAACCCAGAGGGGGGGCAATGATGAAGTTGAATACATGCAATAAAAAGGACATCATGTATGGGTGGTATGTGTTCCTTCAATGCAAAAGGTCTTCTCCTTTTCCTGATGCAAACTGTGTTTGCAATGTGGGTCTATTTAGTACTGTTCTCGTAAGTAGAGTAAATACAAGTACCCAAGAGCAAGCGAATGCGCTCACACAATTTTTTTATTTCCTCTGCTGCTCAGTTACTTGAGCTTTCTAATCCCACAGCTACTTTTGCCCATGCCACTCCTTAGAACGTCGCGAACAGCGATGGGCACAGCGCCCCCCAATGGAGAAGCAGAGCACTGCGAGCGAGCCGAGAACACAAATTAATACCAAAATAGAACAGAAGTGAACAAAGTGTTTCCAGCAAACAGGCTGCTTTTATTTTGTTTTGTTGTTTTTTTTCCCTTGAGAAACAAAAGCAAAACAACCCCACAGAACAAAAACTAAACAGGACCTAAAATAGGATATAATGATTTGCAGGAGTGTCACATCATATCCCAAATGAGATCCGTACACACAAGCAAATATGATTAAAGGAAAACTTCATGCTAAATAAACAAACAGAGGTGTTACTTATTAAAATGCAGATTGTAGCCTTGCGTGATATGAAAATGATTTGTGCAATATACTGTATGTGGGGGGGGGGATCAATTTTAAAATCCCACAGAAGTGATGGTTAATAGAAAAATATCAGGATTCTTACTACATACTGTATTAATGTGTAAACCTTGTTCTATCAGGAATATTTAAAGCTGCTCATGGAGAGTTTCTTTATGTACTTTAACTGAAGCTTAGTGGTAAATATAAGCAAGGCTTACAATATTCAACTGATAAAAATAGATATTTTTGCTTTTCTTATCCATGCGTACTCTGTAGCAAGGGTCACCTGCTATAAATTGCACATATTTGCAGGCCTGTAATTTAGGAAACTATGAAAAAGCCCCGATTGCAGAGCCTGACAGCTTAATTAATGACTTGACATGCATGAATGGCAGAAGAGTTTTGTTTCCAAGGGCTGATTTTTATTTTTGGGTGCTGGAAAAAAAAGTGCTGTATGTTAATTACAATAATATGGAACTTCTAAGAAGTCTATTAATCATTCTGGAGGTGTAAGACACCCAAGTGATTGGCACTTCAGGTGCTGGGATGAATAAATAATATGGAGAGGAGAGAGAATCAAACAAAATCGTTTTCAAGCCTGCGGAGCTGCAATAACACCATCACCTCAGTGCGGACAGTTAGAAAAATAGAATAGCAACACCACTTTCCTGTCTTCTGCTTTTTTTTGGTTTTATTTTTTTTTGCCTAATGAACTATCATGAATCCATTCTTGCGTTGCTGCAAGAAATGAGAAATGAGGTGCTTATTTGAGTATTTATCGTTTTGAAGGATTTCTCAAATACAGTAATATTTACCATTAGGTATAGCCTTAAACACATTGAATCATCGGAAGTATACTTATGAATTGCACTTACACAATTATATTTTATGAAGCTGACCAAAACTAAGCTTTTTTTATTATTTTCACCTCCAGCTCCTGAACTTCATACGGCTTTATACAGTCCACGCTGAAAGGGGTGACACTGTTGCAAAGATCGTTATCTTCCTTGCTCAGAAGAGCAGGGTGGAGCTTTTAAAATGATTAGGTAAATTGAAAACTGCAGGCATGTCAGATCTCATGCTAGGGAATACTGCACACATCCTTGACTGCATCTGTGAAATGCACCCTTGGAACAAATAACTCTGGTTGATTTACCGTCATCTAAATAACCTTGTCAACAATCTACTGGATAATGGCTTGCAGACGTCTTTTCCACAAACAACGTTGCTGCTTGTAGAGTAAACACAACTTCATTTAATCAGAATGCCAGCTTCCTTCTGAAATTTTCTGTAATAAAACCTGTGCCAGACAAATGAATTATTACAAAGTGAAATTACACACAGTTTTGCTGTTTTAATTGTGCATTATATGTATATGACAGCTGTACCTTGCTCAAAAACCGATTCAATGGAATGTTTTGTGTTACATAATTGATTGGAATTTTCTGAAATGGTCTATCAGTAGGAATATGTACAGTTGAATACATTTTCATTATTTTTATCTTCCTTTCTTTAGCTCCCGTACAAAAGGGACAGTATAGAGAGGTGAGCCCTGTTTTGAGCTCCTGTGTGTTGGATTATGGTTTCAAGTGACCAGTTTTTCTGAGCCAGGTACTGTATGTGGTTTCTCCAAACCAAGTAAAGGTACTAATGATTTCATGGATGAACCATTATTCTCAGCCTGCTTCATAAAACAAAACCAGCATAAGCATCCACCTAATCATTCTTTTTAAACACAGTGTTTGCTTTGTTAAAAAAAAAACTTCTATTACATCTCTGATTCATAATAATTCAAACTTTCTGTAAAGAGAAAGTTAATCTCGATGTTGCACAGAGGTATATTGGCAAAGACATTTTGAATGCATTATGTACTAAACTTGAGTCGATTTTTCTTTTGCATTGGCTACAGCAAGAGGAATAGTTTTGCTTTCCAAGGAGTCCCTTTCACAGATTTTTTCCTTTTTAGAAAGGGGGGGGGAGGCTCCCACTTTTTTTCTGTTTCTGGAGGAGGGGCACTTTGAGGCTTTTTTGCTTTCTTGGGAGGGGGAGGAGAGAGAGAGAGCTTTACAATATGTGCCATGATGGATGTTTTTTTTAAGTGGGGTGACGTTTAGTAAAGTAGGAGGGTTTATGCAGCTCAAGCCTTGTGGCAGATTTTAAGGCTGTGAATATTTACCTTACCCCACAGGATATTTGTAAATGACAGGCACTGCTTGGTATTAACATAGTTGATTTTGCTTGGAAATGGGAATAGATTTCAGGGCAAAATACTTTCCCCCTGGGTGGCAGTAAAATGTATGGAATAGACTGTACTCATAATTATTAAAATAACAGTTATTCTTCACAGGTTTTATAAACAGATGCATCATCTTCCTTAGAATTAATTACACCGGTGCTGTCATCCAGCAATTAAAAGAAACATTTTGGAATTAAATTTGTTCAGTGAGTTTTTCACAGATTGTGAATCTATGTAAGAAAAGTCTCAGCAGATGGTCTCAGTACCTGACAATCTTTCAGTTTCACATCTTGCCAAATGTAAATGGGCCTGCAGTGTTGTCTGCCGACTCCAGGACACGTCAATTCCATCATCTCATGGTTCAAACACATGAAACAAACAACATAATGTATTTTGATAGATTCCAAACACTGGTGCATGTTTGTTTTGGCCCTCTTAATTATAGACACAAGTCAAGGAACATTGTTTGACTGGAGGGCGTCTGCTGGGTTTAATTGTTCGGAATATTGCTTTTCTTCTTCCCCCGTACTATTCCTGTGCGCTGACCACCACCTCCGCTGACCACACTCACAGCGCAAAGGACAAACTTCTTGGAAAGTGTATAACGTCGAGCTTTCACGACGAAATAAAAAGTAGAGAATCGCACAGAATCCCTAAACAGGCAGACCAGAGCGGGGACTAGGGGGGTGAATTTTAGCGCACCGCTACCGTGAAAAAAAGAGAAGGTTCAGAACAGACAAGAACAAGATACCATTTCACTAGAGGGTTTGCAGCAAGTTATTCTAATTGAAACTTGTTCGGCAGTTAAGTTAAATTTGCTATCCTAAAGTGCAATCGGGTAAATGTAGTGCGCATGATTAAATATATGTAGAAGGGAGAACTTCTGGAGCTACTGTAGATTGTTCACCTCTATATTTGTGTCAGTCAGTATTAATTTTAGGGGGAGGGATTTAAAAAAAAATGGAGTGTATCCCCAGAGGGTGAACTTGAAAGAGATTAGTCTAATTTCAAGCAAACAGCACTGAGAGGAAAACGTTTTATCTCTTGTCTGAAAGGAAACTTTAAATACACTGAGATAGGAAACAGAATTAAAGAGTTATTAATTGAGCAGGCATATTAAAAGGACCCCAGTAAGTGACCTCCTATAATATAGCAAATGCGTGAGGAAAAATGTCTTAATCTTCTCTGTGCTGCTTAGATAAATGTCAAGAGTATCTATCACCTCAATTAACCGGCGAGAGGAAAAAAAAACTGTCAGAATCTAATTCTCTTCTTGACAAGGCGCTCCGACTGAGCCCAGCACAGGGAGAAACAGCCAGCTGCTTTAAAGAAGCTGAGAGTCAAGGGTGCCGAGACACATGGTTGAGATACAACATGCTCGGTGCTGATTAGCAGCACATTGCGTTCACCAGGCCTCCACAGACCACTCAATGCGCTTTCCATATAATAGACTGGTTAACCTCCGTTGCTTCACGTTTTCATTTCCCTCTTTAATCAGGCACCAACAAATAATTAGTTTCTAATAAGACATACTGTACTTACTGTATCATTCACTGGTTTCCACGTCACACAATACACGCGCAAATCCTTCCAAACAGCGGTAGAAATTACAGTACAGGAATATTATTGTTGCTGTTTTTAAGCAGAATTTAAACGAAAACTGGTTCAAGTCAAGACACACTATATGAACTTCCCATATGAACAGATGGTTTATGAAAGAGCACAGGGTTTAAAATGCACTATTTTTCTTTTTCCTGCGATTAATTTCTTTGTAAATAACAGAGTAAAGTAATGTATGCTCCGTGTTATTAAAAAAGTGAACTGCAGGTGCCAAAAATCTAGGTCACTGGTACAAGTGCAACTACAGAGGATCAAACGAAGAAATCAGCTGGAATCAATCTGTATTAACTTAGGATACACCGTTAGAAATTTAACTTTTTGCTAACAAATATATTTACATTATTCAATTCTGAGATTGAATGTATCTCCTGGGGAATCGCTGCTTCTCCTAACAGCATCTCTGAAATGTTTGTCTGTACAATAAGAAATTAATTAACTCAGAAGCAGCTGTGGGTATCGTTGTGCGCACACTAAATAAAAGCATTAAGGTAATGCTTAGTTTTTGACAGGTTTCCTAATGCAAATGCCAGAATGTAATTAATTAATTTTGCTAGTGTTACCCCAGAACATAATTTACCCTGTTTACCATGAGCGCCTTAGTACTGTAAAAAACCAAGAGTAGGGCACATTAGGAGAGTGTCACCTAACAGGGAGGATTAGTTATGTCTTTGTCAATTGTCAGCTCATATAAAATACATAGCCAAAAATCATTACTGTCTCTGTAGGAGACTATTACTGTAAGAAGCGATAAAGAGGTCTGGGGCTTTCTAGCTGAGTGAATCAGTCCATAGCATTTCTAAAGCTTAAGGAAAAATATAATAATTAAATTAAAGTCAGATATATTTTGAGAATTACTGTATAATCCAATAACGTTTTCACTAATAAAAATCAATGCCTTTTTGATTAGCACCTCATTACTTTATGTTGTTTAACAAAAAGCTTAAGATTAAATATGTTATTATAGTATGTATATATTTTTTATAACATATTTATATAGTACTGTATGTTCAGGTTTTCAGTACTTTTACGTATGGTAAAATTATCACAGGATCAGCATTTGACAAATCCCTCTTTCTGCAAGGTCTGAGTGCTGTGGATATCAACAAGGATTCTCCAAGGTTTAACACTGAGCCTTCCTCAAAAGAAAAAGTGCCGTTTATTTCTTAGGTTCCACCTGAAAGGACGGACCTCAAAGGATGTTCTAAATCATCTTAGAATCTCCTCTTTGACACGCAGTTTGGAGCACTATGATCTCGATAACAGTACAACTGCTGAACAAAAGCGTGCTCAGTGCAAGTAATTGTGAAGAATTAAAAGACACTGGTTTCTGGGTCAACAGATTGGGGAGATGAAGCACGTTCAGCTGTCACTATGGAAGGGAGCTGCAGCCACGCTGTACTGTACTATACGGCACTTTTCTTTTTTTCTTCCCTCTGTTTTTTCTGTAAAGGCTGAACTGCAGCTACTCCCCGGGATTCGGGCAGTGAGAGATGAAAGCTTATCATCAGCGGGGTATTTTGACAATCTGTATAAAAGGCTTCAGCGGGCAGTAGCAGGCTCAGCTCTTCCCTGCCTCACTGATGTGTGGCAACAAAAGGAGGCAGCTCCTCTGAGGTGGGAGCTCACACTGTGCTGCCGGCTTGATAAAGACATCAAAAGTCTCATCCGCGAAAGGGGCTTAATGTGACACTGTCCCAGATCCAAGTGCAAGTTTCACAGCGGCCTTTGATTCCTCCATCAGTACAATACAATTTAAATACTTAATACATAATTTCAATATCCCTATTTGTGCACAAAGACTGGAACACTGAGAACAGAGAAATAAACCATTTCAATCTCAAAATTCACTTCAGCATAGCACTACATATTAAATGTTAACAACAAATCTTAAATTTCCACCGATGAACTAACGCCCTCCTAACGACATTCATAAATAAATCTGCAGTATAATAAATTCTGTAGTTAAAGAATTATTTTAAACACTATTCATAGTCTATGACGCATTCTTCCTAAGTCTACCTAAAAGCTATGAAGGGCTTCTCTTGCTTATACATTACATGTGCACAAGCTAAAGTGAAAGCCTTATCCTGTCAAGTACTGTAGTTGTCACAGTACAGAATTACTGCCATTGCAAATAACGAGGAAAGATATCCTTAAATCTGTTTTAGAAAAACCTTCTAAGGATCCCTTGTACTACAACCCACATGTTGAAAACAGAGATGCTACTGCTCCCTTTTTATTTCATTTAATGCCTGAAAAGCAAACATGCAATTCTATTAGGTAGCAAGAAGTGTTTTCACACATTTTTTTTATTTCAAATTGTGATTAGAATTTGAAAGGAATTCAGAGAGCTGAAGATATACAATCCCTCTGAGAGTCAAGATCGTCTCTACAAGCCCTTGTCTAGAAGCAGCTATAGTGTTCACATGCAAATGAACTGATGGCTAAATTTATCAGCACATGTGCTGTGCATTTCTGTTCCCTGAATAAATAGTCTATGTCTGGCAGTAATTCAGCACTGGGTTTACCCAGAAATGGCCAGTATTGTCTAACTCACTCAGTTCATACCAACAATAATAGAAGTGGTCGAGAAAGATGTATCTAATTACTTGTTTTCGCAGGTGATTCTTGAGTGTCATTATGGCCGCAGAAAATAGTTAAGCAGTTTGGCACAGATCCTAATTTCAGTAAATTGGTAAAAACCCTAATTAAGATAGAGTCAAGTTGTAATTTGATTTGGGTTGAGTCATTGGTTTAACTATTCTGGCAGAGAGAATGACAGCCTGACCCTAAGCTTGCATAATTCTTCAGTTACAGAGTTCAAAGTAGTACATGAATGAAGATCTGGCTAGAAGACAGAACAAAGACAAGGGGACGTGAACGATCCAATGGAAGTGGAGTACTCACAAGAATGTGGTTCATAGTTCAATGATTTGAAGAATATTGTTTTCAGCTAAAGTGATAAAGAGGTTCTTGAAATATATGTTCTAAATGGGGAGGAGAAGGCATCAGTGCTATATTGTTTCACGAGTTAAGATTCTGATTTTGTCTCCAAATGGAAACCACAAAAATCAGTGACAATGACAGAGCACAGATTGGAAAATTCAGATGAGTTATCACAAAGGGGAATTTGAGATATTCTGCCAATGCCAAAGGGATGCAAACCATGAAGGTTTTAGGTGGTTTACATCTGTTCTATAGTACGCGTAGTAGGCTGTGACTGTGAGTCCTCGATGAATAGTGGATGAAACTGCAGAATCGGAAGGAATTGCCACAGAAGTTTTTGGTAACAAATCATCGGTGAGATAGTGAAGGAATGGGTAGCTCTCTGTGAATTCTTGTTGATGAGTGTTGGGGATGGACACCTGACTGAAATAAAGCATTAGAAATAGGAACAGGGAGGTGAAGAAGGACCGATTGCTGACTCTAATTTGCATGGATGTAGAAGCAGTTGTCTAAGGCTACAGATTCTTTTGCGTCGGAGAAGTTCAAAGTCAGCAAGTAGAAATAGGGCCACAAGGACATCAATAAGAACGGAGCAGTAGAAAAAAAAACATGCATTTGGATGTTAAAAGATGAAGCAGAAATTAACATTTTTTAGCTTTTGGCAAAACAGAGGCCAAATCAGTACTTTGAAAATGAGAGAACCAGTCTGCAATTTAGTTTGAGTATCCAGCAACATGAGCAGAGGGAATTGTGAATTGGTTGTAGATGGAACCCAAATGAGTCTTCTCAGGAGGAGATTTGTCATTTATTTGTTTATCCATCCATCCATTATCCAGGAAGGTGTCACTGGGGAGCTGGAGCTTATCCCAGCAAGCAACAGGCGAAGGGCAGGATACACCCTGGATGGGACGCCAGTCCATCACAGTGCAGACACGGAAAAACACACACGCACTCACATCAGGGACAGTTTTCCCAGAGGCCAATTAACCTTTGTCTTTGGAATGTAGGAGGAAACCAGAACACCTGGAGAAAAGTCACATGAACACGGGGAAAAAATACAAACTCCACACAGATGACACCCCAGGTCAGGGCCCCAGAGCTGGAAGGCATCAATGCCAACCAGTGCGCTATCATGCTGGCCTTATTTATGTGTTTATACCGTAGTTCATTCCTGTGACCTTATTAGGAATGGTCCAGTCATTGTTGAATGTTCATTCTTAATATGCCAGTCATAATGATAAGTGAATAACCTGAGTTAATTATTAGGAACACAGTTTGATCATCTTCATCATCCTCAATGTTTACTTTCCTCATCGGCCAAAGACAGCTGGGTGAATACAGTCTTATAATAGCCATTGTTTGAAACCTTCTAAATAAAGCAATTAGTCTGAAAAAAGTGCAAATGTTGTTAAACTTGCTGAAACTCAGCTGCCTCTTGTAATCAGAATAGTTATTTCAAAAACCACACTCATGCATTCTAAGGCCTACTGTATATTTGAATCATTTGCATGCTAAATGACCTGTCATCTCATCTGTAGGGTTTAGAGAATCCAACTGTATGATCTCCCACTAGATTATACTGTGTAATACACATGGCTAACCACATTGACAAAAATATATAATTTTGTTTCAATATCATTATGCAAGTACTGTATGTGCTCTAGACGCGTGATACTATGCTCACAACTGAAGAACGCTCCACAGCTGAAACATTGTGTTTTCTTTCTTCTCTTTTCAGCATGGAATAACCCTTTACTTGTTCCTAGTAGATATGATACTAGGATACTGGAGAGCAGAAGTGGGTGAGGTTAGGGTTTGATCTCCTCCTCAGTCTTTGTTTAAAACTCCATGAAGAGCAATAGCTTGCTCATGTGACACTTGATATGGTACCAGCTGGGAAGTGTCAGCATTTGCTACGCTTTTCCCATGCCAAATGAACATTGGGTTTCACAGAGAGCTGCAACTGTGAGTGGTAAACTAACAGTAGAAAATGGACTTTACCATGTGCTGTATTACACTTATAAAGAATCAGCTTTATTTAGCCCGAGCTTTTCTGGAGTTCTACTCGAAAAAGCCTCTTGCATGATATGTAAGTCTTCATTTCAAATGGGGCTGTTTGAATGCAAAGTGCGCTGTTAGCAGTACAAAGAAGAGCTCAGTAAATTGACAGAGCGCTGGTGGTCCTTGTTCATTCACAGCTCTCAGTCCGGCCATCAGGCATGTAACAAAGATGCTAGAAGCTGTGTTTTTATTTTTTGCATTTTAATTCAACCTTTCAAATATCTCTTTCTGCTCTTGGTTGACTGTCTTTGTGTATTATTTATTGAAGGAATGCTACTTTTCCATGTGGAATGATGATGCAGGGCATATAAGACGTTAACTGGGTACCAAGGAATCCCCTAGCATGAACTGTTGCGTGTTTGCCTGTTTTCTAAAAACCAATGTTTTTTCCTGCTGTTTCATGAAGTGTGGGTTGTATTTGGAAAACTGAATTCTTGAGTGTATTTGAAACGGTTTACATACAAGCAAATGTACAGTAGCTGCATTGAGAACTACAAATGGAGCAGTATCACTGCCAACAGATTGGAGTCTGGCTGAAAACCCCCCTGGAATGTCACAAGCCCTCTTACCCTCACAAATGAATGATTTTCAATAGTTAAATTATGTGCCTGAATGCACAGAGTCTTGGTGTTCCCTTGAGAACTATGGCTACCTAGGCCTTAGGGCCAGATTTTTATTTCTTGGTCAAGAGAGTCAAAGCGTTTCCGCCAACAATTTCATACCAAGAAACCATTAACTTCATTGAATTCTGGAATGTGCAATCTGAGGTTTCTATAAACAAAATAAATGGTCATTCAACCATCTGAGAGAATGGAAAAACCTTCAGTACTTCATCATCCAGTTCAATATTTGCGGCTTATTTCAGAAAGCAAGCAAAATACGGCTGGTGATTTTAAAAGGTTATTCTTATCAAAAACTGCTTTTCCTTAAATGCCTGTTGAGCTGAGTGTTTAGGATAAAAAAGTGTCATCAGTGAACCGAACGTCAGTGAACAATAATTTATCTTCAATATCTCCACTCCCACCCCTACAAATGATGCAGAAAAAATGGTGGAAAGCTAAATGACTAGTTTTTGACTAGCATCCCCATTCACAATTTGCCATCAGAGTTTCAACTTTAGAGTAAGAATTACATAGAACAATCTGGTTTTAAAAAGAACACTTAAGGATCACTATTCATTTGGCTCTTGCAGTTGTAGCAATATTTTCCATTGGAGGAACTTTGCTCATTGGCAAAAATCCTTGAACTGTGGCTCAATATACATTTTTTTATCTGTGCTGGATTTCCTTCGAGGTTGACCACTGCAAATTGAGGCAGTTATCCTTTGCCTGAAATGTTAAATCATTACTAAGGAGGTCAGTTAACTTTTGCTAGGAGTCTCTGGCTTTTTGCTCAATAAGCATGCACTGAACAGGAATTGACTGTCCAGTGCTAAATAATAATTTGATCCTGTAGCTGATCTGTTTTTAAAAAAAAAAACAGAGAAAGAAAACAGCTTTTAAAGGCAAGCAAAAAGCTTGTTCCAATTAGCGCCATAGAAAAAAATGAAAAGATTCCTGTTAGCTTTTTGTTGAGGAAGAATTAAAGGCTTCCAGTAATATGCTTGTCAATATTCAGTGTATCTCCAGATAATTCTTGTTGTTAGTTTTAGAATAGCCTTTTTTATACACCCATTATAGATCTGGGCCACAGTACTATTACATGCTGTCCTTCAGAGGAGAATAAATTAAGCTTAAATGAAAGAATTCCCTTGATACATTTACCTGTCTGTCTAACTGATCTATATGCAGATAGGAAGTTGTTTACTTAAGGAAAAAATCAATTCTATAGTGAGAGGCCCGGGGAAGAAATGCTCTCTAGGTCTCATTTGAAACAAGCCTTTGTGAATGCTACTTTTGAGACACTATTTTTGGTAGCACTTCAGAGTAGGAGACACCTGTAAGGCATGAATTCTGCCTTACAGAATTCTAGGCACATCTTGAATGCTAGTAAATGCCCAATGTTTGATTTTTTAATGAAGCAGGAAGGGTATGTCAGTTATTTATTACTAATACAGGGTAAGGTGTACTTTCCCAGGCGGCACGGCGGTGCAGTGGTTAGCACTGCTATTTCCCAGGGTGTTCTCTGCACGTTTGTATGTTCTCACCATGTTCACATGGGTTTCTTCCGTGCACTCTGGTTTCCTCCCACAGTCCGAAAACATACTACGAGATTAATTGGCTTCTTGGAAAGACCGACCCTAGTATGACAGTGACCATGTCTGTCTCTGTGTCTCTGTGTGCCCTGTTATAGACAGGCATCCCATCCCATCCTGTGGCATCCCATCCAGGGCGGTATCCCACCTTGCGCCCGTTGTTTGCTGGGATAGGCTCGGGCTCCCCTGTGTCCCTGAATTGGAGGAAGTGGTTAGAAAATGGATGAGTGTACTGTACCTGGCAGGCCTTTGTACAAGTGCTGGTCAGCTCCTGTGGTGCGCTAGTGTATAATTCAGATGTACCCAACATGTATCTTAGACGTATCTCCTTTTTTAAAGCTAAAACCTGCTACCTTTTGAAGATTGTTCTCATTCACGTTTAGAAGAAAACATGCTTTCCAGTCCAAATATCCTGGCTGGTGGCGTATTGAACAAATAAACACCGTGAATGCATGCGCACTGCAGCATCGTACAAACAGATACTTTACTGGTACAACAGTCACAGATCAGGACAACTGTAATGAAAGCTGCTAGGTTTGCCCTTTCATTTTTCTAGTGCACTTGTAGATTGATAACATGGCTGCTGTTCCTTTTAATATCACACAATCGACCGCTTATGCTTCTCCAGCTCAAGGTGAGGGGAAATACAATAAATTAACCAGGTACCAGTACATTGGTCAGTGGTTGTGCAAACTCCTATTGTGGAGTGAAAGATGACACTGCTCAATGCTGTTGTGCCCTCTGTGTCAGAAGAAATCAATACTCTTTGAATGGCTGTGGCGTGTGTGTAACATCTTAGCCCCAGCACTTTCTTCTTACTAGGATATTCCTTGTGGTCAGTTTTGTTTAGTCCACTGAAGGAGAACTACTAACGTTAGCTATTAATGCTGGCATTGATAAAGAAGGTCATAGAGAGGAGCTTGAAGCTCTTACAACTGCCCTTGCATTAAGTGTTTGTCAGACACCAGCTTTATCCTTACTACGTAGTTACTGTTCCCTCTCCATAGTTGGAGTGTCTAAGTCTGAAAGTTTCTTTCTTTTGTTTAGTGAGACTTAGTGGCTCCAGAATGCAGATAAAACTAAAAGTTAACCACTGTTTCTTTCTTCAGTGTAGCATTTCTTTAATCTTTAGTATTATTTTAGTATCCAGAGTTGTGCAATTCTCCAGTACGGGGTTATTTTCCACTATAATAACAACACAGGTATTGACCCCAGGGCTCCAGCACTGCAAAGCAGTAATACTAACCTTTGCGCCTACCTATGGTAAAATATTGGGTTCAAAACAACTCCTTTTTGAAATTGTTTAAATCCTTTACAATCTTTTGTGTGTTAGAGTTTGACTCTAGGGTTCCAGGGCTCCAGGTTTCAATCCCCAGTAAAACTCTCTGTAGTACAAAGCTGGTGTATTACCCACAGGATCAACATAGGAATGACACTGATATTATTGCTGTGCACACGTAACAAATAAGTTTTACTGGGATGTGTGGTATACTGATGCATTCAGTTTACATTCTTTTTGAAAGACTATTATTCAGGAATTTACATACAGTAGGTTTCATAAGTATTTCCCAACAGAGCTGGAACCAAGATTCTGGGTATAGAAAAGCTGACTATGTTAGACTTGTGAAAGTATACCCCTTTAGGATAATTTCAAATTACATTTCTAACTTATTAAAATTAACATAACATATGCCTCAATGTCTGATATTCAGAAATCTCCTTAAGAACATATGCAAACAAGAGAAAGACATTCTTAAAGGTGTCAGAGTCTGGGCCTAAAATGCCTAGCTGAGAAGCCTGTTCCAGACACTCACCACTCTTTGAGTAAAGAAAATATGTCAATATTATTCCTACGTGTCATTATTCTTTGAACGTAATTTAAATGGTTTAATGGAAATATACATAGTTCTATGGACCTCAGTTTAGCAGTACTTTCTTATGTATAAAACCAGCACAAGGAGTAGAAGTCAAGCCATGCAGTGTTGTCCATCCTGCAAAGTGCTATGAACCGCTATCCAAACGTCTTATACATTTTAGACACACTCTATAGTATTATAATAATAATTGCTTACACTTACATAGCGCTTTTCTGGACACTCCACTCATAGTGCTTTACAGGTAATGGGGATCCTCTCCACCACCACCAATGTGCAGCCCCACCTGGATGATACGACAGCAGCCATAGTGTGCCAGAACACTCACCACACATCAGCTATCAGTTGGGAGGAGAACAGAGTAATGAAGCCAGTTCAGAGATGAGGATTATTAGGAGGCCATGATTGGTAAGGCCGAATGGGAAATTTGGCCAGGACGCTGGGTTTACACCCCTACTCTTTTCGAGATAGGCCTTGGGATTTTCAATGACCAAGAAAGTCAGGACGCCAGTTTTACATCTCATCCAAAGGACAGCACCTTTTTACAGTATAGTGTCCCCATCAATATACTGGGGCATTAGGACCCACACAGACTGCAGGGTAAGCGCCCCCTGTTGGCCCCACTAACACCTCTTCCAGCAACAACCTTAGCTTCCCCAGGAGGTCTCACATCCAGGTACTGACCAGGCTCACACCTGTTTAGCTTCAGCGGGTTGCCAGTTGTGAGTTGCAGGGTGATATGGCTGCTGGCGTTTATTATGTTATGAGCATCAGCAATTTGCGCCAATAATATTTTCTAATGTTGTAACAACTTTAACTGTTACTAATGCAGCTTTTTTTTGAGTGAAGAGAAGCTAAGATAATTAAGCAATCTTTATATCTCACAGATCCTATCAAAACAACGTCCATGAGCAGCGGACATGAAGTGTCATTGTAGCTAATCCATCATATTGACTGATAAAATCTAAGTGACGAATTGTCAGATGTTACACATTATTTGTTTTTACAGATCCATAATGCTAAAAAGCTACTTTTGGTACTACAAAATACAGATTAATTGGGATTAACAGGCCTTTCTAACACAAAATTGATAAATCTCAGTAGAAGAGCACCATAGAACAGTGTTTCTGCATAAAGAATGAAAACCATTGAGCGAAAACGTAGAACAATGAAAAATGTTCTTGCTCAGCAGGGTATAATGGGAACAAACCTCTGTGACCTTTTCATGAATTCAAAACATTGCCTCCACACATCTTAAACAAGAAGCCTTGAATTAAATCTTTAGGATTATCTCATTGAAATTCCGGAAAAACTGAAATAAACCCTTCTGATCCAGCTTCCTTCTACCTCCCAGTTAGTCTACTAGAATTAACGGTACCGTGGGTCTGTCTCACCCAATCACAGGGCGGATTGGCGCCTTGTCCCTCCCACAAGAGGGCACGCCGCACATCTGGTTCACATGTTCCAGCAGTGTCATCTCCTCGCCTTCTCCTCAGCAGGAAGAAGTGCGCTATACTGTCTCAAGCAAAGGATAGGAGAAAACCGGTGCCTATTTGTTCCTTCTGTACCCTTCAAGTAATCCAGCCAGGGCTGTGTTTCAAATTTCCTCCTCTTAAATTGATCATTTTGCTAACCTCCACGGCATAGCCCTTTTCCTGTTTCTTTGACTTCAAACCCTTTTTTTTTTCCTAATCCGTTCTAGTATCCCACCCAGTTCTTTCTCTGTATTCTTTTTTTATGATTAATTTTTTTCCTCCTTCCCTACAAAAAAACCCCAGCATTTCCGCACTGGGGTCCTTCATTATTAGTTTAAGGCAAGAGGAACGGTGCATACAATAGGTTCATATCATACTGGGAATGTTTATCTTTGTTACCACACTAAATAGGAAGAGACAATCAAAGCAGAAAGTCAGTCATTACCTCAAGAACAGAGTCAGGTCACTTACTAGACTTACCTAGTGTTTAAATGCAAACCTCTCAGGTTTTGGACTTTCTGGGAGATCAAAATCAGTTTCTGTAGACATTTCACCACCTACACAATTATGAAAATCCACCCATTCAATTATTATTCTTCCAATTCAGGATCTCGGTGAGCACAAGTGCAAGCGAGATACCCCCTGGAAGCGGGGCAGACAGACACAAACTGGAAGCTGGTTTGGTCCCGCTGGTTGCTGGCTACAATCTCTACAGCATGCGTCCATCTCAGGAAAAGCTGTGACAACCCCTGACTCCTCTTACGTCCTACCATCCATCCGTTTTCAAACTGCTTTATCCAATACAAGCTCGCAGGGGAGCTGCAAATCATTCCAACAGACAAGAGGCGCAAGACAGGGTGCACCCTGGATGTGACAAAGGGCGCACACAGACACTCACACCTGGGCCAGTTTTCCCAGAAGCCACTTAACCTGCCAGTATGTCTTTGAACTGTGGGAGGAAACTGGAACACTTTTAACTGTCGGAAGAAACACACACAAACGCAACAGTACAACATACAGCACAAACTCCACGCAGATAGCACCGTAGGTCTGGAATTGAACCAGGGCCCCAGTGCTCAAGGCAGCAAAGCTAACCAGTGTGTAGTGAAAATCATATTGCAAAAGCTCCACAAGAACAAGCTCTAATAGGCGTCACCTGGTTTTCACAAAAAAATACGCTAATCACAAATGGGCACAGTGGCTGAATTAGCAGAAGAGCTTTCTTGAATGGAGAGTTAAAGCATATCCAGGAGAACACTGAGAAGGATACCTCATAGTGTCACTCATATCCAGCCAGTAACGTTCACCACCTCTGACAAATCCTGCTAACATTTTTTTTAAAGAATGCTGCCCTGTGTTTTCAGGAAACCTTAATATGCAAAAGAATACCAAATTATTATGTTCACTGCCAAGAGGTTTAATGTCAAAATCCAAAATTTTTTTAGACAAATCCAGTTCTTGACACCTGTCTTTTTAATATGATTTTTTTTTTTAAAACCCTCTGATTTCAAATTCAAATTCTTTGGCCATTTTCTGGCAGGGTAGTGAGATGATTAGGTTAGCCTTGGGCATTCCTGAGGCGAACTGTACCCATTGAGTTTGAGTAAAGCACTGAAACTTTACACCTTAACTGAAAGCCCTTTGATTGATGGACATCATTTTAGACAGTTTGTTGCAATTATAAAAGTTCACTAAGTTAACTAAATACCCCGAGCTATTTGAATTAACATTACAGCAAGATGGGAATAAAGGAAGAAGAACAAGAATAACCTTCAGTTCTCTGAGAAAAAAAATGATTTTGCGTCCAAGGGGCTAATTATATTTAGCTTTGAGTGTCAGTTAAGGTTATGGTGAAATTAATTCTACTTGCAGAGCCTTGGCAGAGCCCTTATATAGTTGAGGTTACAAGTACAGCAGTGCTGTAAATATAGAAAAGGACCCTTTCTTATAAAATACAAGCAGGGTGACTTTGACAAAGCAGCTCGTGTCCTATATTTCATAAGGGACCAGGAACAAAAAATTAGTGAACAGCAGGTCATGTGGTCTCATGGCCTCCTTCTAACAGATGAAAGTGTATTGCATTCAAAAGGTGAAATTGGGCCTTTCAAGTTTGCATAACACTGATTTGGAACATCATCCATTGCTTTTAACAATTTACAGAAGATTTTGTTGTGGTAATAAGTATTATAATTAGAAAGTTTTGACATTACATTAATTTAATGATTTATTTTTTATTCATGTTCCAGCATAGCCTACTAGCTTCAGGTTTGCTTTTCAAAGTGAGTTGTATTTGACCTTTCACATCACATTAATTATACTAGATGAATACGTTTTCACCATGAGTACTTGTACTCATGGTAACACAATCATGAAGGGCTTTGTTTGCCTTAATCCCCATTTTTCTAAGCTCTCAGTCTCAACTGAATCAATAACACCAATATTAGTGTTACAGAAGGGTTAGTCTGGTCAGCATTTGTTTTTGTTTAGGTGATGGTGAAATTAATTCTACACGTAGAGCCTTTTGGTTTTGAAAATTTAACCAGTCGATGGATATAACCAATCTAGAAAGACAGGAGATCAGTGTACGCTTGGGAAAATAAAAAGTAAAACTTCAATGGCTCTCAGAGGTTGTTGTGGTGGAGCGTACAGCCAATCATGGTTTGAAATTTCAAGTTAAAAAAACTAGCGGCATTCTCTTGCCACAATCCTCAAGAATTAATTTGGTTAATCACATTTTTTTTCCTTTCCTTTTTTAGTGGGAGGCTAGCACAATAGCTTTTTTATAACCGAAGAGAAAATGTTTCAGAGATCTGCTCATTCTGGTCATTCTTTGCAACCAATTTGTAAATTAGAATATAAATTGCCAGTGAAATTATCAATAATTGGTAAGCTCTTAAGGTATATGTGGAAAATAATACATAAACTGTTTCATACAGAAATTGTATCACAATTTCTCAATTAATCCTCCCTTCAGTTGCACTAAGGTTAAACAGCATACATTTGTTCATGTTCATTTCCTTTATAAAAACAGTGGCTATTTCAATAAAGTGGAGCACGGCAGCAATGTTGCAATTTCCTGTAATTTTAGAAGGAAATAGGCATGCTTTGGGGAACATTGTGGTCAGTGAGAATTCACGGAACCATTCCTCTGTTGGATTCTGACTTCGAGCCAAACTGCAATGGCCATGTTGTAGATGTTCAGCACCTGACACAGCAATTATGCCAAACACTAACACAAAGCACTAGATTGAACAGCACACATGACTGCATAAGTTACACATTGCCTGTTTGTTTAGTCCAACCACTTTACACTAGGAGCAGACTGATGATGTTCTTCCTGAATATTGACTCCAACATTCAATCAAAAGTTTTAGAAGAAGATAACAAGGTGTCACTGATGCTGGAGGTCACCACACAAGACTAATTGATTAATTAAATTCATTGACTCTTACGGCTGTATACCTTGTGTTTAACAGACAATGGATGAGATTGCATGATCATATTAGCCCATATTAGACAAAACATTTCTGTTCTCTCTAAACAGTGGATTGAAAACTTGTTTAAATGGGAGCACATTAAGAGTCCAAATGAAGATTTGTGGTTTGGCTTCTTTAATGTGGTAAGCACTCAAACGTTCCCAGCGTTACTTGACACCTGGGCACTTCACACCCCTATAACGGTGATTGTTCCTGCTCTGATCTTCCCAGTTAAAATACACGCAGTCTGATACTATCTGTCGCTGTTCCTGTACATGTGTCCTGTGCTGCAACTACAAGTTTCTCCACAAGCTGAGCAAAACAATTACCAAAGGACAAATAGGAAAATATCATTTAAAAATGAAAACGGCCAAACGCACATACGGATTCTGACTAAGGTGATAAGTACATGCAGAGTCTGAGTCACATAAAAGAGAACTTTCAGCAAAGATGGTCACTCGCTTTTTTGAATACTTCATGTATGCTCCCAAACAGAGTGCAGTCCTACAGAATATTCAATGTCCAATGAAGAAAAAACTGTTTTTACCTCACGCAAATCATTCTCACTCATCCCACTTAGTGGCCGACCTCTCCAAGTTTCAAAGCAACAAGGTTTTTATTGCGTCAGCAGCAGTATTCCAAGCTGTCACTGTCCCCTGCCAGCCATGTGGATCCTAGTCTAAAGTCCCAAATAAATAACATCAAAACAGACCAGAATCCAGTGAAGTGAAGATAGGGAAGATGAAGACTCCCAGGGCAGTGCCAGCAACTTTTCAGCCGTACTTAGACCAGCCAGCAAGACTACTAGATGTCAACAGGGAATATTCCAGTTTCAAATGATATCCAGACAGTGTGAGACCAATTTCCAGAATTAACAACTTCTGAACCCTCCCAAAATGTGCATAAAAATGTGCCCCCATATGTCACCTGGAATAATCCTGCACAGACACATACTGTAGACTAGAAGCTATCTCCATAAAATGCCACCTACTGTACGGTAGGTCAAAAACACACTGTGATTTTGGAGATGGAGATTTAAGTGGATCAAGGTTTTTGGAGGCAAATGTGTTTTATGCTAAATATCATCCTAGCAGGAAAACACCTCTTCTGAATAATTTAAGTCCCTCAAAATTGTAACTGCTGTTACTGGTTTGTATGAACCCTGAAATAGAATAAGTTGAAGAAACCAATATCTTTGTATTACTACTGGTATTATTTATTTGGATGTATAGACTACCTCTGTAGAAAACAGAAAGAAAGAACAGCAAAGTAAGTCATATCGAGGTTGCAAATCTTGGAACTGTGGAAATCATCCTCATTAAACTGTGTAATTGTGTGCATATTCCTTCGTCACTCCAAATGAGACATTAAAATTGCCTGTAAGGACTTTCCAAGTATAAAAATAAGGGGAAAGAGCATTTTATTTCCTCTGTGGTTTTGTGATTCACATTTGTGAATCATTGCTGAATGCCTGGTCTCAAATAATTGTGTAATCATCAAAACGCAGTCTTGGCCAAAACAAAATTAAATAGGTACCCCAGTGTATACCAGATCTTGAAGTCTACATGGCGAGATCAAAGTGGGGTGTAAGGGTTCAGTCAAACAAACAATGGAAGCAAAACAAAATTAGAAATAAATTTTAAAACAATGTCATAGCAGAGCTTCTACAGACCTTAAATGTGGTCACCTGTGACTAAATGCAGACCCGCTTTACCCTGTTATGTGAACAGATTCTAAAATTACATTTATATTTAAACATTTGGTTTGTAAGAATGTGTGTGTGCTTTCTGGATATTTGGTATTTTGTAGCTACTTATAGAAACATTTTCATCTAAATCATTAACAACTTACACAGCATGATTGAGAGTTTTCTGGAATTTGGGTTAATAACCATAAACTTTTGTATGCTCCCTTATATTTTAGATCACATCATATATTCAAAAATATGTGAGAACACAAATTCAAGAATCAATATCTTATTCAACTGCATATCCAAGACCATACAAATAAAACAGGCCATGTCGCACCATCTAGACTTAATTAAGATAAATTAGCAAAATACATAATACTGTACCCAACAGTGTAGCACGGTATCAGAACCTTTTTTGTTCTAGATCAGTGGCAATGACCTGCTTGAACAATGTAATGGAATTATAAAAGCACACATCTCCTTTGTTACACAATATTCTGGATTTTCTATGTACAGAGGGGATGATTATGATAAATTTAGACATCTCTAACTGTCAGTACAAGGGGTACCACCTGCTGAGCTGGCATCCAGCTAAACAGCAAGCAGTACACAAACAAAACCAAAGAGCTATTGATTTTCCTTGCGCGCAGTGATATTATCAAAGGCTGCGAACAGCAGGCTGATCTTTACAAACATACAAACAGCGCTCTACCAGTGAGAGGGAATCAAAATATCACAGGACCTTCCTGGCAGTCTGTCCACCTGGGAGACGTTTTATCAATCAATGTGACCTTCCTCTAGCGTCTGCTCACTTTCTGAATTCAAGAGCTGCTCCCTCGAGCTGCCAGTGTCTGCAGAGGAATGGGGGGGGGGGAAACAGTGGTTTTGCACACACTCGGAAATCAGAGACATTTTTGTTTTTTGCAGAGCAGCTGCTGTGAAATCTGCAATTCTCACCTCTGAATGTTTCAATAACTCCAGCAGGGCACGAGGAAAAATGAACTCTGTTCCCCCGCAACACTCCATATTAAAGAGTCGAGAAAACTTTATGATCACACAAACACATCAGAAACCTCCTCTGTTGTTGACAATGACAGCTGAAATCATTCCTGTCACATATAATTGGAAATAAGTGCTAGTGGCCTTCTGTTCAGCAAACAGACTCCACATTTGTATCAGACGTTTTTATAAAATAAAATGACACCACGATAGCATTTGCTTTTCATATCAACAAGCTATTAAATAATTTTAAAAATATAAATAATATAAACTGGGTACAGGTGGAGGATTGACCTCTATGTTATCTAAAATATTCAACAGATGGCTTTCATCTAATTTATGTTAGTATGCGATAGACATTTAATGTTATTTACAAATTTGCTGTACTTTATTTGATGTGTATTTGACATATCATATTGTTCTTATCAGTTTTATTGGTATTTAAATAGTGTATTCATTCTTAATTCTTGTTATGTAACATGTGAATAAAAAAGAAAACCTACATAGAGATAATGTAAGTTGTCTTTTCGTTTCTGTGCCAGATGTTTGCTTGTAACCAAAATGGGCACAGCTTCAGCATCTGGACACAATTAAAATTTCTCCAGAGGGTCTGTGTTTCACAGCTGGGCCAGCTTTATATCTGACTGACACTCGAGACATGTCGTGCTTGATTTTCTCACTTTAGCTCCTGGAAGTCTTGTTCTTGTTCCTCCTGAGCTATTTACTCCAGTTTACTCTATGTTGTTCCTTTCGTCCACAGTTTTATTTTGCCTTCTTGGCCCTGTTGGTTTCCCAGAAGGAAAAAATATCCGTTGCTATAAAATATCCTTTGTACACACCTGAAGAAACTGTTTCTCCTTTTTATTTTTCTGCATGGAATTAACCTTGAGTTGTTCCTTTAGCCTTAAGGGGACATTTAACCCTAATGTTTCCAGCAATGTTAATTTGCCACAAGGCCTAGCTGTTTTGCTAGATTTGCTGGATTTGCTTATATCACTTACTGTACCTGCTAAAGAGTACATCTCCTTTTTTGTGCTTCATATTACAGGAATTGGGTAGCTGTATTGAACGCAGTTAATTTCTTCTTATTCGGCCTAAAAGCCAAAAAGGACCTTCACTCAGGAGGCAGAACAAGGGCATGTCACAGGGAGTAAAAGCCCTGAGGAGTCTGGGCTGAGCTACAGAACTACAGCACCACGCTGCTGAAAGGAGGTGAAAATTGCTTCTCAAGTACGCTGTGGAAATTAAAGGAGATTTTATGGAGTGCTGAATTAAGTTGTGTCCTTTTTTATCTCCAAAAACCCAAATCCAAGGAGGAGGGGAATGAGTGTGTGTGTGTTAGAAATGTACATTGAGGTGCCCTCCTACAGAAACAGGACAGAGACCATTTGAATTTTCGTGCAGCTTTAAAGTACACTCCTCAGTATGGGATTCACTGAAAAGAAAAGTGAGGCAGCTCTGCCCAGCCACTGAAAAGAAAGTAAAAATGCCACTTTGGTGCTCGTGATACAGGTTTTAGGACACACACCAGTCCACCAGATCTCTCCCCATTGTGCTTTCTCTGCCACCTTTACGGTTCTTTATACACGCCTTCATAGAGCCACAATATGTCCAACCCACCCCAAATAACTTGACAAACTCAAAAACAAAACTCTAGGGTTTAACTAAACAGGGAACCTAACACTGTGATTACACAGTCAGACTGTACCACCTCTGTACACACCGCACAAGGACAAAATTTCCCGGTTTTGTCCTGGAAAAAAGACAAGATGTTCCTTATGGAGTTATAATGTGTAAATGTATGCAGTTGTCTCAGAATGCGTTCTAATGATATAAAACACATTTTACATTTTAATTCAGCACTCCTTTCAATTACAATGTGGTACCACAAAATATTTCTTTTAAAGACGCATATAAATTTGTCACACTCCAACATTAAATTCGACCTTCAAATTGTACTTAAATGCTCCTGAAATCGGTAAAATCTGCTTGATCATGAAGTAAACAGTGATGGAAGTGTGTAATTAACAACAATTAACCACTCAACCTACTATATATAGACCAGATGTCTGGCAGCTTTGAAACTTGGTGAAAAAGTGCTTTTTAATACATAATTACAGATACCGATTATGGCAAAGAAAAAAATGATTTTGCAGATGGAATGCATGCAGATTATACACTCTCAGATGTCCTAATCAATCTTCACCCGAGGGCAGTGCAGAATTCCATTGAAAGGTAAGACAATGATACCACATTCACTCATCTATAGGAATTCAATAGAAAAGATCCTATAGGCATTCGTTCAATCCTCGTTGGGCAACAGGAAATTCTGAGATCATGTTGGAAACAGATACAATATCGATACTTACTGCATAAGGCTGTCTTTTATTAAAGTTTGCCCCACTGAGAGATCATTGACTCATAATCTTCCACTTCTTGAAATAAAACCTGTTGTTTGAGTCAGCAGTATTGAACAAAAACACCCGTGGAGCTTTAAATCAAACATCTTTCCGCCATGAACAGAGTTTGCTGAATTTTTCCATAAAGAGTTAAAAGTATCTGATTTGTCAAAAGCAACTGCCATTTTAACTGAAAGATTATTGTACAGTATGTTCTAATTTTTTGTACTTCGTTTGACAACAAAAGTATTTTTCACTTGCCTCTGGAAGCTTAGATTTCAATATCAAACTTCATAAATGGGACATCAGTGCCAAAAAATATTATAGTTACTGACAATGTTATTTATGTTACATGAAACAATACCTCAGCTCTATTGTGAAAAGTCAGAGCAAGAGCAACATATACTGTATCTTTGTTTTAGTTAAATTAAGATAGGAAAATGATGGAGTGGCTCAGTAGTTAGCATTGCTGCCTCACAGTGCTAGAGCCCTCGGTTCAATTCCTGGGGTACTGTCTGTGTGGAGTTTGTATGTTCACATGGTTTTCCTCTGGGTGACCTTGTCTACTCCAACAGTCCAAAGACAAACTGGTATGTTTGAGTCTGTGTGAGCCCTATGATGGACTGGCATTCTGTCCAGGGTGAATCCTGCCTGGTACCCACTGCTTGCCAGGAGAGTCTCCTGCTCTGCCGTGACCCCAATTGGATAAAGAGGTTAGAAACTGGGTGAATGGATAGAATAATTATCACAATTGACAGTTTAATTAAACAGTGCACTCTAATGATTTCTCTGTTACAAACAAATGCTACAAAAAGGGTGTCACTGCCATAAAAAGAGTGCACTCTTGTCTTGAAGAGAGAAGATTAGAAGGGAATTTAATACATATAATAAAAACCTTGAAAGGTACTGACAATGTCTGATGGATTTCCTTATGCTTAGCAGCAAAATAGAGATCACAGTTGGTATCACAGAGAACAGGAGGTATTTCCTTACACAAAGAGTGGTGGGAGCCTGGAACACATTGGGAAGCGATGTCGTGGGTGGCAACTCCTATGTTCAGGAGAAACAGCTGCATGAGATTCACAGATCAATAAACTAATAGCAGTCAAATAAGATGAATAGTCCCTCATTTGAAACCTTTTTACACTCCAAGGAAAATTCCTGTATAAGGTTTTATTATTTGTAATTTCCTCTGAAGTTTCATTTTTATCACATGCCTTTTGCTTTCTTTCATCTTTCTCGTCATCTCTATTAATGTCACATCAAGAAACTCCCCACATAGCCTGTATTAATGGCACTGCTGAATTACTGGCTAACCTCTGATGTGTTGCAGTGTTCTCTGTGCCCCCGTAAAAATTTGCAGAACAAAGATATGGGAGGTGCTGTAGTTTTATTGCTAATATCTTTCTTTCTCATTCTGTCTTCTTTCTGTCTCTCAAATACAATAAAAGCCAAGTTATATAGGACATTACATTTTTTTGCAAGTCGCTGTGATTAATTTCACAGCCTGAACTGATTCTAAAGGCAATCTTTAAAAACAAAAACAAAATAAGGCACACTATGTCAGAACCCAAAAAAAAGATTCTAGGATATTATCAAACCTTACAGTCACGGCAAACAGCAGTTTATCTTCGATTGCGACTGAACTGTTGACTCAGGGGGAGCGCTCAGGATTGACGGGGTGTCTGCAGAGAGACAAATCCGGCAGGAAAACGCCAATGCAACAGCAGTGACAGGCCGCTCTGCGGAGTCAGGAGACGGCAGGACTCGGGGACTGTGAGCGCAGAAACCCCTCAGAGACATGACCTGCAGACAGCCGGGAGAGATCTCTGTCTCCTTTGCGGTCCTTTTAAATCTTCAATAGCCTTATAAAGTTATTTTCTTCCTGCTATTTTAATAAGTAACTTTAATTTAAAAAAAAACTTACATTCAATTTGAACCACTCCTTCGCGTGTATATTATATACATATACAAATACATTCATATACAGTACAGAAAAAAATACAGTATGTGTGTGAATGCACATGGTTTTACTATGGCTTCAGTGGGAAGCGAAGCCGTAGGGGGCTCATACCTTGTTCTCAGTCAAGAGCAAAACCAGCTGAACCTTAAAAGTGTCACACTCGAGGAGCCCGTAAAGGTAAGGCTGTGAAATTAATCATTCCTTCAACCTAATTTTCCGCAAATGTGTCAGACTTTTAGGTGGCATACGGAGGCCTCAGCGGCAGTATGACTGGAATGATCAAATAAGTAAAAAGAAGAAAGAAAAAAACATATCGTTTTCAAGTTGATTGTTCCCAGTTAATCTGTATATGCGTTATTAATGACTCCCCTACAGGGAAAATGCTTCGTTTAAGCATGGCAAAAGCTCCCTTACAGTTCTACTCACGAGATGCACAAACCTTGTCGACTTTTTTATTTTTCTGTTATCAGAGTAATAGTCATTATGGTGTATCCCCCCCCCCCCCCCCCCCCATCTATTCCTATTCGACTTTAGTCTGATTTTCTGTTTGGTTTTGCAGAGACAACAGCAGTATCAGGTGATAGAACGGCACCATCTATACGGAGCCAATGTTTCCTCTGCCGTCTGTTCACTTCCTTTCCTACAGTAATTCTACTTCTTGTCCGATATCGCCATGCACTTTTTATCCCCCTTTGAGGCAGTGTGGTCTATTACGCGTGGTCGCTGCTTTGCGTTACTGTTCAAACCTTGCCAGGAGGATCAGGGCTCAGTTCTGGCCTGTGGTGGAGTCTGAATGTTTCTTCCGTGTTCATTTAAAAACAGTCAAGTTCTCTGGCTCCCACCCACCTCCCAGAGACATACTGGCTGGCTTTCATTAGGTTTTTGCAAATTGCGTCCACCAAAGTTTGATTCTCAGATCCCATGAGGAAGGTTATTGGGCTCCCCACCTCATTAGTTATCCAAGGGTGGATCAGCTTTGCCCATAACCAACTGCATATAGTGTAACAATATGACAAACATAACTGGGATATGGTATATACTTAAAAATGCTGATACTTCAGATGTTCACACAAGATGTATGGTACCCAGGTACCTCAGACAAGGAGATACAAATGCAATAATAAGAGCGAAGGAACACAAGGTTGTGCATGGTGTTGCCATTAGCAGCTGCTAATGGTATCCAAATGTCCAAGCAGTGATGTCATGGAGAAATTCAGAGATGGGGGAGGGTTCTTTGGGAGTTTAAATTAATGAGTGTAATCAGAGGCAAACAGGGAAAGAGCCACGGCCAATTAATATAAACAGGCTACCAGTCGACGGCAAATTTCTGTTGAGATGCAGCTCAGCTGTAGTCAACAGCAGATGCCCTCTAGGACGCCAAGGGGGGTTCGGCACATCAGAAGAATGAGAAGGCATATAACAGCAAAGACATCGTGCCAAATGCAGACTGACAGATTTTTGGCAGGCTTTGATGGCAAGATGATTTTCCATTTTATAGTTCTGATGAGGTGTCATTTCAACTGGCTGGTAAATTCTAAAACCTTCACCATGCAGAATTCCACAGCCACTGAAAGAGGCAGGGCACCAGGAAATATTCAAAACCCAAAGGGGGTGATTTAGTGAGAGATTTTTTTTAAAAAGTCACAGGAATGCCGAACGTAGGTTCTGGGTCTAAAATGTTAAATCAGTCATAGAGTTCTCTTTTGAATTTGCTCACTTTTCTCTGGTGAGCAAGTCATTTGATTGTTTTGCTAGATTTGCATCTTTTTTTTTCTCTTGTTGTTATTTGCAGTCTGAGTACCATACACACAAAAAAACGTTATTCTTACAGGGAGATGCAAAGCCATTAAGACATATTTGTTAAATTAACGTACATTTTTCCTCTCAGTTTGGGCGTATGTTTTTTCAAAAGCAGTCTCCATGCTGTTCACTATTACAGTTTAACTAAGCACACAGAGAGTTCAACATTAGTTGGAGTGACCGACAAGAGCTTTAGCAGGATTCAGCCATCTTGAACTAAACTGTTTTTCTCTCAGAACATGTGTTGTTAATCCTACAGCAATATATTGGTTATACACTCAATGCAAGCTTCATGTGTTTTTATAGACATCAAAACATAATTGTGATTTGGAACAAAGTAATAATTTTAAATGGGATATAAATGTGATATAAAGTAAATGATTTTAAACAGGAATTGATTGGTGTCTCAGTAAATATTATAATATGAAAATGAGAGTATCCCTGTTCCTGTTGGTGAATATGCTGAAAATGAATAAGCATACATTCATACTAGGGCACTAAAATACAACCTGAGCAATTAAACCAGTGCTTCTTGGTGTATACTGTATATATACTTGGTTTTGTGGGTTAAAACAGCAAAAATAAATTGTTAAATAAATATGATAATTTATTTAGCCTCTGTTCTTGAATTTATATACTCATTGAACTCTGATTTTCCAAAATATCCATTGCGCATCTCCCAATACTCTGATGGACTGAATATAATTGTTAACATATTAACAATGGATACATACTGTACAGTAGAGTTCAAATTAATCTAAATTAAATTACGCTAATGAGGCATTTCAATGAAATGAGAATGAATGTTGCCTTTTAAAAAGGTGGTGTGCAGTTTGCTTTTTGTCTAGCTTGATTATGAGTTAAATAATGATCTGAAAAGAAATTTCAAAAGGATTAAAGATTAAGTTAAACCTCTTCTAATTACGTTTAATACATTTCTTAAAGGAAGAGATTTGATCAAGGCTAATGGAGTGGAAAACAGAACTGAACACCACGAAAAGGGGAGGATTGAATATAAAAAGTAAAGCAAGCTTTTAAAACTAAGGAAATGGGACTTTTACAAAAGAATAGCAAATAAATCTTATAAGAAAGGTTGAAATCACCCCCGCGCAAAAAAAGGGTCACATTGAACTTCTTAGTATTTTACATCTTAAGATTAGATGTGAACATGTATGAAAAAAGTTATAAATGAGAGGTGGCCACGAGACCCATCTAGCCTGTTTGGTACAGTAGTTAACATTTAATAACAGGATCTCATCCAGCCATTTCTTGAAAGCAACCAGGATATCAACTTTAACAGCATGGCTGGGCAGCTTGTTTCATACTCCCACCACCCTTTGGGTAAAAAATAATTGCCTCTCAACACAGAGCAAAGATGCCCATTTGGAGAGCAGGTTGAGCCTTCATCACCCAGATGTGTCAGATTCAAACCTGGGTTGTGGCATTATTTAACTGGCACCAGAATTGCCAAGATGGCACCACACAGTTCGCTAAGTGCTGTGCAAGTGTACATAGGTTTGAGACCGCTAAAATAAAAGTCACTCTCTGGGCTCTGGAGAGCCTTTGGTGCTGTCATGGGGAATCTCAAATCACCTCTGGTTCTGTGTACTTAGCCAGTATAGGTGCAGAAGAGCTCACAGGGTGCGTGGGGTGAAGTGTCCAAGCTCTTTGGCTACTAATGATGGCAGTTGGGAGAAACCAGTGAGAAGCTGGGAGGATGTTAAAAAATACTTAGCAGCATATCAATTTTTATCTGAAAATAACAGATGCTTTTGTTAAAGACATTTCATTGCAAGCAACTACTGCTGCACAGTGTATTGTTGTGAATTTGATAAATTAACTTTGATTTGATTTGATTTTGATTTGATTTGTTAATCCTGAAGATCCATCTGTTATTAGAAAATTGCTTATTTCTGATAAAGATCACAGGAACCCGGAGCCGATCCCAGATGTGTAAGGCAGCAGATGGAATTGGGACACTGACTAACCCAGCCGGCATGTCTTTGGGAGGCAGAAGGAAACTAGAACAGCTGGAGGAAGCTTGAATGAATCACGTGCAAACTCCGCACAGATGGAGCCCCAGGCCAGAATCGAACCCAGGACTGAGACGAGGCAGCTCTAACTGCTCATCTATGGTGCGGTCCAATCCTCAAATCATTTCAAAAAGCTTTGCAGTTCTCGTGCTTTCGATACAATTTTATATTTTAGTTTGGTGATTTAAGGGGAGACATATTATGAACTCTGAAAACACACAGAATCAACGTATTCAAGTGTTTTAAAGACATTGTAAGTGATAATGTATTAAAAGTGACATTTCACCTTTAATACATTATCAATGACTACTAAAGCACTTGATTCGCTTTCTTGCTTTGTTCATATGGCTAAAGAAGTGAAATGGCCTCACCGGAACAGATAGGCAAGTTTATTTCTTAGAGGGTAATACAATAGATCACAACATTTTTAATCAAAATAAATTAAAATGATAAGAGAACAAAATAATATTTTCATTTTTCTTTCCTTAATAATAACCTTCTTATTAAAATGTGTCTCCCTGAAGAATATTAGATAACTAGCATAGAGCATTTCATGACACAGATTGGAAAAGTCAAAACACTAGTGGAATCAGTGGGAATGTGGGAATCCCTTTGTTAAATAGTTAATTGAGGTCTACACATGAGGGCTGGGGTCTTGTAACATTAACTCTCTCTCGAGCTTTCATTCCAAGACATATAATTATAACTACCGCAAATGTTAAATGTAATAAAGTGTGTTGTAGAAATATCTGGTCTGCAAAAACAACATTTTAAATCCATGAAGATGTTTTTAACCCTGTTATGCTGTCATTTGAAACACAGTAGAACTGGAGAAGGAGAAAATGAAGAGCAGGAAATGCTAGAAAATGTACCACATCTCTCAAAAATAATATAAATGCAATGTAAAATAATTAAATGTCTTTACCAATTGCAGTCGTACACCTTATTCTTTTTAAGATGTGTGTGCTGGGCCTCAAATGGATTACTACAATGACAGGAGTATGGAGTTCCCCTCAGAAAGAAGATCACCTTCGATGGATGAAAGGAAGTTCAGGATAGCTGTGTTCTGTGTGCCCTCAAGAGGCATAAACAGTAACTGCAGCTGATGGCGATTTTCTTCTCCTTCTTATTTTAAATGGAAACTAATGCTTAGTGAAAAATCAGAAATTCTTCTACTTTTTATCACGGAATTAACCTTTACCTGTTCCTAATTTTCACAAAGCTGTTAACAAATCGCACCATGACACAGTTCCCCTTTGAACCTCTCTTAAGCATTTCATTCTTCATCATAAAATCTGATGCATTCTTCTTCAGATTCAGATTTCATTTAGGGGTTTATTTTCACTTCTTACATGTGTTTGTCAATACAGGGCGATTTGCACTGAAATGCAACTGGAATTATTATTTTAAAACACGGAGATTCTTTCCAATTAATCCCCCAGATATATCCCATCAGAAATGATGCTACTTCCAAATCAGTAGATAGAAATGCAAGGCAATACATTGCTGATTCTATATGCATTTTATTATTAACCATCCTGTATCCAAGATTCCAATCAGTATTTTCACTGATTAGGTCATTATGTCAGTCAGAGTGATTTATTCTAGCCTGTAAATTACTTTGTGTCAGAAAGACTCCGGCTTCGTATACTACAAACAGATCAAAATCTCTCTCATTTTGCTCAAATTTAATTCAAGTCCCTTTTTATTCTGCCTGCACACACCACCGCACTTCTCCCATTCCACAAAACTTTCCACCATTTTTCATCTTCACTGTTTTATGTGGAAGATGGTAAATAACAGACAATTTGGGTTTCCTAGAAAAAGTCCCATACTATAGATTGACCACAGTCTACAACAGCTACCACTACAGGCTGCTTCATAATTACTGACAGCCCAACATGACAGGTACTTTGAAACTGATGGATTTCCTACACACTGGTATCCTGCCCAGGCTGAAATCCTGCCTTAGGCTCTGTACTCCCAAGGTAAGCTCCATGTTGCCGCAATGCTTGCCAGAAATAAGTGGATTTCTGATAGGATTGATAAATTGGATTAGTGAATGGATAGAGATTCCTACAGAATCTGTACAAGGGTACCTAAAGCAGCAATGGTCATATATTGCTCTTGCGCCACCAAGTGGTATGTTGGTGCCTCAGATTTGTTCCAAGCTTCTTTTCCCCCTTCTTTCATACTGCGGCTTTTAATTAAAATAAAAAGCCGGGAAAATCTATCCATCCATTTTCTAACTATTTTATCCAATACAGGGTCACAGGGGACCTGGAGCCAATTCCAGCAAGCAACGGGCACAAGGCAGGGTACCCCTGGATGGGACACCAGTGCAGGCCACACACAGACACACCATTTAACCTATCAGTATGTCGTTGGACCGTGGGAGGAAACTGGAGCACCCAACACATGCGAACACGGGGAGAACATACAAACCCCACTCAGACAGCACCCCAACAAACCCAGAACCCCAGAGCTGGGAGGCAGCAAGGCTAACCACTGCGCCACTGTGTAACCCAACTGGTAGAATAATTAGGAAAACTAAAATTGTTTTGTTATTGTAAAAAAGTTGGAATTCTCTTGCATACCCAAACGTACATGTATTTGCTATCATTCCAAATTACACACATACTAAACAATAAAGCCGCTTTTTGACAACTCAGTGTGGTAAATTTACTGCAGGAATGTGCACCTTACCCTTGGTTTTATTGCGATTTGACCAAACCACAGGAAAAATTAAGGATCTGCGCCTGTGGCTGGAAAGTTGCTGGTTCAAATCCCGTGGCCGGCAGAGGAATCCTACTCCGTTGGGCCCCTGAGCAAGGCCCTTAACCCCAGCTGCTCCAGGGGCACCATATAAATGGCTGACCCTGCATTCTGACCCCAAGCTTCTCTCTCCCCACGTGTGTGTCTAATGGAGAGCAAGCTGGGGTATGTGAAAAGACAAATTCCTAATGCAAGAAATTGTATATGGCCAATAAAGTGATCTTATCTTGGATGCTTTGTGTTTGAAAGTGCAATATTAAATATCACATTCGGGTAATCCAAGCTTAGAGCCAGCACCACAAAGCCCTGGCCTGGGTCAAAGTGCTCTGGCAGACCTAATGGAGATAACCAGCGAAGTGCCTGAGTTAATACTTCACATGCATAAATTCATAGAAATGCACACACAGGTCACAAGAATATAAACGACTCCACAAAAAAATCTATTATTGCCCTTCAAATCTTTAAAAAGACGCTGTAGCTAAGAGATTTTGCTGGTACTGAATGGGATAGAGATTGGAATCCGGTAATGAGAGGGTTAAAATTAGAGAGGAATTCTTTATGAAAACCATACTGTTCCATTAAAAAAAAAAGAAGTCACAAAGATCCGCAGACGCCAATGAGCAGTATTTTTGAACCTGTGCGTCATACTTGAAAACCAAGCCAAACCACTTATTAAACTAAGGGAAGCCAAGTGCCATAAAGATGGTATTGGAGCAGCTTGTTATTTTTCTTTCTTGAGATGAACAGGAAAAGATCAATGGCTGTGGTAGTTAATTTTGCCACAGAGATGGCAGAGCGAGGGCTGGGAGACCAGCCTGGAGAAAAGATATGAAAGACTCCAGGGCCTTTTGAAGAAAAAGCCAAGAATAATTTCCCACATGTAACATGTCGCACCAAAACCGCAGGCTGGCTGCTGAGATGTACATACTGCACACAGTCATGGGGACCTGCCCTTGTGTGCCTTTATACAGAGTGGCAAAGCAGTTTATTAAGCCTTAGTAAATGAGTTTTATTAGCCATAAAAAAGAAACAATTTGAAGAAAAAAAAATTCTTCCAGTGGCTGGGTAAAATTAAGTTGGAAAATGTGCGGTAAGGGTTTTGGGAACATTGTTCAAATTTCTCTAAAGAACAAACGTCTTGTTATTAATGATGGAATATTACAAATGAAACATCTGGGTTTAACCTGCAAACATGATGATGCCTTTATCTAAAGCAACTTACATTCGTACCCATTTATACAAAAAGATGATTCAGTGGAATAATTCAGGTGAAATATCTTGCTTGAGGGTACAAGAACAGTATCTCAGCAGGAATTTGAACCCACAGCGTTCCAGTTACAAGTCCAAGACCATAAGAACTTCTCCACAATGATTAAAGATTGACAGTACTGGGAGGGTTCTCACTGCTGTTTTCATCTTTGGAACTTAATTTCACTGAACTTTATTAGTGAGGCAAACTGGGAGTAAATCTCTAACAGAGACTCTCTTAATCCCTCATTTGGTCTTTATTTTCATCTTTAAGACCTGTGATGAGTTGAATGAAGGGTAATTTTATCCTGTATAGATCAATACTGATTATGACCAAACGTAAAAATGAAAAGTAAATCACTGACAGGGGTGTTATAGGAATTTAGCATAAAGCTCCCACAACCCCTCAAGGCTAATCTTTCATTAACTCTTCCCAACACTAGACTGCCACGTCATCACACCGCAGAACGAGCCTTCTTTTCAGTTCAGTTCATCACTGTAAGGTATTTCAGGGTCAGCAAATCTTACTACACTGTAACCTAATGTTTCCCTCACTCATTGTGCTAATGCAAATTCTTCCCCAGTGGTTTGTTCCACAGCTTGCAGTTTTCATTTTTCAACTGCTTACCCAGGCTTAGAAACGAATTGCGATTGTTCAGGTCGTCCCTGTGACTCAGGACAACACGTTCAAAATGTCAGCTTGCCCCCAGCATGTCTTCTGACACGACAGGTGTTCTGGAAGCGAAGAAAGCCTGTAGAGGATTTCAACACCATATTTCCCCACCACATGCCATTTCCTCGAGCAGTTTGCAAATCCCTCTCGGATATCCTGGCCTCACATGTTCTGCATGAGGAGCACCAACTGAGGCCTTCAAACAGACGTTTCAGGGTCCCTCAATGCAGACTGAACAAAATGAGGAATTCCTTTATCCCACATTCAAACAAACTGCTCAATAAATGTGTTCACTATAAAGGAGTATTGGTTTATGGGCAAGTGTAATTACTGGTTATGTGCAAAGTGAAGGGGAATAGTGCAATTTTAGGGTCATAGGGTGATTGCGGGGCAATAAACTCGTAGGTTTGGTAAGCTGTGTGGATTCCTGAAGAAGTGGTGCAGCATGACTATGTCCAGTACGTGTTGATGTCTTTTATGTAATGCTATATTTATTTTTCATGTGATGTTTATTTGTACTGCTTGTAAAACACAGTGGTTTGGATGCCAAAACAACTTTCTGAGGAATCAGACAAAGTATTATCGTATCGTAGTCCATTTCAGGGCAATAGAAGAAAAAAACAAAATCTCAATCTCATCTGTCCTACCTGCCAAGACGGAGAGGAACATCAAATTGTAACATCCCATGGAGCCAGAGGAGCAGGAACCAATGACAGATGAGCTACTCTTTGGCTGTCCCAGAAGCGCAAAGAGCGAGGATGAGCTGAAAGTACAGGGCAGCAGTGTGGAGCACTGGACAGGGTTCTGGATTCATAACTAAAAGATTAGGGGCTCAAATCCCAGGTGGGAAACTGCTTTTGTACCTGTTCATTCAAGAATTCACTGTGCAGTTAAGCAAAGGCTTGAAATGAGTTTTAATTTGCGATGAAAAAGGTCATTTCTATAGAAACCCAAAGGAGAGACACAGGGTGTATTTCTCATGCTATGAGTCATAATGCTCTAAATCCAAGTATTTCTGCAGGAAGCTTTAGAGTCTGAGAATAACTTCGGTCACCCTTTGTTACCATGAAAGGGTGTCTAGAAGTGACATTGCATATGGATTATAATTATATTAAATACTTCTGCACATGGCTCAATGGCCATATTTGATAATGCGTGATAATGCTAACCTTGCCTTTCAGTTGTTTATGATATCTCACATACAACATACATGTCGGTTACTTAAAATGCGCTCAGGCCATTGTCAGGAATGAACCCAGGTCAGGTCAGATTCTACACTCCCTTGTGCTTCACCTGAATTGATCCAGTAAAACATCCAGCTGTTTACATTAGTGCAAAAGTAAGCTACTCTGTATAAAAGTGGCAATAAACAAGTGGTAAGTATTGCTATTTGCTCCAAATATACAGTCAAGATTATATGACCCATAAGTTGCTAATATTCGCCGAATAGCAATGTACAACATTCATCTGATGGATTTTTACCAAAGGAGAAAACAACGGTGCATGATCAAAAATACTCATTACTGACACAAATTTGAGATTGTCAGAGTATATGAATACTCTTTTCTCTTCCAGAAATCTTTTATTGTTTCCACTTGTAAGAATTACTTCATGGACATTCATCACAACTGTCAAATGGACCCCAATAAACCCTGTATATTATTACAAACCCTGGAAATTATGCAAAATGTAATGACACAGACTCCATTACCTCATTTCCAGCTGATTCTCTGACCGGAGCTGATCAAGTAAAGGCAATTACAATGCCACAAAAACCGCACGGCCCTTTTGCTAAAGAAAACATGGAAATGACTCTGTTTAACATCAAATATTTATTTTCTAACTGAAATGTTATATATTGGCATAACGCATGACAAACAGGTAGCCAATATACAGTATATGTGTGTATGTACCAAAACCAGTGCAAGGCAGCAAACCAGCATAGAATGTAGCATCCTGCATATGTTTTTAACATATTCTTAAAATTAAATTTGCCACTTTGTGTGGCATATTCAGGACTTCTTTGAACTGCAAAAAACAATCAGTTTCAGAACAGTGATATTAAACTAGAACTAGTGAGAACAAAATCGAAAAACCAAATTTTCTTCCTCCCTTTGGTTTCCTTTTAAATCTCTTCTCCAAAAGATAAATCTCGATATAAAATGCGTTTCTCTAATCTGTAGCCTTGCTGAAGTGTCCACAGTGTCAGCCATCCTACAGGGATGAAAGGGAGAAAAAAAAAGGTTCACCCACAGAGGAGCTGCAGATCACTGTGCTCATAGGTCACCGTTGGCAACATAGCTTGCCCTCCGCTTTCGAGCCCGTCCTTCCCTAGAATTTTCAAGTTCACAAATTTAATTTTCCAGCTGTTGTCCATGGGAGCTCGGATAAGGCCGAAAACCTGCTCAAAAATTCCCAGGCAGGAGCGATGCCGGTGGATGGTCCCGGCCACCGCGACTACCACCAGTCCGTGAGGCGAAGCGACCCACTTGAGGCCTTGGGGCTCTAGGTTCGGGCTGAGCAATAGCTGTTCCTCCCTGGCCAGCGCCAGCAGACGCAGGCTGGTCAGCTGTGCCCCCTGGTACTCCTCCTCCTGCTGTTCGCTCGTGCTGTAGCAGAACTTCAGCCTGGCGTCCTCCCAGAAGTGCTGTGGGCCCCAGTCTGACAATGTTTGCCCCAGCGTGGGATTCTGGGAGTTCAGGAGCTGGAAGAACCACTGGCAGAACTGCTTGGCCAGCACCTGGTAATCGCCGGCCGTCATCTGCTCTGCCTTCGAGGATGTGGCCTCATCTTCCACCCGGACCCTGGAGGGCTAGTGCAAAACAGAACAACAAAATCACAGCACAATCCAGAGCTCCAGTTCTTGAAAGCATTAATATACAAAAGTAAACGAGTATAAATTTGGCACAGCCCAAATTGCTAGTTGTTTTGTGCTTGATCCTAAACTATTCCTCTTACATTGAGAGTTTTCTTTTAAAGGAAGTTGCACCAGTACTCACCACTAGGTGGCAAAGAAGGGGAAAAAATAGAATGATACACAATGGAAATAATTGGAAATAATCTTGGACAGCACATTGGCACAATGGTTAGCATTGCAGCCTTACACAACTGGGTTCAACCACAGATGTGGTGTGCTATCTGTGTGCAGCTTGTATACTCTCCCCATTTTCATGTGGGTTTCCTCTGACAGTCCTTTTTTTGTCTCCTGAGAAAATTAGCCAATCTGTGCATGTGTGTGTCTGTGTCTGCTCTGTGATGAACAAGCATCTCAGCCAGGTTGTACCATGCCTTGCGCCCATTGCTTGCCAGGATAGGCTCTGGTTCCCCTGCAACCCTAAACTGGAAGAAGTGGTCAAAAAATGTATGGATGAAAAATAATATAATAAAATAACTTTCACAAACAGCACAGGCTCAGGATTTCCATTTTATGCCACAAACAAATTACACTGTTGTTGGGTAATTCAATGTAGCTCCCAGCTACATCTCTTGATAATGCCTACTATTAACACTTTGTGATGGTATCAGCTTCTTAAACTGGGCTTTACAGTCATGTGTTTAGATACACATGAGTATAAACATGATGGACACATATGGCCTCCTCTTATTTGTAACATTTTTATGCTTTCAGAAGTGCTCCAAACTAGTACAGGCAAGAAATCTATAAGAGGAGAGGCCCACTGATTTATAATTACATTACAGGCCAGATTATCCCATAATTCCATTTTCTTTCCCATAGTTCACCTCAATAGGGCCACTTGTGAAGCCTGCTGTGCAAAGGTCAGTGTAACTGAAAACACAGACAACTACACGAGGATGTTCCTGGTGAGTTGGCCAAGGAAAACAGAAAATGTGTTTTGGTTTCTCAAATTGCTCTGAGACAGAAGAACAGGGAAAACAGCAGTACCAAGAAGGGCAGAATTCTAGATTTCTGACTCCATTTGCCAAACAGTTCTTTTCTTTTGTTTCATTGACCAAAGTGTTCTTAATGCTGCACACTAGGCCACATTTACTCTGACATCTAACATCTAGGATAACAGTGAGCAATGCATTCTTGCATTTTCTAAGGCTGTGGTTATTTTATCATCAGCCATGTTAAATGGTTGGAAAAACATGTTCATTGTTTTTTCTGGGTCGGATGTTTATTTATTGAAAAATGCACCACATCTATCACCATAGAGACTAGCTTATAGCTATAGCTTATAGTGAGGCCCCTGCCAGGGTCCCTACAGACTTCTTTAGCAGCCCCTATAAATGCCCTTTCTTTCTTCTATCATATGGGGCTTTGATGTGGGTTTGTATTGGTGCCTTCTCACTATAACGTGAAGGTCAGGCCATGCCCAGGTACTGGCAAGGTCAGGGCAGGCGTATGTTACTTTATATAGCAATTATCCCAGCCCGGTTTCAACAAGACTTCAATAACCATGATAGAGCAATGGTAAAAAGGGCCTCGATTTTATGATTAGCAACTGTAGAACTTGTAAGGAAATATCCAAATGGTTTAAATTATTCAATTTAACCAATTGTCTGTTCAGTCTGAAACGCAACCGAAAAACGGTCCCTAAGTATCACGCCATTCCGTATGACACAATGACCTTTGATCCAGCATATAAACTGGACAGTACACATCCAACTCTCGTAAAATACTGTGCTAACAACTGCTAACTGTGAAGCACCTCAGCAGTCGCGTCGTCGGAGCGCCAATACTCCAAGGTCCTCTTAATCAGCAGGTGCTTCTCCGCCGCCGGCGACACGACGACACCTTCCTTTACTAGGTAGGAGAAGATGACGTCCCTTTGCACCTTTTTTCGTTTCAGCAGCTCCTCGGCATTTTGGCTGTAGATCAGGATGGCCTGCTGAGCTTCTGAAAAATCAGCAGGAGACATTTTTTCACGTCCCTAGAACTCGGGACCGACAAATCTAGCGGGCGCGCCATTCTCGCGAAATGGCGTGGCATTGCAGTAACGTCCAAGGATCACATTCGGGGTGAAAAACACTAAGTGGACTTAAATGTTCAACAAATACTACAAAGCTGCAAAGTGACGCGAAGCTGTGGGATCACAGGATACGCTAATAACCCATTGAAAATGAAAATTCCTCACCTTCTATATTCTCCACTGCAATCCTTCTGTTGGTAACGGTATCATTCAGAGCTAATAAATCTGCTTCCGACAGAGACTTCAGTATTTTCGAACAACCTTCCTTTTCTTTTTCAGACAACCCCGACATCTCCTTCCAATCCTAATAAACACATCGAAAACGAAAACACACCTCCTTCCTTTCCTTTGCAAACTCGACTCCACCGACTTCTCTGTTCCGTCCAGAAACAAAGCGCCTAACCTAAAGTTCCTCATGTGCGTCACAGCGACAAACTTCCCAGGCTCGGAAATTAAACAAACCACCACCTTTCAGTTAGATTATCAAATAATTTTCTATATCAGTGTTTCAGAATATTTTATTCACGACTTTTATGGAGATTTATGGACTAACTGTTCTTTTAAGGTTTTGCAGCACAAAAAATTAAATTATTAGTAATAGGTTTTTAATCTATACCACTTGATTCTAGCTATAAACATTAACCCCTATATCTATTTTTCCCCAACCATTTGTTAAATCATTAAATATAGATGTAACTTAACTGCGATTCATTCAATAAGATTTGTACTGCCCTGACCTTATCTTTAAAAAAAAAAAGACTGAAGAAAGCCATGTGTTTGGAAACGGTGATCGAGATTTCGGTAACTTCCATTTTAATATTTTGGAACAAATTAAGGAAATTGATTCATTTAAATAAAATACGGCTTTAATAATATAGATACACATACTTTTCGTACTGTGCCAAAAAGCAGAGCAATATGTTTGATTTTTTTAATTCATTTTTCCACCTCTGCCCAGAATTATTGAAAAAAGCGTCAGTTTTGGAGTGTCTAAAAGTCGGACTCTAGTAACAAGCATTCTTCAGATTAAGTGTGTGAAAATGTCATGATGAAAGGCGCTAGGACCTCACAAGACTCCCAAGCCACGCAGTCTTCTGCAGGAACTGCAATGTATGAAGAAGTATCTGATGTACGTACATCGATGCGGAGCGCAGCCTTGGGACAGGTAAGTACAGAAGCTTTATTAAACGTGCAGAAACGACCATAAATGTCACTGTCTATATTCTCGTAGAGAAACTGTCGATTCCAGTGCGCCAACAGCTGACGGGAAACGCAACTATTCTGGTAGTTAACGGAATCTGCCCTGGTCGCTGTTCACGCTTGGTGAATTTAGACTGTGCTGTCCGCAGATAACGATGCGCTAATCCAAAATATGGACATAGATGTAGATGCGAATTTATACCCCCGTTGAAATCGTACATACACGTTGTTAATAAATGAATTGCTGATGAAGCTGTGCCTTGGCTAGGTCGTCAGTTGTTCTATGTATGGTAATACAAGGTCAAGTGCATATGAAAAGTATATGTGTGCGTACTGGCACACAATGCGGGTAACAGAAGCCCGGCTTATACTACAAAGCGGCTTAAATTACTTCAAGACGAATGTTTCGCTTTTAATTGACCTTCCCTTTGTAACAAGTTATTTAAGTTTACAGTTAGTTACACCGTTGGGAGTAATCGGTAAAGTAAAACACCTGAAACAGATGGTGGTTTTGTTTAAAAGATGTGGCTCATCTTGGCATTGAATATCAGCTGACTCAGCTCTTGTGTTCCACTAAGTGCTGGGGATGGCAGGGAACAGGTTTTTATCTAATTATCTTATTGTTGATGTTATCATCGATTAAAACCACACAAATGAGAAACTACCTAACTGATCTAGGCGTATGTTGCATTCATTTGAAATGTTAGTGTTATATGAACTCTAAAGCTAGTATTATAAATGACAAAGCATTTTTCCCAACTCAAACAACAAGAAAGTTGTTCACAGCTGAACATTGATTGCAATACCTTGTTCTTAGGAGTCCTGAGTGGTTCTTTATTTTTTTAAATCTGGAAATGTGGAAATTATTAACACAGAGGCTAATCAAAAAGGGACCAATCTGTAAAGCATCTGCATTATGGCCTGTTAGTTATATTAATGTCTTCTATACAGTATATTATTCAACTGACTTAATCTGCGTTGCACTGGTGACTATCCAGGGTGTATCCTTCCTTGGTCACCCGCAGCCCTGTACTGGATAAAACTGTAGGAAATAGATAGATAGAGCTGTCTCAGCTTTTAACAATTCTGTTTACTTCTTAAGAAAGAAGTAATACTGAAGGCAACATTGTAAGGGCGCAGTGCTGACCTGGAGAACACCACGTTGGTTGGACAGGCTAAGGAATCCTCTTGCTGTGTATAGTGAAGGAGGCTGGCAGGCAACAGCAAGAGACTTGCAGAGCAGGGGGTGATGGACAGGTCAGGGAATGCACGATACAACTGAGCAGATCAAAACAGAGAAGCCGTGTAGCCAGGCAGGTCAGGTTGGTTGTGAGGACAGCACTACCGGACATGTTTCAGGTAGAAGAGAGACAGGATCTGGCTGGCTGTCAGGTTCTGTCTTGAAATTGGCATCAAGGCATCAACTGTCTCAGGCAAGGTACTGAGAGTTTCACTGGCAGGCTGGTTAGTGTGAGGAGCATTTCCAAATGTGAGTAGGAAGTATCCTGGAGCCGAAGAGGTAATTTCCCGTTAAGGGGGGCAGTTGGCCCGGACAGCCCTCCCGAGTCGTGTTCTCGGAAGGCAACAGAAGGTGTTTGACTTCGTTTGTGATCGTTGTGATCCTGTGAGACCAGGGTCGGAAAGATTAGGATCGACTGGGCGAAAAAAAATGAAAAAACTTGTCTGAATTCAAGTCTTGTAGTTCTGATACTACAATATATTCGCTTCTCTTAGTGTCCTGATATAAGAACAGAAGAAACATTACGACCAAGAAGAAGCCATTGGGCTTATGTAGCCCATTAACAAGTTAGCAGCTAGCTTATTGGAGGATCTCTTCCAGCCATTTATTGAAAGATACCAGGTTATGAATTTCAACAGCATGCTTCAGTAGCATGTTCCATACTCCCACACCATCTTGTTTAAGGAAGTGCCTCCTGCTGTCAGTTTTAAATGAACTTCCCTTTAGTTTTCACCTCTGTGCTCTGGTTTGTGTTTCAGTGTTGATTCTGAGCTTTATGGTATATAGCGTCTTTCATGGTACATCATCTGAAGGCACTGTGCAATAAAAGCGTCAAACAGAAGAGACAGATGCATCCATCAATTTCCTATCTGCTTTATCCAAAACAGGGCTATAGGGGACCTGAAGCTTAACCTGGCAAGCAGTGGGCGTAAAGCAGGATACACTCTGGATGAGACACCAGTCCATCACAGGGCATGCATAGACATAGACACACACAGTAGCAGGGCCAGTTTTCCTCAAAGCCTGTTAAGCCAGCAGCCATATCACCCTGCAACTCACAACTGGCAACCCACTGAAGCTAAGCAGGTGTGAGCCTGGTCAGTACCTGGATGGGAGACCTCCTGGGAAAAACTAAGGTTGCTGCTGGAAGAGGCGTTAGTGGGGCCAGCAGGGGGCGCTCACCCTGTGGTCCATGTGGGTCCTAATGCCCCAGTATAGTGATGGGGACACTATACTGTAAACAGGCGCCGTCCTTCGGATGAGATGTAAAACCGAGGTCCTGACTCTCTGTGGTCATTAAAAATCCCAGGGCGCTTCTCGAAAAGAGTAGGGGTGTAACCCCGGTGTCCTGGCCAAATTTCCAATTGGCCCTTACCAATCTGGGTCTCCTAATAATCCCCATCTATGAACTGGCTACATTAATCTGCTCTCCTCCCCACTGATAGCTGATGTGTGGGGAGCGTTCTGGCGCACTGTGGCTGCCGTCGCATCATCCAGGTGGATGCTGCACATTGGTGGTGGTGGAGGGGAGTCCCCATTACCTGTAAAGCGCTTTGAGTGGAGTGTCCAGAAAAGCGCTATATAAGTGTAAGCAATTATTATTATTATTATTATTATAACTGTATCTTTGAACTGTGGGAGGAAACCGGAACACCTGGGAAAGATCCACACAAACACAGGGAGAGCATACAAAAGACACAGATATACACATTAAATTAATCTCAATTAAAAGATAGAGTACAAAGTGAGTACAGCACTGTGAGATATAGTACTTGCCATGATGTTTTGATTTCGTAGTTGAATAGTAATGGTATTGAGTTAGAGGTCAAATCCTCCCACTCAGCAGTCATTAGATAAGACCACTTTATTGGCCATATACAATTTCTTGCATTAGGAATTTGTCTTTTCACATACCCCAGCTTGCTCTCCATGAGAGAAGAAGGGGTTAGAGAAGTTGGGGAGAAGTTTGGGGTTAGAGTGCAGGGTCAGCCATTTATACGGCACCCCTGGAGCAGCTGGGGTTAAGAGCCTTGCTCAGGTAGGATTCCTCTGCCGGCCACGGGATTTGAACCAGCAACCTCCCAGCCACAGACACAGATCCTTAGCCACAGAGCCACCGCTCCGCCATTCAGGGCTCCCCAGGCTGTTCACTTCAGAGCAGGGCTGTCTGTGCTTGCAGTGGGGGAAATGGACGCGGCAGGGGAGAGCGCTGGGGGGCTGGCAGGGCGAGTGACAGTGTACACCACGCTGGGATGCCCACACTGCCAGCGAGCCAAGTCTCGGCTGAGGGGGCTGGGCCTGCCCTTCTGTGAGGTGGACCTGAGCAGGCACGCCGTGCTGGCGCAGAGGATCCGGAAGCTGACGGGTGGCAGGACAGCGCCTCAGATCTTTTTCAACAGCGTCCACGTTGGCAGCAGTGACGACCTGCAGAAACTGGTGAGCGCAGGACTGTGGCCAGACTGACCTTTAACCCCAATGCACAGGCACTGACCTCATGAAGAATTGACCATTTAGAACATTTCATCCTCAAGTCATATCTGTCTTAACTACGGAGGCTCTAACAGAGTAAAATATATCTCTAGCTAGATTTGTTCTGGTATGGAGAGAAGAGCTTTGAAAATCGCTCTGCATTGCTCCCAGAGCAACAGCGACGACAGTTATCAGTCTGCAGATCACAATTTTACAATCAATCCAATTTTGTGGCTCTGTGCAAATACCAGTGGTTTTCAAGGGGTTGAAAAACAAATACCCATCTTGTGTCTTCAGGCTCCAGAGGAACTGCAGAGGCTGGTGCGCATGGTGAGAGAGGAGCCAGTGCCTCTGGATGCCCCTCCGATTCCCGGAGAGGAAAACCAACGAAAGAGAGGAATTCTCAGTGATGGAGGTCTGTATCTATGGCAACAAAAGCATGCTGTGATGTCACAGGGAGCCCAGTGGTGCCGATTCTCACAGGGAAGAGAACCCCCTGGAGCCAGTTTCTCCCTTGTCACTGCACTTCCTGCTCTAATGCTGTTCGGATTGCGCTATTTATTTTTAAAAGAAGGCAGTCGGTGAGCAACCAGACCACATCTCTGATTAGAGACTGACTCACCATTTAAGTATTAATATAAATAACATAGCAGTGAAGGTTCAGACATCTGCTTCATTCATTCATTTATTGTCCTGAAGCTTTAACAGCTAAAGCCCCTTTCTGGGTGAGCAAAATGCATGCTGTATTCAAAGCTGCAGCACAATGGTGGCAGTTTTTGATGATGAACCCTTTTGTCTGGATGGTGAAGCAGAGAAACAGCTGCCCAGCTGCAAGGACAGGTTCTTCCAGTTGAAAACGAGTGAAGAGTTGCAACAGCGGAACAATTCTGAAATGTTCTTGTCTGACTCAAAGGAAATATATAAACTGCAAGCAGGTCTCAACGTGAACTACTTGACAATGCTTTTAGGAAGGTGACACCACAGCTGTGACAAGTGAAACGCTGAAACCCTATAGTGAATGGGAGATCGCATGATATCTGACCAGACCTGGCTGTAAGTGATGGTGCTCTATATTATGTTTCAGGGCTGATCCGTCTATCTACAAATCCATGTGACACAACAAGATTGATCGCTTTTTATAGATCACGTCTGTATGGATGCCTCTTTGTATGCAAGTCAATCAAACATCCAGTAATCAATCAGTCCGTGAAAAGCATTCTCTCTATTGTGGAGTGCTTGTGGCCATAAACTCTCAAGTATATTTGATTTTATTTAGCCAATATTTTTTTTTTCATTACTGAAAAGCATCTGATATGCTGAAATGCATCAGCTAGTGAGGTCATAATCTCATTTCAATTTAATATCTGTAAAGCCAAGGAGTTTTTATTGGAAATCAGCAGGCAGGTTCAAAGAGACAGATGTTTCTGTTTTTCATTTCACCGGGAGAATAGCCACGAGGGGGGAAAAGGATCCAAATTTGGTTTGGAAACTCCTGTATTTCCTGCAAGGGATAGCAGCTGTTGGGGGGGAGGGGTGTTGCCTTTTTTTTCCTGAAGCATCACCTTATCTGCTTCGACACAGTTTACATTTGAAAGGTATGCTTTTGCGGACTGGTTTTGGAGTTAAAGCGGAGCTGTGGGATTGGACACCACAGAAGGGGACTGAAAGTGTGCAGAGACTCCTTTTCTGGGAGACAGCTGATGGATGGGTTGGCTAGAGAGAAGGGACTGGATAAGCACTGTGCTCTGTACAAGATGGCAGGGAATGTGGTAAGACTTTGTAGAAGAAAGAGAATATTTCTCGTCAATGCTAGGTGTTAAAGAATCCTGGTCTTGGTATGGTGCCTATTATTGTATGATTTGGGCAGAAAGGAATTTAGCAGCCACAGACAGATGTTTCAATCAGCATGTCATAGCTAATTCTCTCAATCTATGTCTCTGGAAGGTGGTCAGAAAAGGTGAGTTTCTAAATGTGTAAATGCTGTCAATATTTTGTTTCCAGCTTTTACTTCTAAACATACTGTATACACCTTTTGTAATTGTTTGCCTCTCTCTTAGGAAAATGTGTCAGCAAAAAATAACCATGATAAAATTGAATGTTGCACCCTGCACCTTGTGCGAGCTGTAATTATTTTGTCTCTCTTCTTGGGAAAAGGTGTCAGCAAAAAATAATCATGATAATATTAAATGTCAGAACTGTTCATGATTTCTGCTGAAGGAGGATACATTTCAAGCAAAGGCTTAATCGTATCGAGTAAACTGATGTTAAATGGCTTCATTGAACCAGACAAGATAACAAGATGTCTTAGTGACACAAGTTTAGGAAGATGTCATATGCCTGTCATGACTTCAGAAAACATATTAGTAGATATCCATGTAAGTAAACTGGTTTGGTGTTTACTTTTTGGAAATCATTTTTATCATCCTACATAAGTTTTAAAAAATCCTGTTAGCCTTGTCTGGGACATGATATGTTTTGTCCGCAAGGAGGTTGCCTTTAAAATGATTAAAATTGAAATGTAATAGTATCATGTTAAAAAGGCAGCTGGTCATGTGTTCATTTAATTACAGCATGGCTGTGATTGACAGTCCTATAGATCAGTTTTGTACTCAAAGACATTCATACCTACAGGGATGATAGTTGTCAATAAGTAAACTGAAAAGCGGTAAAAAGTCTACTTGTAATGGTAGTACTGTGGTACCTTTTTGGGTATTTGATCCCCTGTGGTTTGGAATTCAAGTCTTCTTGTTACCTAATTACTGTGAAAATGCTAACAGATCTTGTTCGTACATTTTAGTGAGAAACAAGGTGTTTGAGAGTAGAAAGATTTTGATAGGATATTTTTTGAAGCAGTGAGGGGAAAGGGGAATTTGAAGATAGCAGCACTTTGTACAGATTAGTAGAGCACCGCTCTGAATGCAGTTTTGTTTTGCAGAGGTATGTGACACACAGCTCTGATGGTGAGTAAATTACTGATGCTAATTCAAATTACAGACACAAGAAGCTACCCTATGTCCCAAGAACCGTTGGCTATCTGGGCCAAGGCCACATACAACAGCCCCATAAAATAAACTGGTACAGTATGTCTGTACTGTATTTCTCATGAAATCACCAGTAATCCCTAGAGATGCATTCCTAGAGATGCAGTGGAGCACATGAGCTTTCAGTCATACACTAAAAATCCATTATGATCTATCAACAGTACAGGTGTAGATTGATGTATGTCCACATCACATTCTTGGGTTTCCAGGTTTCCTTTGTGCCAGCTCTGGGGTCACCTTCTTCGATCAGACAAAAGAAACAAAGGAAAAGTTACAAACTAGAGGAGGCTATTTGGCATGTCCTGGTCTGCTTAGTAGTTACAGTAGTAAATGGTCATCAGTACTTGGTCTCATCCAGCTGTTTTTTGACAGACACAAGGGTATTGGCTAAAACAACATATGTGCCTTGGTCATTACTTCCTTTTGTAACCCTGTAACCCTTTGTGGCACCCATTGAGTGCCTCCTGTTCTTAATTTTGAGTGCACTTGCCCGTGGGTGTCCACTGGGTGTCCTCTGGTTTGTGTTTCACAGTTCACTCTGAACAAATCTGCTGTGTTGACTTTATCAGTGCCTTAAGTTTCTGCTCCAGCTATGGTGCTTCAGTGACTCCTGTTAAGGACTACAGATCTGTAGCTTTTAGGAAAAATGCAAGTTTGGTTAATATGTTAAAACGTGTACATCAACAAAACCATTCATACCTCGCTAATGTAGATAAGTAAAAGCAGGGTTAGCTCTGTGTGAAATATTGGTACACTGCACTGTATTTCATGTATGTAAATGTTGATGTTTCATCTACATTTTAGTTGTCTGCAATCGCATAAACTGCAATACACATAAACAAAGCAGAATTTGTAGCTCCTAGGCCAGACAGTTTGATTCACTGGAGGCTAACATGATCTGCTCAATACTCCCTCCTAATATAGGTAGTTTGTTTGAGTTTTTAACTCTGCTCCTGAAGAGTATAAATTAAACTGATTTTGTTCTGTAGGTAAGTATTTTATAGGTAACTTGTATGGTGGTCACCAACTGTATACGAACTCTCCTCCAGGTACTGTAATAATGATCTCTGATTCAATCCAGGTATGAATATGGTCACAGGTGATGATCCTCTGTTTAATTTGTATTTTTAAAGTGCATTCTGGTGTGTGCCCCCTGGTGGGTCACAGGGCATGTGATTAATATATTAATCTGAATGTACCATTTGACTCACAGGAGAGCACAGGCAGAATTTATAAACCAGTTTTTATAGTACATGAATGACTGTTGTTTCTTTTCATGTGTAGTGTTAGTCATGTGGGGTATACTGTATAATAGTGATGTAAATATTCAATAGGTGAAAGAAAGCTCTGTTTAAAGCATAAATATTTTATTCCAGATGTGAAACTTATTTAGATAATTCTGTCAAAATTGAAGATTGAGCTTTTGTCTCAGGATGCTATATATGTGTTGTAAAATCAGGATTTGTTGATGAATTTAACCTTTTTTAGTGGTGCTGATGTGTCGTTTTGGGTCTGTCACTCCAATTTGAAGTACTGTATGTGTTTCTCCCCAGGAGACTCTTTATTTTTTCAAAAGTACATCTTCTGGCTGTTTAAGCAATACTGAAGTGATTTCCTCTCAGAAGAAGTTCTGGACATTGTTCCCCAAGGTGTAGTGATTTTCTGTCTGAAAAGTTTAATTTCAAACTGAGTACATTTCCTTGTGTCACATCTAGCTGCTGAACTGTCCGAGGAACTGCGCCGCACAATCCTGAAACTCTATGCTGATCACCTCTCTGCAGATGGAAAGGTAAAGACTGCATTGTTTTCTTTGATGTTTTGGAAATTGCTTTATTTTCGTTAAACATTTCTTTCATTCTTATATATTTAAACCCCAATCCACAGGGGAGGAAACACAGAATCAACAGAGACCTCATACACATCTTCCACAGATACACGTTCCAGAGTTTTAATCAGAAGACAAAGAAAAAAGGAAGAAAAAGAAAGAAAAAGGGCTAGAAACAAAAAAGGAAAATGAAACATCACAATCTTTTGTGTTGCTGTATTTTTTGACAGAACAATTGTCTAATTATACTATTAATGAATTAAAGCTATCATGTATAATTACGTAGGAATCAATATAAGAAAGGCTATTTTGAGAGATTAAAATGTAGCTCAATGATAAATACTTTCCTGTTGAATTCAATGTTTTTTTTATTTTGGGACTGATTAATTGCCTTGCAAATCAGAAGAGGCCAAACAGAATGGCCTTCCATTTTTCCTCTTCCATAAGAACATCAAAAAACGTACAAACATGAAACGTTCAGCTCCTCTGGCAAGCTTGGCAGTCAGGAGTTATTAATCATAGAGTTTTATCCTGTCATGAACCTTCTTGGTTCATGAGATTGAAATAATGAAAGGCCAATGGGAAGAAAGACATCCGTATTAATGAGTTGGTCTATAAAATGCCACATTGCCATCGCAAGAGGGTGTAGGAATCGGCTGATGTGTTTTTTTTTCTTATCTGCTTGTACTGTAGTTTGTAGATTACAAGGCCATGTCTAGGAGTCCGATCTTTGAGAAGTACTGTGAGCTGACCATCCAGCTCCAGCGTGTGGAGCTGCAGTCTCTGAGCCGTGAAGAGAAGCTGGCCTTCTTCATCAACGTCTACAATGCCCTGGTCATCCACGGTCACATCCGCCTGGGCTCCCCCCAGAACATGTGGCAGCGGTACAGGGTAGGGATGAGCCGCACAACAGTTAATAATTCAGCCATGATTCACATCCAAAACATGGATGTGTGAATTTAGCCTTGAATTCTTCACACAGGCCTGTAATGCTGACATTCCTGAACAGTTTGTGACTTCTCATTGGTTGTTCTTTGGTGTAAACGAAATGAAAGATTCATTTTGTTGCAGCTGATGTCAGAAGAACATAAGGAAGGTTACAAAGGAGAGGAGGCCATTCAGTCCATCCGTGTCAAAGCGCTTGGTCACGGAGTGAAACAAGCTGCTTGTGTTTCTCTGTGGCATCACAATATTTTTCTGCAGTCTCATTATTTAAATAATGGAATCAACCTAGCAGTGACCAATGCGGATAAAGCTTGCGTTACCAGATCCACGAGCCGTCCCTTGTCTGTGTTTTGCCCTGCAGTTTTTTAACTACGTGAGTTACCTGATTGGCGGGGCAGTATTCACCCTGCAGGACATTGAGAACGGGGTGCTGAGGGGAAACAGGAAGGGTGTGGCCCAGTTAATGAAGCCCTTCTCCCTGAGCGACCCGCGGCTCCAGGTCAGTTTCTACCACTGATTTACTGGCACAGTCGCATGACATTCCTCACCTCTCAATGCTAAGTTTGACAAAAAGTTAACGTTTATTTAAGAATATATGTAAGGGTACATTTACTTCCATCTAGCCCATTTTTGTAGTTAGGAGGTAATTGTTTCAGGGATCTCATCAAGCTGTTTCTTGAAAGAAAACTGGACATGGGTTTCTTAGCTGGGTAGCTTGTTCCACACTCCCACAACTCATTAGGTAAAAAAGTGCCTCCTGTTCTCAGTTCTAAATACACTTCCACATAGTTTGCTCTTGTGTTTTTATTCATGTGTCACGCAGAAGAAATACACGGGGTTGATTTTAGCAGTGCCTTTCAGGATTTTGAATACTTGCATCTGATCTGACTGGCTTTGTCCCTTTTGATTTGCTTAAATCAGCACCATCTTGTGCACATTATGAACCCATGTGTCCTGGTCCGCGTGCACAGCTACAGGAGCACCTGGATGGGGAATTCAGCTACCCTGTGTCTTTCTGAGGGGCGAGGAGTCCTGACACATGTTTCTGATGATTCCCCAGGTCGCTCTCCCTGACCCAGAGCCTCTCGTCCACTTTGCCTTGAACTGCGGAGCGAAGGGCTGCCCCCCCATTAAGACCTACACAGCCAAGGTATCTGAGTCGCTGTGACTGTCGGGAAACCCTTTTCATCACTCATTTATGTGTGAGGCTGAATTCCCAATAGAAATAAAACTTAAAATTGTTTTGTTTTTTTTAAATTCTAATCATGTGGTTTTGTCTACATCTAAACCCTTCATGTAAAAAAATATGTCCTTTTTGGGTTGTCTAGGCTATGGTGATTATAAAAGTGGGAAGCCACCTGTAGTTAAATCTCTCTCTCTGCACCCTGGATGCCACAAAATAAATGGGAGCCTACTGTATATCCCTATCCATTAGGATGCACTCTAATCAGGAAAGACGTTTCTAACTGAGGTATCTTTTACCCAGGAAACCCAAGTTCCCTAAAAACACAGAACAGCACGATCTCTCCAATAAGGTTCAAATACTGAGCTCCAGTAAGATCATGAAGTAGGGTCTCTCGCCTGGCACAAGCTTCAAGTCCCAATTCCTCTGGCCTCCGCTCTCTTCTCCCTGCTCTCTTTGTTTCTTCCTGCTTCTCATGTCATCTTTTATCATTTCTTTCCATAGTGCTCCTTGCCAATCATTAGTCCACAACTTCCTTAGGTACAGTATACTAAGGTAACTTTAACATTGTTTTGGCTCAAGGAACACCACCGACCTCAGCAAAAAAAACATCTCTCCTTTGAAGTTAGAAGTATTTACTCTTCCCAGTGTCACAAACTTTATCTAAAATCTAAGAGACACTTCTAAGTCACCTAAGGCTGTAACAGTATTAATATATACAGTAATAACTTCACTGAGAACCTAGGTGTTTTAGTTACTTCTTCCTTTCATCCATGAGATGTCAGTAATAAACAGTATTTCTTGTACTGTAGGATTTTTCTGCAGTTGATTGACTTTTTCACATCAGCGGGGGCTCGCTTTGAGCAAATTAAAAAGTAATCCTGGATGTTTCTGACATGCCTGCAGGATATCGCCAGCCAGCTCCGAACAGCAGCAGAGGCCTTTCTGGAGAATGACGAGGGCTGTAAAGTTGACCCTCTGAGGGGAGAGGTACATCTCAGCCAGATTTTCAAGTGGTACAAGGTGGACTTTGGAGATACTGATGAGAAGGTACTCCCACACCTTTATGATACAATACTACTTTACTTCAGTGTGGCAGTTTTTTTAATGGGATTATTTAAAGGGAGAGCACCACACTGGTGCAATGGTTAGCATTACTGCCTTGCAGTGCTGGGTCCTGGGTTCAAATTCTGGAATGCTGTTAATTTGCTGTTCACATGGGTTTCCTTTGGGTGCTCCGGTTTCCTCCTGCAATTCAAAGATATACAGTACTGGTAGGTTAATTGGCTTCTGGGAAAGTTGCCCTGGTGTGAGTGTGTGCGTGTTTGACTATGTGTGCCCTGTGATGGACTGGCATCTAGTCCAGGGTGTATCCTGTCTTGCGCTCTTTGCTTGCTGAGATAGGCTCCGGATCAGGAACCAGCTGGAACCAAACCAGCTTCCATATGTAGGATTATAAGAGAAGAATGACCAACATTTGTTGAAAATGTAAAATAACTGGATAAAAAAAAAAATCATTTCTAAACACCTTCCAAGAGATGAGCACAAAATGTTTTCTTTCCACCATGTTGCTTCTTTTTAAGGTTTATCTGCCCTGTTAGTGTATTTGTTTTATGTCCTACAGAATTGTTTAAATCAATTCAATTGCTTGGTTAAACAATCAGAAAAATCTGAATAATATTAAATAAAAAGCACGAAAGTTGTAAATACTAGTAGGAGTTTTACCAAACGCCTCTTCACACTAGCAGGGATTGATGGCTTTTGTTTTGGGAATGGTTTTGATATTCCGTTAACCAGTTTTGAATAGATTTGCATATTGTGGATAAAAGGTGATTATCAAACCTCCGAAGATATGAATCCCTGTGACCTTGTATCTCGCTCTGTATTCTGTCAACAGCTACTGAAATGGGTTTTAAACCACATGGGTGACTCTCCCAAGAAGTCCAGCCTGGAGGCTCTTCTGAAAGCACCTTGCTATAAAGTCATCTACATGCCCTACAACTGGTCCACCAATGGCATGGGCTGAAGTGTCTCTCTTCAGCAGTGCATGCTGGCTGTGAACAGCAGGAGTAAGCATGCACAAAAACGCTATTAGAAAGGAGCTGGCTGGGCCCGGGCCTCCCAGAAAAGCACAGAAATGGGCAGAGAAGAGAAAGCTCTCCCCTCACTTTGATTACCAGCTACTGTCCAAGCAAGCCATAGAGACTCTTCTCACCTGCACAGTAATAAGATAGAACACCTGCTGTCAGGATCTGTTTGTCTTGTTTTTGAAGGTAAATTGTATTTTTTTTCTTCCACCATTTCTCCTTCAGTGGACTGATGATTCAGAGTGACGGAAAAACAGAGATGTGTTTTTTCTATTTCTGAACTGCATTGGAAAATTTGGATTGAGACAACATTCTCATTCTCATTAAGGTGTTGAAAAATCCAGTCATGATTTAGGAATACTAATATCTCATGATTTGAAGCATATAAGAAAACTAAACTGTTGTCAGGTGACTATTACGTTGTACATTTAAGTCCTGCAGATCAAGGTATAAGGTTCAAAGGTCTTTTGTTGCAGTAAAACAGAATGCGTTACTGTTGAACACACATACTGCCCTATGGATCTTGGGCAATGCGTATAAATAAGTTAGGATAGTCTTTGATCAAATACAAATTTCTCCAGGTTTTTTCAACATGATTGCAGTAAATACATATATTTCTGTACATCTATAAAGTCCTTTTGAGAAAACCAAATTGCTTTAGAAATGAAAAGCTTTTAAAAACATACTGTAAATATTGATATTGCCCCATTTTTCCAAATGCTCTGGTTTACTACCTCCCAAAAACAAGCTGTTAGGGTGATTGGTTGAGTAAAACTGATGTTTCTGTGAGGAAATTTAAATTCAGATTTAAAATTTAAAGCTTATAACGTGTTGACAACCAAGAACAAGGGGGCACTTGTTTACCCAAAGGGTTGTGGGAGTTGATTGATGATACCCTGGTGTATTTCAAGAAACCAGCTACTGTAGTTGAGATGTTTGGATCAATTAACTATCAAATACCAGATGGGCCTCTTCTCATTTGTAACCTTTGTTTTATTAACTCACTTTGTCTGGAATAGTTCTGCTGCAACACTGAGCACAACCTAGTTGAGAAAGGGTTCAGATGAAGAAGATGAAATAGGTAAAACCTTGGAGGCAGGGCGCATACACACATATTTCCTGTGTCAAGAAGGAGAGGAGTTTCAGAAGAGTGCTAGGTTTATTGTTCATGAGATTTTCAAAGATACAAGGGCCTGCTACAGGATATTAACACTGAGCTCGGCAGCTGCAAATAATTAGTTTTAAAAATTTAGTTTTTAAATAAATAAGTTTTAACTCCATCATCATCGTCATGCATTGATCGTTCTGTAAGTCCGAACCCAGCATGTTCCCATTCATTGTGATTAATGCAAAAAACACATTTCCTTAATTTGATCCTGTTTTGAGATGTGAAAGGATGTGATCTGAACCTTTATACCCTGTGACACCTTATACATATTATGCACCAATTTTAAGAGAACATCTTCAACTTCAAGATCTTGGCTGAGAAAGCTGAAATGACATAGGAAGCTATGTGATCCAGCATTTCTTCACAATTTGGAATGCTGCTCTTACATTTGTTTGAAATCTGATTACAGTGTCACCCGTAATCGCGTCAGATGAGTAAGAAAGGTAACCAAAGACTGAAGGTATTTAAGAAACAAGTCTCCAAAGACTCCTCAAGTCACTCTGTAGAAATTAACTCCTACATCTTTTGAAATCTTTTGAAAGAAATTGCACATTAACAAAACAAACCTTCCAATACATGGAGCTATGCAGGATATTTGATAGATATAGTTTCTTGTTAGTGTTTAATAAAGGTAAATACAATCTAATGTAAAGCACCCAGAGGTAAATATAGGTGCCCAGCAGTTTCTCTTCCTTGGGAAGCAAAATATTGATATGACTGATATTGTTTGCCAAGGGTATACATTGTATAAACAAACATATTTGGAGCTTAATCAATTAATACAATCAGTTGTGATTGATCGTAAAATTTTTGATTGATACAAATGATTGTGATGTAGCTCTCAAGCTGCTCTGGAGCCTGTTAAGGCGTGAGCTCTCCTCAGCGGACAGCAGACTGTGGAGGGTGAGCTCATACGTCACTCTCACAAGGGAAGTTGGTTGTGCTGGGGTTGAACGGGGCTGCTGGGTAACTGTGTTAAGGCTCACCGTTCAGAGTACACAATGCCGATCTGAAATATCACAAACAAAAGACCTAAAGAGGTTTATTTGCTCTGCTAGTTTGCATTGGGAGAGTGAGAGCACACCTAGTCCTACGATCGTCACCCCTTTAACATTCAGCCTGAACCCCTGCCCACTGGGTAAGGTTAACATTTATCCCCTGCTAAGACAAATTTAAAAGTCAAGGCTTTGATGTGGTCGTATTTGGATTACATTAAAGTGAGAACAGTCCTTACTGTCCTCAAGTCTGAAGGTAACCTATGTGAAACCTGTTGGCTACTTTTTTTTAGTCTGGTTTGATCAATTCTAAGGGCAGGGGTAGGAGAAATATGTGCCATATGGCAGAAGGGTTTGACTTCTTATAATAATAATATAATGTTTCTTTATTAGCCCTATACAATTTCTTGCATTAGGAATTCGTCTTTTCGCATACCACAGCTTTTCTCCATGGAGACACAGACACACAGACAGGGAGAAGCTTGGGGTCAGAGTGCAGGGTCTGCCATTGTACGGCGCCCCTGGAGCAGTTAGGGTTAAGGGCCTTGCTCAGGAGCCCAACGGAGTAGGATTCCTCTGCCGGCCGCGGGATTTGAACCGGCAACCTTCCAGTCACAGGCGCATATCCTTAGCCACAGAGCCACCACTCCGCCCTGTACCTGTACTGTACCCAGCTACAGACACAGCTTGTCTTGTGGCCTCGATAGAAGCAATACTCAGTGACAGTTAAGGAAGGAATCGTCTTTTAGTGCAAGAGACATTGAACTTGCCCGTTGCATGTGTTTAGTTCATTAGCATCGTCTGTACTTGTTGCATGTGATATGAAATGAGGGCTCTAATCCAAACCCTTTTAGGACGTTAATCAGCCTGTTTCCAGATAGTGCCTTTTTAACAACCCTGCATGACAGTGAATACCTCAATTAACATCAACAACCCCCCTTCGTTTGCTCGGTGCTGCTAAAAGTGTATGGGGAATTTTTTTATTTTATCTATTTTGTTTCTAACTGTGTACTTACCCTTAATGAGTATTTTTGCCTCCTGTATCTACTAAACCAAACCATTTTTTTAATTATCCAGGTGCCTAATACAAATCCATATTCCCAGACATCTCCTTTTTGTGTTAAAAAGTATACAATCTAAAAACAAATACTGCTACCAATGCTAATATTTGAGGTTACACTGTACCATAAACTACAGTTTATTAACACATTTTGGGCACAAATACTGCAAACTCAGTTAATGGCCAGTTAAGATGCAATGCAAAAGTCTTGCACAGATGAGGCAAATAATTAATTCCTTCTTTACTGTAATGTTTACTTTCTATTGAAGTATATTATCAGGAAGAAAACTGCTGTGATGCAAACTGTGTACATTAAAATGAGTACTATAAACATGCTCTGCATGGAATTCCCCTGTTGCACACCTCTTAACTCTTAAGCAATACATTTATGGTTGTATACAAATGCAAAAATGTATGCAGTGGTTATCTAAAATAAATTCTGTTTTCAACAGAAGTATAGTCTTGTTATTGTGAGTGTACATGCAGTGTTACACTGCTGGTGTCAAATGCATGTCCTTTTAAAATTGCAAATCAATTCAACTGTTTTAAAGAAGTGGTGTGAGCTGGCATCCTGTTCTGATGACTGTGTACTGTACATAAACAGTATTCCTTCATCACACTCCAGGTGTCAAAAAGATCATATTAGCAGAGGCCAAAATGATTTTGGTGGGAATCAAATTAAAAGTGACAGAATTTCAACATGCACATGTAGACATTGTCAAATCTCATAATGGTAAAGTAGCTGAACTGCAAACAACCATTGACTATCTTCCATGGGAGCCAGGAATGGTTAAAAACCATCCTCTAGACCTAGTAACAGGTCAATTAACAAACACTCTGTTCTCTACTGAATCACTCAGTGCCTTACTGCTGCAGATCAGCTCTTAACAATATGCTGGTATGACTTTAATAATCACCGGATAACCATCTTCCCAGTTGTTTTTTTTTATTTTCTTCAAATCCCATTCTAATTCTAATTCATCAGTGCTAAACTCGCATGCCACACTTAACATTCCTGACTATTACAAGATCAGCATACACTGAATTAAAGAAACAGACTGAGAAAAAACGTCTTAAATATATATATATACAGTGGTTCAGGTGGGTAGCTGCGTCAGCATGCGTAGGCTGCAAAGGAACAAGTAATAGGTTTATTCCATGCTGAAAAAAATAAGAAAGAGAACACAACATTTCGGCCGTGGAGCCTTCTTCAGGTGTGAGGTTGCTCACACCTGAAGAAGGCTCCACGGCCGAAACGTTGTGTTCTCTTTCTTATTTTTTTCAGCATGGAATAAACCTATTACTTATATATACAGTGTATAAATGTTTTGAGCATCAACGATTCCTCAAAGACTCCAATACTATCTTCAATCATTATAAGAACATTGATTTATTAATACAGCTTATTCTGGCAAGTCAATATAAAGTGTCATAGCAAATCTATCATGTCAATCAACTCATAATTGATGATCATTTGACCCTCTCTCTGCTTTGCAGAATGTCATTGCATTAGGATGGGCAGTTGGGAGACCTTTGCACATTAATCACTTCACCACAGGGAGAAACCGAAGAATACAAGGTGTTTCTTCTGGCTGTTACTATAGGTGGAAAATGCATGTAGTCAAATGAATAGAACTAAAAACAAAATTTAGCCCAACCAAGCTCTTGCTTAACCTGTAATAGTACCCTGTCTACAACCTAGGTAACTAAGCTTGCTGGTTCCCGAGCCTAACAACACAACCATGCAAGTCGACTTAAACCACAGCACACCCACGCTCTATCAGAAGATAATGATGGACACGCATAGCCTTTATACAAAGCCACGTGAACCTACAGCAAGCTATTAGAATTCATAAATAAATTACACAATTATCTCCACGTTTCTCAGAACATAGAACTGGCGGCCTCTGGTGGCAAACCCATTTGTCACCAGCAACAGGTGCAATTCACCACAGCCTGTATCTGCTGGAAGCTAAACAACTATACTTCAGTAGGACAGCCATAGAATTGCAATGAAACCCATTTATACTTCAGTATGGGAAGCTACAGAATTCCAATTAATCCCATTGGATGAAAAAAGACCAGCACTAAATATCTAAGACTTTTGCACAGTAGGGTACCTGTACAAGCAAGAAGTTAAATTATTGACATTTAGATATCCGAAGGCGAAAAAAATGGATGAACTACCTTTGACAAAATGTCAGGGGAAGAAAAAAAAGTAATTTCAGAACTATGCTGCTGAGTGGTCCTATTTAATACCGTAAAGTAACCCCACAATCTCAGGAATAACCCCTTCACAGTAACAATAATTGTCCAAAACACTGGCACACCATTCTCAATCCAGAGACATTAAATAGAAGATGTTATGGGGGACAAAGACATGCCACCTGTTGGACAGAGCAACATCCAGTTCAGGTCATGTTCTGCTCTTGTCTGGTACTTCCATACAGAACTTGTGCATGACCATTGTTGTATAATCCACTAATGTTTTTTTCTCTTGGATGATCGAGTAGTGCTTGAGACCTGCACAGATCCGGTGATTTCAAAACCCAGGAAGACAATTCCTTTGCTCTTCTACCCATAACTTTACGAAGCTTGGTTAATTAACTTAGCTTAATTAACGAAGAGGAACTCTAATGTGGGTTACACATTGGTACAGGGGAAGTGGCAAACCATTGTGCCAGTGCAGATCAGGTGCATTTTCTGTATGCAGATGAAGGGGCAAAGTGCACAAAAAGAAGCCATGTTGTTCTTTTCACTTTGAAAGACAATTCAGATGATACCCATTGACATAATGGAGGAGTTCGCCTACACAGGCAGCACCAGGGAGCTTTTGACTGTGGACAGCCACGATCAGAGATGAAAAGGGGCGGCACATTCCTAAAAGGCCAGAAGGTTTATGGTTTTTTCACCTGAGCAAAAACCTTGTTGATCAGCAATGAGCTATATAGCTCAATTATTATAATGCAAAGCAGGTATTAACCCTTGCCCAAAAGTTTACATAGACTAACAGAAACCCAGGCTCTAATGCAGGAGGGCACAACTCCAGTCTTGAACAGCCAGATATCTAGTTTTTTTTACCACCCGATTGAACTTATTATTGGCTAAACTGGACAAGTCTAAGCTTTTCCTTGCTCTTAAGGAGCAGGGGATTTAAAGAGACCCATAACAACTACTGAACAGCAGCCCTGTGGCCGGAGTTGTTGGCCTCTGTGCTGGAATTGGTTACAGATTTTACATATTATCGCCGTGATCCTTTTCATGCTTTGGGATTCAAACTTACCTGCAGCATCAGAAAATCCAATCCTTTCCTCTGGTCTGCCTTTACCCCAATGACTAGAAGCATGGATTAAACTTCTGACATGGCTGACACCAGCAGATGAAAAGTTTAAGGCTGTTCTTGTTCAGGAATGGATAAAAACAAATCTCAAAGGGATTTCTTACAAAAGAGCGTGTGCACAAATCAAAGTTTTATTCTAACAGAAGAAAAGGAACTCTCTAGGAATGAGCACTTCACTTCAACTATCAATTCTGAAGCCTTGTCAGGTCAAAGGACACTCAAAACCCATTCGTTTTAGGCTTAAAGTTTTTTGTTGTTTTTTTTAGATAAAGAAGCTACATGACCAATATCCTTAATGTCTCTAAAGAAGAACAAATTAACAGTCTGACTCTTGAGAGCCTATATAAAGTGTTGTCATTTAAATGTTAAATACTAGATATACTGCAGTGTTTTCATATAAAAAGTATTTTTAAATACAGTACATTAACACACCCTGTTTCAACAACAAAAAAAGACAGTTTATTAAACAAATCCAGATAGTACAAAACTGTCAATTTTTCTTATTCGGAGACTCAACTGCACAAAATTACCATGGGCATTTATGTCCTCTTTCATAATTTTATTGCAGTTCAATGGCTCAGTCCCAAATTAGTAATCTGTTAGAAAAAAAAGTGTAGTCTTATTCTATAACATTCAAAAAGGAAGCCCATACTTTCATTCTCCTGTAAAAAAATCTATATTCAGAAAAAAATAACAGCAGAAAAGTTTATAATTTAATCAGAACGGGAAATAAAATCATAAGCTTGCAAACACTACCCAACCAACAACACAAACCTTAAGAGGACCCTTAGATATCTGAGATTTTTTACTGGCAATGACAAAACATCAATTAAGCAAGTGAGATTATTTTTTGTGCCACGCAATTTAAAGTCATTTTAGAATCAATCAGAAAATCCATTTGATCTATAAAAATAAAGGTCTTGAAAACTTACATTTTCCAATATTCAAGGCATTCCTTCCTAAAATACAGCAGAGGTCTATCATGACAATAATATATATATATATGCCCACCTGCAGGATGTTACTCCACAAAAAAACACAGAGTGAGAATTTTACATAATAGCCCACATAAGGATTCACACCATTTCTTGCTGTTATCAATGGAGACTCCCTTGAACTCTTCATGCCAGCAGTAGAATCATCTGCCATCAGAAGATATCTCCTCACTCTCACGGGGAAAGGGGGTTTGGATAGTGTGGAGAGGTACACTAATATCATATAGGTTAAATCTGGCTTTTTGTCCTCACAAAATAAGTTTGAAACTTTGCCTCACAGAGCTGACTATTCACAGGAATCCATACTTTTTAAAAAAGAAAATCACATTGGCATTCTCCAATCCTTTTACCTGTTAACAGGCAACACAGTTCTTCCAAATATATGGAAACATCACCTTTCAAATCAACAAACTACACCCTACTAAGTAAAATTAATGAATTGTAGACACAGGTGAGATGACTGAAAATCCCAAACAGGTTATCACCTTTACAGCTCGATTTTGGATTTCTTTTTTTCCCCAAAAAAGCTTAGCGGTTTCTTAAAGGGGTACTGCAGTACCAATTTCACAGACCGGTTATTAAATCTCAGTAAAAAAATAAATTAATTTACGTTATAGAAAAAAAAACAATCAATTTTGAATTAAGCACAAAATTGTGAACTTTGTGAAAGCACTGTCGCCATGTTGTTGCAAACTTGAACATGATGAGACCCTTCCTGTTCACTAGTCACTGTAATGATTAATGTAATGCGATGTATGAACAAATAAGTACATGTTGTGCAGCAGACATTTCACAGAAAAAAATGTGATCTGCATGCAGAGTTAACAAGGAGTATTTGTCAGCAAAACAATCTCATTTACAATGTCATAGGGCCGCACGTCACTGGAAGTTTTGTTCTCGTTCTGAATCGCAGAACATGGCGCTGCACATACCTGGAACTTTAATTAATTTTGTGATGTCATTTGGAGGTCTTAAAAGTCCCTGTGTACATTTTACTTTTATTGAGGCTTGGAATGCACTCATCAATGCTGATTCTCTCATCCCCAAAAATATGAAAATAGCGTTGCACTTCCTCTTTAAGAAACTGAAGTTTCGGTTGTTGCAAAATAATTATTTCCGTGCTTTTCAGGTTCTAACATGTGACGTGCTTTCTCTGAAGCTAAAGTCACCCATAATTCATTAAATGATTTACCCCCCCGGGCCATTAGTGAACTGTGATTGGAGATTTCCCAGCTGCCTGCAGGGTTTCCTTAAATTGTTAACACAGCAACAACTGTCAGGAGGGGTTTGCCGATGGAGTAAGCACTTTTCTGAAAGGTGTGCAGCATGTCAAAGCACTCCAAACAGGGGCGTGTCCAGAGGCACTTTACCGTGCGCGAGTGGGCGTGTCCAGAGGCACTTCCCCGTGCGCGAGTGGGCGTGTCCTGTCAGTGCATGTAGCGCCAATCCAAACTGGCAAACAGAAGTGCCAAAATGGGTGGCAAAATAACACAGTGACAGATTTGTTTATTGATAGATTCCACTACAAATCCTGAAATGCAAATTGATGAGCAATCTTGAACTGTTTATCAATCTAAGAAAAGAAAGATTACAAACAAGGAAATCCATTCAGTTCATCTTCCTTGTTTGACAGGCTCCTAAATGTAATCAAACATTTAACTCATATTTCTTTTCCGGAGTACTAAATCTTAATTGGACATTTATCTCAAACAATTCAATAGAAGAATTAGATTAAAGGCACGGAATCCTTAAGAGGTTAATATTTTTAGTATGCAGCCAACATGAATTTGAATTATAATTCCCTGCATAACCGAATAAATGGGCTGAATAAAGTGGTCTGTTGGGCCATCCCATGACATACCATAGAGAATCTTGAAAGCTCTTATTTCATTTCTTTTGCCCCAGACTTAAGTACTATAGGACAAAAGTGTATGGTAACTGTTTTATGAAAATAACCATTTAACTTCTCAGTCATCTACAATGAATCCTGATCTGAGACCAATTGAACAAAAGTATGAAATAGGTTATCTTCGATAACACTGAAACCAAAACAAGTTTAGAAAGGAAGTCTTTGAAGCTTATACCAATTACCTTGTGTAACCTCTTCAGTTAAAATAGGACACTCATTGTTTTTTTGTCCTTATACAATCAGGAAAGCTGTATTCTCCCGGTAAAATAAGAGAAATTAAATTTAAGATGAATTTTGGATTACAGAACAAAAGACAAGCTGCAAACAATATAACAGCTATTCACCCCTCAGGCTAGTTAGGTGGTTGAGTGGCTATTTCCAATATTTCTCCCAGTTGTGCTCGGATAAGGCCAGACACCCACACCTCTTTGTGTAAAGAAAAGCTTCCTATACTGCTCTCAGAAAGAATACAGCTTCAATTTCCAGTTTTGACCCCCTGTCCTTGATTAACAGTAATTAATAAGTGTGCTTTCCTCCTCTCAGAGGAAAGTAAAACATTCAATGAATAGGAGCACCTCGATGGTTGCAAATCCAAGACAAGCTTATGTTTTGTGCTGCTGCATTTTTTGTTGGCAACCCTTCTGGGTCCTTGTCAGTACACTTGTCAGATGGAGGCAACGTATTTAGTCTACTGCGACGGTTTTCAGTTTTAGTGATCCTACAAGATTATTTCTGCATTTCTACATAGAGGTTCCAATATCTTACAAATCATTGAATATACTGGTGATCAGCACTTTTGTATAAAAACACAAATCTACTCGTTTCTAATTAGTGTTTTTTTAATTTAGCAGAAAGCAGATTTTAAAACATTCCCCCCCCCAAAATTGACATATCCTTGTTAAAACCTTATATAACTTATAAAAAGACTTCTACTGTTCCAAGGGAAACAGTTACAATTTACATGTGCCACATTGAGGACACCATACTATAATCTCAAAGACACTCATTTAGAACCAAAAAAAAAAGTAAAGACAAAAAAATCACCTTCTGATAAAAGAAGATGAAGAATTTAAACCCCATGTAATCCTATTATAATCTGTGCGTGTGTCTTGATAGCAGTGGTGGCTCACATCTTTTAATCTTGTCTCAATTCTGGGGCCTGCTGCAGGGCGTTACTACCAGAACAGCAGGTGTAGACTGCACTATCTGCATCATAGCTTTGGGTCAGAAACAAACCACTGGATGTCTCGAAAGGCGAGGACCGCACAAGGCACTACACTGTTAGCAGTACACTGGTGCTTACGGGGAAGACCACTGTGACATGTGATCAACATCAATGCAGTTCCAGAGGAACAGTGGCTGGTAGCCATAGTCTTGCAGGGCCACAGTCTTGCTCTTCCAGGGTGTTTACATGACAATCTGATTCACACCTGGAGACTGTGCTTAACCGGTTCCAATTAGTTCACAGGTTCAGCTGATACTTGCAGCAAAATGAAATCTAGCAAACCTGTGGTGCTGTAGGACTGGTTTTACCCGCAACTGCAGCTTGGAAACAGCCCATTCAGAAAAGGCAAATCAATTTGGTTGTTATCTTTAGGTGCTTAGTGCTTGCTCCCCCTCTCCTGACACCTGGACAAAGATTTATCTATCCTTGGTGTTAAAGGATGGCAAACCCAATGTGCTGGCCATCTCTACCTGAGCAGCTTCTCACCACAAAGACTGAAACGCTTACAATACTGAATACAATTCCTTAATATAAACAGTGCAGCTAGAATGGAGAGCACACAGGGGGAAAAAAAAACATTAGTGGGCTGGATGAAACAAATACCTATTGTGTTAGTGATTCCTGTATTCTGCAGCAGCAATGCGAATTATGAGGTGAATAAACTACTAGTGTGCAATAAATACTGGGGCAGTTGATTCGGCTGTCGCTGATAAAATAATTTAACAAAATGAGTACGTCTTTCTCCACTTCATCCCTAGCAAGCTCCGAACATTCAGATCAGGTGCCAGGCGATCATCATTCCTACTGCATCCCAATCTCCATGCACCAACAGCAGAAAGAAGCCGACCGAATAGTTCCAGGCACTTTGGAGTTTGGGAAAGGGTCCAGAATTTGCTAGAGTTGAATCATCGCAGAATGTGGTCAACTAAAGGCTTCCGTTCCAGTCTCACAGACTGAATTTTACCCCCGCTCTTCCACTACCGCAACAAGCTCTTTTTCCAATCGTCTTTTGGGCATCTTGTTACACAGCTCTGTATACAGAGAACTTGGGTACCTCTTAGAGGTTGTGTTTTTATTTTTTCCCCGCATTTTAAATCCCTCCCCTTCCCCAGTGTGTTTATCAGATAAGATTTCTGAACACAAGTCTTTTGAACTCCTCTTGCTCTCGTTGCTGTGGCGTTCAGTTTCAAAAGTGCTCTGAGGTAGCCCTGTGCTCAAGGCCAGTTAAAACAGTCAAACATTGACTTGACAAACACAGGAGCATCTTCAGTCCTGGCTTCACATGGAAACAGTCTTTTCATACTTATTTTATCAGGCACCTGAGGAGAGAGGACAGAAAGGCATGAGAATCTGTTATTTAAACATCATATCACTAATACAATTGCAAAGCAACTCAAGAGCTAACTTGGTATCATCAGAAGACACAGTGTTCTATAGACGTAATTGTTACAGGTTGATAGATTCTTTACATTAGCTTAGTTTATTGAAAAGGGACAGTGTACAACTCTTTAGGTGAACCAGAGTTGGAGAAAAAGCTCATTTGCATTTGTAGTCCCTGGTTTTTGAGCTATTTGGAGCATGAAATATTTGCCTTCCAATCTAAAGAGGATGCGTTAAGTTTGTGAGTTTCATAAATGGTGGTTATAATGGCAAAGTAGCACTTGAGCATCACAATTATCGGACTGAAAATATTAGGTTTACAATAAGTCAGATGGAATTGGGTTAACGGAGCAGCAAAAAAAAAGAAAAAAAAAACATAGCCAACATACATCCAACACTAGTCCTTAAGGGCCAGAGCCCAGAAAGTTTTTTTGGGGTCCTTTTAAATCTCTAGCTCCTAGAGAGCAAGTAAAGGCTTTAGCTTGTTAAACAATGAGCTGAACTGGGTAATTATTAGCTCACAACATAAGCCAGGACTGGAGAGGTGTGTTTCTGGTTTTACAGTTAACTATTCTAGACTATTCCCACAATCAAGGCCTCAAGTTATACAGCTCCCCTGTCTATTAATTCCCACAATCAGTAATGTGGGATTTCATTTCCATGATGAAGCTCCTGGGGGGGCTTGTTAGAACAGTCAAAACCCAGTGGCCAGCTGCAAAATCTACCTCTGTATTAAAGCTCCTTAACCAATCCCTTCAAGGTAAGATGCATTTCTTACAGCACTTTTATAACCCTAAAATGGCAATGGAAAACTATGTGAAATTGGACTATCCATTTACCTGCTGAAAAGCTTTAATAACTGCTCTGGGACACTATACTGTGCTCTCAACCTACTGAGCCTAAAATGGCAACAAACGATTGAACAGTAGTCTGTTCTGCCCTTCCTCTGTCTAATTTCAGGAGTCACATGTGCAGGGCAAGAAACAGGGGAACATCAGCTGCAGAAATAATAATAATAATAATAATAATAATTGCTTACACTTATATAGCGCTTTTCTGGACACTCCACTCAAAGCGCTTTACAGGTAATGGGGACTCCCCTCCACCACCACCAATGTGCAGCATCCACCTGGATGATGCGACGGCAGCCATAGTGCGCCAGAACGCTCACCACACATCAGCTATCAGTGGGGAGGAGAGCAGAGTAATGTAGCCAATTCATAGAGGGGGATTATTAGGAGGCCATGATTAGTAAGGGCCAATTGGAAATTTGGCCAGGACACCGGGGTTACACCCCTACTCTTTTCGAGAAGCGCCCTGGGATTTTTAATGACCACAGAGAGTCAGGACCTCGGTTTTACGTCTCATCCGAAGGACGGCGCCTGTTTACAGTATAGTGTCCCCGTCACTATACTGGGGCATTAGGACCCACATGGACCGCAGGGTGAGCGCCCCCCGCTGGCCCCACTAACACCTCTTCCAGCAGCAACCTTAGTTTTTCCCAGGAGGTCTCCCATCCAGGTACTGACCAGGCTCACACCTGCTGTACAAGCAAATGTACAAGCACAGTGCAGGGAATCGAAGTAAAACACGTAACAAACAGCACCATTCTTAAATGACCAAATATGTCAATGCATTTTTTAATTAGTTGCATTTTATTAGAAAAAGACCATTCCTTAGCTGAACTTTGTGTTGGTCCATGTTTTGTTCGCCTTGCTGCTGTTGAAAGAAAGTGTTGTGATGCCACATTAAATCTGGGTCTGCATGTCTGGGTTGTGATAGTAAGAGGAAACTCATTGAGATGCTGCAGAACAGAAATCTGACAGCAAGGAGACATTTGTGTGGATCACATTATGTTCATTCTATGTGAAACAGTGAGCAATAAAGTCAATTATGGCACACAAAAATCACTGTTCGTTTACCTGCAATACATAACACATTCAAAGTTTTGACCCTGAGCACCTGTACTTTGATCAGCTGAAAAGTTCAAATCGTATTTCCACATGATCCCTCTGGCTGGAAAGGCCTATCATCCCGTGTCTGTATGTTTAAGCATTACAGTGCATCCCACAGAGCTCAACAAGGCAGAAGGCCGTTCTGAATGTTTCAGCGACAGTTGAACAGCAAGTTAAGATGTGAACCTTTCTTCAAGCGCATATATGTGAGCTTTTAAACAGGAAGTACAAACAAAACAGCTGCAATTTGTCCTCTGAATCCAGTATAGAACCTAAACCCCACAACAGCTGAGCACTGACAGCTGCAAAAGAAGGCCAAATTTACAGATTTATTAGAGAATATAACAGTCATCATATAAGCTTACTTAAGACTTATACAACTTATGTAGCAAGTCAAGTGCTTAGCAACTAAAAAGAATTAATTTTTTTCTAATCTCAAGATCATTCACTTCTAAATGATCATGGTTCAACACCTAATACTTTCTCTTCCTTCCATAAGGCTCTTCACTTTCTTGAAGAATCTCACTCCACTACAAACAAAAAGCAAGAATAACTGAAGAGGTAGTATGCCTAGCTCAACAAAAAAACAAACGTTAATCTTTAGAATAAAGTCAAATTTTGGACAGCTGTCACCGTTTCCTAATTCAACAACGTCAAAACCCAGCCCTTGGCACCACAGACTTCCCATAAGAAAGAAAACAGGCCAGATAAGTTTACTACCTTAGCTGTAAGATGCTTCTGAAATTGGAATCACATTTCTTAACTTTTCAATGGACATCCTGGTCATTCAGTGTTGATAAACCTTTCATATTAGCCTGTTAACTTCAAACAATCAAATTAAACATACAAAAAGCATTCTATTCCAGATCTAATGCATAGGCACATTAATATTATATATGTACAAAGGTGAAGGCCTGCGCTCAAGGCTGCAAAGCAGATAGTCCACATTTTGCACAAGCTGATAAAGGAAACAGTATGAAGTGAAAAGAATCCAAGTAACCTGGTCATAGTATAATTTTAAAATGCTCCTGATTTTATAGGGCTTTTTTAAAAAAACCTACATGACTGTAATGCATTAAAAAAGTGTAGAAACTGGTTTGGCGCTCTAAACAAACAATAAGGCAGGCATTCTGTTTGGCTCAGGGGCAAAGCGGTGAAAGATTTGAGAAGAAGTGCCTCCTTTATACCTCTAGGGGCCGCTATTAATTACGTCAAACTATAACCAATAGGGAAAACATTCTTTCGTACCTACTGCATGGAAGCATATTAGCACCACGGAGAAAAAGAAGTTATTGCATTCAATTAGATAGCATTGCATTTAAACGATGTGTTAAACAATACTACCTAATATATTGATAGATTTCAATATGTATGCAACATTGTCCCATGCAACTGTGTGCGGACATTAACCACTGGAAATATCGGCATACTCCTCGTTGTGCAAATTAGTCTAAAGGAGCATATGTAAAGTCTTCAGTGTACATGCAGTAAAATCCCCTATGACGGAGCACTCCCGGCTTAAACGCATGTCATTTTCACTATTTTTGTGAAAAGCAGAATGCAACTTTGCAAAAGTATTGTATACTTTGCGTGAAACTGCAGTAATATGCAGATAGGCTGTTGCCTACTTAAAACTGAGTAGAATATTTACAATGACTAACAGTTAGACTTACTGTATATGCGTTGGTTTACTGTTACTGTTGATCAATCATTGACCATTTAAGCACAAAAAACCCAAAGACTTTCAGCCCATGCTTGTCAAATACGTTTGAATTCGGAATTACGTAGCAAATGGAAGGAAACTGTCACTAGATGAGAGAAGAAACACTATGTGTGTGTCGGTTTGTACAGACATTAACGTAAAGACATACAGGAACACAAAACAAGAACAATTCCAGGACAGCATGCAAGTTGCTGCCATAGCCTACAGAAATATACATTTATGAAGAGAGTCCTGTTGCTGGCATTGTGCTAGCAGTATCTCATCATAACACAGCGTTATCTCGTTTAAACACGAAAACACTTTTCCTCCGTGGCGCTAACAGGCTTCTATAATACTGACTCGCTATACAGATACTAAAATACACTCCTGGTCTTATCAACGGTTCTTAGTGTCTTACTGCCTTCATATGGCATTCATTAAGATTCTAGTGAAACACATGTACAAAATAAAGTTTATAAGTTTCAATTTACGTAGAACTACAGACCAAGATCACTGAAATCTTTCCATTTTCATCATCCTAAATTAAAAACAAAACATGCTTAGCTTCTAGAGAACAACAAATCAGAATTGTTGAGATCAGCTCGTTTTCCAAACCTAGAAGTAGGTAAAAGTTTCCCAGATGTTTCATTTACTACCTAGACTGCAGTGTCTTTTTCCTCATGTGACTGGATGCGTTCATTAGTGCAGGCGTATATTCAATAACCAGGAGGTCTTTTAACCAAAGAGATCAAGGCTGACATGGGCGAGGGGAGACTGCAACTTTTAAAATGGAAATGGAAGGTAAATGGAAGTACTTTGTACTTGTTTAATTCTTTGAAATCATTTCTTTAAAAAAAAAAACAAGTTGGGATTATTTTTAATGTGCAAACAACTTGAACCATTATAATTTCCATGACAGTAATACTTTCTACTTTAGCATGGCTACATTTTCTTATTCAGCATTGCTGTCTTAATGCAAGAACTAATATTTATGCAGCTGAGACCTCAGCACAACCTAATACTAATAATAGCTAATACTATTTCTAGGTTAACTATGTGTGGCTCAAAAGAGGATATAGAAGACAGTGCTGCACTATCCAGGTTCTCTGCAGTTAAAGGAAGTTAGCTTGCTTTCTTTTTAGTGCACCTTTTCGGAATATTCTGCCTTCTACCGGAGTAACTTTTCATTCTCAGTATATCCTCGCAGTTTGCTTGCTGGGAACATTTCCCTGGATGCATCCAATATTCCCGAGCATCTACGCAACCTGCACGCATGAGAAGAAGCAGTGCTGAAGCTGGAGGAGTGAAGCTGGCCAGCTCAGTCTGCTCATCCCATTCCTCTTAAGACCACCATGGTATTAATGCATGATGGGAAGAAGATCAACTGCTCCTTCAATTCTGAAATAAGCTGCTACAAGGGATCCATCGCTGAAGGCAATTGGATCTGCCACCTTAAAGTTTTAAAGGGAAGTGTAGAAGTTATTGTATAACCCCACAACAGATATCCTAGACATCTTCAGCATTAAGCACCTTCACCACAACAATTGACACCAAAAGAAAAATCGGTAGAAAACCTTCACATGCTTTTCTTGCCTGAAACCTTAAGTCAGCATGGTATTAAACTCGACTTGCTCTTTTGTAACTTGCATGCCGACAGCTCTCCCCTCGAATATTTTATATTCACGTGTTAGCGGAAGGCCTTTCACAGAGGGGTGAGAACCCTATTGCAGTGTCTCCATTCTCAAGCAAATACATGAAACTAGACTCTGTGCTTGACCTTCCTTCTCCTTGTGGAGGTACGGAGGTTGTAGTTGTCAGCTAAGTCATAGAGACAACTAGCTATTCACAACAGGAAATCCTAAGTGTTGGAAAAAAGCGTACATGTTACATTTATTTTTTAGTCCTCCTGCTGCTTTTTCAAACATGTCACTATAGACAAATGCCACTTAACGTTGCATTGCTGGCCAGGTCAGGAAATCAAAATGCTAACCACACCCTGCAGGTTTTGAATGTGAAAATTAAACAACAAAATACTTCTAAACCAAGCCAGGTATGTCCGAATTATATTCAGCTTTAAGGTCCCCTGCTTTTCCGAGAAGTAACAGGTGTTACACCTCAATCTGATATAATTTCACTCTTGCATTTTGTTGAGCAAGGGAGAATCGATGACTTTATCATTTGCATTTTCACCTTAAAAGGTATTCGGGTATGACAACACGAATGCAATGTGCTGAAAAGAAGAACAGAATCCAATGCTTTAACAACAAGGAAAAAAAAAAGACACCACCACTTACTTTCTTCATCTGAATCAAAGCCAAAGAAAGCCTGACACTTCTTCTGGGCAAGATGGCTCTGCAGTTCTTCTGCTTTGTCAAAGAGTGCAAAACACTTAGTGCACCTGTGTCTCTGAACACCGCCAGCCTGCTCCGACTGCGGCGCAGAGCTGGGAGACTCTGCCTTGGCGGGCGATTTCCTGCGCTTGGGCATGCTGATGTACTGCTCAGCGAGGTACGCCGAAGGCGGAGGCCGGATGAACGGCTTTTTGGAAGTGCCCCCGTAGGAGTAAACTTCATCGTCGTACCGTCTGGGCTTTTTAAGGGCTGCCGTGGAAACGTCCTGGGGCGGGGGGGCCTTTTCCAGATCCTTTCCGGCAACCCCCTCCGATTTAATTTCTGTCGGACCGGTGTCTTTCTTCCCCGCCTCCGGCGCGTGGTCCTGCAGATCCAGTGCCTGAGCTGCTCCTTCCGGCAGCTGAGCAGAAGCCGGTTTATCTTCATCGGCATGCCCATTTAACAGCTGTCCATCGGAAACCCTGCCGGCCGCGGAATGCTCCCTCGCACCATCTTCTGGCTGCTCCAAGGATTTGGCCTCTGGTGTGGCAACCTTGACTTCCACTGAATTTAAGATGGATTTGCCTCCTCCACTAGGTATGTAGGTCTTTGGCTGTGCGGATTCTTTTCGGACTTTCAGATCTTGGATGGGAGCCTCTTGTGCGTCTTTTTTTCTTTTTCTTTTCACCAGGATGCCACTGGCCTCCGCGGAGTTGTGCCCGGAAGCTGCTGCTGAAGGAGTTCCGTCTAGGTTTGTCATTAGGGAGTAATGCCAACATTCGTGCTCATGCAGCAGGGAGAGATCAGAAAAAAGTTCAAAGCATTCTGGAAAACTACACTGTGCCTGAAACTGCGAGTGGGTTTTTAGGTGCTGCCCAAGTTCTGCTTGCGTTTTGAATCTTTCGTTGCAGCTGTAGTGCTGACAAAAATACCTGTGAGCACCATCATGCCTCTTGAGGTGGTCCGAGTAATGCTGCAGACACAGAAATTTTCTTTGGCAATACTGGCACTTTCCCTTTGTCCAGAGAAATGTACACTCCTGGACTTTCATATCATTCGGGTGAGCTTTCTTTACATGTTTAACGAGAACCCACTGTCTAACAAAAGACCTCGCACACCCCTCTGCAGGGCATCTGAATTGTTCTTTCTGGCACTCTGACTTTTGCTTTGAAATAGATCCGTTAGCTCTCTGCACCATTGACTGATCTTTTGCAGCACATGCAATTTCATTTTTGTCACTCTTCAGCAAACCTTGTGACTCATTACTTACATGTTCTAGATTTACATTAATTCTGTTATGGTTTTCTACATGATTTTCTACTTCCGCTGCTGAATGTTTAAGATCTGGGGGTAAAGATATGACGTCACGCTCGCAAGTTTCAGAAGTTCCATTTTCAACTGGAGTGCAATTTTCATTGCTTTGGGTATCTGGCGGACGCTTTTTGCTTTTCATTTTTTGAAGGTGTTCCTTCAGGTGATTAAGCATGAAATTCCTTTGCTTGTATGTTTTACCACACAACACACAACGCAGGTTTCCTTTTTGTAGATGAACCAATGCATGGCGTTTTATGTGTCCACCCATGAAGTCTTTGTTGCACAACATACAACGATGCCTGGGCACACAGTTTTCACTTCTGCTCAAAGTATTACCCAAAACTGTTTTTGGAGAGCTTTTGAAATCAGGATCATTTCCTGGTGGTGACACAGTATGCTGCTCTTGCTCAAGTTTTGGAGGGGAAGCAGCCTGTTTCACATTGTCATCTGGTTCGCTAGCCTCTACGGGCGCTCTATTGGTTTCTTCAACAAATGAATCTAGACCGTGAGTTAAAACCTCTGGTTCTGCAACTAAAGCCTCAGGTGTACAGACCAGCTCTGCCACATGAGCCTCAAGCACAGTATCCAGTTCTATGACAAGACCTTGAGGGGACTTATCCCGAGCTACCACAGGACCTTCTGGAAGTACATCTGGAAGCCCTTGCTCCAGCACAGTGCACTCAGGTATGTTGTCCTGCATTACAGTGGGCAGTTCCGCATTCTCTTCTGGCGCTTTGACAGGGGACTGAATTGTATTCTCCTCCTCATCCTTAATGTCCATCTGGCCATCAGTCCCGTTATCCTGCTGTTGCAAGGTGGCATCATCTACTTCTATGTTACTGGACTGCTGGATTTCACAAGCTTCAGCTATGGGTTCTTGTGGCAGAACAGGTTCCTCCACTGTCGTGTTGTCTTCTTGCTTGACAGGAGGTTCTGCTTCCCTCTCACTCAGACCTCCAGAGGGCTCTTCTGCACAGGTGTCCTGGTGGTTGATCATCGAGTCTTCTGGAGCCACATCCGTTTGCTCAATTAGTTCTTGCGGCTGTTCAACCACCTCTAGTTTTTCAACAGGTATTTCCATCGCCTCGTTATCGGGGAAGGACACTTCCAGCATTGTATCCAGAAGGGGTGTTCCTAGGGAGTCTAGGGATTGGTAGGAAACTTGCATCGGTGAAGCCCTTCCTGGAGACTGAGGGGTTTCCTCTATGGGCACGGTCTCGGGTAATGGTGAAAGAGGGGTCACCTCATCAGCTGCTGGCTGCTCCTGGGAGACCTGCTGCGACTCACCTTGCCCCGTCTCGGATGCGGTGAGTTTCGGAAGCGCAACTTCCAGAGGGGATTGTGGAGGTTTCTTCCTAGGGCGCCCAACACGCCTCGGAGCACTGTTCTCTGCCTGTCTGTTGGTCTCCGGTAGAAACCAACTGGGTTTTCTACCGCGACGTTTCAGGGTTTTTTTTTCTGCCTGTCGGCCGAGGTGTCTTTGTTGTCTTTTGGAGAGCTGTTTCATGGAGTTTTCCTGAATCATATCGAGCTGTCTTAGGGATCGCCTTAATGCCGACGTATCTATAACTTTAACACGTTTTCCAGGTTTTCTTCCTCGCCTCCTGATGGGGATCTCTGAGGCTGCCTCCGAGTGCCTGATGCAACGTTTAGGAGCAGGCTTACGCCGGTCTTTAACAGAGTAGTTCATCAATTGGCTAGTGTGCTTGTCTGGAATTTCTGAATGCATTTTATATGTCTCTTTAATACTATCATTTTGAATCCATTTATCATCCTCCACAGTCTCATTCAGGGCTGCTTTCATCACTTTCTCACTCATCAAAGACAGGCAGTTCGTCTTTAGCGTGATCAAGTTCCAAAACTCTGGATCAAAAAACAATCCCCTCTTCAAGATCTGGAGCAATTCGAAACGTATGTGGTTTTTAATCACGCTGGAATCCATGTGATACTCCTGGTCAGGGTAGGTGTAAAGAAGATAAACAATCTTGTAAGAGTCCACTGTGCGTTCCAGGAAGAAAACAAGAAGGGCACAGGCTCGGCAAACCTCCAAGTCATTTGGAAGAAGATAAGCAATCATCTTGTACACAAGGGACTTGGCGACTGGGTCGTGACGGAGATCCATCTGAAGAGCACATGCACATAGCTCGACGCAAAACTGCAAGCCTTCTTCTCCCAGCTGGAAAGAAGACAAACCAAAGCATATCAACGATGGCAGTATGTTAATACCAATTTTTTTCATCTCAAATCCAGAAGAACATCAATAGGTAAATAGCACCCTGGTATTTTCAGGACATGGTTTTCACTTGTTAGTTAAAACTGCAGGACTAGAGATACTGGAGTAGGCTTATCATTAATTAGCCAGGGTATGCTTGGCCTTCAATGAAAACAAACGTAAATTTTCATTTTTGTTGGCACCTTACAATAAATGAATTGCTGCCCTGGAATTGGTCCAGAGAAGAACTGGCAGATATATATCCCTGTGCTTAAAGGAATGTCCTGCTCTGACAGGACAGCTCTAAAAGAACTGAATATTTTTAGTCTTCAACAAAAAAGGCTCAAGGGATCAGGTGACCTGGTAATCAAAATCCTCAAGGGCTCTGACATGGTCAACTCATTGGATACTCCAAAATCAAGTGGAACAACTTGTTGTTTGTTTCTGAATCACAACACAAGTGAAGAAAATGTGGATAAGGCACTTAAACCAAGAACACATGATACTTTTATTTAAAAGTGGAGGCAAGTCTATAACAACCCAAGCTGCCAAAGCCGATATTGATTTATTTAAAAAACGGGCATAAGAGATCCTTTGCTCAATAACCCGTTGGAGACCAAAGGAGATAGATGGGCCTGCATCTACAAATTAGCACTAAAGCTCCTGAGTCCGTAAGCAGGAGGCCGAGAAACAACCTGCAGTTTTAAATTATTAAAAGTAAAAAAAAAGTTGGACCGATTGTCCCTCCAGGTGCTATTAAACCCTTAGAATACATTCAGGACAGGCATCCTTGGTTCTGCTTAATGCTGTTAATGTTTTACAGCTCTACAGAGCACAAAAAACAAACAATCCCCATGCAGTGTAGCCTGTGTTCTATTTTACTTTTCTCCTCTTTATGAAGGTCTTATCTTGGTCACCTGCTGAACACCAGTACCAGAGAACCTATACCCCCTTCCCTTGGGCAAGATGAAGCTAAGCAGGTGTGAGCCTGGTCAGTACCTGGATGGGAGACCTCCTGGGAAATACTAAGGTTGCTGCTGGAAGAGGCGTTAGTGGGGCCAGCAGGGGGCGCTCACCCTGTGGTCCATGTGGGTCCTAATGCCCCAGTATAGTGAGGGGGACACTATACTGTAAACAGGTGCCATCCTTCGGATAAGATGTAAAACAGAGGTCCTGACTCTCTGTGGTCATTAAAAATCCCAGGGCGTTTCTCAAAAAGTGTAGGGGTGTAACCCCGGCGTCCTGGCCAAATTTCCCATTGGCTTTTACCAATCTGGGTCTCCTAATAATCCCCATCTATGAACTGGCTACATTAATCTGCTCTCCTCCCCACTGATAGCTGATGTGTGGGGAGCGTTCTGGCGCACTGTGGCTGCCGTCGCATCATCCAGGTGGATGCTGCACATTGGTGGTGGTGGAGGGGAGTCCCCATTACCTGTAAAGCGCTTTGAGTGGAGTGTCCAGAAAAGCGCTATATAAATGTAAGCAATTATTATTATTAGTAGTATTATTATTAAGCCTTTAAATAGGAAAAAACACTCACTTCAGCCTTAATTATCTTCATGAAGGGAAAAATCATTTTAACATTTGTCGCAGTTGACATCAGTTGATGGCATTCTTCTAAGAAGTCCTGTTTGGAAGGGTTAGCCCGCAGCTGAAGTTTGCTCCATATGAAGATAAGATCCCTAGGCAATAAATAAAAAGGTGAGAATACACAATATACAAACAGTAACATTGTTCTACCGATAAATGGAGAGACAACAAGCAAATTTATTATGGTATTCTCAAACTATGACATAAAATCATTCCACCTTTGACTTTCAACTCAAGTTCTACATTACTGAAGACAGCAAAAAGATAAACTTACCAGATATAATACATATCACCATTCTGCAGCTGCTGGGTTAGAAATGCTTTGCACAGCACCAACAGCAAGTCATCCTTCTCCTCATTCTCAGTGTTGCAGATGATCTCCACAGCATCCTTCCCATCAATCATTGCCATCTGTTGAGGGACAGCAAGTTCACTGCTAAAGCCAAGGTGGAGTGAGCACATCACATGACAGTGATCCCTGACAGCCACCTCTGGGTCTGCAGTGCGAGCCAGGGAATTGGAAAAACCAGGTCACAACAGCTACTTAAGTGCTGTATCTCTTATGAAAATGGACTCGGGACTTCACAATGAAAACACTTGCAGCTCCAATATATGTGAACTGAAGAGCAGTTGCCACAAGATTAGAGGGTTAACACGACGTGCCAGCACACCACAGAAAAGCCAGTAGTAATAACTTGAAAGAGAGTATAGGAAAAGAGGAAAGGTGTGAAATCCACACATGGGTGGAATTCAACTGGGACACATATATACACATAATGGTCACGTTTGTTAATTTAATAAAATCAGGTTAAATGTATTCCATCTTAAACCCAAGACCAATGTTACAGGTACTACAGGACAATTATTTTATTCCTTCAATTAGGTATTTTTATTCCTAAAGGATGTCAAAGCTCCTTCCACATAAGAGGGTACCCTGACATCAGCATCTCTGCTACACTGCAGATTAGTGAGAACCTTCATTACCTGTTGAAATAGTCAAGAAAGTGTATTGAGGCCAGATCCTGAAGGCCCTGAAAGGAATTTAACCTGAACACTAGGGTAAATACCCTTATTCTCAACTAGGCCAGAGCAAACTTTCATGTTTCTCTTAAAATTAAGACTAAATCTATGCGTCTCCTTACCTCCTTTTGAAGATGATCATATAAAGATGCTTTTAAAAGGCAGGTTAAATAAGCCTGATGGAAATACAGATGTCTTCCCACTTCTGAATGCTGTATACAGCACTTGGACAGTGCCACAGCCTCCTGGATACGTTCACAGGCTAGTAAGTAACGAACCCGGAACTCAAAGAAAGCTGGAACTTCTGAGCTTAAGTATCTGTCCACTGTTAACAAACAAACAAAAAAAAAACACTCCTTAGATGAAACCGATAGGACTGCTTCCCAACAAGATTCCTCTTTCCATACAGTACCTGTTAAACAGAAATGGCTTGTTAGAGGATGAAGCAGTGCCCTAACTTCTTGCTCCATATTCAGCAGGCATTGTGGAATTGTGAACATTGAGCACACTGAAAAGATGTGATGAAAATATATCATGCACGAGTACTGTAACATGGCGGACACCATTTCACTTGCAGAGTAATCTATAATTTTTTCTATGGTTTTACAAAATACACAAAGAGCATTTGAAATAATTCCATCCATCCATTTTCTAACCACTTCATGTTTGTGGATGAACCAGACCCCATCCCAGCAAGAACTGATGCAAGGCAGGAAATACCCTGCCATCACAGGGCACAATAGAGACACATGCACTCACATCAGGTCAGTTTTCCCAGACGCAAACTAACCTATCAGTATGTATTTGGAATGTGGGAGGAAACTGGAGCACCCAGAGAAAATCCATAACATGAGAGAACATATAAACTTCACACAGATGTATTGATGTACTGTATTGAGCACTGAGTGATTCAGAATTGAACCCATGGCCCCAGAGCTGAGCCCCATGCCAGCCCCAGTTTTAAATAAAACAAACTGTTAACTTGATTGATACATCTTAAACAATGTCTATTAGGGCTGGGGGGGAGGCCAAGATCAGTTTTTCCAGTGCCACGTGTCCAAACAATTCCAATGCTGCGAATGTTAAAAAACAAATCAATCAGAATGGGATTGAAAGGAGAATATGGAATTGACCCCAAACCTAATGTCAATCCAAGTAAAACACTTAATTCAACTGTTCAACACTCAGTCATGCCCAGTACCTTCTTCCTGCTGTTGCGTCATCTCCTTCAGGATAGCCTGCAAAACTGGATTCTCCCATGGGCCACCTTCTTTAACAATCTGTTTCACCAGCATGAGGTACATATTTCCATGGCCCAATAGGCATGAGTGGCATTCCTTTATGACAAGAAGTACAGAATCAATAACCGGAATACAAGACACCAGAGGCCTATGCTCATAATAAACTAGCACTATAAATTAGGCATCTATTTTTAAAAACAGATGCTTCGAAATGCTGATATTGCCAAAAGTTTATTATAGTCTGAACTGTAACATAAATTTTCCTCATCTTCAATTTCTTGAACTATTTTGAATGATTTGATCAAAGAAAGCCAGCTATGGGTGACAATGCGTGCAGTGATTCTGGCTCACCTGAAATGAGTCAAGAATGTCTTTCAATGGATCCTCCAGGAATTCATCCTTACCAAAAAATAGCAGTAGTTCAAAAAAGCTCCTGTGATGAAAAAAAATTAGTTGACGACAAACATATCCATGTGCCAAAAGAAACAGATTAGCTAAACTAATGAATACACTTCTTAAACATCCTCATAAAACTTTTCAACATCAGAAATATTTAGAACACAGTGGGTGGATCCATAATCATCCAGGTGGATGTTGCACATTGGTGGTGGTGGAGGGGAGTCCCCATTACCTGTAAAGTGCTTTGAGTGAGTGTCCGTAAAAGCGCGATATAAGTGTAAGTAATTATTATGATTATTATATTATTATAAAGAAGATGCAAAGGAAGAGTTTCTGTCTTCTGGGAGAATGACGAAATCTTCCACTTGCATGCAAGATCGGTTTGCAGAATATCCCGTGCATACTGGGATACTTCAAGAAACCTGACAAAGTCTGTGACCCAGTAAGCTATTACTAAAAAAAACAAGCTGTTGTCATTTCTTACCTTGCTAACACTGGTGGTAAAGTAAACGTCAGCTAACACTAAACCAAGGGATTATAGTTTCAGTCTCAGTCAGCCATTAAGTTTTTTAGCCAACAGTTGAAGTTACTATGTTGAGCCATATTACTTGAATAAAATAAAAATACTCTCCCGACATCAAGCTACTAAGACCAAACAATAGTAGTATAATACAATAGTATTACGGCTTTCAAGCATCTGGGGTTGACTGCTGTTGCGTTAACTGTGCATCCATATGTACTCACAAGGCAAGGCTGCTCAAGGTATACTGAACGTGCTCACAGTCAGCAGGGAAGGTGGCAATGCCTTGGGTGAAGCAGCACAGTGCCGTTCGGAGCACCTGCAACTGAGGCAGCGGCACCTGGCATCGTCCAGTGTGTTCTTCAACCACCTTCAAAAAGACAAAGACAGTACGGCTCACACATGGAATTACCAACTGGTTACTGGAAAATGAAGAAAAGCACCTTCAGCATTTTCATTTAGCTTGGTCGTTAAATTCCATTGTGTTACATGATCAGTATAACAGTGTAGCATTATTTGCAATGTCAGACAAAAAACCTGTGAGGAAGGTATTGCTCATGGCATTTGAGTGTGTGCAGCTGAGTTGCAAAGCCTGTTTGCAAGACACCACCTTTAATCATTTCTCTAGTCTTGTCACCTGTCATGCTGCATATGGTGATTAGGAAGAAACATGAATGGTTCTTCCAGTTACTCCAAAGAATGCTGCACTGAGCCATGTTGTTTACAGAACAGCAGTGGATACATCAGAGGTGTTGATAAGCCTGGGGTACAAGCCTTTGATGGTTTTCCATTGTGACATTTGTAGCTGAAGTTAATTTTGAAGGAGCATTACTGGAAGTAAGCTGCTTTCTTCACATGAAGGACAGAAGAATAGAAGAAAAACAACTACAGGTATCAAACTGAGACATATCCACATCCTTCAGGTGAGACCTTAAACCAGAGCACTGTGGCCTAGTGGTGTGCCTTTAGACTAACGGGAATGTGGCATAGAATTTTGGAAAAGTAAAATATGAGAGACGCAAAAAACGAAAAGTGTAGTGTTGCTCATTCAGCATACATACTAAACTGAAGACAGTTCATGTGGGAATCAAGTGTAGTGCAAGTTCAGTTTTTCAAGTTTGATGGACATAAACCCAAACGGAGAAGATCTGAGGTCTTTTACCACTACCACCTGAAGCAAGCTTGGATTAAATACTGATATATGGTTTGTTTCTAATAGTCTGCATGTGGGATGAGTAGGCCACTAAATCCGCATTCATGCAAGTGTGCCGTGAGAGATGGAAAAGGTTGAGGAACACTACATTAAACCAAGGGGTTATGAGTAGGGGGATTACTACAATGCCCCTTTAACTGAACTAGTGAAGCAGTTTCTCATTTATCCCACTGTTGTGGTCCCTTTAGTTTATATGGTGCTTTAGGATCCTTTGGGATGAAACTTGTTGTGCAAAGGCAAACCATTACTTCACTTGAACGCTTGTGCAATACGTCTGTACCTCTATACTTTCTATTACTCCTCATAACTCCTCTTTATCAATGTAACTGATGCACCAAAACCAAACAGCCTCCTGCAGTCACACCCCTGTACAAGTATCTTCGAAACGTATTTTTGACAGCGATCTTCTGTGAATTTATCTTGATCGTAATAAAATGAATCAGTAAAAATGGACAGCGAGGTGGGAGTGGCACATCCATTGCATGCTAACTTCACAGCAACATATCTAGAACTCATACTGTGCCTACTGCAGCCTTGGATACAGGATAAAAACCTGAGAGGGCTGTTCTAAATGCAATGACATACTTATGCCGTGGACTGCCTTCACAGGCATAATTATTATTCATTTGGGAGAACGGAACCACTACTTTCATTACTCTTTATATACACTTGGGTATCTATATGAAAGCTGTCGATAAACAGCCACTACTGCTTTTCATCATTTGGATATAATTGAAACATCAAGGTATTAAACTACCAATTGCAGCAGTTACCTTTAAGAAAACTAGCATCCAAATACCACTAAAGCACGTTGCATCGATAAAAGTCATCTGTACAGATCAAAGATTTAACATAAGTGACAGATGCATGACAAAAGACCACAACCAAACCAACCTGCACTTTCAAAATTGAATGAATAACTATCAGTGGTAAGATCGCGATATATGAACACTACCTGATGTACTTTAAACAGTACAGTGAATCAATGTTCACATCAATGTTTTTTTTTTATCAGTCATCCTAGAACAAAGCAACTTCTCTTCAGTGTTAATTTTATTTTTTTTTCCAGTTGCGAGTTTCATATAATGTAAGACTGAACGCCTTTTCCATGAACACGCCTAGACCAGTCCAGAAAATAAAACGTCAGGGGCCAGTCCAGAAAAAAAACAAATCCACATTAAACAGGTGGTCATGACACAGAGACAGATCCTTTCCCAGTTCACGAAAACGTAGCCCTCTAACCAATTCGAATTCCCCTGGAATTAACGAATCAAGACAATGTCACCGTACGGGCTGCACAGGCAATAATCCAAATCGCATTACAAAGGGATTTCAAAAACCGAGCGGGCACAGGACCACCTTTTCAAAGACCTGCTAACAAGCCGTTCAAGAAAAAAAGGGACTACAACGGCTGCCAAGATGTCAGCCCACGACAGGTTTTACTATTGCACTCTGTCAGCCAGAGATCACACACTCCAGTTTACATAAAACGTCAACCCCATCGCCGGACCCCCCCGCACACCTGCTGAGTTCGTCTAAATCTTGATAAGACTAACCCTCACTGGCTGCACGTCCCTGGGCGTTGTTACACCTCTCGGATACAAACAGAAGGAAAACTAACGACCCCCTCCGACGCGCAAAAAAAAAAGTTTCAGCCTGTGTCGCCTTCCTACAAATATAGGAAGTAAATCATCTACAGGTCTGCCGTCTGCTGCAGCGGACGTTGTATCCTAAAAATCGCCCTCAAATGCACAGTAAGGTGGTTTTGCCAGAGCATCCCCACCGCATCCAGATTAAATATGTCCTCACGGTGACACCTTACAAAAATGCAACAGCAAATTCTAACACACATTTGGCAAAGAAGGCGACTCTACCGGCAACGACCGACCATCATTCTGACGCAAGGAAAATAGACCAGAGACGGGCATGGCAAGTCTGGGGTCTTTAAATGAGGGCTCACACCCCATAAAATGCTTTTCTACAGTGGAAGAAGCACTGTTATTGTGTCGGGGGTAGCTTGTGTGTTGGTGTGTATGTGTAGGGGGCTGTTGTTTTACAAAATGTCACTCATTAAAGTGCTGCAAAAGACCAAGGAAGATTTGCTTCGCTTTGCGTGTGGGCGAACGAGCGTTTATGAAAGATGAAAAACACATATCTTAACTACAAATGGAATAATAAAAAAGTAAACATTAACAGGAGTGATCATACTGGGGGAGGGGAACGCTTTTGGTAAATTACTCTACAGTCCCACCAGGCGCTAACCGCAGAGACTCGACTTACCTGACAAAACCTGGTACAGTACAGCTTGCTCTGGAGACCGTTCCCGCCCTTCCCGCCATTGTCCAACAAACTCTCCAGCTCTTCTTTGAGTCTCTCTGAATCCAAATCGCTCTCCTCTTCCGCCATGCTGCTCGTCTTACCCTGCGCGTACAACAACCACAGAGCCCTAGCGAAGCTCGCTTCCTGCTCCGCCCACCTGCCGGCTCTCTATTGGGTCTCACTCACATCCATCACGGGTCTCTTCCACTTGTGTTGAGTTCTGATTGGTTACTTGTGACAGTCAATCAGCTTGTAACCCCCACACGCCCCTTCTTCGAGTACGGGTCCTCTGATTGGACAAAGGTCATAATCAATCACACTAAAACCCAATTCCCCTTTTTAAGAGCGCACCACCTTGATTTGTTCGTGTTTTGGAAGAGTCAGATGGGGGAGATTAATTGCATTTCATCTGTTGATAAGCATGTACATTGTAGTCTCTTGTATTTGGTGTGCGTGCTCAGTAAAAAAAAAACAGATTCGTTTTCCTGAAACGAAAGAAACGTTATCTGCTATGACGTTGATTTCCATACTCCAAATGTACTTTGGGCCAAGGACTGTTTTGACGTGTGTAAATGCGAGGCATTCTTCTGCTACCTAATAGTATTCATCTTTCAGCGTAAGACACACGTAAAAAAGCTAAATGCATATCTTGAAAATCATATTAATCGATTGACAACATCACTTTTTAGTTTTATTACAATGTCAGTTGATATTTCATCGAAGAGTTTTCATCATCTTGCATACATTTCTTGAACTAATTGGAGCAGACTCCACCACATACTGTACACAAAAAAAGGCGTTAGCTTATTATTGTAGCAATAACTTTAATGCAGTTTAGGATTTCTAATGCTTAGTTCATGGACATGGCTACTGCTAACATTTTTGTTCATGATATTACACTAATTGGTACATCTCTGGTTAACTCAACGCTAATGTGCCTGTTGGTTATGTTGGACTACAAGTTCCATAATGCAGTGGGAAATGAGAACTCCACCTGTCAATAAGCACGTGGAGCCAATATTTTTGTACCTTTTAAAACTGACCTTGAGTGCTGACGTCTCCAATTCAGAAGTAGATGCTATGCTCTTGATCATCCCATTTACCGTTCTTGTATTTGAATAAGATTATGTATTGCAGAATCTTCCCATTTAAAAGTCGGTTTAACCTGGTTTATTCAGAAAACGTCTAGATGACGTACTATTAACTCCCAAATACTCCGAGACCTTCTTTGGTTTGTCAGTGTCCTTACGTTTTTACCACCTTATGAAATTTTGTTTTTTATTTTATGATTTTTTTCTTTGAAATTATATACCTTTTAACTGCTGAGAATTTAAACTATAGAGTTAATTGGATCCATCTTCCCAATGAAAGTAGTCAAAGCAGCAAAGTCGAACTACCGAACATTAAAATCTATAGTTGTCTTAAAAAACACGGTGTAAATAGGCGTGAATGTGTGATCCTTGAAGCCAAGGACGCCTTCGAATCCTGTAGATATTTGTCTTTCAAAAGAGTTAGTTTTATGTGTTGTAAGTCAGGCTTTGCTTGTTTTCACATTGAAATACTTTAAATACGTTAATAAAATAGTTTCCATAAATTGAAGGAAACTAATTATTGATTAATATACATATCCAGACAAACTATTTTTTATTCAAAAACTGCAATTTCCTGCACATGAAATTCCGCGTTTCTGCTATTTTCCTTGTTTGGCTGAGGAATAATTTCTCCAACCTGCTTTGTATAAACATTCAGAATAAAGATAAACGAATGACAGTTTTAGTATTTGCGTTTTGTGTTAGTTTGATGTAGGATTATCTGATGGAAAAGAACTATTCGTCTAATTTTATAACATTTAGAAATCCATTTAATTCATGGCTTAAAACAAATCAATTATGCAATCATCATTTTCTGATATTTTAATGACTAACACGACAGACTGATTTATAATCTGTCATTATTTATTTAGATTTTTCCTTTTTAATGTACACTTTACCTTTGGTAATATCTATTTATCATACAATATGTTTTGATATGTTTATATATCTTTGTCTATGTCTTTTGTCTTACGTATTTTGTTGGTTGTGTCCAACCCAGGGGCGACAGATTTTAGCTAACTGATGAGGTTTAACAGCTTGTCCTGTGCACTCAACTAAACTCAACAGCACGCCTCTGGCTTTTGTTCTCTTTGTTATTTTAAAATATCTTTGACAGTGGTAATTTTTTCTGTTATTTTAAGTTGTTCAATGTCACGTGATAAATTCCAAAATAACGCATTTTTGTGTTACTGTTATTGAGAGTGAATTGTGATCTTTGGGCGCCCTCTAATGGCATACAAACTTGCGCCCTCTAGTGGTGTAAAATTATGTTATCTTAATTAAGCAAATACTTCGTGAACACCTTAATCATGTATGTGAAACAATAAGACATTGAAACATTGCATTGCATTCGCATTGTGAGTCTGTCTCACAACAATGTTTTGTGTTTCAGTTACACCTTGGACTTAGTCATTGCAAATGACTCTTTTCCATTTGTCTTATCTTGAACTAGGCCTTTCTGATCACCTCCAGTAGCTGTTCTCTTCAATATAGAATTGTCTCACACTCTCTACTCTCAAGCTCAAGTTTTCATCCGCCAACCAAACTAGGTTTGCTGATTTTGGTCTGTCCTCATTGTCTTGCTTTTCTAGCTCTGACACTCTGGAAGACAAGGTACAAGTGTTTAATAGCTCTTTTTTAACTTCTCTTCACACCTTAGCGCCTCTTAACAATCTTCTTTACTCCCTCTGCCCCATGGTATACTGAACAACTGCACTCAGTGAAGGTAGCCTCTCAGTAAATAGAATGTAGGGGGCGTTTTTTGGATTGGAATGTACGTCTTGGAAGGAGAGCTTGACTGAGTACAAGGAAGCACAGTCTGCTAGTTCCAGCTACTTCTCTGAAATCGAGAGCAACCATAGCAATCCCAGTGACCTGTTCTCCTCCATCAATAGACAGCTTAAGCCAAACCACTCTATCATATTACCTGCTTCTTCTTAGCCTTGCAACACTTTCTTAAGACATCATCCAACTTCACATTATCTCCTCCACACACGTTTTTCCTACACCTCCTTCCTGCTTGCCTAGATTGCTGGTTCCCTTCCTTCTAGTTTCTCTCAACGTGAATGTCTTAGTAAATTGGGATCACATACGAAGGCCACAACCTGTTTATTAGATCCCCATTCCTTACTGTTTCATTTCAATTAATTTGTTCTGCCCTCTGTCCTGTTGTCCTCAACATCCTAAACAAGTCACTGAGCACTGGAATGGTATCGATGGCTTTCAAAACAGCTGCTGTTACCCCTGTGCCAAAAATAAAAACAAATACGGTCCCAGACAACCTAGAGCAATTTTTGCTCTATATCCACCCTACATTTTCTTCCTAAAAATCTAGAACATGCTGTTTCAATTCCAATAAACAACCAACTCATTGCAAATATGCCCTGCAAAACCTTCCAGTCTGGTTTCACACAATCACACAGCACAGAAACTGCTCTGGTTAAATTTGCTAACGATCTTCTTATGGCTTCCAATTCCGGTTCTATATCTATCCTTATTCTCCTTGACTTTATTGCTGATTTTGACACTGTTAACCATGACATCTTACTATCCCGTCTTGAGACTATGTTTGGAGTTTCTGACACTGCTCTTTAATGGTTCAACTCTTGCCTTGCCGTTTGCCGCCACTTTGTTTCTCTCGAGGGTTTCAGTTCTGAAGTTGGGTTTGTAAACTCTGGTGTTCCTCAGGGCTCAATACTCAGCCACCTATTCTTCAGCATTTACATGTTCCTACTTGGTCAGCTGTTAAGATCACATGGTCTGAATGATAATTTCTTTACTGATGATATTCAAATCTATATCCATATTATACCCAACACTGAAGTGGCTGTCTCTACACTTTCTAATTGCATCTCCAACCTAAAAAGCTGGATGACTGAGCATTTCCTTCATTTAAACTGCGACAAGACTGAATTCATACTTCTGGGCAATTTCCATCAACTATGTAAAGTCAATGACAGATAATGACAGTGACGCTTGACCAACATGTGCAAAATACGGTAAAAACATCAATCTTCCATTTCAGAAATATCTCCAGTCTATATCCAAGGTTGTCTCTGACTGTAGCTGAAAAGCGGGTCAACAGATTTGTTTTCTTTAGAATTGATTGCTGCTGGGGTATCTAAGTCCACACTGAACAAACTTCAAATTTGTCCAGAATTCAGCAGCCCGAATCCTGACCTGGTCACGTACAAGTGATCCCTTCTGTCTTTACAATGGCTTCCTATCAGATTCGTGCTGACTTCAAAATTCTCATGTTGACCTAAAAGTCTCTACATGGTTTGGAACCACAGGACATATCTGACATTATCTTCCTACTCCCAATTTTGAAATCTTCAGTCGTCTCATTCTGGTCTCCTGTTTGTCCCACAAGCTCATTAATATACATTTGGGTGACAAGGCCTTCTTCTGCTGTATCCCAGAGCTCTGAAATTCTATCCCCAAGGATGTCAGAGAGTCACCTTCCCCAAGCATTTTCAAATTCAGACTCAAAACCTTCTTCTGAAGTAAGACTTTTGCTTGACTGATGCTTGTGTCTACCCCTTTACAGCTTTTACTGTATTCTAAACCCTTGTTTACATTTGCTCTAACTGTGTTATCTCCTGTCATTGTTTTTTTCTTACTATGAAGTTCTTTGAGCAACAACTTTTAAAGGTGCTATATAAAATAAATTGTATTATTATTAAATGCCCAATGATATGTTTGTACTGTGTTTGTAAATGTTGTTTTAATTGCATCTTCTTAGACATCACACGCTCATGCAATTAAAGCATTTTTAATATGAATTTGAACATTATAGTTCTTGGAGGAAAACGTTTTCTTTAACTCAACCAAGGAAGTACTAATGAAGAACTCTAGTCAAACTTCCATTTTTCCCAGTTTGAAAGAAATTCGGTGTGTCGAGTCATAGAGGAATGGGTTTGGACATTCTTAACCTTGGATGTTTTTCGCAGTTCCTAAAATATTCTATACAAATAGAAGAAGTCTTATGTTTCCAGCATCAAGCTATGAAATGCAAGTGGGGTTTTGACAGTGGACAATAGCTTATTTGATTGCAGCATGGCATTTCAGTTGTTTGATGTTTGTCAAGATTTGATTTGATTCGACATGGAATTTACTGTGCTTTTTGGTTTTGGGTATTGTGTAGTTCCTCCGATTAAGTCTATTTTTCTCCTATAACATAGTTTGGCAGTGTGGTGCAGGAACCTTTGTTGATAGAAGTTATTCATTGTGGATTTTTTTCCCCTACAGGGTGCCATTAACTAGTTTGCTACCTGGTTCCTAAATTTAAGCTCAGGACTGGACTCTGGTGCTGTCTTGTGATTTGCATGACTACTTATTTTATGTAGTCATGCAAAACACCCCCCAGACCATCAACCAGATCAGGAACTCCCGCCGTAACAACCGCATTCCTTTGGTGCTTCCTTACCACCCTAACACACTTCCTATCCCCAGGACCATTAACCAGAACTTTTCCATCCTACAGGATGATCCCTCCAATGGGGCCCTCTTTTCTTATCGCCCTATCATCTCATATCGCCGACCACCTAATCTGCGTAACCTCCTTGATCACAGCTCCCTTGACCGCCCTCAGCAACCATCCACACCAGGCACTTTCCCTTGCAACAGAGCTCGCTGTATCACCTGCAAGTACACAGCCAGCACCACACTCATTCAAGGCCCCTCAGGACAATTCCAGATCACCCAGACAGCATCTTGTACCTCCAGCAACCTTATTTACTGTATCTCTTGCAGTAAATGCCCAGCCATCTACATTGGGGAAACAGGAAGGAGACTCGGAGACCGCTTCAGAGAACACGTCAGGGCTGTGAAGATTAAAGATCTCTCCAAGCCCATTGTTTCTCATTTCACCTCTGACGGCCACGACCACTCTAATCTCTCTGTCTGTGTTCTCAAAGACGGTTTTCTGAACTCATACATCAGAAAGACCACCGAAACTAAAATTATTCTGCAGCTAGGATCACACATTCTCCCTTCCCTTAACGACAGATTACTGTTCTTTTAAATTTTCTCCATTCATTGGAAGTTTCATTTCACACCTCTCTGCACCCATTCTGACTTCACACCTCTTGATTGGCCTCTCTTTCTGTCCCCTGCTCCCGCCTCTCACTCCTCCTCCCTCCCAACCTTTGTTCTCCCGCTACTTTACCTTTGCCTACTGCCCTGTCTCTCTCACACCTGAAGAAGGCTCCACGGCCGAAACGTTGTGTTCTCTTTCTTGTTTTTTTCAGCATGGAATAAACCTATTACTTGTTACTTATTTTGTGGGTGTGATTCGGGATGTGGTGGGCAGAGCTGTTAGTGCCCTGTGCCCAGCCCCTGGGCTTTTATTGGTGGAGCAGCTCATGAGGGAGGGGCTGGGGATGAGCTGTTTGGCCAGAGCACTGGGGGATGCATTGCAAAACCTATGACCCTGTTGACTCAGGAAGTACAGGCTCCTCAGGAACTCATGGTTATTGTCTTCCTACTGGCTACTGCGGCACTGCTAGCCAGTCTGGTGGGAGGGGTCTTCAACTCTAGCATGGGTCTCCATGGCAGCAAGGGTTTTGTTTAATATTACTGGCCTGCCCTGCTTTGTACTGGCCTGCTGAATGGGCCAATAGTGTTATCTGGGACTTCTATAATTCCCTAGTAGAACTAGGCATGACCACATTCATCTGCTTGGGCTCCTCTGCACTGATCTTCCTAGGGGGAGGCTTTATGTGCTACTTATATCCAAACAAGAGAGGTGGAGACAGATAGCCAGCAGCCATATCACCCTGCAACTCACAACTGGCAACCCACTGAAGCTAAGCAGGTGTGAGCCTGGTCAGTACCTGGATGGGAGACCTCCTGGGAAAAACTAAGGTTGCTGCTGGAAGAGGTGTTAGTGGGGCCAGCAGGGGGCACTCACCCTGCAGTCCATGTGGGTCCTAATGCCCCAGTATAGTGATGGGGACACTATACTGTAAAAAGGCGCTGTCCTTCCGATGAGACGTAAAACCGAGGTCCTGACTCTCTGTGGTCATTAAAAATCCCAGGAAAAGAGTAGGGGTGTTACCCTGGCGTCCTGGCCAAAATTTCCATTGGCCCTTACCAATCATGGCCTCCTAATAATCCCCATCTATGAATTGGCTACATTACTCTGCTCTCCTCCCCACTGATAGCTGATGTGTGGTGAGCGTTCTGGCGCACTATGGCTGCCGTCGCATCATCCAGGTGGATGCTGCACATTGGTGGTGGTGGAGGGGAGTCCCCATTACCTGTAAAGTGCTATATAAAGAGCCCTAGCGAGCCTCACCGCCCACCTGCCAGCCTTCTATTGGGTCAATCTTACATCCATCATGAGGCTCTTCTAATTTTGGTGGCTTCTGACTGGATATCTGTGACAGTCAATAAACTAAGAAACCTCCACATGCCCTCTAATAAGGCTTACATTTAAGAGCCTGGAATATTGCAGAGGCGCAAAAGAGCTACTGTTGTCTATGGGTTTGACAAGACTGAGAATCAGGGAGGTGTGGTTTTGGAAAGAGAAGGGTTTCACGCTGTGGATATGATGGATACTGGTGGCTGCTATATTCTGTGGAATGACTGAAGAAAGATGTAGCTCTTTATGAACATTTGCATCTGTGGAAAGACTTCATACCATATTATATGTTTAATAAAAGAATAGCATAAAATGCCTTTCATTTGGAGACTGTAGCTGAAAGAAAGCTACATCTTAAAATCACTGGATTTTAATTATAAGTATTACTATTATTATTGTGAGATGAATACTTTTCTAATGACCAACTGTAACCTTGTGGAAACACTAGGGGGTAGTATTGACTGTAACAGTGTTTTCCCGGTGCAGAAAATTATAATGCTGACTTTTTCTTCTATTCCAGACAGCTCAAGAGCCCATGGGGGCCGTCTAGAAGGTACTGTTCCATAGGTGAATTGTATAGTAGATTTTTATCACCATCAGGATTCTCTAAGTCAAAAATAAATGCCCTGTTCATTCACAGGGTAGCAACCTTGTTTAAAAAAGATCCACCTACTGTATATTCTGTTTCCCTTGTAATTAGGAACCTTCTATGAAAGCTTTCACGTCTATCATTCCTTGTCATGATCTGTCAGTCCAATGAAATTCTCATATGAGTTTAAATACAGGTTTTCAGAGTTGGTAGGATTAAATGAACGTTTTAAGTATGTACCTTTAAATAGCAGAGCATGCCTGGGACTGAATGTGTTCTGCTATGTAGCAGAGCAAAGCTGAGTTCCTGCAGCCACCAGCACCCCAAAAAGAAGGACAAGAGCACTCTTAACAAGAATACAACAAAGATGTGAATACACTTCCTTGAAGAGCTCAGCTTTAGAGGCCTTGTCCCTTTCCTCTCATGTATCCTGGACACACGTGTGTCTGTTCAGTGGACTCGGAGAGCTAGATGCCACATGCCATTCCAGCTCATCCCTCATCCCTGCTTTAGTGTTGGGAGTAAGGTATCCATGGCATAACTCTGACATTGTAACCCAAGAAAGACAGATACTGTACACAAATTGCAGGAGGATTTGTAGCGCCTTGCTGGAATGTCATTATAGGATGAGATAAGAAGTCAGGAGGTGAGCTACCAGCACCTGACCACTGTAGAGCTGTGCAGTCAGGTCTCCATCAGTCTCTCCTCGTCTCTCCACACTTGGATCCCAGCATTAATTGGTCTGTTTACTCAGAAACCTGTCTTGCATCAAAGCATGTATGTTTTACACATAAAGAGACTTACAAAACACACAAACAGTACAACTAAACATTACATAACAGATACTGTTTATACCAATATTTAATTTACATCACTCATACAAGAATCAACACAGCTATTCTAGAACACTGTAAATTTACTTCCTCCACAATTACACTAAGACCATATAGTTACACATCACCCCTTCACTTTTACATATCATACTTTTTCCAATAGACCATTACCCCTTTAATGTGAACTAATTTATTGATTGAGTGATTTGACTGTGTATTCAAATGATTCCTCCTTATGCTTAGTCTGCATTGAGGACCCCAAAATGTAAATTTGAAGCATGAGTTGATATTCTTCATGCAGAATTTGCAAGGAATCAGAAGAGATACCAAGTGTTGCAATAACACATCAAAGATAAAACTGTTATTCTCCTGATATTACATTAGCTCCTTTCTGTGTTTTTCTTGATTTTCTCCAGACTTGAAATTCGGCAGATGAAATCTTCTCATCATCTGTGCCCAATCAATTCTATCAAGGCAATTTAACACTTTAGTGCTTTTATTTAATGCCACAGTAAAAATCACTCGAGTGTATCATGATAAGTCACGAATGATGAATTAATCAAACTCATACCAAAAGTATTTACAAATGTAAAAAGTTTATTTTAATGTTAAAGATATTTCAAACATGAAGATTACAGATAATGTAAGTAAAGACAGAGATCATAGAATCATGTGTTTTCTTTATGAAATGTGACACACTGTCGAAATGAAAATGTAAATTGATTACTAGTTATGACCAGCCTGAACATTAATAGATCCTGGCAGGATTTGATGCATGGACATAATCAGCCTCTGGACAGACTGCTATGGGATGTTCTACAAAACATCCTGGGCATTGGTAGCTAGTTGGGGATGTTTGGCTGGCTGCATTTGTCTCTTGTTTATGGTATTTGAGAGTCTGACCCACAGATTTTCTCCTGGAATCAGTTTAGGAGAAAAAAGCTGACCAAGATCTTGACATTGTTTTCTTAAAGTAATCCCATTATAATTGCAGGACTATGCGGTCTAGCAGTGTCTTAGTGGAAAATCTGCACTTCTGTATTTACCTGTGGTGGTACGCAGATTGACAAAACTGCTTTTTTTTTCTTAAAGCTTAAAACTTAGTTCCTCTTCCCTTATCAAAGGGTTCCTGGCTCCTCCTCATTTGAAACAATGGCTTCCAGTACCAGAAAACTACTGGCTCACAGATCCATGAATGTATTTATGAAATCACATTACAGTTCAGTATGTTGTTACCCTGTAGTCACTGATGAAATAACATTATGTACATTGAACAATCTTATTGACCATTATATGTGTATTATATGTGTTTTCATTGTGCGTCTATATGTACTATCTGCAGTATGCCAGGAGAAAAATCCATTTCATTGATTGTACTTCAGAAATAATGTAGTAAAACGCTTTTCAGAAGCAACATGAAGTCTGTAGGTCCTTACTGTGTTTAGACAGACACATAAGATACTCCAGAAAGTGTACAGTAAATACAAAACCACTGCAAGAACAATGACAAAATAATTTCAAATCAGTTAGGGGATTCATTTGGTGACCAATGTTAGGAGTGGTAAAATGGTTTTTCTTTGTTTCTCCAGTTTATCTTTGTTAAAAATGTGTCCCAACAGAATTTTGAATTTTTCCCCGTTTTAAATGTGTAAACTGGAAAAGAGGCTAAAGAGGTTTGGCATGCCATCACATATCCAGGCCAACTTCTACAGGTGCACTATTGAGAGCATCCTGACTGGTTGCATCACTGCCTGGTATGGGAACCGCTCTGTCCGGGATCGCAAAGTACTGCAGAGGGTGGTGAAGTCAGTGCAGCTCATTACCGGCTGTGAGCTACCAAACATCCAGGATATCTACTCAGCTAGATGTCTGAAGAAGGCCAGGTCCATTCTCAAGGACCCCAGTCATCCCAGTCACAAACTGTTTTCCCTCCTACTGTCCGGTAAAGGGTACCAAAGCATTCGGTCCAAGTCCAACAGACTACGGAACAGCTTCTACCTCCAGGCAATAAGACTGCTAAACAGCCAACCTGCAGCTCCTTGAGCAAATCACCTGTAATGGCTACATGGACACACAGTTTTCACTGTATTCAGCATAACCGCACAACTTGTATATATTGCATACACCATGGACACATAGCAGCTCTACTCATATTGAGTTTTATTCCGTTTCTATTAAATCTATTATTATGAAACCTTTTTTTCATAACCTCAATTTTGTGATTTTTGTGTTTTTGTGATTTCTGTGATTCTTGTGATTTTTGTGAGCTTGCAGAAAAGACATTTCATTGCCAGCAACTACTGCTGCACGCTGTATTGTTGTGCATTTGATAAACTTTGATTTGATTTGGAACTTAAACCACTTAAAATCTCTAAAACTTTGGCATGGCAGTTTGCCTGTTTTTCCTGCAGCATTTTTCCTGGTGCCGGTCTCTTCCCATGTCTCAAAGATGTGCTGACTGGGTCTGATTAGTTTTTTTTAATCTTTCCTTTCACCAGGTACCATGGGACTCGCAGAACAGGTGTACTGTTCAAGAAAAGAGTGCTCATGTGTTCTCACTTACATTGTGCAACCTTTGCACGATGTAAGTGACTCGCTACTCCTCCTCTTAAGGGCGCTCCAGCCCTTACTTGTTCTGCCCCATTACCTGCACCTGTTTCTGATTTCTGTTCCCCCTTAAAAGCCGGAGGCAGACGTCACCCGAAGTTCCTCATTGAATCCCGTTTCGTGAGAACCCGGGGTCCTGCTACGTCTGGCTCCATTATGGTTTTAACTTTCTGTTCCTGATTCCCCGCCCTGCCGGTTCCGACCCGGTTCATGGTTTTATTCTCTGGATGGATCCCCTGGCCTTGGACTCTACCTTCTGTCTTGGAATTACCCGTTTGGATTTCGTCTTTGATTGTTCGCCCCGGACTCACTTCCCCCGGACACCTGCTCACCTTGGACACGCCCCCCTGTCTCCATACCCTTCTCCTGCATGATTTTCTCACTACTGTGTCCTCACCAACCAGATCGTCTTATCTGCATAGGGCCCGGAAAGAACTGTTCGTGACACTTTGCTTCTGGGATAGACTTGGCTTGAGTCTTGCCAGTAGGACAATCTTGCCATTCATGAGCCATTTTCCAAAAAGCTCCTTTCATCAGAATTAAGATTGTGGACTGAATTGTTTTTATTATTATTATTATTATTATTATTATTATTATTATTATTATACAGGCGTCTCTGCTGTAACGCGATAGGTGTGTTCCTGTAAAACCTAATGTTATGCAAAATCATGCAATCAAATAACGGGGATTATGGGGAAAAATAAGGTTAGGGACAGACCACTCAAAACCTAACCATAGCTTTACCAAATTTAATAATTATCTTAATAAAAATCTTAGCACAGTTTACAATTAATGTTAAATTTATAATAAGGAGAGTAATACTACAGTAAATTTAGTTCACCACCTGAAATTTTATCACAAGCATGCTTCTTAGACACATTCTTGTCACCTTGTCCACCCATATTTACAGCAATGCAGAAGATTTAGTGAAAATAGCACAAAAATTGAGGAGCATCTCCCAATTAGCACTTCCAAAACAGCACGTGGGACAAACAGGCTGGGGGTGCAACAGAGGGGAACCTGGAGATGGCCAACGAGTTGAACCAGTTCTTTAACAGGTTTGATTCTGGGTCCTCTGTGGCTCAACACCCATCCCCCCACAGCCACACGCTCCCTAACCCTTCACAGCTGTGACTGCCCAACACCTCCTCCATCCCCCCACAACCATGGCCGCCTACAGCTACAACCCCCAAAAGCTACTCACCCACCCATCTCCCACAGCTGCCACTCTCCAACACCTCCGCCATTAACACCTGCAGCACTGAAAGCGCTATGAGCACCATCCCCTAGGCCAGGCTGACCATCACTGCTGACCAGGTGAAGAAGGAGCTGAAGAGGCTGCACCAGGGTAAGGCCACAGGACCAGATAATATCTGTCCCAGAGTTCTGAGGGCCTGTGCTGATCAGCTGAGCGGAGTGCTCCAGCGACTGTTCAACCTGAGCCTGCGCTTGGAGAGAGTCCCGGTGCTCCTGAAGACATCATGCCTGGTCCCGGTACCAAAGAAAGGGCGCCCCTCTGTCCTCAACGACTACAGACCAGTTGCACTGACTTTTCACGTCATGAAGACACTGGAGAGGCTGGTCTTATCCCACCTGAGACCCCTGGTCAGCTCATCACTGAGGAAGCTGGAGGTGATGTAAGTCGATGCCTCCATGACCTCTTGGATCACTGACTACCTGACAGGCAGACCACAGTCTGTGAGACTTCAGAACTGTGTGTCTGAACAGGTAGTGAGTAACACAGGGGCACCTCAAGGAACACTTCTTTCTCCATTCCTCTTCACCCTCTATACTTCAGACTTTAAGTACAACTCAAAGTCATGCCACCTGCAGAGGTTCTCAGATGACTCTGCTATTATGGGATGTATCAAGGGTGAGCAGGAGGAGGAGTACAGAGGACTGGTCAGCAGCTTTGTGGAGTGGTGTGGGGTGAACCACTTGGAACTGAATGTAGTAATAATAATAATAATAATAATAATAATAATAATAATAATAATTGCTTACACTTATATAGCGCTTGTCTGGACACTCCACTCAAAGTGCTTTACAGGTAATGGGGACTCCCCTCCACCAATGTGCAGCATCCACCTGGATGATGCGACGGCAGCCATAGTGCGCCAGAACGCTCACCACACATCAGCTATCAGTGGGGAGGAGAGCAGAGTAATGTAGCCAATTCATAGATGGGGATTATTAGGAGGCCATGATTGGTAAGGGCCAATTGGAAATTTGGCCAGGACACCGGGGTTACATCCCTACTCTTTTCGAGAGACGCCCTGGGATTTTTAATGACCACAGAGAGTCAGGACTTCGGTTTTACATTTCATCCGAAGGACGGTGCCTGTTTACAGTATAGTGTCCCCATCACTATACTGGGGCATTAGGACCCACATGGACTGCAGGGTGAGTGCCCCCTGCTGGCCCCACTAACACCTCTTCCAGCAGCAACCTTAGTTTTTCCCAGGAGGTCTCTCATCCAGGTACTGACCAGGTTCACACCTGCTTAGCTTCAGTGGGTTGCCAGTTGTGAGTTGCAGGCTGATATGGCTGCTGGCTTTTTGTAACAAAGACAAAGGACCTGGTGGTAGATTTCAAGAGGAAAAAGGTCAAACCTACTCCTGTCTACATCCATAGGAGTGGCGTGGAGATGGTGGACTCATACAAGTACCTGGGAGTGCACATCGACGATAGACTGGAATGGTCTAAGAACATCGAGGCCATCTATAAGAAGGGCCAGAGCCGACTTTACTTCTTGAGGAGGCTCAGGTCCTTCAATGTATGTAGTAAGATGCTACAGGAGGTCATTCTTGCCTTCTGCCAAAAGACTGTACAACGCATCCACCTTGCGTCTGCGCAGAGGCAACACTGACATTGACCTGTTTCTGGACTGAATGCATCTACACATCTACTGCTACATCTGTTCTCTTTCTTTTCTTTCCTGTTTACAACCGTTTTTTTGTGTGTGCAATATATGCCAGGGACCCGTGCAATACATTTATATTTAGATCTATATCTATATTTATATTCATATGTGTGATACGATTTTTCTGCGTACTGTTCTAGTTTGTTCTTTGTGTGTCCGGACTGTGAGTAACTCTTTTAGTGCACTGTACTGATTGTATTGTATGTATTGTACTATTATTATTATTGCATCATTCGTTACACTGTGGCTGTGTTGTCTGTGTAAAGTTGCTGTTGCACTGCAATTTCCCTCACGGGATCAATAAAGTATCTATCTACAACTGAGCATCATATATATTCCTCCACGGACCGTCGTGTTCAGTTGCGTTACTTCGTGACGCTAAATGTACACATGTCGGGGATGAAACTGCGTATAAGCCAACACGAGTTTTGCGTTATACAGACATCTTTCCCCTATTTACCAATCGCGTATGAGCCAATTCGCATTTTGGAAACTCGCATACTAGCAGATCACTGCACTTTACTATGACTGCAACACCACCCTCTGGTATGGAATGGAACTACTCATGGTGCCACTTTGGGTTAGGGTATACATGCTTTGATATTACTCTGGCTCCCTCAGTGAATTGCTGTGTATTGAGCTAAAAAAAAGATGCATTCTTTTTCTCAATTACACTGGACAGTGTAATAGAAATATGTTTGGCAAATATAAATGGCTGAAGAACAGGAAAATGCAAATTCAGAGACATTATTCTGTGAGGGGAGTGTAAAATGGAATGATGATTAGTGCTGTTTTCAGCCCAGACTGCTCTAAATAGGCAGGCTCAACTCATGACTTTAAAGGGCTCCGATGAAAAGTGAGTCTGCAATATCTTACCTCTCACAGTAGCAAAAGAGCACACTGCTTTGCATTAAGTTAAATGAAAAAAAACATTCACATCCATCACATTCAGCTGTGAGAGTCCTCAGCCTAAATAAAAAAATATTCATGAGGGGAATTTTCTTAAAATTCCCAGGAACAAGAACTTCTTAAATAATCTGTCTCCTGGGAATTTTAAGAAAATTCCCCTTGTTATTACTCAACGGCAGATATGCAGTATAACCTTATCTATACACTATCGTTTTTTCTGCTTTGGGCAACTCTTAAGACTGGTCATACATTACATGTGAACATGCTGTAGACTTTCTATCATGTTGTGAGAGTTTCATTTGACCAAGTGATGAGACACAAACAAGACCGTCAAAATACACCATTTACACAAAGTATGACACAGTTCTTAGTAGTTTCATCTGGATTTCCTGTCCCATCAGACATTTACTATTAATAACAGAACAATGAAGTTCCTAAATCTGGCCTGAGCAAAGAGTTATTTGAATAATTCTCCTAGTATGAACTAGGCTTCATTTCAGGAGATCTATCATGTTTTGTTGCTGATGTTTGATTCCCTACGTAATTGCTCTTAGGGGAAGTGGATGAGTCATAAAGCATATCAGAATTATACCTCTACTGAAATACTTCCTTTTAGCTTTCCCTGAAGAGTCTACAGTTTAAGAAACCAGTGCTTTTTTTCATTGGTAGTGTTATGAGGAGAAACGGAAGATAACCATATGTGAGCCATTTCAGGAGAGCATCTGTATGTACAAGCTATAGGTAGATACAGGCTCAAAATCAGTAAAGTAACTGAGGTGACAGGAGAGCAGTTTGAAATATAAAATTACATAAACAATAGTTGAAGCTTATTTAAGTCTGCTCTTCTTCATAACTACAGCAGTTACTTGAATTATAATACAATAATATATATAATATGTTTATAGTGAAGAAACAACAGGGGCACAGTAAGCTTTTTCACTTATGAGCTATTGAAGAAGGCTGAAGATAAAATCCAGAAACGTCATTATAAAGAAAAACAAAAACATCCCATGTAATACTTAACATTTAAAGAAAAAAAAAGTATCAGAACGTACAGTATTGCTTTCCCTCCAACAGGTGGCTCTGTCTCACCTAAAGATGGACTTTCCAATATACATTAATACCCTTAATTAACTTCGTTGAAATGCTGCCTTTTTTAATTCAACCTCAAAGAAGAAGCAGAGCAAAGCAGAAAGCACAGTTAAAGGGCACCACTGGACCATCAAGTTTCAAACAGAGCTTTTCTGGATGCATTATTGGAAGATGACACAAAGCCCCTTTCTCTTGACTGGATCTGAGATACAGGGCACATTAATTCAATGTCACCTCTGGAGAAAACCAGGTCAAATGACTCCATTCCCCAGAGAACTTATTTTGCATTACTATAGTTTGCGAGCCTCTTATATTTCTTTTTCTCCTACTTTTTGACCGTATTTCTCTCCTCCAGATCTGTAGTAGGATGGTGGGATTTATAATCCGAAGGGTGGTTCCAGGTCTACCGTGCTCAGTATTCAGTCACCTTTGCCATTTGAATTGTGGTTAGGGTGTCACTGGATCACAGGGGTGGGTGGCCATGATACTGGAAGGACAGCACTGAGCAGTAAGACTTAGCACAACAGTCTGTGATTGAGGTACTGGATAGGTACGAGGGGAATTCCTCCAGTGAGTTAACTCAGCAGTAGAGTTATGCAGATAATAACACACAGTTTTCCTCTAGAAACAGGGTTTCAACTGTTTTAAGCTGAGAAAAGGCTTTACTGACACAGTCGAGCTGTTGTAACTGACTAGGAATTCCAGGACGTGTCTGTGAGGTTTATTTAGTCTTTTTTTACAATTTGGTTCCCCCCCACCCTCCAGAAGAATAAATTACATTAAGGAACCTGGAAAAGAAGTGTCTTGAGCCTTAAGCTGCCCCCTGCAGTGTCTCAGGGGGAGCCTGTTTCTTGCAGTCTGGGTCACAGTGCTTGTGGCTGCAGTGATCTGTTAAACCACGCAGGTCCACACAAAAGGACAGGAGGAAAGTAAGAGGCATCACAGAGCTTGAATAACAAGCTCCTCTTCTCTCAGCACCTTGTCAGTGGAAAAACACTTCACCATTAATCCATTAATCCCCCCTACTTCACCAGCGACTCAACAACCTCACAATAATGTTATATATATAAAAAAACAGCGGATGCAACAGATTTCTTCGACAGCAGACAGCCAGAACCAAAAGTGTGAATTGAATCTAGTGCCAGGCAGATTGTGTTCTTGCATTTCATATGCTGTCTGGGCACAAACCCAGACACGTTTTCGAAAAAAAAATAACTGCAGGAAAGGGGATTAGAAACAAAAACACCTGAAACCTGTTTGATACAGTAAGAATGTATGGAGATATTTAGAGATTTTGTGAAGGTTTTTGGCTTTAACATTCTTACTGTAACATATACAACACTGCATGTTTTACCTTGTCTGGGACACACCCTCAGTTGTCTAAAGGAAGGCCCTGCTCTGACCTTGAAATATTTTTACATACTGTAGGTCAAACAACATTTGAACTCCCATGGTGCACAAGAAGAACATGTGGTCATAAGGTTGCCAAGAATGTCTGTTCCTAAATATGAGAGAGAATGATGTAAAAAGACAAAGGGGTCAAAGTCACATTGAAGAAGAAGCTTGTCAGTGATTTTCAATGAACATGGCAGCTTCTGCCAAGCCCACTGGCCACAACAGACATTTATAAAGGGGCCCAAGTCTACCTGTCACGTTAATACTGCACATGGCAAGGGCCGATATCTACAGCAAAATATATTTTATGAGCTTTGTTTTTACAAGGTAAGTTAATCAAAATTAGTTACCAGGGGCCTGCTGAGTGGCTGTAACAGTGAAGGTACTTGTCCAATGCAGATTATGCTCCCTGATCACAGGTTCGAGCCTGGGTCACATCACTAGCTGACTGAGCAGAATTCCCCAAGCAGCACACAGGGGAGGGTGGGATTTGTTGGCCACAACTTTCTCCACCCATAGCGCCTCCTCTGGTCTTGCAGGGAGAAACACACCTCTCTGTGAAGTACAGGGCTGTGCCATGTACCTTGTGTGAGCCGGCTGTGAGAGTCAGCCTGTATGTCCACATCCTCCTGTATGCTACTGCATGGTTTGCAGCTTCAAGCCAAGATGGAAGTCACACAGTCAGCTATTCCAAATCAATTGACAGTTGGCGAATAAAGCTATCTAAATAAAGCTATCTTTAATTATTTGTAAATACATTTTGAATCACCAATCAGTTCAAGATCAAGATCCTGTGAATTTCCAACAACAATTTTGAGTGAGCACAGTGGGTTTTATAGTTAAAGATGGTAATACTATTGTCTACTTCATCTCAAACTCACAGGAGTCTGCCACATGACCATTCATCGACTGTAAATTTAAATTAGGCTTATCTTAAATAGGCATGGCCAGATTCTGAGCTGCACATGATATTTCAATGAGCAAAATGCCCAGAAATCCATTGCTAGCTCCTGGATGTGATACAACACCAGTACAAAGTCACAGAAACAGTTGTGGATGTGGTACAACACCTTTCAATTACAACAGGATAGATGTTCATGAGGAGCAGGGACCTGGGCACTCAGGTGTCTTTTCCAGGCCACATTGAAGGCATGATTAAAAAAGACAAATGTGTGACACCTGCTGTCTCTGCAATGAAAGGCCTCTTTACCCTGGGCAGTGTGCCCATAGTGTGCCACTTCCCAACCACCCTCTCTGTGTCTCTGTGTATTCCAGGTCTTCACAAAAATATCAGTGGTGCTACAGCCTGGAGCTGCTGGACCACCTACCTCACAGCCCCAACCTGGTACCCAGTGATTTTCATCTCTTCTGTGCCCTAAAGAAGCACCTGTCCAGAGGATCATCTGAAACTGACATGACAAGCAGCAGGCAATTATACCTTGTCACCAGTAATGTCACCTCAATTCCTGCTACATAGGATTCTGTCATGCCATTTTGTTGAAGGGCTTAAATTTAAACAACTTTTATTCATGTGATAAACGCAGATATGCCAAGGTGCCATGATCATATTGTTCATTTTAGCTGCATTTATTTGTGATTAGACTACCGGGAGCTCTTGTTATCTTCTTTTTTCTTTAAACACTTTGATAATAAGCATCCATAGCAGCTAAACGACTTTCTTACATTAACACCTTTTGCATTAACATTTTCACATTTTTAACGTGTCTCACATCAACTAGACATTTCCAGTCTTGAGTCAATGAATAGACTCTAATCGCGACACATTTATGGTATTTGTGTGATTAATATATTTAAAAAGTATCCATTGGTAAGCACAGATAACTTAAAAGAATATAAATTTGAACCTATGGCACAAAGAGTGTCAATAGGAAGAACAGCTCAGCGTTTCTCAACTATTACTTGTCCCCAGCATCAGTGATTCATTCTCCTGTGTTGGAAACTGTGTTTGTCTTTTTATATAGTTTTTTCAGGACTTTTACACTTTTTAGTTTACAATATATGTACATTAAGAGTCTAAAATGGCAGAATTTCTGTTTTGTTTACATTAGGTTCAGCAGGACAGCAGGAAAATGTGAATTGAAGACCTTCAGAGATGAATAGCTGGAGGCCTTTTGGAGTTCACTGTTTTTGCACGCCCACTCTTTAGTATTTAAAAATATATGAGCCCATCAGGTCAAGAGATTAATACCTTGGGTTTGAGGAATTGAGAATCTGCGTTCTTCAGTGACTGAGGGAAGAGTGTTTCATACTGTTCATTCTCTGGTATGTTACACAAGTGGCAGCAGTAAAGAGGCAGGCTGTGACTTCTGTACAAACTGCTCAAGATTGATTTCCCAGCTAATGAATAATGAATACAATGAATATGCACTATTACAGGATTTTCATAACATCTCACTCTCGTCATGCCAATCTTGCAACACAACAGTTTCAGTCTGGTTCTTTTCCTCTGTTTCTTCTGTAATAAGCAAAACTGTCATTTTAACAATAAAATTATTAGTGTTGAAGAAAATACTTTAAAAAATGAACTTACCATGATTAGAAGCTGATTGAAAGAAAAATGCAATGGGTCACAGTTAATCATTGCTTTGAAAATCAGACATGTAACCCTTAACAGCTACAGTTACAATTAATTAATTCTGAATGACTACCATGTCCTGGTTTCAAAAATCACCATTAACAATATGTTCCTCATGTTATAAGTATTTGACAGTCTCCTGATACTGAACAGCACCTCAACTGTGAAGCTCAATGGAGATGAGGTTCTTTGGAGCACTTGTGATTCCTTCTTCTTTCAAACTTTAACCTCTAAATCAGTTTTGGTAAAGGTTTATCATGTTTTCTTCTATCCATGAAACTTTGTTCTATAACTCTCCTGGCTCATCTCTGAGGTAATGCCAAGGTCTGGGGATACATAGGTGACACTGAAGGTGTCTTGCTGCTCTTTATTGTAATTGATGAAACCAATGTTGGCAGAAGAGGAATTAATTCTGTAATGTACAGAAACATTATGTCTGCTTATGAAGAAAATGCTTCAATTTCTATTGAGTAGCACTTCACCACACAGCATGACAATGACTGAAAACATGTGGCCAGTGCCACACAGGCGTTTGTCAGGAGAAAAAAGATTTAAATCCAATTGAGCATGCATTTTTCAATTGAGAGAAAAAAAAAAATGAAGCCAACCCACCCCAAGAACAGAAGGTACTGTATATAAAGTGTTTATAATATGTAATATTATCGAATATGATGAATTGTATGCATAGAATTACCCAAAAAAGCAAATACTGTACAGTATATACAGTATATTGAACTTATCATTCATATTACTCTCCAAGGTCAAGACAGTGGTGCAGTGGTTAGCATTGCTATCTCGCAGTGCTGGGGCCCTGGGTTCAATTATTGGGGTAATGCCTGCGTACAGTTTGTATGTTGTGTTCATTTGGGATTTCTCTGGGTGTACCAGTTTTTCCCCACAGTCCCCACAGTCCTAAGACATAATAGTAGGATAACTGGCTTCTAAGAAAAGTGGACCTGGTGTGAGTGTTTGTGTGTGTCCTGCGATGGACTGTTGTCCCATCCAAGGTGCACCCTGCCTTGCCCTTGCGCCCTGTTGCTTGCTGGGATAAGTCTGGCTCCCCTGCAACCCTGTATTGGATAAAGTGGTTAGCAAATGGATGGATGAATTTACAAATACAAAAAGCTAGACCTCAAAGCAACCATAATGGTTTTAAATGTGTTGCCCAGCACTGAGCGATGGTGCTTCCAGTCCAAATACAATGTTTCTTGGCATGTCTGAAAAAACAAACAGGGAGAATATGTGTGATGATAGTGGATCCTGTGAGCAGCTGAAAACAGGCCTGTCTGCTGAGAAAGAAAACAATAACAGAAAAAAGCAATATTTGCTCCATTTATTGTACAAAGAATCTGGATGACCAAGAAAAATATTTTTTACAATACATATACACAATTTCCCATTTCCTTCTATTTATATACTGTATACAACTTATATATGATTACAATTTATTTTGTGACATTTTACAGTACAATCCTTACATTTTTGTTGTACCTTTTGAAAGAGAAGCCATCTTTCTTGTGCAAAGAAGAAGACATCTCTTCCTTTGAAGGTTTGAAGTTCGGTGACTGCTGGCCTCATCTAATTTTCCTAATTGTCGTGAATTCGGGATTTGCAAGGAAAACACTTCCCATATCGCCACACAGTCACATCAGCCCCATGGAACCTGAAACAAAACTTTGGCGGCATCTTAAGCTGACAGCCTTTTATTTCTCTTGTTGGATCGATAAGCATAATAATATTATTATTATACTTATAATACGCTTATAATAATATTATGCTTAATATGCTTACGCTTAATAACATTTACAGTAAATCCAAAGCAGGTAAAAAAAAATGTTCTTGAAAACAGTTGAAAAAGCACGTAGATTGTTGCTACTCTTAAAGTGCTTCCAATCCAAAAATGAAATGAAAAGGCTTTGTGCAATAAAATAATTAGCTGCAAATACAATATTGAGGTGTCTATGGCAACATATAAAAAATGTACAATGCTAGCAATCATCAGTGCATTTCTCCTACAGGCACAATTTAAACCATGATTCCTGAAAACCCAGTTGTGGTGATGGATGTGTACCTTAAATCCATGAGTGACACATTCATACAGTACACTGGGGGGAAATCTGAAAATGAGTGGACACGAAATGGGCTGCCTGTCAAAACCCAGTTACTGCCTGTCAAAATTAATGTAATTAAGCACGAAGAGTAATGCATAATAAAACGAAGTTGCAATGCAGTGATGGCTTGACAAATGAGGTTAATTGGATTTAATTGTATGAATTGATTGCACTCCTCGGCTCCTCAGTGCAATTGTGTAAAGAATGATTTTTCCTCCTCACTATGTCGGTTCCCCTAAATATGAAATGTCACGAATAGGCTAGTCTTGAATAATGTTCAGAATATCAGATATTGGTATTTTCTATCATGAATACTGATTAAAAGATGCTAAGGATTAAATAAAATGGTAATGATAAGTTGATTGCGCATCTGTAGTTTGGCTCTCAATCATGGACATGCTTTAGTTTTTATATGACTCCCTTTCCCTACTCTGCACTTGACTAAGCTGTATATCCCGTGTACCCTCAAGGTGATTCCTCAGCAGGGACAAATCACAACATACACATTCCACAGAGCACTCCAACTGTACAGGATTCTGTACCTAATTTACAAGATATTATCGCTCTGTGCCGCTGTGCAAGAAAGCATCATGCAGTGCAATGAAATCCTTTTATAAGCTGGTATAAAGAATAAATAATGTATTGTTCTGGCTCAGATTTTTTTGCACTCAATAATATGAATAAAAATCTACAGAAATACTCAGGTTTCAAAAAAGACACCACACAGGCTCTATTGCTACTCATCAGTTCTTACATCTCCTCCATCTTCCCTTGTTAATTCTCTCTTAGGAAGTGTCAACGCCCATTAGACGTAAGGGACTGGAGCTTGATACTTCACACATTGAGTTAAAAGGGTGCTGTGCGCTTGTTGTTTTGATATTTGCTAATAAAAAAATGGGAGAAAATGCTTGGTTAATAGACTCCATTAGTTTCACAGCATTCAGACAGAAAAGCAGATTTAAACTGACTGATCGTCTTGTTGATCTCTGCAATGCTTACCTGATGGCAACTTTAGAAGGAACACAGAGAACTGTGTCTTAAAAGATAACAAAGCTGTGGATATATTTAAGGTAATCTCTGGATATGAAACCACAGAAACAGGTATAGTGTCTTCATTTCAAACAGTAAGCCTTCTAATGGTATGAAATGAGAACAGTGTTATACCAATGGTCATAATTATTACCATAGTGTCGTCTGACAAGCACATCTTCTCCCCTGTAACCCTTTGGCGATACTCTTCAGCATTCACCATTCATTCATATCAAATAAAGAAAATGACCCTACAAATCAAAAGGAAACTAGATAAAAAATATTTAAAGCAATAAACCACAAGCAGTGGTGTAGATCGTTGTCATAAATATGGTGACAAAGGAACCTCACAAATCAAATTAAAAAATAATACAGAAATAGTCTTGAGTTCCATGGGAAAATAGAGGGTCCACATTCATTAAGATGTAGTGTCATTGTAATGTAACTCACATTACTGAGATCTGTGCCCCCCAGTGTCAGTTTTCCTCTTGGACCATTTAAATGAGGTTTGGTTCTTCTGCTCAAAGTCCTTCACTGCTCGTCCTCTCTCCATCAAAGGTAATGTCTGCACTTGATGAGCTTTTGGAAAGCCTTTTTGAAATCCTCATTGAAGATGGTGTAGATGAGGGGGTTAATAAGAGAATTTAGGTACCCCAGCCATGTCAGGAAGTCAGCCACTTCTAAGGACACGCTGCACACAGAGCAGACGTTGACGATGAGTTCCTTGAGAAAGAAAGGCAGCCAACAAATCACAAAAGCCCCCAAGATTAAGCCTAGAGTCGTGGCTGCTTTCTTTTCCCTGGTGCTGGAAATCTTTTGTCTCCTCCAGGACTTTTCCCGGTGGGATTCACTCTTGGGGCTCTTGATGGTGATGTGCATGCGCTCCCCTTCAGTAGAAGGCTCAGAGTAGGACTTCTCTGGAGGGCACAGGGCAGGATTGCTCTTTGAGCGCTTGTCCATGCACTCCGGCAGCATGTTGCCATTCATCTCCTCCTTGGTAATGCGGCTGACGCTCCTCTTGTGGTACAGGGTCTTGGCTGCCCTGTAGATCTTGTAATACAGGATAAGAATGAGAGCAAGGGGGATGTAGAAGGCCCCAAAAGTGGAGTAGATGGTGAAGGCGATGTGGTTGTGCTTGATGAGGCATTCGTCGTCCTTGTTTTCGTTCTGGTGCCTCCAGAACAGTGGGGGCATTGAGATGAAGATGGAGATGGTCCATACCACCGAGATCATGATGGCAGCACGCTTGGGTGTCCTTTTGCGGGAGTATTCCACTGCATCTGTGATGGCCCGGTAGCGGTCCAGGGCTATGGCAGCCAGGTGCAGGATGGAGCAGGTGCAACAAGTGATGTCGACGCTCAGCCAGATGTTACACACCACTTGGCCCATGATCCAGGTCTCTTTCATGATGTAGACGATGCTGAAGGGCATCACAAGGATGGCCACCAGAAAGTCAGTGACGGCCAGTGAACAAATCAAATAGTTGGCAGGATGGTGCAGCTTCCTGGTGACGATGATGGCTGTGATCACCAGAGAGTTGATGGCCGTGGTCATCAACGCCAGCAGGGACAGAGTCAGGGATATCAGGATCTTACTGGTGGGGCCTTTATTGACCACTTCAGCAGTGCCATTGGTGCTGTTGCACAAATCCATGCTGAGGGAGACCGGTGAAGAAAATCCCCACCGTCCATGAGAACAAAGAAACAGCAAAAATATGAAACAAATTAGCTTCAATGAAAAGAGCATAAATCTAAATCTCTGATAAAAACAGATTGGTCTGTAAATGACAGTGGCTTTAGTCAAGTGGTGGCCTGGATCACTATGGCAATGCACACTGAACTGTGTGAGAAACGAGCTATTTTCCTGCCATTTTCTTTGGACAAATTCAGACTGCCACAGATAAGCTCTGCCTCTTTCTGGGTCTGCTATGACTTTAGTACTCTTAGCAAGCCCTGACTGCATTAATATGATGAATGCACCGCAGCTGGGCTAGCACAAATCACTGAAATGGGGAGAGGATCAAACTATAAAATATAAACTCTTAAACACATCCACAGATGGGTCTAGCCTATTTCACTCCTTAATTCCAATGACAACAAAGAAAAGGTAAAAAATATATATATATTTATATATATATTTTTTCTAACAAAATAAACTTTATTTCAAAGAAAACATCTCACTATCAGTAGGTACAGTAGGTCAGTCCCCTTTCCAGGCCATAAAGGCCCATGGGGGAATGGGCCACCATTTTTCTGGACCATCCAACACTGGAGGTGGAGGTGATGTGGTCAGCAGCATGCTCCAGCCGGCCTATTACCCCTGGAGGGATTAAACCCCAGTACTCATTTGGAAAGCAGGCTGAGTGGACCTGGGAGCCGTCTGGAAGGAATTAGAGCAAGCTACATCGCTTGCCCCTACCTGGGATTGAACCCAGGACTTTCCAGTCAGGAGCTACAGTAGATGCCCTTGCCATCTCAGCTACCATGGCTCCTCTCATAATCAATACACATTCTAAAATATCAAACTATCATCAAAAAAACTTTCCGAAACAGCTGATTGTCCACTATCAATCCGTGCAAGTGGATGATGGGGCCAGATTTGCGCAATGAAAGAATCCCTCCAATCCTTACCACTTGCTTTTGCCCATGCCATTTCCCTGTCCCAGCTCTGAAACTGCGGAGCAGGAGCTCATGGAACAGGGAGTCGCACTTTAGGCCCTGTAGCCTGGCCAAGTGGTCTCAGGTGCAGGATTAAGGCTCCAGTCTCTTTGGGGGTGTGGGTTTGAATCCCACTGCTGCCAGGTGCTTCTGTGTTAAAACTAATCAGAGATATATACCTCACTGTGTTCCTGGGGTTGTTTTTAACTATCTGCGATTTCGTAGTGGAGAGATGTTGATCCCCTGAAGGGACAGAATAAGGCCCAGTTCTCCCAGGGCTTTACAATCTCAGATGAATCAAGCACATTCCCACAACTGGCAGTAATCGCACACAACGTTTGACTAATATTCCTCTCCTCTCATGTCTTCCACACATAAGCCCAGCAGAATCCCTTTGGGTAACAATAATGTTGAGCATCCCCAGACCTCAGGGATAAACCAGTCCAGGACTCCACACACTGAAATGCACAGGCGGGTGCAGTTTGTAGTTGCACAACAGCACTAGTCTTTATAGAATGTTTCCCTGTACAGTCCTCCTGGAAAACTTGACAATAATATTTTGCTGGTAATTACCTCAATGATTACAAAAAAAAAAAGATAAATACCTGAATTTGAAGGAATGTGGTCATTCATACCTTTACGGGCTCTTCTCATTGAATACAAACATATGTAGAGGAGCCTTCCTTTCCTGATCTGAATCCCAGGCTACCCCTGTCTCTTTCAATTAGGTCAATCATGACGTGGGGCTACCTGCACCCCGATGACCGTCATCAGGGGTAAAATCTTCACCTAGAGGCAGAAAGAGAGAGCAGGAGGGAGAAAAAAGGAAGTGCATGTCAGGAGGAAGACTGCATGATGTGCCATATGACAGAGCCGGATTTGCATGAAAGGAGAAAAGACTAATGCCATCACCCCTGATATTTTGCCGATCAAAGAGACTGTTGTCAAATGCACAGAAACAAAAAAGCTCATCTCTGTGTCTTTGAAAAGGAAATTGGGATCCCCGAGACCAGCGGACAAAGACAAAAGAGCCCACTGGCACATTCATTGTGCCGCTGCACCAGAATAAAGCCCTCATTTTATTATGCATAGAAGGTATTTAAGCCTTACATCTTCTCTCCATCCTTCTCTCCTTTCGGATGGAATAAGTGCGCACTTCCATGCCTGCAATCAACGCCATGGTTCGAATGTGGGCAGAGGACAGCCAGAGGCAATTCTCTTTTTCACCTCTTCGTAACTGGCTGCTGCTACATAGCTTCTCTATTAATGTGTCAATCTATCCAGCTTTGAGAGAGACCTTACAATCTGTGGTGGGTGTTTAGATATTTATTTTATTTTTAATAACAAGTTAAAGACCTACATAGACTGTAATGTCTTCTACAAAACTATACCTACAGTATACGTCCGTTTCTGTCGTAAATGTAAGATATGGCCATGACAAGGGCAAAACAGCTATCCGGACTGCTAATTTTCATACAGTATACTGTATAGTAAATATGTAGAATGTAAGTAACCACATCTAATTTCACATGAATGGAAACACATTAACAGTACCCGATTCTCATAAAATATGGCTTTAATGACATTTATTTATAAATTTGTTTTTAATAAGTTATCAGAAAGGGCTCTGTTTCTTTACAAGACAGGCTCAAATGTAAAAGGGAAGCCACTGCACATAGTCAATATTTCATGTGCACACCTGCCTTAAAATAATGTACTACTTCACTCTTAGAAAACCTGTGACAGTTTTGTTTTACAATGCGAGGTAAACAAGAGCTCTCACATAGGGGGTACTGGCTGAGACTCAAACATGGTGGCATTTCTGATTAACTGTACAGTGCAGGAGCTGTGCCAGATCAATCCCACAAATGCTCGCCAAATGCAGAGTGAGGCTGTTTACTGACTTATCCAATGCAATTCAAATTGAAGGGGAAAAATCTCACACAAGAATTGTGACCAGATGTAGCACTGTGAAGCAGAAAGCAAACAACATAGCATGGAAGGGTCACATTCAAAAGCACTAGATCAAATCTAAACCTGAGAGATTATGATGCCAACCCTTCGGTTTTTGATAGTAATAAATATGTGGAGCTCATCACTGTGGTAGGCACGACATCAACTTAAAAAAAACACTTTCAGTGCCTTGTACTAAATATGGAACAATTGTATTTCTGTGCTGGGAGGTAAAGCAGAAATATAAGTGTAATGTCACAACCATAAGTGGCATAAAATCTAAGGTACTTGCATTACCCATTTAGTCATCATCATTTTCTAAAGCCACTTACTGCCGGTGAGGGTCGTGGTGGTGACAGGCTGAGCAGGGCAGACCAGAATTCCCTAGCAACAGTCTCCATCTCCTTCTGGGAGATTCCCAGCTGCTCCCAGACCAGCTGGGAGATATAATCCCTCCAGTGTGTCCTGGGTGTGCCTCAGGGTCTCTTCCCAGTGGGTTGCACTTTAAATCAAAATGAGTGGGTACAACTCCAGCGAGAGGCCCAGGGGGGATCCTCATCAGATACCTGAGCCACCTCAACTGGCTCCACTTGATCCAGAGGAGCAGTGGCTTTACACCAAGGACCTCCTAGACTGCCGAACTCCTCACCCTGTCACCGAGAGTAAACCCAGGAACCCTATGGAGAAACCTCATTTCCGCTGAAGTACACATTTCATGTCTAACTAAAACACCTTTCCTGTGTCAGCTATGAAAGGTGTAAAAAACATAGAGATGTTCCTGCACTTGGAAAAGTCGATATGTAGACATTGTGGCATTAAATGGGAGTGTGTTCAGTGTGGAGGCAGAGCCCTGGATTAAGGGCGACAATGCGTTGCCTTAACAACCACAGCTCCCTGGCTAATTTAGGATGAGCCACAGCTGTGGGGGCCTTTAAAGAACACACTGAGCACCCTGTCGGAGGGATGAGCAAACCCCTGCAAGGGGAGAATGTTCCATCGACAGTCCTGGAGGGGGATTGTGATGCAAGCATTAAGCCGTCATTTTTGCTTCATTTTATTTTATTTTTCTTTTCTCCTGTCCTGCCGTGTATCTACACTGGGGCAGGCTAAACCTTTCCTCCCCTGTCCCATTGTGTATCTCCACCAGGCAGGTTCAGTTTCTTTTGTTTTTGGCCTCGCCTTTTTTTTTCCCCCAGGATGCCACTGTCCCATGCAGTGTATTTTTCTTTTTCCTTTTTTTGTTATTTTTTTGCCAGTTTTCGCTGACTTCACACCGGTGCCTCTGCTCCCTCAGATGGAATGTCGACTTGGGTGTTCGCCGCGGCTCCTCCCAATCCTGCATTTAATAAACGTGGGAAAACACCCCTTTAAAGCATAGATTAGAATACAACAGATCTTTATGCTGTTAGTCCCTTATGTCTTCACCATAAATACATGGACATTGAGCACTCAAGCTTTGAAGTGGTTTCAAAGTATGTTGCCTTGGAATGTAAACTTAAGCTATGACAGTGCTATTATTATAGAGATACAGATATGCCCACCCCCTATAAAACTGTGCTCAGACTCACACGCTAGCTAACCGTGGCATTGGGCTAAGTCCTCGACCATTGGGAAGACAAGTATTGTGCTTTTCACAACAGTTGGCTTGCCATCAATGTGCAAAACTCAAAGTATCTGTCAGTATGAGAATCAAAGTTAACAGCATATCTTTGAATACATTTTGAAGGCTCAAAACAATTACAACTTTAATTTCTTGTACTAATATGGTAATTCCTTACGCGATTAATATATTGTGACAGTGGAACACACCTCCCACTGCACTCCCCCCTCCGCGGCGCGTGGGAATGTGCAGGTTCCACAGCTGACGCTAAGCGCTTTAAGATCCCACCGCGCCGCAAGACAGCGTTCATGGCAGAACCGAATGTGTTTCTTTCAGCGGCGGCACAAACTAATTTCTCCGATCTGAGAAAGATTTCTCTCCAGTACCAGAGAACCGAAACCTCTGCAGACGACTACACACCGGCACACCGCAGGGAAGATAACACACGGTCTGCCGGTGTTCAGGCAGCCTTCTAACACTACCGACACTATCACAATATGTTGCTTATGATGTCTGAGTTTTTTTTAACGTTATTCATTAATGTGTAACGTTCCAGTTATCTCTTTGCATCGATGCAGATAGTAACAATATTAGTTTACTTTAAGAATGTTTCATTTACAAATAAGCTGTTTAGAGAGGATTTTATTTTTACCGTAATACGGAGTGATTTTCTTAGTTTAAGCAGATGAGGGGGAAACGAAAGCACTCAAACTATCTCCCCTCAGTTTTGTGTGGGTTATAACGGGATTAAGAGGCTCAGAGAATAATTCCACAATGAAAAGAAAAAAGCAGGAACACAATGCTTCCTCTGTGGAACATCTTTAGGTTTGTGGGAGAGAGCAGAGACATGGGACAAAGGTGGGGGACAGGGAAGACAAACCCACTTGTGAGAATGGGTAGGGGCTTGAAAATAGGGCCGAACTGATGGGGACCTGGGTAGCAGACTCTAGGGGGAGATCTCAGGGGAGATCAGTTGTTCATCGTGTGCTGGAGGAGCGGATCAAGTCTAAGGCTATTTTTGTCTTCTTTCTAGTACAGGTCCATGTAGATGTGTGCTGTTGGGCTTGTACTTGTGGGTACCTTGTGTTTACCTTGTTTTTCCTAACCCAACTTGCACTGTGTCTCTGCTCTCCCACTCTGTTGTCCTGTAGGTGGCATGGCAGCTGAAACGCTGCATTTTTTATCATTTCAACACTGAATCGATCTCTAGTTTTCCCTACAGAGCATCAGTCAGCAAACCAGTGTACTAAGTAATACAGGCCCTGGAATACGTGTCACTTGCAAAATAAGCTTGACTGATGTGCCAATCGAATCGAAAAAAGAAAAGCGAAAGAAAAGCAAAATGCCTGATGGATTTTCATAGTATTTTAAAAGCTATCACAATATTAGGTGCATGATAATCAAAGAGAGAAGAGGGAGTGCTTTCTGAATGCTTCCTACAGTGATTCATATTAATGAAAGTAATCTTTAAGAAAAATTCAGACTTGTGAAATAATTTGTTTTGTCTACCCTCCAGTTTTTCAGTGCTACTCTAACACTCTCCCAGATACAGTAGGTATAGTCAGACCTTCTGCTTCCTTTATGCTAAAACAGAACAGAGTGGAAATCTGAGGCAAAACAGCAGACAGATTCTGTCAATCAGAAACCAATGTGTTGTCTAAATGAGCAGCAAAACGAATGTCATTTCTGATTATTGCCAAAACGTGTGCGCACTGATATCATGGCAAGCCTTTAAAAATGTTTTAGATAAGCCTCTTTTTGGTTGTTTGAAATTATTTTCTGAATGGCTTCTGTCATACCCAGTACACCTAGAGGGAGCTCTACTTCTCTCCTGTTCCTAGTTCCCTGTGATTATTTGTGTCTTGTTGTGTAGCCTATTTACTTCCTGCTTCTGCTCTGCTCCTCGCTCAGCGTTGAGGTTCGGATGTCCTGAAACCCGCCTAGCACTAGGTCACCCCACGTCCGCTACCTGAGGGCATAGGTTTCTATACGGCATTTCCTGAACAGCTGAGCCCGGGCTAACCCCCGTCTCGCCGCTACGCATAGGGTCTTTATCGCTCTCCTGCCATTCCATGGTTTGTCCTTTCAGACATCCTTGACAGCTTCATTCAGGCACAATAATCTACTTCACTTTGCAATGAACTCTCCTTGCTTCTTATCTTTTGCTTCTTCAAATTCAACCACGAGTCAGAAATAAGCCATGACTTTAGGACAAGATAAAATCTAAATAAAGGGGAGCTGAGGAGCAGTTTTTGGTACATCATTAGGAAATTAAATGACAAAGTCCTGATCAGGGGGATATTAGGACAATGCATTCTGAAAATAAACCTGAGTACACAATTATAAAATTACACAATGCACTTTGGTCAGCTTTGATATAACAATGGTCTAATTTATTTGCAAATGCAATAATTTGAATTATAGGGGGAAAGCAATGCTTTACGTTTACTGCATTGAGTTTAATTTAAAATACTTAACTACCAGTAAATAGTAAAACTGTTTCTGAAATACTTTAACAGTTATAACAAAAACACTACTAAGGAAATACTTGTTTTGTGAGCTGAGGAACCAAACCCCTAATTTCCCCTTAAGGTATTAAGTCCCGCATTTGCAAATCTGAGATTTATTTTACTCTACGGAAGATACGTTCAAGATAATAATGTAATAGAAGATATTGGAGATACAAAGTGAGTTTGGAACACGGGATACCAGTCAGAAGCTGGTACATTCAGGCCCTGCAGCAACTCAAATCACAGCTCCCAACCTCAAGGCATGCCAACAGCGCAGTTTTAATCATTACAAAAAACTGCTGTCTGTTACGTTGATGAACAATGTTGTTATAAAGGTCCAAATCTAGCTTTTATTATTTTTTTTGTTTAACACCAGGTAAAAGAAGTGAAGCTATAGACTTATGACCTAGTATTTAAGCAGCGAAATTACTCCCAGGTAATACAAGTACAGTACCTTGACAGACTAGAGAAACTTTCTGTCTCTAATGTTTTTTACCTCTCCAGATGCTTTAGCTTCCTAAACACCAATGGGCTTCATCCAAGAATTCCAATGAAGGAGTACATTTTGCTGAAGAATAAATGATTTGAGAAAGGGAAATTAATAGAACACAGAGGAATGGAGCTTCAGCACAAGAGGCAGAAAAGACATGAATAAAAAAATACTTTTCTCTGGTGAAGCATGTCAATATTGGATGCATTTATCTGTGTAAAGCAGAGACTCATTATGTTCTACAAAAACAGCTTCTCAAAGATTACAGGTTTAGAACAGGATTGATTTTTTCATAATTTCTTACCTAATAGAATTGGCATAAAGTTTAACATCCTTTTCTCGTAAGTCTCAAATATACTGTATGTTGTGCAAATTAGATTGACACAATGGATTAAAATCTGAAGAGTGTTATTAGGCAGCTATCAATATAGAATTAAATAACTTACTTATTTCACATGATCTTTTTGCTATTTAAATATGCGCCTGAACAGGAGAGCGCTTCTTCCAGAAAATTTAACTTCCAGTACAGTGGGAAGGTGACTATGACTCAAAAAACATCCTGTAAAGTTACATACACTGTATTGCATACTGTGTAGTCCCCTATTTGAGATGGACTGGTTATTTTGTGAAGTAGTGAATGAGTGGGATTTTCTGTGGCCAATTAGTTACTCTGCACCCTCACACCAGCAAGTAGCCAAGTACATCCAGTCTGTGATGAATAAACGTCCTTCGTTTCACCTCAGGCCTTAGGGAATAGAGCTAATAATAATTAACTTAATTGGATCAGTCTAACTCAAGGTCTTCGGTAGTTGATAATTTAAAAATACTCCAAAAACCTTCCAGATTGTGACTCTCGAGGACTGGATTTATGAACCTGTTTCAGAAGCTGGTTCTGAGAACCACAGTCCAGAAGGTCGGACAGGGTTGGCCTTAAATGATCCATTCCTGAAAACCTGGAACTCATGTATTTTAATGTATTTAACAGGTGAACTGGTTCCATTAAACCTGGAATGGCTGACTTGCATTTGAGAGCTTGCTCAGTTGGCAAAAGGAAATTGCCTCAAATGCTTTAAGAAGAACTTAAGAAACCTTCCGAACTGTGGCTCTGCACAACTAGGTTTGGCCACCCCTGCCCTATATGGTTCTACTTAATGAAATTCAAAGGCACCCCCTGGTTACCCTAAAGACCTCAGCTCATTCCTGAATTCACTTTGCTTTTATAACATACTGTACTACTCATGACCTTGCAGAACACATCTCGTTGCAAGACCACACCATCACACAGCTGAACTGAAAGGACATTAAGGCTTCTACCTACTCCAAAGAAACATAACTTGGGCTAAATGTGGCGAGTCACAGTTTCGTGCTCTATCCCCGAGCTGCATGCTGTGAAGCTCACTTCCCTGCCATGTTGCTTAAATGCTCTGTGATTTTACGGTGATCAATGTAAAGATATATAACCAACATTCTCTCAAACTCGAGTTCCTTCATCACTCAAAACAATTACAACAATATTCTTCTTCAGAAGGATATCTGGACAGTAGCCTAAGCTCAGGAAACTACCTTTTTTTCTTCTTGCTACATGGGCTATCTTTTTGTCTGAATCAAGCTACATATTTTCATTTAATTATTTTCTATTATGGATTCATTTGAATGTTAATACTTCCTAAGATGGCTTGAAAACGAATTTAAAAAGGTTCTGAACTACTTAAGTCGCAAAAACATAAAATTTTTTCCTTTCAAACCCAATTTTCTCTATTCATTTTTCTTTTCATCTGTGGAAAGCGTTGCTATAGAAATACTGTCAGGTTCTATTCAGTATATTTTGTTTATCAGAGCTGTTTACTAGAAATGTCGACTAAAATAGGCCATCGAGAATAAAATAAATCAAAAGAGAGAGTATGTATGAATGTGGAGCTCTTGAAATAACTTTCAGGTCTGTTAAATTTAATGTTGTAAAAAATTTTGTCAAGGGTTTACCATTTTGACATGCCATTCTATTCATTAGAATATTTCTGAAAAACAAAAAGCATTTGCTCTTGGCTTCATCAACATGTTAGCAAAAACATTTAAACAGTGCTTATCTGACAAGATAGTCTATGATGGAAAATAAGTGATAAAGCTAATTCTTTCACTGAAATGCCTTTTGTTAGCATTTATTAACTCCAATAAGGTAATCTTTTCCTCTTGCTTTTCCTTTTTAATGAAACTTGAGGCATCATAAACTATACAAACTTAGAAACATTACATTACAGATGTCTGTAAGAGTGGTCTCCAAAAAGGATCTGGACCCATAGTATCATTGTAATATTGTGACAGTACAGGGCAATAGGATAATCCATAAGCAAAGACCTGCTAAAGGAAAGATATGGGCAAAAGGAACTAGTGCAATCTGTGCAGATGACAAACCATTACAGTACTCTGATCTAACAAAAGCAGACAGGTCCTCAGTGTCATTCTGACCCTTATTCCATCTAGAGGGAAGAACTCCTGAAATACTGGGAAGGCCCCATACAAAAACAGAACATTTCGTAATGTTTCGAAAATTACTACTTTCTCAAAACACAGCTCCCAGTTTAAAAAGGAGCATTGTACCGACGCCACATGCCGAGATTGGAAAAAGAAGAATTCATAAATGTTCACAGCCATTACATTTGAATTAATATACATTTACCATTAAGACATTTCTAAAATATATTTTTCTGTCTGCAGAAACCCCTTGCTCAAACACATGAAAAACTGCTCATCATTCCGGAATCTGCGTTTTTTCAAAGGCAAAAATGAATGAAGGAAAGATGACTTGGTAAACACAGAGTGTAGAGACAAGGGCTATTGTTTCACTTAGAGTTAAGTGATATTAAGTATTTCTAACAGTCTTTGTGTGCCTGGACTAGACAGCCTGTTGCTGTCACAGGAATGTAGAAAAAGAGGCCTTTTGTGATCTCAGCCACAGGATTATCAAGTGATTTTCTATTTTCTATCTTCACTTGTGTGTGGGCAAGTATGGAAGATGAGTTTGTCTTTTGGATAAGGATATTTCCTGGGACTGTCTAGATCCAGTGTCAATACTTCCTTTCAGATGGATAATAATAATAATAATAAACTTTATTTTATATAGCGCCTTTAAAGGTGGCTTCTTACAGCGCTTTACAGGTTGACAATAACAATAAATAAGAAGACTACAACAATAATTAAGAAGATTTCACAAGATAGGGCACAATTATAATTACAACAATACAACAATAACAATAGAGGAGACCGTGGAAGGTGGTATTAAGAAGAGCAGAGGGGTGAAGAATGGAACCAGTTAAGTAAAGGCTTTTCTGAAGAAGAAGGTTTTGAGTCTAGATTTGAAGGAGTTTAGAGAAGGTGACTCTCTAATATCCTAGGGCAAAGAGTTCCAGAGCTTGGGGGCATAGCAGGAGAAGGCCCTGTCGCCCATACAATGTAGACGGGCTTGGGGGACAGTAAGGAGGGCAGAATTTGAAGAGTGGAGGTTGCGAGGTGGGGAGTAGGGCGATAAAAGTTCAGACAGGTATTGAGGTGCCAAGCCATGTAAAGCCTTATAGGTGAGCATGAGGATTTTAAAGTCTATGCAGAATTTGACCGGAAGCCAGTGCAAGGACTCCAGGATAGGAGTAATGTGAACACTTGCACTAGACCTGGTCAGGATTCTGGCTGCTGAATTTTGGACATACTGCAGCTTGTTCAGAGTAGATTTAGATACCCCAGGGAGTAGAGCATTGCAGTAGTCAATTCGCGAGAATACAAATATGTTGATCAGCTTTTCAGCCACAGTTAAAGATAGCATAGGGCGTAGTCTTGCGATATTTCTAAGGTGAAAAAAAGATGTTTTGACAGTATGCTGTACATGTGGGTCGAATGTTAAGCCAGAATCGAATATAACCCCAAGGTTTTTCAATTTTGATTGAAGCTCAAGTACAGAGCCATCTACAGACAGGGTTACAAGACTGGCTTTACGAAGTTGATGGGGGGTACCAATAAGCATGACTTCAGTCTTGTCACAGTTAAGATGAAGGAAGTTTTGAGTCATCCAAATTTTTATGTCAGAGATGCAATTAGATAGAATAGAGACAGCCACATCAGTGTCGGGTTTGGTATGGATGTATATTTGAGTATCGTCAGCGTAAAAATGAAAGCTGAGGCCATGTGATCTTAAAAGTTGACCAAGTGGGAACATGTAAATGCTGAAGAGCAAGGGGCCCAGTATTGAGCCCTGGGGGACACCAGACTTGACAAGACCAATTTCAGACCTGTACCCATTGAGAGAGACAAAGTGACAACGATCAGTGAGGTAAGACTTAAACCATTTGAGGGCAGTGTCAGAGACTCCAAACACAGTCTCGAGACGAGAAAGTAAGATGTTATGGTCAACAGTGTCAAAGGCAGCACTGAGATCAAGAAGGATGAGTATGGAAAGAGAACCAGAATCAGAAGCTATTAGGAAATCGTTGGTGACTTTGACTAGGGCGGTTTCTGTGCTGTGAAGTTGACGAAAGCCAGATTGGAGGGGTTCGAAAAGGTTGTTTGTCATGAGGTGGTTATGTAACTGAAGTGTGACAGCACTTCTAGAATTTTAGAGAGAAAGGGTAAGTTGGAGATGGGGCGAAAGTTGTTAAGATTGTCGAGAGCCATGTTAGGCTTCTTTGGCACGGGAGTAATAGCAGCAGTTTTGAGGACTGTTGGTACAATGCCAGTGCTCAAGGATTCATGTATTATATTGGACATGTATATATTATGTCCACTGCTGGTGCCTGGATGTCTGGCACAGGGAGATACTGTAGGCACATCTGGAGATTATCCTAAAAGTCACAGGCCACGGTCAAGCCATCCAACAAGATGGCCAACCAATCAGGGACCTGCAGGGGATGGGAACCCGCTTCACCTAGTGACTTCTTGACCAATCACCAACTGTATTTTCCCCAGTTAAAAAGCAGTGCAGCTACTCTGCTTCTCTCCACCAAACCAACTTGGCTGACAGACAACACAACCACGTGCCTGCCGCACCTGTTGTCTAGCTTTTTAGGACTTCCCAGGATCACAGAGTTAGTGGGTGAACCCGTAGGTAAAGACAGAATCCTGCCTGAGATCTAACCTGCAGCAGGACCTTGCAACCTGCTAGCTTCCACTGTGCACCTTCTTGATCACTGGAGCAATACGATTGGACTTTTGTCGATACAGCTAAATATACCATTATTCAGCAGTAGCTTCTACACCAGGAGTGAACCGAGTTTCTTCTCTTTTTGTGTGACTCACCCTGACTGAGCAGTCACCACCCTGTGCACAGATTTTGTCCCAGTTTAGCTCAACACTGACCAGGACAATCCATTTGAGGGAATCGACTGTCAGCACAAGGCTACCGCAGGATCCCTCTCTCCCTGGTACCTCGAGCTGCCGCAGGACTGGAGTGGCACCGAGCCAGCAGAGCACGGATTGGTCAGCGCTGTAACGGACCCAGTCAGCTGTTCCCCATCCTTCTGCGAGGGAGTTACGAATCAATGGTTGCGGATGAGTATAATTCAATATTCACCCACTCGAGAATAAAACTGTCATATTAATACGTTAATATAATTTTAATTCATTTTAGTAGCCATACGTAAGAGTGTTTGAATGTTGATTATGTTAATGAGACATATTAGGAAGTTAGTGTAATCAATGGTATACTAAACGTAGTATCCTTTTTATGTATCTTGATATTTTGAATGCTTTTATGTACTCATTGTTTTTATTTATCATATTTTACTGATTGTTTCCAAATAGCCAAAGTAAACTCGCGCAATTTACTGTTACAACTACTGTAAATGTTGTGCCAGTAAATTCACAAAACCCCTACAAGTGTATAGCCAGCTATTTGACTGTAAAATGAAATCCTTTAAGCTTTTGTTATCATGTAGAGAGTATAGGAATTTGAAATGAAACATGTACAGTATGAAGGACTCCTTTACTTCCTTTGGGATAATGCCCTTTTGTTTTGGAAAACATTGATTCACAAGTTCAAGAAATGTGTACTCAAACATTAAAGAAAGATAAAATAAAGAAAAGTAAAATAGGGAGAACTATACTGCACAAGCCATACATCGAAATGTAACCCTGATGACAAATCTGACTGATATGAAAATGAGTGAACATTAGAATTGTATTTTTTCTTCAGTGATTTTCTTCTGCACAGAAGGCCTGCAGGCCAGGGCTTTGATGTAACATTTCACTTCTTCGATTTTTATCTTGTTCACAATGTCAGACAGCTAGAACAAGCCAGGATAAAACAATCTACTCAGCACACCAGAAGAGCTGGTGTTTTCTAATTCAGTTCTTTCAAATCAAGGCTCTCCAGAATGTACTCTTGGATTTTTACCCTAGTTTTAAACCGTGGACCACTAATTACAAACAGTAATCAAAAGTGATTATTTGCTGTAATTGCTGTTTAACTGCCATTAAAACAAACAACTTCATATCAACTGGGGCAGTTATGCAACTTTGCAATTTTAAGTATTATGAGCATTCAGAAGAAAACCATTTCAACTGCACTAAAATGAGACAATAAAATTATGCTATTTTATGTAACTCCACTATGAAAGATTACTAATGCCAATTAATCCTAATTAATAAAAAGATTAATATTAATAAAATTTATATTTCAGAAATTCACAGAAATACTGTAATTGATTTGGTAATGGAAAAATGAAACAGAGCAAAAGGTTCAAAGTTTTCTGTTTATTTCTAAATTATTTCTTTTACTATTTGACAGGTCACAAATTAAAGGGTTAATGGGTAACACATTCTGGTTGGTTTTAAGGGTAAATCAAGCTAAATACAATATACAGTGATGTAATTAGATTTGCTGATGGGCTTGATAAAATGTTTTTTTCCCTCAAGAAGAGCTGACAGACTGAAGAAAACTAGATATGACACTTACACAAGAAGTGGCAAAATAAAGAAGAGCCACAGAAAAAGATTGCCTGAGATACTATTTAGTTGTGGAATATTCTTCAGAACAACCTTAAAGTATTACTCCACTGGCAGTCTTCCTGACTTCACACTGGGAGCCTTGTAGGATACAATAGAAATTATAATAAAATAATAGAAAATAGAATTGACAAAGAAGGACTCGACTTCTTGACAGCAAACCGTGTTCAACACTGGACTCCTCACGAATTTTCAGCTAACATCCCTAAAAACTGAAATATGAAAATGTCACTAGGAAAATCATTTTTAATGATCCATGGTAGTTACTGTACGTTTCAAGCTGAGCTCTTGCTGGTACTTGACCCCCATGGATTCCTTTTTAAAAACTGCTTTGTATGTCTTTTACATTTTCTCTCGATACGCTTCATGAAGTCATTTTTCCTCTTTCTCTGCATTCCCTCTGTTAAGTTTTATTAATTAGTTGTGGCTGTTCTTGCTCCTTAGGAAACTCAAGGAACACAGTGGCAGAGCGGCCTTGCTTTCTGGGTTGTGCGCTCTCATTTCTCTGGAGAGAAGGAGGTTCCTATTTCATGGCAGCGTTATCTAAAGAATGAAGTTCCAGTCTCGCGTCCTGAAGCCTTTGTGAAACATTCTTACTACAAAACCAGCTGTCACTCTGAAAGCTCCCTAGTGTAGGTGAAGCACAAACCTTACAAGCTATTAACCTTACGCCAGCAGCCATATCACCCTGCAACTCACAACTGGCAACCCACTGAAGCTAAGCAGGTGTGAGCCTGGTCAGTACCTGGATGGGAGACCTCCTGGGAAAAACTAAGGTTGCTGCTGGAAGAGGTGTTAGTGGGGCCAGCAGGGGGTGCTCACCCTGTGGTCCATGTGGGTCCTAATGCCCCAGTATAGTGATGGGGACACTATACTGTAAACAGGCGCCGTCCTTCGGATGAGACGTAAAACCGAGGTCCTGACTCTCTGTGGTCATTAAAAATCCCAGGGCGCTTCTCGAAAAGAGTAGGGGTGTAACCCCGGTGTCCTGGCCAAATTTCCAATTGGCCCTTACCAATCATGGCCTCCTAATAATCCCCTTCTATGAATTGGCTACATTACTCTGCTCTCATTACTGAGCGTTCTGGCACACTATGGCTGCCGTCGCATCATCCAGGTGGATGCTGCACATTGGTGGTGGTGGAGGGGAGTCCCCATTACCTGTAAAGCACTTTGAGTGGAGTGTCCAGAAAAGCGCTATATAAATGTAAGCAATTATTATTATTATTATTAATCCGAATGTGGCTGTCAATCGTTCTGAGTGACTGCAGTAATCATGGGATAGGCATGGTGGGCTGATGTAGCCTGAATGTTGTGAACTAGCCAAATAGCCTTTCCTCTTATGTAACCCTTCTAACTGTGCCATAACTGAAACCCTGGCCAATTGCTAAATTAGTGAGTCTGCTCACTAACAATGACTGACCATTACTAAACTACCCTAGATCAATGTGCATCTACAATGCAGGTGAAATGACTCAGTATTCCCAGAGTTATTACTCTGAGTTAAGTGTGCATGTATGAAAATTATGAATACAGGTACATGGGAGACCTAATTGAGGGTTATAGTTTTGTGGCATCAGCAGTAATATCCAAGTGTAGCCAAAACATAGCCAAATGTTCAGCTACCCACAATAGATGGTTTACTCAGAAATTTTACTTTTATTTTGAGGGTTTCAAGGGTTTTCAACAGCAGACCAATGTGAATGGAATGGCAGGTTCCCCTGCCTCTTTATAAAGGTTTGACAGGAAGTTATAGGATGATCAAACCTAAAATCAATAAATCAGGCAAAAAAACAACTTTCAAATACCTATTCCCTCAAAAGTAGAAAATTCTGAAGAGCAGAATAATGTGGCAGGAAAGGTTCTGAAGAATCTGTTTTTTTATACCACAATGCATCATGAATGGACTGCTATTAGTGAAAAGTGAGACGGTGAATGGGAAATTAATGAAAAATAGGTGCAAAAGATTAAGACATTGGGTAAACATAAAATAAATCTCACACCTCTGTGCAAAGTTGTTACTCTTCTCCATGGTATCTAATGCACAGATATTGACATCTCTCCACAAACCTGGACCTATACTTGAGATTTTTATGAATTTGTACACACAAGACTTCCAGTTCTTACTCCAGCTGTTTCCCCACAGCTGCCATTCTCTTGGTCTGTGTCATAAAAATTGTCTGCTTCTCACAAATCCTGGGAATACACACAAAAACCCGTGCCTCTCTTTCTGACCACTAGAGGTTGCCACGACATTACCCTAACTGGAGCTCCACCTGAACCATTCAGATGGAAGGAGAAACATATGGACAGAAATCATCATTCTACTGTATATAATCACACTGATATACTGTACTTTGCATGTTGCAAGACAGTCAAAAACAATCAAAAATAATTTCATGAAACAATGCATTTATTTTTGTTGTTGCTGCTGCAAAAATATAACTATACATATGCGTGGAAATAAATCCATATTATGAATAATATTTTACTGGCAATCAGCGACAGCCTCAAGGTAAGCAATAAATTAAAAGTATTCAGAAATGACTGGCTAGTCAGTCAGTGGACATCAGCACCTTTTCATAGCACTGAACACCATCCAGAGAACATTACCTAACCATATTGGAGGAGTGAATAGTAATAATAAGTCCTTGCACTTACAGTGTACAATGCCTTTTTTTCCCCCCCAATGGATCTCAATGGGTTATATGTGGGATGAGGTAGGGGAACCTACTTCTTTCATTATGGATGTGCTGCAGCTCAACACTACACAGCAGATCAGGCAAAGTGAAAAACTGCTCCAATTCACCACTCAGGGGAGACTATACAAAAATCAGAGTATACGAGTGGAGAGAGTTTAATCAGAAACCATGATTAACACCCCTACTCTTTTAAGAAGTGCCACATGAGCTCTAATGTCCAAGTAGTCAGGACCTCAGTTTAATGTCCACAAAGGCACTGACTCCAGCCAGAAACCCCCACTGTTTACCAGGCTGTCTTATACCTTCTAAGTATCAGCGGCTGACAGCACTCCCTGGCTTCATGAAGCTTCTCTGTAGAGTGCAAAAACTAAGATGTTCCACCGCTCTCGCCAACTGCTTCTTCAGTGACTACAGCCCATGCTTCTCTACTATGCTGATTCTTCCAGGATCAGGAGAGCTATCCACCAAATATAGTTTCTGTTTTTTAAAGAGGGTTGTGTTACACCCCGACGAGCTCCAGCACCGCCGCATTAGTTCCACCAATTACCAATGCGCATTCCACACATGCTGGAGACTCATTGGGGCCATCCTCTACGAGATCAGGCCAGGCCTATAAGGCCAATTAAGGAACCTCGCACAGTATTTAAGCCCTGAGGAATGGAAATAGGAAATAGAGTCACTAACACTGCCTTGAATTTGTCTCAGTTTCAGGTTCTCAGAAGTATTTCTCAGTGTTTCTTAATCCTCAGTTTCCAGTTCCACAGTCATCATTGCCACTAATCATTTCTTCATCACCTCAGACCTCAGCCTCTGCTCTGCCTGCTTCAGCTGCACAGTTACTGCCTCAGCTGTTTCCTCAGTCTCAGCTCTGTTTGTTCTCTTCAGTGCTGTCATCAAATAAATTGTCTTGATTGCCACATATCTTGGCTCATTGACTCTAATTTTTGCCAAGCCCGTTTCAACACCTTGTTGGGCCCGGCCTAACAGGTTGTACTTCTAACAGTCATTTAAGTAGGGTGGACCACAGCTGCAGCTCATCAAGGCACTGATTCTGTGCAGCTGCGACCTCCCAGACAAGCACTGGCTGACAGCCTGTCACACAACCTGGTCTTTCTTGGAGGCCTCCAACCCCAGTACTGACGAGGCCCAGCTTTTCATACTGTTGCTTCTGAGATCTGATGAGATCAGGCTGTAAGATGGAAATACTGCTGCCAGTATAGTGCATTGTACGTGCATGCCAATAAATCAATGTTGAGTAATGGTGGAATGTGTAAACTGAGTTAAATTTTTGGTTCTGATGTCTTTCTGATTTAGGCATCTTTGTTTTCCCTGTGAAAGTATGCAGACAGGAAAGGTCCGTATAATGATGAGAAAGGTAAAACCAGGTATTCTAAACCTTGACCTTGACTTTGATGCTTTGAAATGGTTGGTGGCCCATCTTCTTGGTTAATTTTCCCTGGAATTCTGGTCTGTTTTCTCTGGAATGTTCAACTTGGAGTTCCATCTCATGGGCCCCCTTTCTCCTCCGCCTGTTCTGGGCTCTAAAATATTCCAAGAACTTTACATTGTACAGTAAGGGACCGAGCCTTTTCAGCAGCAGGCCCATGTCCTTGGAATACTCTTCCTGACCAAACTGAAAATGCATGTGTTTACTGCACTTATTTATATCTATAAATTATTGAAAGTGCCTTGAGAATGCTTTGAATTGAAAGGTGCTATGAAAGAATAAAACCAATTGTTTGACTGGTTGGTTGATTGGTTTGTCTTCCCTACCCACCACTTTGGCTCATTTCTCTCTCAGAAATCTGAAGAAGGAGTTGATACTGTATATAATGGGTCATGAAAAAGGTCCTTGTTCCTCCTTTCACACCACAGCTCAGACAAATGAAAGTCTACTGGAAGGAAAATTCCCAGGCATCGCCTATTATCTGCCCCATTTTTCTGCAAAGTGGACCACAGCCACTGTATTAGATTTCAATTAAGAGGCATGTAAAACTCAGGGATGGGGACCTTCTTTTCACAAAAGCCTGCTTTTATTTTTCATTTATTTTTTGGCCTTTAAGTAGTTTAATTGATTTCATTACTTCAAAAGAAGAAGTCAAAGAACCTTTTATAAATGAATTGTTTGCTCATTAAGAAGTACTTATTAAAAAAATGCTGGACGTTTCCGTCCTTTAGTTTAAGCATTAGCTAAGCATGAAGTCGTTTCACAGAGGTGACATAACACTGGCCTTATTCAGCGCCTGGCATACTTACCTCCTATTTCTGAATGCACTTAGTGAGCTGCTTTCGAAGTACTTGTTTCATAACATGATGCCACAAAAGTAAACATACAAATCCCTTCCAAAGAGTAGCATCCTTGATTTAAAAACAAAAACGAATCACAAAAATTCTGAATGTATCCATGCATAACAAAATATTTGTAAAAGGTAATTGCCCTTCTGCATGTAGGATGTTCTTTCATTTTAAATGCCTTCTGCTAAATGGAAGGAAATTAAACAGAAATTCTGCTGACAGCTCATTCAATCCCATGTATGAAACAAGGTCACTTGACAATTTCAGAGATTCAGTTTCCTTAAAAGCAGCTTTGCAGGTTGAAAGTTTAATGTGGTGCTAATTATCAATCCTATTAGCTTAAAACAAAAGTGAGATGCAGTGAGAGATTCTTAATGGAAGTCCAAAAAGTAATGTTGATTTACATCTCACCTTGGTAATGCGGCATGACAATGGCATAGATTGGACCTTGCAGCTTTAAGGAGAAAGTGAGTGGGGTTTCTACCAAAGCAGCATTTCAAAAAGATATTGTCAACTTCTGTAAAAACATATTTTTAAAAAAAAAAGAAGTGAACAATATCTTATTGAAATAACTTTTCCTTATATAATAGAGGAAACACAGTACACAGAGAAATGCATGGGCATCTAATGTTCTCTATTATTTCAGTTTCTGCCTTGCCCACAGATTGTACATTCAAGAGACAGCCCCAATGTGTCATGAGACTGGCTTCATGACACTTTGAACAACATCTCCAGTTCTGATAATAATCGCAATTTAAAAGAGGTTTCCCTGAGTGTTAGTCATTTCCTTTTCTTGATATAATTTAAATTGGAAATGCCGTTCGTGAACACATGTCCAAGGATTCAAATCAGAAGAAAACTAGGGGAAAGTTTTCAGCTACTAGGTTACAGTGTGTGACTAATGGTATTCAGAACATCAAGACTGTGGGCCACGAATAGAAATTCGGTTCACATACATTACTGGGAACCAGGGGGTAGGGCTCTGGCGAGAGGCTTCTTTTCCAGTATTAAACCTTATAATGTGTTGTAATTGTAACAGGGTTGTGTGTAACACCCTGATACAGAAGGCGACATCATCTCTTTGAAACACACCTCTGTGGCAGCAGACCTGCTAATCTGGCCGCCATCAAGGCAGTTGTACTGTGTATGCTTTTCAGCCCACTATAGGCCGTGATAAAATCCCATTAAGAATCATCAACTGCATAAATAAGTTACATGAATTAATGCTGTTGCTGTTTACAACCATTCATTTTAAGAGTAGGAGTTTAATGAAGAATTGTAACGAAACAGTTCTTTCCGGACCCTATGCGGACAAAACAATCCGAAGAAGTGAGGAAACACTGGGGAAAAATTCATGCAGGAATATGGGGATGAAAACAGGGGGGCGTGTCCATGGAGTGCTGGTGATCCGGGGAGGTGTGGCCGAGGCAAACAGTCCTAGAAAAAGTCCAGAGGAGAATCCAAACGAAAGCAAAAGTCCATGGCCGGGTGATCCATCCAAAACAAGAGATTAAAAACATGTGCCGGGTCAGAACCGGCGGGGGAGCAGGAACAGGAGCAGAGAGTTTAAAGCATAAAGGAGCCAGACGAATCCAGATCCCGGGCTCGCACGATGCGGAAATCAGATGCAGAGTCATGATTGGCGACTGCGTCTGGCTTTTAAAGGGGGGCAAGAAGGAGGCTGGACCAAGGGACAGGTGTGGGAAATAAGGCAAAAGAGGAAGAGCTGGAGTGCCCTTAAGAGGAGGAGTAGCGATCGTGACAAGAATGTAACAACAGAAACTGAACACATCATAGAAACCAAGTGTTTTCTAACCATTTTATCCAATACAGCGACAAGAGGGAGTTGGCAAGCAATAAGTACATATTGGATGGGACACCTGTCCATTGCAGACATTACAGAAACCTCAATGTAAAGTCCTGGCTGGACTCATATTAAGCTCCTGTGTCCATAGCTGTATTGCTGAAACCAACAGTGTTGTTAATTGATCTTTGGAGAGTCACACACTGTGCACTAGTATCTCTGAACTTGCCTGGTTTCACTCTGTACTGATTTATTCAGCAATGCCGGTGTCTACCAGCTAGGGACTCACATTAAATCCAGGCACAAAAAAAAGACAGAACGGACACATCCTGCAGTTTATAAATCATGCTGCACTCCGTGAACATGGAAAATAGAATTACAAATCTAATTAAAAGGATTGCACATTTACAGGGATGAGCCAGGCACCTGGTTCGTCTGCAATGCAGGTTAGATTAAATCTGGGCTACATTCAATAAGCAGAGCCCTGTTATATGGAACAATGAGGAGGATGCTGGTTCTAATTCAATGGTGTTAGGACAGATTGTTTTTGGACAGTAATGAAAAAAAAAAAACACTACACACTTTTATGGAAGAACTGTTTAAAAATTAAGCTGTGTACCTGATAACCTTAACAGCAGTGAATACTTGGAAACAACGATATTTACCAAGGGAGGCCACAAGGTGAAGCCACTAAGTTAAATTCTGGACCTGGGTGATATCTGTGTAGAGTTTGTATGTTCTCCTTGTGTTCGTGTAGGTTTCCTCTGGGTGCTCCAGTTTCCTCCCATTGTCCAAAGATATGCTGGTAGGCTAATTGGTTGGGAGAATTGGCCCTGAGTGTGAGAGTGTATATGTCTGTGTGTGCCCTGTATTGCACTGACATCCTATCCAGGGTGTATCCTACCTTGAGCTTTTTGCCTGCCAGGATAGCCTCCAGCTCCCTCGCAACCCTGAATTGGATGAAGCAGTTAGAAATTGGGTGGATGGATATGTATCAAGGTGGACGAAAACAAGATTATAGGACTGTTAACAAGATAAGATGCTTTAATGTTTAGATTGCTTTGTTGGCATGGGAACCAAAACAGTGGGCCCTGTCACCTCTGTCCTCTGCCAGAAAAGCCACTACAAATCTTGTCTTGGGTTGGGAGATATTTTTTAAAGGGTGAGACATCCAAAGCAACAGTTGTTCCAATGCTCAGGAAAGAAAAAATAGAAGGAAAACCTACTGGCAAGGGTAGATTTCCACAGTTAGGCAGCTACTTTCAAAAGAGGCCACATAGTGTAGATACTGTCACGAACAGTTCTTTCTGGGCCCTATGCAGACGACACGATCCGGATTTGTCAGGAAACACTGGGGTCATGCAAAAAGTAATGCAGGAGAGGGTATGGAGACAGGGCGGGTGTCCAAGGAGTGCAGGTGTCCAGGGGAAGCGAGTCCGGGGCAAACAATCCATATAGCAAATCCAAACGGGTAATCAAAAACAGAGGCAAAAGTCCATGGCCAGGCGATCCATCCGGGGGGATAAGGAACAGGAACCGGGTCGGAACCGGCGGGGGGAATCAGGAACAGAAAGTTAAAATCATAATGGAGCCAGATGCTGCATGACCTAGGCTCTCACAAAACAGGATTCAATGAGGAACCTCGAGTAACGACTACGTCTGGCTTTTAAGGTGGAACTAAAGAGGGGCTGGAATAAGGAACAGGTGTGGGGAATGAGGTAGAACAAGGAAGGGCTGGAGCACCCTTAAGAGGAGGAGGAGCGATCGTGACAGATACATAATTAATTAATCTTCCAAGCAGGAAACTCCTGTGCACGCAATACATTCTTATTGGAAGACATGCATATTCTAATATACCATCCATTTATTTTGTATTCTTAGCTTTCGGGGCATTCAGTTGCCATTTTAGCTTTGAAAAGTTTTCATACAGAAAAGCACGTTGAAGGAGAAGTGGAATCAACGAGTAAATGGATTCAATCAGTTGTAATGTCTTTCTTCTCAAGGTTTATTTGCACTTTCATGCACTGCTTTATCCCATTACAGCAAAACAACATACCAACAAATCTGCTGTCAAATACATTTTTACATTTTTTTATTCATTTTTTCTGCAAGTTAGCTACTTGCAGAAATGTGCTGTCCTGGTAGGAAGAGAGGTCAGACATACTACTGTGACAATGTGATGGGTTTGTTTAATTAATCTGAAAAATACTTTTGTGCAAATATGCTGATCAAAAGCTGCTTTTTATCATTAAACCAAGGCTTTCACGGTTGTATCCTGTGTTTGAATGAGGCTTTCTGGTAGAGCTGTGTAAAGGTGAGTGGATATGAATGGTAGTCATGCACACAGGGCACAACAGAGCAATCCATGACATTGTTACTTACAGTCGGATGCTGTATTACAGTTCATGCACTGTCCCCAGGCCAACAGTGGGTAGCCTGTTGAGTAAACCACATTTGATCTTCAGTGCCTAAAGACACTCCTCCAATCTGATATCTGTTTTTCTTGCAGCTCAAGAAACATTGGAGCATTTTTAGCCACTAAACAATGTCCGACAAATTAAAGGGTCCATTTGAAAAGAATGGAGGATAAGCCTAATGGTGGCTGGATGAGTATAAAAATTCAGAGCAGTTCTTTAGCAAATACTAGGGTCTGAATGTTAGGGTTATTAAGGGTATTGTCATAGGCCGTCTTGTGCAATAAGAGAAAATCAACAAGCAAAAACAAGTCTTGTTCTCACTAGTAAACAATACTAGTAAATACTGGTCTTTAATGAAATGTGCTCTTGTGACTGGACACCGATGTAGCATCTTAAAGTCACACTTCCACACATTTGCCTTTCTTCAGTTTTTGGGCTTTCACAGCTGAATTTTGAAAAGCTTTGGAATGAAAATTCTTAAAAGCTGACTGCTCTGCTCTTATTTAGAAATCAGGAGGCCCTGATGAGAGAGGACATTAGCGTGATGCCTTGTTACTCTCATCTCATCAGCATCCAGTCAGCTATGAGCCCCAGGTGGCAGAGTAATTAACTGCTGAGCTCATGGCTACCTCTGCTTCACTCTGTACTGTGGAGGTCCCAGAACTGTGACCGATGTTAACCTCCTTGCTGAACTCTTTTTCATGGCAGCTGCAGAGCAGCAGCTCTGTTCTCAACCCACACAGGGCAAGGCCACCCCATTCAAACATTGATGGCAGAGAAGACCTTCAATAATAACATTGCTTCTGAGGGAGGAATTTAAAAAATGTTTTGTTCACACAATGTGGACATGTATGAATGTGTAAATCCATGAAGCTGAAATAGCACAGGAACAAAATGGAACAGGTGCCTGTTCAGGTGACTACACAAGAGCTCGCAAATCTAAAGATGCATTTAAAACACAGGAATGCCCAATGGACTGCTGTTTGCAAAAGTGAAATTTGGTCACACGCCTCTCGCAATTCTAAAATCTGGATGCTATGGTATATACTTCAGAACATTTACAAGAGTTATTCTTATAAATTGTGTGAAGAAAGGGAAGTCAAAAAGTCAAGGAATTCTTAGACTGCTACAAAAGCAGAAACACATGAATTTGGATCCATAAATAAGACCCAAGTACAAAAATACTGTTTGTCCTAGTATCTCTGAGATAGAATGCTGGAGGGTCAGGAAATGAGGACATTTTCATTAACATTCTGAAGTCTTGGCACGTGTTTTGTGTTTCTTTTTCTACTCTCTGGTGAGTGCTAACACAAGCTCTGGCTCACAGTGCTGGATAACCATGGGAATAATTGTATAATAGCCACTGGCTCCTGTTTTTTTATTGACTGAATTAGTGGGTTACTTGTATTTTGGTATGTCTAAATTTTAAACTTTTCTCACAAATCTGAACTCGCTCTGAGGTCCTGTGAAATGAATAGTGTAAAATCTGTAGCTGAAGTTTAATATCTTTAAAACCTTAATTAATACAAAAACTTAAATAATACCGTATGAAAGGCACTAGTGTAAAAAAAATATTTTCAGGATAAAATGGATAAGGGCAGATGCAGATACCTTTTTACAGCCGTGATCGTCAGAACGTTTTGTCCAGCATCACAGACAGTGAGGTTGTTTAACTTTCTTCTTTACACTAAAGCAATTGCTAAAGAAATGTGTGCCAGGTCAGGGTAAAATGTTTTATAAATGTCATATAAATATGATTTACTATTGTGTTTTAGCTACGTAAAATATTTTATTATGATAATAAAAAGCTGTTAACTGCTAATAAAAAAAATCACTTAATTTTCAATTAGTGGTTTGGAACCACTACCTGTATTATATATATAGGGGTCACTACACATGAAAAAAAAAATATAACCTAACCTATACTGTAGCCCCTTTCCTCACCATATTGTATTGTTTTTTTATGGAAGAAAATTACCCATTGAGTTTCATAGGCTAAGACAACATTCTTGTGCTTCCTGTCCTACCTATTTTACATTATTCTTATGAGGAAATTTTACCCATTTAAGTCGTTTGCCTAAAAGTCACCCTTTTCTGGTGTCTAATTCTGAAGTATACGTTGCAACACCTATACCTAAAAAATGCAGACATTCAATGTCTGTGTGTACTATATTCTAGGTAAAACAAATACAAATTAAAATCCCTAATGAAAAGCAGCATCAAGTTATAAAATATTCTGTGGCTCTGTGGCTAAGGATCTGCGCCTGTGGCTGGAAGGTTGCCGGTTTGTACCCCGCGGCTGGCAGAGGAATCCTACTCTACTCTACCCCTGAGCAAGGCACTTAACCCCAACTGCTCCAGGGGCACTGTATAAATGGCTGACCCTGCATTCTGACCCCGAGCTTCTCTACCTATCTGTGTGTCCCATTTAGAGCAAGTTGGGATATGTAAAAAGACACACTGCTAATACAAGAAATTGTATATGGCTAATAAAGTGATCTTATCTTATCTTATCTCTACAGGAAAGTTCCAGAAATTGTCTTTCTATTGGTTATGTGAAAGCATTATGACGTACACTAAGGAAGGGTTAAAGAAGAAAGACACGCATCAAAACTTGAATTTTAAGGTCAATTGTCAACTATTGCTCTATACTGACTTTCCTACAATTTAAAGGGTGTAGAGAGGGCAGGATAACCAACTGGTTCAGTGACCATTCAGTGAAGGAACTGTTGTCACAGATGTCGAAGGGGACGAACCGTGGAATGACAGGAGAGCAATAAAGACTCGTAAGCGTAGCGGCAGAACAAGGGTAAGCCTGGGCTCAGCTGTTCAGGAAATGCCTGATAGAAACCAATGCCCTCAGGCCATGGACAGAAGGAGTGACCTGGTGCTAGGCGGGTCTCAGGACATCCGAACCTCAATGCTGAGCGAGGAGCAGAGCAGAAACAGGAAGTAAATAGGCTACACAACAAGACACACCAGAAAGACATGAATAATCGCAGGGAACTAGGAACAGGACAGAAGTAGAGTGCAGGTGTACTGTAACGAAAGCATTCTTTCCAGACCCTATGCGGACGACACAATCCGTGGTTGAATGAGAATACACGAGGGAAAAAAGGCATCCAGGAAGCGGGGATGAAGACGGGGGGGGTGTGTCCATGAAGTGCTGGTGGTCGGGGGAGGTGTGGCCGAGGCAAACGATCCAAAGCAGAGTCCAATGCGAAATCCAGGACGAAAGCAAAAGTTCCAAAGTCCATCCGAAACTGACGCTTAAAAACGGGAACCGGGTCGGAACGGGAGCAGGAACAGAAACAGAAACTTAAAACCATAACGGAGCCAGGCGCATCCAGGTCCCGGGCTGGCGTGATGCGGAAACCAATGTAGAGCCCCGAACTGAGTGGGCGTCTGGCTTTTAAAGGGGGCTGGAAGGAGGCTGGAACAAGGTGCACAAAATCAGGTCCGAAGTGAAAGAGCCAGATCGCCCTTAAGGAGGAGGGACTACAATCGTGACATATACTGGGCATAACAACTGTGCTGTAACTGTAACTGTGTATAAACATTATGTAGAAAGAAAATTTTATTTTAGAATTTAATTATAAAAATACTGTATATAAATAGTGGTGTTAAAACAAGGACAAATTGTTTTTCATATACTGTGAGTTACAATACAGCTGAAACAAATCTGTGCTATATTTATCTAAATATATATTTAAGTTGTTAATATTGCCATTGCTGGTGTGGTACAGTACAATATGCACTGCTCAAAATATTCATTATGACTATAATGATTGCTTGCAAAACAACATTGTAAGTAATTATTAGGATGAAGGCAGACTTAAAGAATGAGGCTAATACTATACTGTATTTGATGTACAGCATGGATATACTGTAGGTAGGTATTACTTAATGGAATTCTTTATTGTGCGAATCACATTGGGACATGTAGTTTTTTTGTCCATGTATTCAGCTCACATCACTGAATTAAAAACAAATTTCCTGTGGCTGCTGTCCTCATGGGACAATTTCACACTATTGTGCATTACCATTTGTATTATATATTAAACTGAGAACATATATATATATAATTCATCAGATATTTACAGTTCAATGCATTGGGTGGTGTAAAATACCAGTAGAAATAATTTTCCATTTCTATTTCAAAGCATTATAGGACCATGGTTGCAGACACCAAAGCCATATAGCTGGCTTCACAGCGCAAAGAGCTTTCAGTTTATGCTTCTTCATGCATCAATGATTATAAAAGGGGTGGTTGTAGGTTGTGTGGCTATTCTTTGAAATAAAAGACAGCCCTGGATACAGTATAACTCTCATCAAGAGAGTTATCCATTGACAAAGATTTTCTGTTTGTTCCATGGAGATCTATGGAGTCAGTTCGATGTTTTACGGCAGCGTTACTGCATGAAATATCTCATGCTGGAGCCACTGAATACTGACTGTCCTGTCACCTGAGCCTTATTCCTGCCTTCCTTGCAAACTGTGATTAGGTAGCAAACACAGGTGTGATCTATATTCAGGTTATCAGGGAAATGTATAAAGAAAGCTTGGTTTCCAAGGTAACAAAGAGGGAGATGAGAAGCTCTATGCTCAGATGGGGCACTAAGGGTGAATAAATATATATATTATAAAATAAGATAGAATTGAGAGGTGGAGAACTGAAAGCACACTGCCAATGAAGTGTCAAGAGAAGGTCTGGATGATAAACATTTCTACACTTGCAATAGTGTCTTCTCCCTGCTCTAGAAAACTATTCAATCAGCCCTGCAGGTACACAGTTACAAGCTTCCAGCACAATGCTGGAACATAGAGAAATACCTCAACTCTGAACCTTGGAAATTGCTTTTGTGAGGATACTGACAACAGAGAATTAAAAGGAACAGAACAGGAAATGGCTGCACATTTCCCTCAGGGTTGAGTATGTTGTTTATTTGTATTTTCATTTATTCTTTTAGTCACAGTATACCATTAAAAAAATCTAAAATTTAAAATGAATTGTAAAGAACCTTTGTTCAAACATAATTCAAGCAGAGAGACGCTGAACACTCTCTCCCCCAGCAAACGAGTTTAGATCATTTTTGGTGAAATTTAGAAAGAAGCTGGGGTTTTTTCCAGTTAAAGCTAAACTACTCTAAACAGAAAAAAATATCATTCCTTTATTTGTCTGATGTTTCGTGCATTTCAACCCATCGCCATGTATACAGCATGTTTCCAGTGACAAAATAGCCTTTACTTGATCTTGCCCGATAACGTCAACAGAGAAAAACAACCTGTTTTTAAATCCCTCTCTATTTTAATATTTCCGTTCCTGTAATAGCAATGTGATGCTGAACAAGAAGTATCTTCTGCTAAAAGCATTCCTTTCCTGCCTGCTGAGATGCACTATTCTATAATGATAATTAATTGCAGCAGGATGTCAAAAGCTTTGGATAGTAATTTAATCGAAAACTCGCTTAGCATTTTTCTTTTTCTTTTTTTTTCATTTTTATCAACATAAAAACATAAGAAAGGTTGAAAACAAAACGCATCCAATCAACCTATATCCTGTAGTTAGTAGCTTATTGATCCCAGGATATTACTCAGTGGTCTCATGAAGGAAGCCAGGCTTTTAGCTTCAACCACATGGTTATGTAGCTTGTTCTACACACCCACAACCTTTTGGGTGAAGAGTTTCCATTCGTGTCTTTTGGTTAATGTTTCGAAGTTCATTCTGACAAACTCCCCTAAGTGGACTTTGTCAGTGCTTTTGAGGATTCTGAATGCCTGTATCAAGTCCCCATGTAGTCTTCTGTATTCAAGTCTGTATAGTTTCTCCAGCAATGTAAAAGAGTGTTCAGAATATATAATTTGTGTATTGTGGTGGCCACAATCGTATACAGTACTCTAAATGAGGCCTAACTACTATAATGTACAATATTGATTTGAATTCTACACTTTTGATCATATAGCACCATTTTTTTTGCCTTTTTTAGTACTTGAACAGCTGATGGCCAGGATAAAACCGCTTTGCTCATTTCTAGTGCTTTGTCTTCTTGCCTAACACAAAGGTCTTCAAATACAACCGAGATGTGACATTGACTGCCTGTGTTTATTATTGTAATAGCAAATTATTGACAGCAAATTATTACCAGGGGGACACAACTGATTTTAGTGACAGTCATGCCTTAGGTATTATGGTTTTCATTTCCTGGTGCTCAACAAAGTTCTTCATAATGATTAAATACCAAGATGTTCCTATTGAGAAATATTAGGTTTTCTTTTACAGAAATAGAAAGCAACATTCAGTTATTAGCCCTCCTTTCACTGATTTGTCTTCTGCATTTAAGAACTTGACATGGGATTGTTTGTTCCTACAGTGTGCTCTTAAGAACATTTTAAGTCAGTGGAATAATGCAGGAAAAAAAGTGTTTTATAAATAGATTGATAGAAAGTGAACACATAGTTCATAACAATATACATCATACATACTGTATGATATTACATACAATAGTACAATAATAACATAGCCTCTCCAACAAAATACTAAGCACTCTAAAGAACATTACTTATTATTTATACAAATTCTATTACGTTCAATTCAGTTTTATTTGGATAGCGCTTTTTACAATGGACATAAAGTAGCTTTACAGCTTTCTGGGCCTGAACCCCCCCAGTGAGCAAGCCTAAGGTGACAGTGGCAAGGAAAAACTCCCTCAGACTAAAGTAGGAAGAAACCTTGAGAGGAACCAAGGCTCAAAAGGGGGAGCCTATCCTCCTCTGGCCGGCACCGGGTTCATTAAAACATTCAGCTATGAAAGTCGTCTGTTTTGTAATACATGGTGGGAAAAGCAGACTAGTATTTTTAGCTCAGTCATGGATGGTAATGTCTGTCAATAAATGCAATAAATGTCAATAAATGCAATGCAGACTGTCAGTAAAGCAAATCTTCCCCACTTTCTGAAAAAGGGAAAAATAGCATTTCTATCTTTGAATACCTCTCTGAGCCCTTACCAGCTAAAATGGCCTCATACACTCAGAGCCATTTTCTATAACAACAGTTACAGGCATTCATTTTCGTACAAAAGGCACACTATAGATTATTTCAACACTGTTGAGTGATTGTCATCATAATCCTAATAGGCTGTTTTTGCAATCATGCCATACAGGCCCTTTGTTCCACAACACTGGTGGCTCGGCAGAAAACGTGTAATAGTTGTCAATGGCTTCAGAAGAATGCTGTGGATTCTCTTTGCTTCTCAGAGCTGTTAGATTCCATTCTTGTCTGCACTCTCTTTCTGTGGATAATGACACCACGCAACACACCATGGCAGCTGTGAGTCCCAAGTACAAAATAAGCCTCGACTGGTGATGAGGTAAAACGCAAGTTGGAAAATCCTATCCTTTCTTTTACAGTTCCCTTTTTTCTAAGCAAACCCCATGGATGTGCATAAGGACATGTGCAAAATCAGAATATATTAGCGCATATGCAAACTCAGTTAAAAATGTCTTCAAATTCCCTTAAACTAATGATTTGAAGTCACGTAACCTTGAATGGTTTGACGTATATACATTCTGGTACGTAATGAATGTTTCTACTCTCTTCAAATACAATATAATAATAACAGCATCAAAGTGTGGAAAACCAAATTACAACAGTTCTGAATTTAACGAAATGTTGCAGATTCACGCAGCTAATGTGAGCCTTTTGCCCATGCAGTAATTATTCCATGTAGATACTGTATACGTTTCAAATCAGCCTCCTCAGCTCTTTTGCATATCAAGATAAGGACTGTGCCATGCAGAGGTCAGATGATTCTAGTCAATGTTAAAATTATTAATGACAGAGCAGACTGCCTCAAGGCACCTGTTGATTGTGCTCCTCACCTCAGGCGCACTGAGCATTTTAATGGCTGTAGGAATAAGATTCTGGAGAAACTAAGTCTCTAACAGCAGGGGTACAGCTAAGACGGGTGTCATTCAGTGACGCGTGCAGTGCTGAATCTCTAAATATTCATTCACATTCGCTAAAAAAAGTGTGAGAGAGAAAAAAAAAAACATCAAATGAAAGGAACTACAGGGATATACATTTACGCGATGTTTCTGCCCTTTTGAGTCAGGAAGCAAAAAGCAACAAAAGAAATATGAGAAGAGCCTGGAGACACTATCACTTCTGTCAAGCTTTAATTGCATTTGGATAAGAAAAATTACACAAAGCCAAAGTTAAGTGTATAATTACTAATGTTTTCAATCTGCCTCATAACTGATGCATAATAATCAGCCTTTTGTCTTCACAGTTATTCCGTACTGGGACCATCAAACATATTCCCTGTGCAGTAATTAAGACAGTCTCAGTAGTTTTTGGGGACTCTGTGAAGAAATTTCATTCGGCAGGCACTTAAAAGGAGCCCGGCCCCCAGAAAAATGATCAATCCTGATTTTTTCAAGTGATTCAGTAACAGAAGCAGTCCACTCTGGGGTTTTAGTTTGTGTACTAAAGATGGCAGTCTGAATAATATTCACTGATTATGAACTTGTTATCTCCCAATCCGCATTCACAGCATCTCACACAACTCAAAATGCTCTTTCTTTTATTAATTAAAATATTTGCTTTTAATTTCCGTAGCAATGAGCAGGTAATTGTCAGGGTACAGTATACAGGACCTACAGTATCTAGCAAGGCCATTATGTGAAGTTATTGGATACATCCAAAAAGCTGTGCCAAGTGGTCAATATTTCTACTTAATTTCAATATCTCTGATGGTAAACATTTCTATTATCACATATAAATGTAACTTCTAAAAATAATCAAGACTGAATCTAGGCTTAAAAAAAGCTTGCTCTTGTGCTTTCATTGACAGTTTATTACATATACATTATATAGAGTTCTTCATGTTCAGTGCACATTTATAGTCATGTGATCCCATGACTAAAAACAAATAAAATTCTATTATTGAAAAAGGGAGAACTAGTTTTTACTTTTGCTCTACTTTTAATCAAACAGAGTTTGCAGGTAACCGCTCTGCCCCTTGAACTTGCATTTCATTCCTGCAGCTTCACAATTTGGTCTAGAGTGTTTTTTTTTATCATTGATCAGATTTATTTTAAGAGGACCAAATGAGAAGTCCAGAAAAGCTTTTAAAAGACAGATGTACGTAGTGGGCAATACACCCAAGATCAAAACCATGATCATTCCAAAAAAATCAACCCTAATCACACAGCATGTCCAGCCATCCATCTGTCAGTCCACTCATTTCTCCATCCCTCCATCCTTGTATCTGCCCATCTCAACACCCCTGTATCCATTTCTCCACCCATCCATCCATTTTTGCATCTATCCATCTGTCCATCCCTCCATCCCTGTATCCATTATTCCATCCACGTGTCCATTCCTGTATCCATCCATCCTTTAATCTGCCCATCCTTCTATCTCTGTATCCCTGTATCCTTGACTCCAACCTTGAATCCATCCATCCTCGTATCCATCCATGCTTCTATCCATTCCTGTATCCATCCATCTACCCAACCCTCTATATCCCCATCCCTCTATCTATTTATCCATCATCTGTCTATTCCTGTATCCATTACTTCATATATCTGTCCATTCCTGTATCCATCCATCCTTTCATCTGCCCATCCCTCTATCTCTCCATCCTTGCATCCATTACTCCAACCTTGTATCCATCCATCCATCCATTCTTGTATCAATCCATCTATCCAACCCTCTATATCCCCATCCCTGTATCTATTTATCCATCATCTGTCTATTCCTGTATCCATCCATCCATTTTCAGATCCATACAGTAAAGGTCACAGCAACCTGATATACAACCTTGTATAGGGCACAACGTGGGCCTGACTGGAAACAGTAATACGTTAAGTGTGTTTTTATGAAGGATTATTTCCTCAGCGCATTGTGTCTACCTGGTTTTTGCACAATGTGGAATGAACAACAAGTTTCAACAACAAATAACTGTCACTGATGGGCTAATAAAAAACACTTTAAAGTTAAACTATTTTTAGGGTGCCTATGCTACTGTATGTTATCAGTAATTCTAAGTATCAATACGATATGAAGAAGGCAAAGGATGAAGAGGAGAAATGGTATTTAGAATACTATGTGCAACTTTTTATTGCTGCTTTAGAGTCAGTTAAGAGAAGAGCACCATGATTTCTGGTATTAACGGAATGTCCTACACTTACAGACGAGGAGAGCTGAGCTTTAGTCTTGAACAGAGACGACAATGAGGGAACCTATTCTGAATATTCAAAACCCTCAAAAGCATTGAGAAAGTTAATTGAGTGAACTTCAATATTATATAGTAATAACATCCAAGACCATGAGGCACACCTTTAAACAAAGGGTTGTGGGAGTGTGGAACAATTTACCCAGACATACTGATGAAAATGAAACCCTGGCCTCTTTCATGAAAAGGTGCAATCCCCGAACCAATTAAACCAAGTACCAAACAGGCTAGATGGACCAAATCTCCTCTCTGTTAAATTTCTAAAATCAGTGAGATACTGTCAAATAAATGAAGATAGCCAATATCACTGTGACTATAATATAACAGATTAAGAGAAAACTAGAGAGCATAGGTGCATCTTAAGTGAAGACCTGAAACTGAAAAAGGGATGCAAGAGAATTCTGCTTCAATTCCAATTTACAATTTAAGAATTGCTTCTTAATCACGTTTTATGCCTAAGGAGAGACACAGCACACAGCTCCATGACTTTTCTGCACTTTTATGAAACAATCACAGATTTTACTGTAGAGAGTAACAGCATCTGAGAAAGCCATTCAGCCCAGCTGTGTTTATCTAGCAATTTATCACTGAGTTTCAACTGACCAGGTTTTGAAGGATTGTAAAGAATGAGCCACTTCAGCATGACTCTGTAACCTGCTGCATACTTATGCCCACTTTTCAGCAGAATGAATGTGTGCCTTGAGTACCGTCTCAGATTTCCTTCTCCTCTAACTGTTCTATGAATGAATTCCTTACAATTATATACTTTTCTGGACACTCCACTCAAAGCGCTTTAGAGATAATTAGGACTCACCTCTACAACCACCAATGTGTAGCACCTGCCTGGATGATGCGGCAGCAGCCATAGTGCACCAGAACACTCACCACACATCAGCTGTTAGTGTGGAGGAGAATAGAGTGATGAAGCCAATTCATGATAGTGATTATTAGGAGGGCGGGGAGAAATCTGGCCAGGACACAGGGGTAACACCCCTACTCTTTTGGAGAAAAACCCTGGGATTTTTAATGACCATGGAGAGTCAGGACCTCGGTTTTACGTTTCATCCGCATGACGGCGCCTTTTTGCTGTATACTGTCCCTGTCACTATACTGGGGCATTAGGACCCACACAGACGGAAGGGTAAGTGTCCCCTACTTGCGCCTCTAATACCTCTTCCAGCAGTAACCTTAGTTTTCCTAGGAGGTCTCCCAGGTAATGGCCAGACTCACTCCTGCTTAGCATCAGTGGGCTTCCAGTTGTGAGTTGGAGAGTGATATAGTTGCTGGCAATTGAACAACAGGCCAACTGAACTTCCTGCATGGCATGCAAAATGTTTTTACACAGGGAGAAACAAAAACTGCACACCCAACTTCAGGAATGTTTTGTCAATTATCTTAGTGCTTGCGATGGTCTCTCATCACTGGTAAATCTTCATTAGAAGAAATATCAAAGGCAGTGGGTGTGGTCGTCTTTTTCAATACCTAATTTGGTGGCACTGAAAGCCTTATAATCTTACTAATTCTTCTTTTCCTGCTTATGTTTCTTTGGCAGTTAAACCAGGAACAATTAAATCCATACCCCATTAATTAAACAAAACTAAATGAAAAAAATCTAAGCACAGGCTAGATCACAAGATAAGGAAGATAAGGCCCTACACTCATGAGCTGAGAAGAGTACACACAGCCTGCTGGATAAAATCTCTCTCTCTTCCATCTGCTGTTGTTCTTTGCAATTAAGGAAGGAAGGAGTGCAGGACCAGACAGAGTTTCTTACCTCTTAAGACACTCTGTTTGGACACTCCTCTGTGCTCTATGGAGTATACCTCCCTTGTGATGGTATACAGACATTCGGCTTAAAGTATTTGTGGCTGTAGTCCATTTGCTGTTATTTAATCAAATACGAAGGTAAGAGTGCAGACAGATATCTTATGGTATTCCTTCTTCACTTAATTGGGAAGGCTGTAACGCTGCTCTGTATAGGTGAAAAGGATCCGATGCAGATGCAGGAGTCGCAGGGAGGTAAGTAAGCGTACTGAGCAAATCCAGGAGCTGAGTCGTAGTCCAAAGGCGAAGGTAGGTCGAGATCCGGTAAAGGCACTGGTGGCGAACAATCCAAAATGTGAGACAGAATCGTGGTCGAAAAGAGGGCTGCAGGGTCAAATCCAAAACAGGCAAAGATAGCAAACAATCCAAGGGGCGAGATGAGATCCGAAGTCCGAAGGCAAAAGGTGTAGGCAGAATTCCAGGAAGGCAAAAGGGGGTAAGAACGCTAGGCAGAGCAACAAGTACTGAACTCAATACCGAGCAACGGGAATCAGGTAAGAATGGTATAAATAACCCGGCTTGCCGCACGGTAGAGCAATTGCAGGTGTGTTAACTCGTGCGGCGGTGCTTGTTAATAGTAATCCGCTGCTGGTGCTGATTAGCTCGCTTACATGTTGATCTCTGCTGGCTGGTGGTCATGACAGTACCCCCCCCTTCACGGGCGGCTCCCGACACCCGAGACGGCCGATCAGGATAGTCCCTGTGAAAGTCACCGATTAGTGTAGGGTCCAAAATATCCTTCTCTGGAACCCAAGATCTCTCCTCGGCGCCAAAACCCTCCCAGTCGACTAAATACTGAAGGGTACCGCGGTTCCATCTGGAGTCGATGATCTTGTGGACCGTATAAGCCGGGAGCCCCTGAATGCGACGAGGAGGTGGTGGGCAATGTTGGGGAGCCGCAAGGGGCGAGCAGTAAACGGGTTTCTTGAGGGAGACATGGAATGAGGGGTGGATTCTGAGGGTAGGGGGGAGAGCAAGGCGGAAGGTAACCGGGGTGATCCGGGAGAGAATCCGGAAGGGACCGATATATCTAGGCCAAAGCTTTTTGGAAGGCTGATGTAGAGGTAGGTTCCATGTAGATAACCAAACAAACTGTCCTTTCCGAAAACGAGGGGCTGGTCTGCGGTGTCGGTTGGCGAATTTGGCGTGGCGCTGGGTTGACTTAATAAGAGCTGTCCTCGCCATTCTCCAGGTCCTTCGCAGTTTGGCAATATATTGTTGCACGGACGGCACTGCCGTGACTGGAGGTGTGACAGGGATGAGAGTGGGCTGATAACCTAATGAACAAAGGAAGGGAGAGAGACCTGTGGAGGAGGAGGTAAGAGAATTGTGGGCGTATTCTGCCCAGGGAAGTAGTGATGACCAATCATCCTGTGAGCTGGAGGTGAAGGCTCTCAAAAAGGTCAGGAGGCTTTGGTTGGTCCTTTCCACCTGACCATTGGCCTCAGGATGATAACCAGAAGTCAAGATACATGGGTCCCTAGAGTTTGACAGAAAGCCTTCCAAAAGGCCGGGATAAATTGAGGTCCCCTGTCCAAGACAACATCATCAGGCAAACCATGTATCCTAAAGACCTGTTGTACAAACAAAGATGCCATTTCCTGGGCTGTGGGCAATGCTGGGAGGGGGACAAAATGGGCTGCTTTGGAAAAACGATCGGAGACCACCATGATTACCGTATGATCCTGACTGTTAGGAAGGTCCGTAATGAAGTCAACAGCTATGTGGGACCAAGGGCGGTGTGAGATTGGAAGGGGGTGAAGGCGGAGCAAGAGGAATATCCCACTTCTTAGCAAAAGAGGCATCCATAAAATTCCCAGCTGCCCCTGAATCCACCAAAACCAAAAGGGGAAGGTGCGTGTCCATCCAAGAAGTCTCAGCTGGGAATAAAGGCCCTGAAGAGGATTGTGAAAAAACAGCACTACTGACTCTTACAGTAGGCAGTGGGGGAGCTCGAGGTGGATGTGGGGTTCTCAAAGGACAAGCAGCGAACAGGTGACCCAACGCAGAGCAGTACAGACACAGCCCCTCCTGACGGCGCCTTTCCTTTTCCTCCAAGGACAGGGGTGCATGTGGCAGGGTGGGCGCCAAGAGGGGAGGACCCATGGGGCGCACAGGTCTGCTTTCTGGGTGTCTCTCCGCTCTCCGCAGCCGGATGTGAGTGTCCAATTCAACTACCGCAGCGATAGCCGCCTCTAGAGACCAGGTGGGTAAAGGCATGAGCACCAGGTGGTCCTTTAGATCCTCCAAGAGACCCTTAGAGAAGAGGCAAACCAAAGCTTCAGGGTTCCAGGCAGACTCCGTGGCGAGGGCTTGGAATTCAGCCACATAATCTTGCAGTGGTCTGTCGCCCTGGCGAAGAGAGGAAAGCCGAAAGCAAGTCAAATCTGGGTTGCTTTGAGAAAAACGCGCCTGGAGACGGTCAGCAAAAGCTGAAAGTCAGAGAACAGCTGATCTCCTCTAGCAAGCAATACTGCTGCCCAATCCAATGCTTTGCCTGTGAGCAAGGAAAGTGCGAATCCGATCTGCTCTCGAGAAGTAGAAAAACGCTCAGGCTGCAGCTGAAAAGCCAGGGAGCACTGGGCAATAAAGCCCCTGCAGCCTGCAGGATTGCCATCATACTTCTCCGGGAGGACAAATGGTAAGGTTGAGGGAGTGGTGGGCGGGGCCGCGGGGGTTGGAGCAGGTGTTTGTAAAAAAGGCGTTACAGGAATCGGTGCGGGAGCCGGCGAAACAGGGGAAGAAAAAAGCCAGGCGACCTGGTTAGTGAGCAGTTGGAGAGAAGATTGAAGCTGGGCGATGGTTTGGGAATGCTGCGGGAGAAGGGAACGAAGGGTCTGTGCGTCTGCAGGATCCATAATCTGGCTCAGTATTCTGTAACGCTGCTCTGTAGAGGTGAAAAGGATCCGATGCAGATGCAGGAGTCGCAGGGAGGTAAGTAAGCGTACTGAGCAAATCCAGGAGCTGAGTCGTAGTCCGAAGGTGAAGGTAGGTCGAGATCCGGTAAAGGCACTGGTGGCGAACAATCCAAAATGTGAGACAGAATCGTGGTCGAAAAGAGGGCTGCAGGGTCAAATCCAAAACAGGCAAAGATAGCAAACAATCCAAGGGGCGAGACGAGATCCGAAGTCCGAAGGCAAAAGGTGTAGGCAGAATTCCAGGAAGGCAAAAGGGGGTAAGAACGCTAGGCAGAGCAACAAGTAGTGAACTCAATACCGAGCAACAGGAATCAGGTAAGAATGGTATAAATAACCCGGCATGCCGCACGGTAGAGCAATTGCAGGTGTGTTAACTCGTGCGGCAGCGCTTGTTAATAGTAATCCGCTGCTGGTGCTGATTAGCTCGCTTACATGTTGATCTCTGCTGGCTGGTGGTCGTGACAAAGGCGCTATGAATAATTAAGAACATAAAAAAGTAGGGCGCCACTTTGGTGCAGTGGTTGGGTGAGATGTGTTGCAGCGTTTGGTCCCTGGGTTCAATTACCAGGTGCTATCAGCATGGACTTTGAACGTTCTCCCATTGTTCTTGTAGGTTCCCTCCTAGTCTAGCCTAGTCCTAGTCTGGGGTCCTGTCTAGGGTCCACCCTGTGTCATGCCCTCTTCAGTTACAGGGTGCTCCTACTCTGTCCTGTTCTTAGATTCCCTGTGCTTTACTTGTCCTTCCGGTTTGTCTTTGTGTGGGGCTATATATTTCCGGGCCACCCTTTCCTCCTCGCTCAGCATTGAGGGTTCGGAAGGTTCGGAATGCCTTGCCTAGCACCAGGTCTTTTTTGCTCTCCTGCCATTCCACGGCATGCCCTTTCTGACATCCGTGACACCGTCCCTTGCACAGGTTGTTTGTAGGGATAAGTTCCAGCTTCCCTTTGACCTTGTACTGGTTAAACAATTAGAAGACGGATAAATAAAAAAGGTGACAAGAGGAGGCCACTTGGTCCAAAACTCGTTATTCATCTGGGGATCTTATCCTGCTATCCAGCTAGTAGTCTAACGGTCGTCAATTAGTCAAACAAACAGTAATTTACTTTCCCTTCAGGGTATACAAAGACAAATACAAGCTACAACAATTCCTAGCTAGAAAACAAATTGTTTTTTATGTTTGCATAATTATTTCCAAACTCAAGTTAGTCACAAGAGATTCACACAAACGTAAGGCATAAACAATGCCTAAAAGATTAGAAAAAAGAAAAGAGACACTCAGACAAAAAGTCCATTAGTCAATATTCATCTATCCAAAACAATTACCAAAATTACTCATTACTTCCCCATCCATCAGACTGAGTAAACCAATTAGCAAACTCTTGTCTCATTATCACCCATAATAGTCTTTTTAAACATGTAATAATGTTTAAGAGTATGCTTAAAACCATTTAACATATTTACATGTTGTATCTTGTAAATAAAAGCTTTAGCAATTAATATCCATGCATTAAACATAAAATTACAATCAATCCTAAGATCCCCAAGTATTAAAATATGTGGCAATCATAAAACTGGCTGTTATGGGAAGTAACCAGTTCTGTATTGAGATCCGAAGTTGGACCATTGCAATAATATTGCTAGAACTAGAAAGTGGACTTCACCTGGCTTGGCTCTTCCTCCTCTAAGTTTAACTCACTCAATCAAGCAGGTGCTCTGGGATCTTAAATAGTCAAGCAAGTTGGCTAGAAGACATCACTCAATACAGACCATTTATAACCACAAAACAAAGGGAAAATAAGCATCAGGAAAGAGGCTTGTCTCTCTTAATAATCAAATAAATGACAGGCTTGTCCAAGTTGACAGGCTGACAAAAATGACTAATGCAGAACAGGTTGGGCCCACCTTAATAACATGCCACCGTTGTGATATTGACTGTTCTATTAAAGTGGCCACACATTTTCCTTTTCAGCTACTCCTAAAAGCTGATCAGCTAGGAATTAAGCAATTGATTCCAGTCCAGCACAAGCCACAGGAGCACAATTAGTATTAAAATAGCTTTACAAAGGCTGTGCTGGTGAGAGGGGTGGACTTCTGAAGCTCTTCACAATTAAAGTGATGCTTTGGATGAGGACCAAGCTCTGTCTGTGTTAACACTTCTTTAAAAAAATGACCGAAAGTGAGGGTTAATAACATAAGTGGTGTGTTTCCAGTACTGTGACCTAAAAGGCTCTAAGCAATTTTCTATTTTTATGGTGGACTGTATTATTGAGCAAGATGGAATAACAAAAGGCTGAGACAAAGCAGTTTTTAACAAAAAGTATAGGTGACATAAAGAGTGTGCTGGTAAATTCCGATTTATTACAGTCAATAAATTCTATGTAGTTTGCATTACTGACTTTCTTTAACACTTTTAGAAGTATTTCTATATACAATATGGAAAAGATTCCTTGAAATTCAATAAATGTCATGCATACAGTATATGAATATATTTATATAATAGAGAGGAATTAAAAATACAACAAATGTGTATTGGAATAAATATAATTTATTTTGTTTCTAATACATCTCAGTATATAGTGTTTATTTTCACAAATGACAATAAAACTCTTTTTATCTCCCTGGTATTTATTAATAAACTGAAGCAGTACTTTCAGCAACTGTTCAAACCTCAGCACATACCTGATATCCAGCATTTATTCTGTGGTTTCTTTGACTATTTCAGATGCAATCTAATATTTCTAACATACACTTTGCTGTAATAATGTCACTCAAAAGTGTTCCACCGAAGTCTTAAATCATTCTGTTAATGTAGGTTTTATGCAAGTTTTACTGTGTTTTAAATTTCTCTGTAGTAGGTCAACAGGTAAAAGGCCAAAGTATTTTCTATTTATCCATTGGTAAACGAGGATACAAAACGTTTCAAATAATATAAACAGGAACACATCTGCATTTAAATCAAATGCATTTATCTGGTAAACAATACTTGTAGGAAGACCGTTATAAATTCTGATGAAGTTCTGCATAAATTATAAAACTTTACTTTCTTTCTGTATGATGTGCTAAGCATTAAGTGGCTGTTACAGTATTGGCACTGGTACAAACTAAGCAAAAACAATTCCAAAGTGCTGAACTTGACATCAGGTAACAAGCTGAGTGACTATATCACAGCTGCTGCGGTTTTAAACCACTCAGAGAGAAATTCCTTTTTCACTGCTCTCCACCTATGCAATTAATGACTGAGCCTCAACTTGAATAGAAACACTAATTGAAACTAACAAATAAAACAATAACCTTGATGATGATCTGAACAAAAAGGTTGATGATATAATTGGCAAGCAACTGGAAATAATAAGTGTTAACTCTGGTATGGAAATGTCCAGCAGTTTATCTTATTTTTATTAAATTGGAGGGGGGTCGATTGCACTGTGTGAGGCTTTGTGTACTTGTAAGATTGCAAAACTGGTACCAACATACTCAGGTTTTAATACCCCTAGGGATTTCCAGTTTAAGGAACAAGTAAAGGTTTATTCCATGCTGAAAAGAGGAATGAGGCTGAGGCAGCCTTCTTTGGGTGTAACAGAGGTGGGTTTGGGTTTCCAGAGGGGCAGACACACCCGAACAAGGCTCCACAGTCAAAACATTGTGTTTCTTTTCTTCTGTTTTCAGCATGGAATAAACCTATTACTGTACTTGTTACTTTGCAGCCTACGCATGCTGATGCAGCTACCTACTTGAACTACTTACATTTCCAGTTTAATGCCCTTTGTTCATTTGGTGTGCCAAGGGACAGTTTTACCTACCACTTAGTGTAACTATTTCAATCATAAAGAGTCTAGCCTCTCTGAATGACCTTCTGTTTTCATCTAAGATCTGTCCCATTTATCTTCATAAGAGGGGGAAAACAAGGTATGCTGGGTGGAAGCACTGATTGGGATCCTGTTTCAGTCAGTACTCTCTCTTGAGATAAAAACTGAGTCAAAGAACCAGCAGTCATGCCCAGATGGGTTATAGCTTACAGTCCTTGGTTGTCTCATGATCCTACAACATTCTCATTAATGAACACATCAGGACATGTTTGGGCCATTTATCAATCCACTCGATTGTCCAATCAACCTTCCAATTAATCATTCAACTATTAACCCTATTTTAATCCTATTGTGCCCCTGGAGTGGTGTTCTGATATTGAGATATACATAGTAGTGCTATGCTTAGAACTGACCTATGAGCCCAAAACCTGAAAACTGAAGTCTGGAACCTGCAACCTAACAACCTGATCCCTGACCTCCAAAATACCGAACAGCACCGCTCCAGTGATCCCCTCAACTGTCTGTCCATCTGCAGCGATCGCCTTCCTCTCAATCTGACTCCGGGCCGCCATGACTCAACATCGTCTCTGTTCATCCTCGGCTGTCTCCGCCGAGTCCTGAGCTCCTCCAGCTTTGACTTTCACCGCCAGCCACCAAAGATCGCCGAGTCCCTGCACTTGAATTGCTGCCTGTCAGAAAACCATGGCTGTCAGCTTCAGAAATTTGTGGCATAACAGCAGCCAGTTCATTACAAACTCGACTACAGAATGTGCACAACACCACTCCACTGTTTCCAGAGGGGCTTTCTCTGTCATAGATGCACTCATGCAGTACCTATCCTAAAAGCTAGCACTTTGGGGTGTACTGTATGTGATCAATGTGCTTTTGGATGTGCCTAGTATGGCTATAAGTCTCTGTAAGGTTGCAACTACTCATTTTCAGAAATGACTCTGCAGTCAATATTAATCTTTAGACGTGTCTTCTGCCCGCTCTAACGTATGACAACAATTTAACAAGTGAGTGATTCTGATTTGTTTGTCACAGAGAATCCATTCTTTTTTTCCTTCAGTAATGTGCACTGAGAATTGCTTAGCATCTGTATCCTACTTCCTATTGTTTTTTACCTGAGCCGTAAGTGTTTGATTCTCTTCCAGCATGAAGTGGCTGTCAGAGCTGGGACTGGATATGCCAGTGCAGGGAGAATACAATGTGACTAAGGCTTGAATGAGCCTCCTAATGCTGTGGCCGGTTATAACCACAAGCCACCATTTCCATTCAGGCAGATTCAATGCAATTTCCCAATATGGCCCAGGAGCAAATAAAATATCACAAAATAATACAGCACTACTGGGAGTCAAATTATAAACACACAGAAGCGAGCTGCACCTTACCAACATCCACACAGAGGCAGAAGTGAAACTCTACTTGTAACTCTTATTGCTTTTTATGTAGTCATTATTAAGCTGTAATTGAATGTAACATTTGATTCATTGTATCCCTAATTGCTCCTTGTTATTTGTTGAGGCCCGTAATGAGAAGAAAGCATACCACTTTCTTTTGTTTCTCACACATCTTGTACTGTAAAATGAACTGTTTAATCATAGGGCTTTGGGTTGACTGTTCTAAATAGATTGTTTCTTGTGATCTTCCAAATAAATGACACAAATGTCTTTTCCTGTCCAGCATACTGAATCTAAATAAATGCTGTCTGCTTTGATCTCTGTTTGAAGCGTAAGAGGTTCAGGATTTAGTCCCTGAGCACAAAGTAGAAGAATTGTCTGTTGGACAATAATTAGATTGGTAAAAGGGGGAGGAAGCTGTAAAATCCCAGAGTGACTGTTAAAATTTTGGAGACTCTTTGAAGAACACCGTCGGCTGGGTCAGATTAAACAAAGAGAAATAAAACAAAAAAAATCATAATCGGAATAATAATGAGAATCATATCAATCTCACTAAAATGAAACATCTCTGAAAAGGCTCCACAAAGAAAATTTAAATTAATCTTCCTCTGTGCCAGAGCCTGACATTCAGATGACAGATAAATGTGAAAGCTGAATGAAGATATTCCTTCCAGTATTTATGAAATAATGCCTCTCACCCTTCATATCAATAATACCACATCAACATATAAGGGGTCTCCCAATGCTATCAAAGCAGTGGCCCAAAGTTTTATTTTTCTCTGCCATAAATAAAAACTTTGTTACCAGTTTTCTTGGTTCCTCAACAGTATGAAGAACCTAAAAGCAGAGTACTGAGGGATGAGAGGCACTAGTGTAATTTGTGACCATTTATAATTTATATATTTATATATGTAGGCTTAATATGTATGTCAGTCTGGCACTTTCAAACAGGTGAAAAAATATTGCTGCTCTGGAATCAGTCCGGACAAGAGCAAAAACATACATTCAGTGCCTTAATGGAATGTCACAGGCTGAAGGAACTGAGTTTTATTCGTCCTGAAGAAAAAAAATGGAAAAGGATTTGATACAAGTATTCAAAGGTTGCTGACAAAGTCAATGCAGCTGTTTTTTTCAGAATGGACACGGAAACATGAGGCAGAAACCTATGGGGAAATGCATTAAAAAAAGAGGTTGTACTTCTTTACCCAAAGAATGGTGGGAGTATGGAACAAGCACCACAGCCATGTTGTTAAAGCCAATAAAAGATGAAGCCCTGGGATCAATTAACGACTAACAACCAAACAGTCCAGATGGGCCAAACGGCCTCCTCTTGTTTGAAGATTTGAAAGCATTCGCGTCATTCCAGTCAACATCCTTTACATGATTTTTAAAAAATGTACTTAATGCATGAACTAAGATTACAACACCTTTGTTTGTTCTTCTAGTTTATGACCCTAATTGTTCTGCTTTCAAATAACCACTTTAAACTAGTGTTTGGAAAACTAGGTCCCATACGCAGAGCCTACAGTGTAATTTACACAGCTCTCTGCCATCTGTGTACCTGGCAGGAGTAGCACTGCTGCCTATGCTTAATGCAGAGAGACAGGCTAAATAGTCTCTGCTGTGGTGAGTCAAATGCTTTCTGGTAGAAATGGCAAACAATGCAGTGGCACAGTTCGACAGGTACTTATGGATATTACTCTTACGAAAGGGTACAATAACTGCTAAGGTTAGAAAACAGGCATCTTGTTCCAAAGACTTCTTGATCCATCTAAGTTTATCCTTGGATTTGAAGGCAGGTGAAACTTGGTTCCCACTCTCATCAGCAGGCCCTATATACACAGTGTAGGAGATCCTCCTACTTAGGTAGAAAGGTCTGGAGAACGCAAAGAAAAGGAGAAAGATAAAACTGTATTCTTCCTATAAGCAGGATAATAGCTAATTAGCTGAGATGTAACCCTGATGTTTAAAACTTCTCTTTGGTCCTGTAGCCTACAGCAATTTTACTTTCCCAGTGTAACAACACTAACTGACTCCGTTTGGTCAGGGACATGCATCAAACCTGCAATATTTTCTTGCCTGACATAGCAGCAGTCTGTAATTGAAAGAACCTCATTGACTTTCTATCATTCTATAACCATATAACCTTTTTGTTCTTGTATTGAGACTTTACCGGTCGACTCCAGGTTCAGACAAGACAACTTCTGTCATCTGTTCCTCTCTGTTATAGAGAGAACTCTGCTTGCCTCCCGGTGAGGTCGATTTCTTCATGAGGAGTGTGGAGTATTTCTCTTCGTCTCTGGTGAGCTTCTACGCCACCTCTTGCAGTCCAGATTAATCTGTTCCGTTACAACAGCCAAACCTTGTTTACTGAAATCCTGTTATTCCCCTAAAAGAAAAGCTCTTCACAAAACTTTGGGTCGTGAGACCAGGCACTGATACAGTCATATCCACAGTGTGGCAGCGTGCTACACCTTTCTTTTAATCCATATTAAAAACATCAGTAAAAGAGAAGGTACTGTAACATTTTAGGGGTGGAACACTTTAACACTAACAGCATGGTTACCTTTAAAGGAATAATCAGGAAAGCATTTGTCATCCATCCATTTTCTATCCGCTTTGTCCAATTCAGGGTCGTGGGAGAGCCAAAGTCTATAGTGGCAAGCAAAGGGCACGAGGCAGGACACATTCTGGACAATCCAATGTTTCCAGAAGGCAACTAACCTACCAGCATGTCTCTGAACTGTGGGAAGAAACTGGAGCACCCAAAGGAAACCCACACAAACAGTGGGAGGGACATACAGACTCCATACAGATAGCACCCCAGGACTGGAACTGACCTCAGAGTCCCAGCACAGCAGAGGCAGCAATTCTAACCACTCTGTCGCCCCAAAGTGTGGAATGACCTGAAGAGGGCTGTGCACAGGGTTGTCCTGATCTTTGCAATGTCCCTGTGGTGCCACATTTTCTCCACTTATTGATAAGAGTCTTCACAGTGCTCCATGGTACATCCAATGCCTTTGATATTCTTTTATACCCCTCTCCTAATCGGTACCTTTCAACAATAAGATCCCGTAGATGTTTTGTCAGCTCCTTGCAGACCATGGCTATCCCAGTAGGATGCCACCACGAATGTTTCGAGGAAATCCAATAGGGACAGCTGATTTTTATTATTATTATTTATTTTATTTCATAATCATTTTCATTGACGGCAGTTATATGCTATTTACTTTTGGACATGATTTTGAATGTGATTGGTTAACTCTGAACACAGCTACAGCCCCCATTATAAAAGGGTGTGCACACTTACGCAACCAGGGTGTTGTAGGTCTTTTTTTATTTCAGTTATTTTCCTAATCATTATCTATTTGTTTTTCTCTTGAATTTTGTTGGCTGGAAGGTCACATTAAAGATGGAAAAATGTATGACATGATTTAACTTGATTTCTGGCTTTACATCACAAAAACCTGCAATTTCAATAAGGGTAGACTTTTTATGTTCACTGAAAGTAGTTTAGCTCCTTTTCTAGGAAATATAAATTGGCCACAGTTAACTGCAATTATTCGTTATTGTTTCACTGGTGTTTGCAGACTGAACCATCAGAATTATCACGAGTCAGCCAGATATCAGCTGGGCTACAGGGCAGGAGGAGATCTGAGCGTTATGCAGGTGTGTTTAATAATTCGGGAGTGAAAAGCGAACAGCATGTTGCAACTTGTTATGACGGCATTCTCTAGAATAATTCATCTTAGCTTTTTTTAGTAAGTTGCTGTGCATAATTACTGAAGTCCCACTTGTGTTTAAAAGGCTGTACTGGAACACCGCTGCCCATCGGCAGCCCTTGATTTGTATTGCTTGTCTGTTTAATTAACAGCAATTATTTTGATCTCCCAGCTCTTGCAAAGGGATCCACGTCAGTCCTTTAAGCATTCAAGTCACTGTGTAACAATAACTTGATAAACCATTATTTACGGCAATAGTCAGGTGTTAAAGTTACTAAATTTCAATGTATTCAATTCCCAAACGCACCTTCAAATCCAGACCTTTTATACTGATGTGGATGCATTTCAGTTGCTGTAGAAATTGGTTTCTAGTCAGCGTTGCCAAAACCTTCATTGCTCTAGGCTCAAACAATTATCTTCATTCTTCCAAAAAGGAAATGTATTATGGAGGGGGTTGTATTACTGCCCTTCTATGGGCTTCTCTTCATTTTCCATGGTGCTCAACACAGGGCTCCAACAGAGCATAGCGCAAGTTGTCTGTTTTGAACTTCACTGTAATGACATATACACAAATATGGGTGACCTTTCAGACTAATTCCCTCATTCAAAATGGCTAGATAAAATTATTCTCGGTTTCATTTATTTAATCGAATGCAATAAAAGAAATAATAAAAAAAAAAGATTGGCATGAACTTCCCTGATGACCACTGAACGCTTGGGTTTGGAAACGGTAACCTGGTAACCTCTGAATTCATGAGGGGAGCCTATTGTTCTGTGATGACGGGCACTACTCAGCACTGTCAGAATGGGAAAATAACGAGCAACATAAAAGGCAGCAAAAGGCAGAGAAAGATCTGGCAGTAAATGCCAGCACTGTACAATAGTTTTATTTTAATTAGTCTCAGGCTAAACAATGTACTTATGTTCTCTATGAGACTTTGAATTAGAATTAATGACTATGCTTTCTAAAATCAAATGTGTGCCCATTCTACAGCACACAACAGCCACCTAAGTAACAGTCCAACAATTGAAATATTCCTTTGCCATGTCTCATTTAAAAACTTTAGGCCGAGATTGCATTCCCTCTGTTCCACTTGATCACAGCTAACTTCAACATCAAACTCTCTATTAATGCCCAGTCAAAGTAGCCCTCCTTTCTATCCTTTCAAGAGACCCTCAGTATTATCTTGGGAGAGAGCTGAGATACACAGCTTTGATTAGCTCGATAGGATCAGTGACCAAATTAATGAACAGCCAGAGGTGATAGCCGCAGAGTGGCAGAAAGATCATTTTGGTGCAAATTGTTCGCGTGAAGACTGTGACTTGAATTGCATCAGGGATCTCTTTGGCACTAATTAAAGTAAAAAAAAAGTAATAGACACTTAAAATTCCAAGACCGCAAAGAATTCAATGATGTTCACAATTAGATACTGAATGAATTAGAAAAAGAATGACAAAATTGGTGTCTAAGGCATGTTTCTTACTTTGTTTAAAGTGATCCTTACAAGATATTAAGCTACAACATATTTCTCCAGCCTTAGGTTTTAACGTTTGTGTTAAACATGAAATTTCCCTCTGTCATTGCAGATCTGCAATAGGTTTCACTTGTGTATGACATACAGTATATGTATATATAGTCCTTATTACTTTCAGCTAAACTGTGCTATGTTACTATGTTACTAAATTAACACTACATATGCCTACAGCAGTAGTCTGTTCTGCAGTCAGCTCCTGGAAAACACCTACAATAGCTAGAAGCATAACCCTGCACATCTAGCAAGTACTGTCTTCATTGCTCCCTTCCAGATCACAAAGGTTCAGATTGCGTGGCTGACAAATTGTGGTCTGTCCTTGAAAAAATGATCTCAGGCTAAACAAAACAAACATATGTAGAGCACATTATACTCTGGCACTAAATAGGAGGCACTTTTATTTTCCCACAGAGCATCAGCCTAGAAAAGGTCACTTCTTTCTGTCCCTGGTAGAGGAATTTAACATAACTCACTGGAGTAGCGAGTAGTACCTGAAAAGGGCTTTAAATTTCATGCAAGCAGGAGTGATGATGAACTGAGGTGTAATAGTATGCTTGGATGTTTGTAGCTGGCCGTTGCTGGGCAAAGCATTGTAAGTCATTGGACAATTTAAATAATCATCCAGGGCTCGCTGTTGGCTAAGATGTGCTGTAAGTGGATGTTGTGTATTCCTTGAATACATTTTTGATTTGTGTGTTCAGTGTCCTGTAAGAGATCAGAGATCAGGGAAGGTACATTATATAGTATGGAGTCTGTTCTTCTCAAGGTTTTTCTTCTTTTCTTTTCTTTTCTTTTCAGACCTATAGTAAACACAGCTGGAGGCCGTATGTTACAGTACATGTTACTTTTTATGTTGTCTTACGTCTTCTGCAGCACATGCTGGATTTGAGTAAGTTACAGAATTGTTGTACCTATGTTTAGGACATTTACTGTCAGGAATTTTTCAAATTTTATTTTGTTTTATAGCTGTCCAGACATGTTGTTGAGGCTGATAGTCTGAGATCCTTAAAATAATAACTGAATGAGAGACCATTTGATCAATTAGATCAAAGCAATCAGATATGCTAGATGGACCATTTGTAAGATTTATGTTAATATTTCCTCCAGTTCTTAAAAGCACATGGTTGATGAAGCCAGTTTTTGTACCCCAAATGTAGCCAGGATCTCTAACTCTAACCTTCCCAAAATACAAACCTGCCAGTCCCTAGGGTGGTCAGTGGTTACCAACTAAGTAAAATGAACTACTACAGGAAAATAAACTGACACTTATCAAGATGCATTTTCATTTTCTTTCTCCTTCTGTCTTCGTGGAGCAAAGTCTCAACATTTTTTGCAAGTTTACTCTGTTTTTCCTGTGGAAAGTATTCGGATGAAAGCAAGTTCATCATGATGATTCATTATCCTCAGACTTGCTGAATGGCTTACCTACTGTAATAGCTGATTACGCTTCCTGTTTGTGGAACAGTTAAATGCTCATGATGACTGCTCAAAGTCAATACTAATGTGAATAATATACATTATATAAAATCATTACAAATCAAGCATGCAAAAAGCTTACTTCCTCAGCACATCATGTATTAAACAACAAACCACTTTTCATTTTTCACAGAAAGAGGCATAATTTTTTCTTCTCTCACGTGTAGGAAATAATTGTTACGCATAAGACAACTGCATGAATATTTTAAGCACCGTCACTAATGGCAAATTCTTAAAGACACTATGAAAGTTATCTATAAATCTTTCGCTTGGAAAATGAATAATAATTATGGGACATTTTGCTTTGCTTCTGCAAGTTTTCACAGCTCTGTGGCAACACAGAAGAGAAGAGCATGTCTGAACAAATTCCAACACTAAATTATTCCCAGATTCCCAACGACAGGCACCTTATTGGAAAGAATCATGTGATGCAAAAGGACTTCTTCATAAATCTTGAAAGAAAATCAATTACTCTGAAGGATGTGACCTCAAGATAATGAGCAAGATTTTTAAATTATAGGATGTATTCCTGGTGAAGAAACCAGAATACCACAATCAGAAATAAATGCTTTCGTGGACCATTTTAATGTTATTACTATTGCTTCAATGACTAGAGAATAATAGACATTAAAGAAAAGGTTTTTAAGGTCTTCCAGATCATATCTATGGGAGATTTGCAATTAGGGTGTCATTGTTCAAAGCTCCAATGTATAACCACCAACATTTCAAAGCAAAATATAATATTTCCTCTTTATCTATTTATGTAGCATTTTTTGAAAGTATTGAATTCTTTAAAATGTCACAGTGAGTTACCCTTTAAGTTGTAATTGTAAATGAATTACATGCAATCAAAACCCATGGGGGTCCTATGCAGCATTATCATGTGCAGATAAGGTACCTTTTGAATTTCACTTGGAGGTGGAGGTGAACCTGTATAATTGCTTCTGCGCAAGAACTGTGGTACAAAGATCAGTACACACCACACAAATCCTCTGTTTTTCAGCAGCCTAGCTGCTTTTGTGAATTTTTTAGTCAAAGTATCGGCACCTTTTTATTTTAACTGAAGGAAAAAAAAGTTTCTGTAAATCCCCTTGAGAAACAAGCAACTGTTGTGAACATACTGGTTTCTCTTCCAAGCAGAGAAGTCAATTAAAAAAATGAGCCTAATTATTTTCTGAATTAGACATATATACAGTAGAATTGTTCTTAAGATTATTTATAATTGAGTTCTCCAGATATTGACTTAATTAAAAGTATGGTTGTTGGTAAATCACCTAAGAGTTAGAAGTAATACAATTGTCCAGCTAATTAAATAATTAGACCAACTATGTAATGGAACATGTGGGTGGATCAACATTCTGAGTGTCTTTTATACAGAAAAGGAACACCTAGACTTTTAACTTCTGCTTCTTCTTTCTGTGACTGACGACTTCAGATCTGAGAATAGGTTGAAATGATCATGAAGACCTGATATGAGATTCAAGTCCACTGTTTCTGTACTGTCCAGTGCACGTAGTTATAATAGCCAGTAATTCTTTGCAATGCTAATCAGCGTTGTTTTGCAGTAAAGTGAAGCACATTTTTGTTTCATGCATCAACAAAATGTTTGTGTTAAAAAGCTTGTCATTTTGTTGGTGGCTTTATTTAATAAAACAGAGCAACGGCATGAAATACAAAACAATACTGTGCCATTCTCCTGCATAAATAATGCATAATAAGGAATAATCAATATACAGTATCATCTGCAGAGAAGACAGTTGTTCTCAACTGCTTTATATTTTCAAAGGCCATGACTTTTCACATATCTGAGGTTTTTTTAAGAAAATACTGAGAAAGTGCACTGGCAAAACCGTACTCCTCCGATTCAAGGCATGTCTGTCCCTTATGGGACTGCTTTTAAGCACTGAACACATTAAGCTTTTAACACCATTGCTGTGTGGTGATTTATAAATGCTAATAAAACTGATTTCATCAATGTTATTAAAGCTGAGAGGTAAGAGTGCTTTCTTCCCCTGTGGCTAATGAAAACCTGCTGAGCAGAGAGGAGGGGGGCAGGTCCAACAAAGTCTGCTCGCATTGCCACTCTTCTAGTTCTGTGTGACAAAGAGATTGGCCACAGGCAGCAAGTCATCATGCAGCAAGTCATAACTCAGGCAGGGCAGCGCATCTCCCTTAATGTCCAGTCTCTCTGGGAAACACCTTCCTTTGGTAAGATGAATGGGACATAAACTATAAAAACAGCAAAAGGCGAGGTCAGGACTATCATCGGAGAAAAAAAAACCTGCTTTAGCTAATTACTTCCAACTTCCTTATTGTGGAAGGCACCCACGGTAACCAGCTCGAAGGGCGGTATGGAAGGCAGAATAACGTGCTGGGAAGGACACAAAGGAACACACATGTGGCGATAGGCCCGATGAGTTTTTGCGGTTTTATTCTGTCGTTCCCTACAGGGTAGGTTTCCTCATTGCTCTTCCCCCACTTGTAAAAGAAAGACCTGTCAATAGTTTTACAGACTTTCCCAAAACAGAGGCACAATCAGTCCTCTCAAAAATACAGTAAACCCCTTGAAAGCCTGCTGACTGCAAGCCTTGTAAAAGCTACTATGATACATTAGGTCCTTCATTGAGCTTATGTCGATAAAAAGGAGCCCCACGTGAATGTTAACTGTAGCCCTTGGCCGAAATAATCGGAACTATTATTTTTTTCTATTTTTTATGAAGAAAAGAAGGAACTGAAATGAATTCCTTTATCCATCAGGCAAGCCTTAACCAGAATCTAACCAAGCACCTAATAAACTGACCACCCAGTTGGCAAAATAGAGAAATACTGTAAATTCAGACTCTGGGCATGATAAAGTTTCACATAGTTGATTGAAAGAAAATGGTAAATATTTACTGCTTTCTCTTAATTCTTTTTTATTATTTATTGGATTCTGGCATCCTCTACTACAAGTGGGTCATTTCTCCATGTTTCCGTTTAAACCATTCCTCTAAACTAGTCCATTCAAAAAAATAGTGCGGGCACAGTGGTCATATAAAATTTTGACTTTTGCTTGTTTAGCCCATTAGTGGAGTGGTGGCTCTGTGGCTAAGGATCTGCAGCTGTGACTAGAAGGTTGCTGGTTCAAATCCCACAGCCAGCAGAGGAATCCTACTCTGTTAGGCCCCTGAGCAAGGCCCTTAACCCCAACTGCTCCAGGGGTCCTGTATAATGGCTGACCCTGTGCTCTGACCTCAAGCTTCTCTCCCTGTCTGTGTCTCATGGAGAGCAAGCTATGGTATGTGAAAAGATGAATTCCTAATGCAAGAAATTGTGTGGGGCTAATAAAGCACCATTATCACATTATCATTTAGGTTCACAAATATCTTCTTAAATCCTAACTAAAAATGAACAAATTATGACGAAAGGGGTAAGAATTGCCAATCTCTATCTCATGCTAGATTATTCACACTTTGAATGATTGTGAAATAAGCATTGTTTGGAATTTCTGACAAGTCTGAGTGGTGCCTCATTATTCAGGTGGCTTTTAAAATACTATGGAGAACTGAACTAAGGCACGGAGTGAGGACTTTTGTAGGTCTGCATAGGAACAGGTTATGTTAAATAGGAAATAATGTTCAGCTGCTATATTTATTATATCTTTACTGGGAACAGAACGAGCATGTGTAGCATGTTTGGCTGTTGTAGAAAGGATGTGATTAAAAGAGATAAAAAGGGGTATGAAGAAGTGAACACAGTGATCTCAGTGTCAGTCTGGACTTGACCTGTTCACTACAAGACACTTCTTCTTCCTGATGTCATGAAAAGAGAAGACGGAAATACAGGATGTTATGAAACAAAGGTCACTTGCACCAGCATTCCTGCAAGAAAATGCAACCTGAATTCCTCCTTACATTCAAATCTGGAATAAGCTATGCTTCTCCTTATCAACACTAAAATAAATTGAGGGACAGACAGCAGTGCCAATGACATCTGCCCAGCAGGAGGGTTATAGAGAGCTTGGCGGTGCATAAATACATGTGATGCATGTGTGTGATCTCCTGCCATTCCTAAGAAGTATCCCCCTTGTTCGCTTTTGGGGTTATCCCCTGTGCGGGCTGGTGGATCCAGATCACAGGTTTTTTGCTTCCCGAGGTACTGTGGAAATTGCGAAGCGAGGAAATTTTAGGGCAGGCCAGTACTGTTTCACCTCTTGCTTGGCAGTTTTGCTTTCATCAGCTCACTGCATTTGATGCAGGCTTTTCATGGACTCAGACAGAAAAGCTGCTCTAACAGTTACACCCCTAAGGAAAGGAACGCCATTGAGAATGCACTCTCTTGAAAGTACACTAACTTGACTGGTTCTAAAAGCCTGAAGGGAGGTTCCCTTGCCAGCCCAACTGGTATTTCTCCATCTTGTCAATACCAAAGAAGTCACACTTCAGCAGGCAGCTTTGTCACGGTCCCTGCTAACACCTCCTCCTCCCCCCTCTCAGAAAGAGACAGAAAGAGTCGAAAAGGTGAAGTTAGAACTCTCTCTTAGTGCTCACAGGAGACAGTCTTACATCACTTCTATCATGGCAGACAAGAGGGTTCCCCAGAAACTCTCGACACACAAATCGCACACAGCTTTGAAGCGAACTTTTGAAGTCTTTGGGAAGGAAAAATCATCCACTGCTTACAATGCATTCTTTACAGTTAATCTCAAAATAAAACGTTAGTTTAGATTTTTTTAGGACAAAAACCTAACACTCAAAATGATTTCTCACTGCCTAACAACTTTTGTCATTCTAAACATGCTACGTCATTAAATTCTATTTGCACCCTTTCTATTCCTAAATTTCCCAAGTGATATTTAATAAGAGCTGTGGGATTAATTCATTTCTGCCTAGAACTTCTCAATTTCCATTTCAAAATATATACAATTCTTATACAAAAAAAGTTAGATAAGACATAAATATAAGACTGGAGGTTATTATGACACATTGCAAACAACTTCTGAAACTATTACTGTCACCCACTCCATTCTTGTAGCTTTGCTTTGGTAGAAATAGAGCTTCTTCACTAATGGAAACAGTTCTAAAGCCTCTAGAAAGTAAACAAATGACTAGACATGAAGTATTGTGCATGAAACAGTTCTTGTGTCCGTATGCAAATAATCTGCATTTTGCAAGCACCCGGAAGTTTCAGTGGCTGCCTCGATATGTGAAATGATAGATAAGTGTTATACAAGCTCAGTTCTCACAGTTATGAACCTGCCACAGTCAATACTCTCACGAAAGGATAGACACCACTTGCTGTGTTGCTTTTTAAATAAGATTAAACTAGGCTCCCATGTCAAACCAATCTGAAGATCATCATTTTACGCTACCCTGTATAGAATACAGAGGTTACCAAAGGTTTCTACACACAAGAGTAAAGTACTTAAGTTTCTCTCACCAGTTTGTTACAGTGGATGCCATTATTAATAATTAATCGATTTCATGCAGTCATCCAATTTCTAATAGCGTCTTCCAATTCAGAGTTGCAGGGGAGCCAGGGTCTATCCCAGCAAGCAATGGGAGCAAGGTAGAGCACACCCTGGACAGGACGTCAGACCATCGCAGGGCATACACAGATATGCCCACACCCACACCGGGGCCAATTTTCCCAGAAAAGTTTGGACTGTGGGAGGAAACCAGAGCACTGAGGAGGAACCCATGTGAATATGGGGAAACCATACAAACTCTACAAAGATAGCACCCCAGTCTGTAATTGAACACAGATCCCCAGGATTGCAAGACAGCAATGCTAAGCACCACGCCACCATAATATATATATAACACTAAATTTAATGTATTTAATATATTTCAGTTTATTAACTGTTTGTTAATTCTTATATTTCCAAAGAATGAGGTTGAAAAAACAACAAATATGTCTTTTTGAGTACACAGGGAGAGAGAAGCTACTCAGTACACAGTCTCTAAGCCAAAGCCTTGAGTGCAGTGTACTGGGGAGACGAAGCTCAGTAATCACACAGATACTTTCAGAGAGCTGACTAGTGGCAGACTTGTTAATGTCTCTCAGAAGAGCCCAGACAATGTCACTTCTCTGGGGAAAGACAGAAATCTTATTGCCAACTGTCACCCACTGAGAAGGTCATGCTGGCTGACATGGATTTTGTTAGGTTAGCCCCTCTAATCCTGGTGCAATTGATTGAAGCTCAATTACTAGTTACCGAGGCAGAATTCTGTACATTTCACAGGTGTAATTAAATTACCATCTACTTCAAGCCGAGGGAAAAGAAAGAAATACCTTATTAGGGCAATTGAGCAAATGACTGCTCAGAAACAACTTAAACCAGAAGGACTCTGGTTTAAGAGTCCGAACAACCGAACACCCGAACAAGGCTCCACAGCTGAAACGATGTATTTCTTTTCTTCTCTTTTCAGCAAGGAATAAACCTTTACTTGTTCCGTTGCAACCTACGCATGCTGACACAGCTACCTACTTGAAATACTTCATCCCTTAAGTAATACCCATAACCTAACTGTTAGGCACCTTCAAAATAATTACTGCACATTGTTTCCTGACTGCAAATCAAGCTATTTTTTTATGTTATGATACCAACAAGAGCTTTCACACTCTATACACAAGGTGATTTTTCCATTTTGTAAAGAGAATACATCATTGAACTGCAGGCTCTGCCAGTGGAATTTAAAATATATATATAAATATATATATAAAATATAAGATAAAAAATAAAAACTGCCACCTTTTTCTGTTTAAGGCTTTCAAGTAGAGTTGGGTTCATTTGTCATTACTGGCAACAACCATAAGCCTTTTGGCAAAAGCTTTTCACTCAACAAAACAAGCACTGTCAGATCAGGGTGCAACAATTCCTGTATTCTCATGCACATCTACAGAGAAATACTTCTTTAAATATCAAATATGACATCTGCTCTTCCCATCATCAGAGTATCTGACATGACAGTTGCAGGTTTATTACTAAAAAGCAATCCTGTAGCTTTTTATCTCTGGAGGCTTACCCTATTGATTTTTCTTCATTTTCGAATAAGGCAGAAACACTGGAAGCACGCTCAGTCAAAAGCCTCTTGGCTACCTCAAGGAGTCGAGGCAGAAATCATCCCACCCTTTTCTCAGGCAATGATACAGTACAGTACATGTCAACTTGAACATCAATCTTATTCTCCACTTGTGAATTTTATAATTTCAGGGAGAGGAACTATGAAAGATGACAAGAGATATGTACCCAGAGAAATGCAAGAAAGGGAAAAACCTTAAAAATCTTGAACAAGAAGTCCACTTTTACATTTCTTCTTATCTGGCAGACACTTCTATCCAAAGTGATTTACAATCAAAACAGGTGAAGGTGCAAAGGGTGCTAGTAGCATAAACCAACAATAAAACCACAGTAAACAAGTGCAGGAGGCTGCACAGTATGAATGAGTTGCTTGACAGTAATCCATGGTCAGTTATGGGCCTCGGGGATCAGGTATATCCTAAGAGACAAGATTTCAGTTTCTTACTGAAGATGGCGAGTGACCGTGAGAATGACTGTGGGAGGTAGATCATTTCGCCACTAGAGGGCAGCACAGAGAACAATCAGAAAGGACAGATCCCAGTGCCCCAGTAGGCACAGAGGCCCTGACAGCGGTCGTGAGGTAGGGTGGTTCAGTCTGCTTGGAAGCCCTGTAGGCCAGAACCAAGGTATGGAATCTGATGTGAGCTAGAAACTGGAGTAGAGAGACAAGGTTTATATTGTAGTCATGATCAATCCATTTACTGTACACACGCTGCACTCAACCTGTGTATTAGAACATGTATAAAACAGTTTCTAATGTTCTAAACATGTTCTAAAACATGTTCTAATAAGAACATGTATAAAACACCTTCTAATACACAGGTTGAGTGCAGCGTGCTTAAATGGATTGATCATGACTACAATATAAACCTTGTCTCTCTACACCAGTTTCTGGCTCACATCAGATTCCATACCTTGGTTCTGGTTCATTTATGACAGACGGTGCTTGAGGAAAGCACTAAGCATCATCAAAGACCCCCACATACCCCAGCTACAGACTGATTGACCCTCTACCATCTGGAAAACGGTACCGGAGAATTCGGGCTCGGACTACCGGACTCAGAGAAAGCTTTTACCCCCACATTATCAAACTATTAAACTCCCAGCCTCTCTCACCTACCTACAGTGCCTTCTCTCTTTATCAAAACTCAAACGCACATTGAAATATACCTCTACCTCACATGTCAAGAAGTTCAATCCCCATAATTTTCTATCCTTTACTTCATTCTGTTAATGTATGATTTTGCACATTTGATCTTGTTTTGCACATTACCTGTTACCCGTCATTGTTTTGCACATTGCCTGCTGTCTCTGTCGTTCTTTTCTTATACAATTGTATTGTTGTTGGGTTTTTTTTGTACTGCTTACCATCTGAGAGCTAGCTAAATAGCATTTCGTTATACCATACACCTGTATATGAGAATAATGACAATAAACTTGAACTTGAATGTATAGCCCATATGATTGTGGGAGGGAGATTCCTCCTTACTAATTGCATCTGGACCATTTGATGATTAAATAACTTTTGGAGCTGGTGACCAAGGTTCGATTTCCCAAAGGCATCTGCCTACCTTCTGAGCATTACATTTGAATAGTTCACAAAACCCACTAGTGGAAAGCTTTCAACATATCTATTTTATATGTTGTGTGCAAATAAATGGTTAAGCTAAAAATATATACTGTTTATTTTTGTAATACCAAGTCATATTATCTGAAACCTCTTTGGCTGAATCAGGAAAACAACGACACTGGTGAAAGGTTGCTTGTGAAGGGAATCTAACAGTCCAGTATATTGGTGAAGAGAATCTAATGCTATTTTAAAGAGATTTCCAAATATTTCCCAGTGTTAAACATGATTCAGTCTATCAGAAGTTGCTCAATTCAAGAAAGGTCTGTTTACAATGTTCCACTGTTCATCCAATACAAGCTGGTAAAGGGGCTGGAGCATATCCTGGCAAGCAACAGGCACAAGGCAGGATACACCCTGGAAAGGATGCCAGTCCATTGCACGTCACACACAAATATTACACCAGGACCAATTTTTCCAGAAATCAATTAATCTACACGCATGTCTTTGGACTGTGGGAGGAAACCGGAGCACCCAGAGGAAACCCCTGTGAACATGGGGAGAACATACTGTACAGACTCACCACAGAAATTGAACCCAGGGCCCCAGCACTGCAAGGTACAGTAGCAATGCTTAACCAATGTGCTTCTGTGGCACCTGTGATTAATATCTTCTTTTTTCAATTACTGCATTTTCTGTACCTCACACGGGTAATAGGCAGCCCATTTTATGAAACACTGAATCCAACACCTTCACAGAATTTTTTAATCTTTGCTTTCTGCTGTTTTGCTTAATATTGGGCCTTGACTGAATTAGATTATTAACTTGCAGGAGACAGAGCTTAAATGCATTCAGCAAGAGGGTGGCTGCTGCAGTAAGGGCAAAATGATGTTTCAAAATAAGGTTTGCTTTAACAGTAATGCTCCAAATTTCTGCATGATCCTTTAAGTCCGCACGTGCAAACCTACCCTAAATAGATATCAACATTTCCTAACACATTCAGTGAATTCACTTTTTCCAGTACCAGTGAGCAGTCGGACAGGGTGAAAGCAGAGGATCAAATGAAAAACAAAATGTTATGACCATGAATACGTTTTTTTTTCCTGAGCAAATCAGTTAAAATGTGTTGAAAAATTGGAATATTGGGATTAAAATAACATTACCCTCCTACAATAAACTGGTTGGTAATGGCCCTCAACCTAAAAAATACCTGATTTAGAGAAAATACCATCTCTGCTATCTAGAGGCTGGTAAGGACAAAGATTCAGGTACACATGCCTGTACATTGTCTGAAAAGTATCATCATTATTTAGCTGACTGTTTTTTCAGGGTTGACATAGAAAGAAAGCAGGTACTGACCTATAAACAATGACATTACAAAAGTCAAGTACAGTGCTATAGTAAATTTAGAATTCAACCTAACGAGATAATTTACATCCATCCATTTTCTAACCATTACTTCGAATTCAGCATTAAGTGGAAGCTGGAGCTTATCCTGCGCACAAGGCAGAAAACATCCTGGACCCGATACCAGTCCATCACAGGGCACACACAGACACAAGCACCTGGAGGAAGCTCACATGAACACAGAGAAAAAATACAAACTCCACACAGATAGCACCCCAGGGCAACAGCATTGCAAGGTAGAAAGGCTAACCATTGCTCCACTGCGTCACCCAAGACAATAACATGAACATGGCCAGCTTTTAATATTTCTATTTCTTTTGGCTTGTAAAAACACTCATATATTGTCATCATTACAAAATATCAATAGTATTACTGACACTGTGACAAGCAAGTATTATTGATGTACATTCTTTGATTTTGTCAAATAGTTACATATTTGATTGAGTAAAGCATACCCTTATCATATATATGTAATGAAGAGAAACATGCATGGCCTTATATTCAACTTAATATTCTTTTTCATATTGTAAGATATTGTATATCATATCTTACAATATATACAGTAACAGCACTGTTCATTTCATAAAGGCTCATTATACAGCAACAGATAATAACTACTGTTGTAAAATCAATTCTCAACATAAGATGCATATTAATTGGACTTTCCTTCAAAGTATATTTTATTTAAATACCACTAATGATTTTGTCCATCACTTTTACCAAATGCAAAATGTAACATGTTTGTAGAATGAAACAGTTGACCAGGTAGATTGAGAGTGCTGTCACGGTGAACACTGCTTTTCAAAACCAGCTTTTCAGTGAGTCTCACATCTCATTGCATCTGTATTTCCAAGCGTGCTAGTACCTGCTTCCGTTTGAACAAGCTGTGTGTGTGTGTGGAACCAACGGAGGTTCACGAATTTAGCCACTGGCTAAATCTAAAAACACAAACAGAAAGCACCTAGTTGCTTTCACCACCCGAAAGCTCCTTAAACCTGCTTTTGTGCCCGACTTTAAGTGACATCAAAAATGCCTCATCTACATCAGTATGGTCTCGTTCTATCTACCTCAACAAGTGTTGAAAAAAACCCAATATTTTCTGGCTGGGTGTGGCTTTACATATTTTAGTGCTTTCATTGAAAACAGGTGAAATGTGTCATACAGCAAGCATGAAACGCAAAAAAGTATAGTTCTCTAAAGCTTTAGAAATGGGAAAGAAAACATATTTTAATTTATAAGAATTAAATGCGGATATGCTGTATTTTGAGTGGTCAGGCATAGTGGCACAGTGGTTAGCATTGCTGTCTTGCAGTGCTGGGACTCTGGGTTTAAATCCTAGTGTGCTGTCTGCATGGAATTTCTATGTCCTTCTCATGATCATGTGGGTTTATCCAAAGACATACTGGTAGGTAAATTAGCTACAGTACTGTGACAATTGGCCCTGGTGTGAGTATGTTTCTGTGTCTGTGTATGGCCTCTGATGGACTGGCATCCTGTCCAGGGTGTTCATAATGTCTTGTTTTCCAGCATAGGCTCTGGCTCCCTCATGACCTTGTATTGGATTAAGTGAAAAGAAAATGGTTGAATGCATTTTGACTTATTTGCCATTATCACTTCTGCCTCATAAGAACATGCAATTGCTTCATCAAACTCCATTCAGTCCCACCCACATTCTTCCTGTTTCTATTGGCAAAGAAAAATACATATGTTCACAAACCAGAAACAGATTTAAGTAATTTTTTTGGAAGATTGAATAGAATAAACCTCACTAGAAGGCTATGTACTGGATAACACTTGATCTTTAGAACATCACAAATTTACAGGTTTTATATATATTTGTAATTATTTTCCTATTAACCCTCCTAAAGGCTGCTGTGGAAATGACACAATATATTGCCAGAGGACATTACCATCATTATCATGGTACCTTCTTGCTTATACCATCTTCTTATTTGCACTAATTTACAATTACTATGTAAAGCAGGGCACATTGCATTGAAAAGAGAGAATGTGTGCAGACATTGGTCCTTAAATCTATATTAATGAGCTGTGTAGATTCCTGTGAGTTACATCCCCCCTCCTTCACTTACACAGATGAAGCCCCAGACAAACAACATTATCATTGATTTTCTCTGTTTCCCACACAAGAAACTTTCAGGGAACAAGTTATTTCATATAACCCCCATGGAAATCTTTCATCCAAAATGTATTTTTAATGATGGTCTGTAATTTCTCCCTTGGATGACCAGTGATCTACAATCCATCCCTCAATTGAAAATGGATTTTAAGCCCCTGCCCTGGATTATTAAGAGAGGATTGAGGGATCACCACCACCAAAGAGTCATATTGAATGTTCACTCAATTATCAAATTTGCTGTCACTTATGCAAACATCTGGGCTGCATTAATTAAATGCCACTCTTTCACTGCTTTCAACATTTTATTCAACTCTACTTTAAGGTATTACTCATTGCAGGTCATTCTGCTACCATGTGAATTAAGATAGGGGTCTTGCACAGAGGAAAGCCTTGAAAAAGTCATTTTCTGTGATAGTAGGTGCCACCAGTGTGATGCAAATGGACCTCCATGGCTTTAAAGAGCTGAAAAGTGATCTCTTCATGCGTCTACAGATGTAGTTTTACTCTCAATAACATTTGGAGTCAGAACCAGACTGGCCAACCAAAGGAAGAATGACTAGCCCACTCTGAGCACTCTCTTTTCTCATGAAACCGATTGAGGGAATGAAAACAAGGTCCTGGAATTTCATATCTTTCAAAGGTCCTTTAACAAAAAAGGTCTCAACTACCTACTTTAATGTGTCAGAGCATTTCATCCACTCTGACAGCTCAAGTAAGGAGCTTAGACTGTACTGTTGGATCTCAAAGTCTTTTAATACAAAAGGAAGTGAAACGGAAAGTGTTTAAAACTTTCTCCCTCGACTAGAGTCTTTTACAGTATCTTTCAAAATAAAAAAAAAATCACATTATTTAAACTGAAGACTAACACCCTTCGTATGCATATTGTTTCAACTGTGCTGTTCTCTGACAGGTTAGAACGTCTGTTAGGATAGAGATAAGGTTATAGTGCTGACAGTTGTTTTATCTGACTGTCTTTGATTTTGTTTGTTTTGATTATTCTTTTGTTTGTTTACTCTTTTCTGCAAGATTAAGAGATTGCACTGCCAAAACTGGCATTTTTTTGACCTCGCACAGTGATCCACACCCTCACCCTACTAAAAAGTCCCAGCATGCATTATGAATTTTAAATAACAGCCTTTCACATGATGGTCTGTTGCATCTTAATGTATGTGCAGTCAGCTTTCATGCGGTTCATTTACAGGAATGATACACTCCGTTGAAGAAAGACAAGCAGATTTAAACAAGCTTTGCTGTTAATACGCAAAGAGACAAAGCGTGAAAAAATACCTAATCACAATCTGCATTCTCAAAGTCCCAAACAGCAACTGCAGAGCGGTTCTTGAGCTGGTACATGATTTTTCCCATTCCAGTGATCAAAAGACAGGGATATCATCTGTTTTAACTATTTCTTCATAGAAAGATACCACAGGGACTCCTCCAGGCTGAGCTCCACATCCCAAAATCCACTGACATTGCAATTCTGACTTAAACATAAGGATGGTAAGAACAGAGGATAACTACTGGAGAGTCTCTTTCATGATCCAATGGAACTGAAATGAAGCATATGAAACTATAAAACGTGAATGAAACTTCTCTCGTTAGAAAATAACAAGAAATATTCTTTTCTCAAAGCAATTTTCTCCATATACAGTATAGTACATTTTGCTAGAAGATCATGCTTTCTTTGGTTTAATCCTCATGAAATACAAACACAGAAACAAATTACAAACCCAAATAAATAGTACCCAAGAAAAGCACAGCGTGACCCATAACATCGCCAAACACATTAACGTTTTACATTGTTGAAACAGGTGATCCTAAGATTATCCTGACAGAGACACAGATTATCTCTAGAAAGAAGCTGGTATTCCTGAAGTTAGTCAGTGTCTAGTCTACTAGATCTAACCTGCTTAAGACAAAGGAGCTGAATATTAATACAGATTCCCCACCAGCAAAGTATAAAAACACAAAAGTGGTTATGAGACAGAAGGTTAATCCTCTGTCTGGGTTGCATCTCACTGACATTCTCACACTACCAACAGCCACAGAAATCATTAGCCTCTGTTAATAGTATTTGCATATGTCTTACAAAATAACCTCCTGGAGCTGATACAGGGCTTCTTTCAGTGTTAATTAACATTGGCATCAAAATCTAAAAGCAGTGAGATCTTCAAACAGTTGTCTAACACTGACTGCTTGCCCACTCTATTATGGCCTATTATGTCTTGGATGTATTTTTATTATCTGGTTCCACAGCTGGATGTGTGCTAATTTGGTGATGCTAAATAATCTGTTTTGAGCAACCATGAATAACTGTGGAAAAAGAGATGGACATTACCATAAATGTCCAGTAAGTGCATGTGGGCATGTTGGTCATTTGCAGAACTGTTTCATTTAGCAACTGCCATACATTTGACAAAACAACATGCATTTTATGAATGATCAATAAGTTGTGCTCGTATGATTGAATTGTAATAATTGAACACTCCACTCAAAGAGCTTTACAGGTAATGGGGACTCCCCTCCACCACTACTATGTGCAGCATCCACCTGGATGATGCAACGGCAGCCATAGTGCGCCAGAACGCTCACTACACACCAGCTATTAGTGGGGAGGAGGGCAGAGTAATGTAGACAATTCATAGATGGGGATTATTAGGAGGCCATGATTGGTAAGGGCCAATGGGAAATTTTGGCCAGGAAGCCGGGGTTACACCCCTACTCTTTTCGAGAAATGCTCTGGGATTTTTTAACGACCACGGAGAGTCAGGACCTCGGTTTTACGTCTCATCCGAAGGACGGTGCCTGTTTACAGTATAGTGTCCCCGTCACTATACTGGGGCATTAGGACCCCACATAGACCGCAGGGTGAGCACCCCCTGCTGGCCCCACTAACACCTCTTCCAGCAGCAACCTTAGTTTTTCCCAGGAGGTCTCCTATCCAGGTACTGACCAAGCTCACACCTGCTGAGCTTCAGTGGGCTGCCAGTTGTGAGTTGCAGGGTGATACAGTGGATTTCCGCACCATTAAATACACATTTCCTATGTTTTCCAAGTTGAGAATTGTTTGTACAGTATGAATGCGTCATTTTGAATAACACATTTACAGTCAGGGATGTTACACACGATTCGGCGTCTGATCCTTCACTCCCCGCCGACAACATCCCGGTCCAAAACTACACATGGCTCCGATGAAGACAGCTAGTTCAGAGCGCACAGGGCTGTGCTCTTCCTGTGCGTAGCCCAACACTGTGCGCATAATTTAATCGATACTCCTTGTCAAATTCGAACTGTTGCATGTTTCTTTCTAGTAATGTTTTGGTTTAAAGTACTGTATAAAACACATTGCGACACCTGTTTGCATTGCATCCTTTGCAATGTATCGATAACAGACAGAGGTAGTATGATCTATCGCTGTAGTAAGCCGAGCAGAACATTCCACCCAACGTTTTAAAGGCACAGCTTATTTCAAACTTTTACCTTTCTTTTAAACACCCGTATAACCGCAGCGATGTTACTAGCTGTTTGCATGGTATCTCAACATAATAAAGAAAAAAACATATACTGTATGCCACTACTCAATAGATTGTGGAAAGAATCTGACTGGAATCTGCTTCATTACCCAGGTATTTAACAGGCAAGTACGGCACAGTATGTATTGTCAGAACACGTTGAATGTCCAAGTTACCCTGTCAATATGGTTCTGGGTCTGTATCGAATTAATAATAAAGCGTGCGCACCTTTTTTTTCAATTGTTCAACTGTAGTTGACACTGAGGAACTACACGTTTTAAATCAACAAGCTCCAGCCATTAAGACAAATTGCAAATAAAACAACAAATTAAAAGCGATGCCTCAGAAGATCGCTGTAACTAGATTTGCCCAGAATCTGATTACATGCATCCCGCTAGGCAGACGGAGTAGCCACTAATAACATATTACGAGCTAGAACGTCCAACTCCTCCGAGTACCGAAGTCGTAGAAGGGAGGGCATAAAATCAATGTCCTGCAGAAGGAGCACAGTAATATTTCAGGTCGCAAGCTTTTATTTAAAAGTATAATTAACTGCACGCATAATGTTGAAAAGCCAGATATGATAATAATTGAGAATTTACACTCTAGTGAGAAGATCCTCGTGATCCTTTCAAACTCTGCAACTGCAGGCGACTGAAGCTGCTCTATGGCATCGGCACATGCTTATGATTTCCCGGAGACTGAAGGGTACCTGCGCGAATCACCATCGAAGAGCTCCGGAGCTTTGGCATTGTACTGTATAACACGTAACAACGGCTTGGACCCAGTTTACATGTAAATGTACGTTCAGACACTCCACATCTATTTGTGATCTACGTTTAGGTAACTACAGAAAGTAAGCCGGATTTGTAAACATTAAATACGAAACACCCTCGAACCCGTTTCTACACTATATTGACGAAGTGTGACTCTACACATTGAATGGAAGCTTTATTTTAACTTCTCGAAGTGTAAAGCCTTCGCCCGCCAAAGCATTTTTTCATGTGACACGGCTATTTATCTATTTTTCTGTGATAAAATTAGTTGTATTACTGTTACTTAATAAAAAGTGAAGAAGCACTAACTTGTAGAAAAAAGAGATCCTAATGCAAATATACTGTATTGTCTAAAGATGGATGCACTCTTCAGTCACGCATATTGTTATATCACGATATTATATTCTTCATGCTGAAAAAAATCGTGCAAATAACTTACTTGCTTGGCAAAAGTCATTCTGTCCTATAATCCACCTGAAGCTAACAAGTTTCAATTGGCACAGATCGTCACGGGGAAGCGCTTCTCCGCTGCTCTGACGCCAGTCTTTGCATTCCGGGCATCAATCGACAGTTCGGCTGCTGAGACTTCCCCCGTTAGATTGTGAGAGAGATCCGTAGGCGCTTGTGGCTCAAATGAGCCCCGCACTTGCGCAGCCGGAGAGAGGAGCCACTTGATCGTTTAGCGCTGTGAACGCGCCCCTTCTACCTCCCCTTATCCAGATTGAGCTCAGCAAAACTCACCGGCCCCTTGATTGACAGGCTCACAATATCAAGGACAACAGCGGCAGCCCTGAACAATGCGCGATCCTTGCAACAGTTTCAACCAATAACACATAAAGATTCCACAGAATTGATTTCCCGTCTCTAAGCACAGTGTCTCATATTAGAGAGGAGAAATCATGCACCGTCTCCCACTCTAATCACTTCTAATACATTCTTAATACATTATATTTCTGTTTAAAAAACATTGTGACATTGAAAATGCTGTACCTATTAGTGTAACTTTCCTGTTGATTCTTTATTATCATCATACTACTACAAACGGCAGAAACCCTAATTCTAGCAGAATAGTTCATGAACGGAATGACAAATGAAAAGCTTTTTTTTTTGCAGATCTGTTTAAACTATTCTGGGCTCCTCTGTAAGATTTTGTCAATTTGTGTAGTATTGTATATGGGCTGAACAAAGTTTGTATATTGGTTTATCTTATTTGTTTAGGATTTTCAAACAGAAAATAACATGCAAATCAAAACCATAATGGGCAACTTGTGTAAGGAGTTGGAAACAAAGGGAGCATACATTGATAGTAGCCTAAAATAATGTGGTCTGGATAAATTCACAAGCCATCCTAAGAGGCACAGGTGCATGCCAAGCTTGTACAGCACTGCAGTCACCAAGGAAATCTGTTTCAGAGAACAGAGGAACTCCAAAGCATCACTCATCAGAAGGTAATAACCACAGTCAACTGCAATTGACAGTCTTCAACTACTGTGGAATAGTCATCACAGTCTTCTGGTTCTGACTATTACCAGGACTGACTCAGTGTAATGAGTGTATTCAGGAGGTTCTGGATAAAACTGTTTCAAATGCATCTGAGGTGCATGTTCCTAACTGCATGGGGGTTTACCTTAGGCTATGTGGTCACTACCAGTCTTTGAGGACAGGAGTCCTGTATGTTTTATTGTCACTTTTCTCTTAGAAACTTAAACTTAGACATAAAAAAAAACAGGTGACCGTACATCTTTTCCAAGTAATCAATTTGGTGACATTACTCAGCTGTGAGATGGATTGAAGTGAAGATGTCCGTTTCCGTTCTCAAGGACTGCAACTGACCATTCCTTCCATGTCTTTGAATTCATTTCACAAAGAGCAGTGAAACACAAACCTAAGGACACAAGTGGAAACGAAGTCGAGGTGGATTTAAATCTGAGAACAGGCGGCGCGTCGTTACCCAAAGGGAGGTGGGAGAGGGGAACAAACTGCCCAGACGTGTTGTTGAAGCTGATTTCCTGGCTTCTTTCAAGAAACAGCTGGATGAGATCCTCAAATCAATCCGCTAATTACTACCAAATGGGCCAAACGGGTTAAATAGCCTCTTCTGGTTTCTAACCTTTCTCATGCTCTTATTAACTCTGTTCTACAATATGAAGATGAGGATTAAGCTTAATTTCACCTTTTGACAAGCCCTGTCTATGAGATTCTCCTGTTGTTTCTATTCAGCCTTCCAGATGCTGGGTGATTTAGCCCACAAGTTTCACAGACAATCACGTCAGCCTACAGCCTCAGTCAGCACTTCTGGTCTGAGCTGGATGATGGATGTGTGCAGCGCCCATGTTCCTGTGGGTTTATGACTGGAGGTGATTGTACGCTGACATGCTACAAGTGGATCTCAGTGTGGTCTATCACAATTCCTTGTTAAACCTCAATAGTGAAGGTAGCAGCATATTGAGAGAGCTTGACTTGAAAAAATAATTATACTCAAAAAAGAGCAACAGAGGCAATAGGAAACTTCCTTTACTAAACATGCACCACCTGTTATTTTAATTATTTTCTTTTCATGTGCATGTATTGTATAATCTGGTGTTCAGTTATGTACATTTCCCTAAAAAATCATGTTAGATCAATCAATGTCTCCTAAAAATTTGGGAGATGCTAGAAAAATCTGGGCATGACTAAGCTCTGAGACAGAGTATTATTGAGCTCACTTGTGAGAAAAGACAAGTCTGCCCGTTAAAATTTCAAGGTTCCAAGACCTGGAGTATCATGCTTATGCAAAAGCCTCATTTCCCTTTGTAATGATATTCCCCTTTTAATCACCGGAATGCATTCTTTTGGATTACTGTTTTCTAAACATCTGTCACTGCACTATACATATGGATGTTTAGTTAAAAAAACACACACACAGCACCTGTTTAGATACACAAATTTGAATCTTATAAAGGGTTTATCTGAAGCAGTAGACGACTGGAGGAATGATGTAGTTTCTCGTCTCAGCTACATGAGGCCAAAAAAAGTCAGAAACCAAATTGCCTTAAACTGAATGAAGCTTCTGACTGGGTGTCACAGTGCTGGGGTGGTCAGCAGTACTGCCTTGCAGTACCTGGTTTCAATGCCGGCATTCAGCACCTATTTAAACATCAACCATTTGTTTCCATTTGGGTTTTTGTTGGGTGCTTGAGCACCTCTCTGATTCATGCGGGCTAGGTTCCATTGTTGATTCTTGGTACCAATTAGGTGACCAGACTGAGTCACAGTGCACCAATAAATGTGCCTATGGCTGTCCCAACATTAACAAATACATCACAAAAACAGCAGCACATAACACCTGAAGGTCTCTAGCGTATCAGAATCAGCCACCTGTCATTAACCTAAAATACAGTATCTCTCATTGAGCTGATGAATGTCAATAGTCAAGACAGTAGTTGTAGGAAAAATGAGAAGCTGTGGAAGTGGTACTCTGTAAACATGTAGGACTATAAGTTATCTTAAATACAATGTCATGTCGGGGTTGCATTGCAGTGAGCATGGTAGCTTCAGAGCTGCTAGCTCTTGGTTTTGATTCCCTCCTGGGGCACCTTCTGCATGAAGTTTGCCAGTTTTTCTTTAGCTGAATGGATTTTAACCCTAGGTGCCCTAGTTTTCTGCCACAGTCCAAAGATTTATTGTCTTTGTTAATTGGTATCTCTAAATTGTCCCCCATACAGTATTGTGAGGAAACCTTGTGATGGACTGGTGTTCTGTCCAGGCTATATCCTGCCTCGCACCTCCTGTCCATTAGGAAAGGGTTTGGTCAATGTGTATTGCTCTAAGCAGTTATTAAATATGGATGGCTAATCTAATACTCATAGTGACTAATATAGTTAGATAAACTGCTTATATGATTTTGAGTGAGAGCAATATCTATCTCAGCTTCGCTGCATGGTTTTCTGAGCTCGTGAGTACTCCCACATACAATGTACTCCTTCAGTTTGCTGTGATTACACAGTGACCAGCTTTGAAACCCACATGTTTCTGAGGGTAGGGAAGCAGTTTGCAGCACTGGTGTATCATGCATGATTCTGTTTGTTTGCAATTAGCTTAGCCCTACTGGGAAAATTAACGACACAACAAATGTTCAACAATGACTCAAAGGTACAGAAGGTGGTTGTCCAAAATTGCTACCAAGTTTAACACCTCTAATAGCAGCACAGATGAGACAGAACATCCTCACAGTGGGATATGTGTGTCTGCATGCATGCATGGGTTTTATTTGCCAGTTTTGTATAAAAAATAGACCATGTTTGGTGACTATTTTAGAGGCAGGGGATGACACTGTATTCAACTTCCACCATCAAGACAGTGCTTTGTTGCAGTATTACTCATCACACTGGCTGGGAGACACTATTAATGCAGATCAACCAGATTTTATTATTATACTGTACAGTACTTGGCACTTCAAATGATCTCAAATCACTCTACACATAGGAGGGTATTCTTCCACAGTGCTCATGCTGTGGAAGACAACAAACCTGTGTCCCTTTCTCATTCCTTTGGCATGAATTCAGTTTTTCAGTGGCCATTTTCTGATCAATAACAATCCAAAAAGCTTCGTACTTGGCTTATGTTATATCCTCACCTGCGCATAAAATGTGTGAGCTTCTATAATGGTCTCTACAGCCCTTGCACAATGTGGTAATAGACATTCATGCCTGGACCTGAGATCAGCTCCATTGTTTTTCAGCAATAACTGCTTTTTCTGGGGGTTTCGATCAGATAGGATTGCTCTGAAATATAAGCTTGCTTTTCCTCTTTCTTTTTCCAAATGCATAGTTTTGCTACACCAAAATCTTGTATGACCCTTATCTAAGAGCATCATCTGACACAATGTTAGATGAAAGAGGAAAAAAAAAATTATTATGAGCACTCTGACAAAGCGATAACTTCCTAATAAATCCGTCAGACTGGAGCCACTCCCCAAAACAAATTTGCATGGCCTGATTGTGGCTCTGTAAAGCAGTAGTGTCTCACATAAATACCTAGGCAAACCATCAGGAGAATAGAATAACAGTGCAGAAACTGAATACACCCCATTTTACATTTCCAGAAATGACAGTTTGTTTAGTTGTGTTTTTTTTAATCTTTCTGCGTGTTTTTGTGCAATTCAGTTTTTAAGTTTATATGCTTTTCTTCACCTTCTCATGACAGGATACAGTACTGTATGTGATTTGTTGTTCTTAATGTAAAACACATAGTTTTGGGGAGATTAAAAAGCCCAACATCGATCTTTAAACTAATAAAATGATAAATGCAGAACAATTAGCTTAAGACAGGAAGAGCCTGTTTTCATGTTTGCAGACATAATTAACATGTATTAATCACTCAGAAGTTAAGTGCTTGGCAGACCCAGGCAATACACCATGGTTGATGTACAAGCAGTATATCACAGTGTTTGTAGTTATGATTATCTGCAGAGCTGTTGATCTCAAGGAAGGCAAGAATAAAAACGCTATTGATGGCTCCTGCTTCAATAGTGCACAACACTATTGAAGAATTTCTGCTTGACAAAATGTAAACATTACTTAAAAGTCATAATATATATATATATTCATTTGTGTTTTTTGGTGAAGGAGAAAAGGTTCTTGTTTTTTTAATTTTATATACTGTTAAAAAAACAGGAAATGTCTGACACGCTCAACCAAAACCAGGTGGCTCACAGAGCCTGAGCACATAGAAATTCACAATACCACAAATTCACTTTGCGTTTATAGTGGCAAAAATTTCATCAACACACACAGGCCAAAACAAATAAACATTTACCACTACGAAACCCCTTATATACAACCAACAACTACATGCAAATGTGCATGCTACAACAATTATATAATAACTAAGTAATTAATCACCACTGTGACTAAAATGGCTTTTACCTACCTGGCCTTCTGCATATATAGTATATACTTATATCTATAGTATATATACCTGTGGTCAAATTATCCACAATATCCGGGCTAAAATGAATAATAATAGGCAATATCAAACACATTCTGTTATTAATTGACACAGATTAGAATTAAACAATGACCAACATATAAAATCTGTGTTTTGCTGACAACATTCATTTTCATTACTACTAGTGATATAATCTTGTCACCATGTAGTTCATGCAGCCTGAAGAAAGAAAAGACTGACAGATCTATTGTACAATATGCATTAAAGGGACTCAGTTTAATTGAAAGGGACAAAAATGAACTCGTTAGAAAAATGAACTAGTCACAAGTTTCCAAACACATATTCTAAAGGATTCTGGAAGAGCAGTACTTGCTCCTCAAGATGTAATGATTGATATAATATCAACCTCATTGGCTAATTCTGACTGCCGATTTCTTACTGATTCAGCAACAGCTTTGACACTAGGTGTGTCCCTTTCTGTGGGAGATGGACACGATCTGCTGCCTGTCTCAGTAAGTAGATTGTCAATTGTCCTGTCACGGTCGACATCCCCTCCTCCAGAGGGCGCTCTAATCCTCTCTAGATAGTCCTTTTAATTATTACTTCCTGGTGTGTCAAGATAAGTCTCTTATTTACGTTTTCAGGTTTGGAAAATGGTTGTCTCATGGCCCGTCTACCACCAGGCTTCACAGGGAAGTCTGAGGGCATAGGCCAATCACCCTGTCCTTCTGAGCCCAGGGTCTGGGACGAAGCCCAGTTCTTGTCTTGGTTCTTGTTTTGTGTGTGTGTGTGTGTGTGTGTGTGTGTGTGTGTGTGTGTGTGTGTCTGTCTGTTCCTGTTTTGTCTCCAGATACATTTCCAGATAATGGACATATTGACTGTTTCCTGATTCTCCTGTGGACCTCCCTGGATTTGTTGCAATGGATACCTACCCTTCACTTCTGCATGGACTTACCTATCACCACTGTGAGCTCTAGTAAACCTTGTGTCTCTTCCCTCAACTCCATTCCCTATTCCTGTCCAAATTTGCTGCCTCCCATAGGTTCTTAAATTACTCTTTCCATGGGAGCCTCAACCGGCAACCGTTACAGCAGATTGTCAATAGTCCACAGGATGAAAGGAAGAGACAGGGCAAAGAAGAGAAATCAGTATTGAGGAGACAGGGATTTATGGTGATGAACTCCATGATGGACCAGGTATGATTCTGGATTTACATTTTGGACTGTGACAGATTTGGTCTTTCTTTTGTTTTAATACCAAGCAGATTATCCATCAGGTCAGACAGAAATGGACTGAAGAAGCCATTGTTATGTTTTTTATTTAGGTTTTTGTTTTTGTCATTGGTTATACACAACATCCTGCCTATTTCAAGAGTGCAAGACACCTCTCCGTCTGGATCACAATGAATATCAACTCCCAAAGAAAGGGAAAACAAATTCCTCAGTACCTTTACAATTCCGAAGCCATATATTCAGAATCACTACAAGGAACAGCAAAAAAGGTACTGAGCATATTTTGCAGATTCCTGAACCACACCATTAACAAACAACACACATGGGATTTGTTTAAACTGCACCTGTGCAGAAAAGCAATATATTTGTGAAGGCTGGGATGCCATTTCTCCACACTCATTTAAAGATATGTATCACTGGATTCATTCTCCTTTTTATCTGTATAGCAGATGTCAGAGGGATGCCCTCATGTGCTCCATGAGTTCAGCCCACACTCAATGTCTCAGCCCACACCTGTTAGAGTATCTGCAGGTACTCAGATGTAAGAGACGTGATGAGCACATCACTTGTGATTCTAAAAGAGACCTTTCCAGAATTGCTGATAACAGGACTCTGCTGCCCTGTTCACTATGTGCTGCTAAATAGGAATGGTCAAAAGAAGATGCAGAATCAAGTTAACAAGTCTCATTACCATAACAACAGGTTGCAGAACAGTTGATGTAGTGAATGTGTGTTTTAGGACGTGAAGGTCATCCCTCAAATGAAAAATTGGCATTTAAATTGGATTAGCAAATGCCTGGAAGAAAATTTATTCGTTTCATTAAGGTAAATAAATAAATAGATCATATCTGCTGGAAAAGTATGTATCTGTATCTGACATTTTAAATGTTACAAAACACAGCTATGTAAACAGAGTTAACATTTCAAAGCAAACTATCATAATACCATACACCACTGAACAAAAAATAAATTAAAAATGAAGCAAAAAACATAAAGATTCACTATCCTGTTGCTGAGGCACTGGTGTTCCCTTGGTAGGTAATTTTGTGTTCTTATCAATGGACTGGTTATACACATATACTATTCACTCTGCAGTCAGTGCCACACTTGGTGAATTGGGTTCACACATCAGTGGTAGAAGAATTAGCATATTTTGCACATTTACACTGCAGGGACAACAAGAGAAAACAAGAAAGGAAGAGGAAGCTGGAGTCCTAAAACAAAGTCAAGACAGCTAAAAGTACAAAGTACTGCACAATACAAAACTGATCAGTGCAGGAGCAGCACATCAAGTTTCCACTCTCCCCTCTGGCAAACAGAGAGCTCCATATAAATCATGTCGAGACAGGGTAATATTCACTGATGCCAAGGGAATGCAAGGGCATCCAGTGCAACAGCAACAGTGAGACCAGACAACCTGGTCTATTTCTGCTGCTGCAAGGGGCCAAGATAAGAGTTACTAATTACCGTCGTGACAGCAGGCAACCTTATTGTTCAGAACAGTGGATGGTCAGCCCCCGAAGAGAAGACCTCCCAACAGGAGTACCACGCAACAAGGATTTGACCACATTTTCAGCAACACTAAAGGCCTCCACCGTCTCTGCACAAAAACCACTGATCCAAGCTCTACAGAGCTCCATATAAATCATGTCAAGACAGGACAGAGTAGGGAATGCAGTGACACCTAGGGCAAAACCAAAAGTTTTCAGCTTCCACGAGACCAGCCACCCTGATCTGTTTCTGCTGTTGCAAGAGGCCAAAACTTACGTTATCATTTAGAAAGACTACTTTAAGAGCAAGGAATAAATATCCTTATTTAGAACAGTGCAACCTGTCTCTGAAACCATCTGAAAAAGTGCTTCTTGTGTCCCAAAGACAGATTGTACACAAGGGTCTGTCATATGACAACATCTATGAGGAACACTGATGACAAATTAAAGTGAATCCTTTGGTGATTTGGAGTTTGGGAGTCTTAATAGTTAGAAAATTCCATGTACTGTATCTGGGATACAAATGTGACGATGAAAAAGTACAGTTACTTACCAACATACAATATCAACAATATGAAGAGACCTTTATATGTTAGTCAAGTTTTGAATTTTCTCACTGCTGAACCTATCCCAACAAGCAATAGGCACAAGGCAGGATACGCCCTGAATGGGATGCCAGTCCATCGCAGGGTTAAACATACATTTTAGGTCTTAATCTGTACTTTTTGGTGTCTTCCATAAGTGTCAGTTGCTGATTAGAGCAAGAGCACCAGACTGTTTACGCTCTGATAGATCAGGGTGCTCAAACAAGGATAGACAGGCTCAAACACAGGATAACTTGATTAGATTGAGAGATTTATTTTATGCTTTTATGGGATCAGGGAGACATCTGTATCCACCTGCTGTCCCTGGAGAGATTTCAGAATATGGGCTTAGTGACAAAGAAAAGGGATATTTTCAGAATAGAAGGCAGACTCAGACAATGCATACTTCGTACATAAGTTTTTCTTTTAGCTTGTTTTTACATTTAATTTTGTCTGTTGACCACGTTTTAGGTCTAAAGGCTTCTGCTAGAACTTTTTTAATAGCCTACCTTGAATTATCCACCCATTTATTGCCAGAAAACCAGGTCGTGGTAAGGACTGGGTAAGAAACGCAGCACCCATAACCCATAACCACAGAACTCGAGGCAGAGGACAAAACCCTGTATGGGTTCATACCAGTTCATTTAAGGGCGGACATACACACACGCACAAGGACAATTTAGTTACCAATTAACCAAGCCATGCTTTGAATAGTGGGAGGTAACTGGTGCAGATATACGGATGAAAACCTATATGAACAAGAGGAGAACGAGTACAGTACACCTCAACCAAAATCGAAGTTGGGAAATGTGTTGCAGAGGTACTGCTTGTCACACCACTATGCCACCCAAAAGTCCATGTTTAACACTGCATATGACACTTAGACTTGCCAATGAAGATGTCTTACACAGATTTCGTAGGTAACTCATAGAAAATATGTTCTAAAAATAATGCAATTAAACCACACTGTAAACATTATGGCTTATAAAGTTCATTTGTTCAATGAAAAAGATACTTCAGTGACTGCACAGTCTAGGTCTTTGTTATTGGAATCTAGCTTTTCATTCCCGCATGGCTCGCCATTAGCAAAGACTCCACTCTAACACCGGCTGAGTTTAATTATTTCCAACTGAGATGAATAAGAAATACTCCAGCCTTCCAGTGTGTTAATTGAATGATCTGATTCCTACAGAGGAAAGGGGAGCAGCGTTGTGTCACTTTTGAACTCCCTGAGATCATTAGGTTCTAGCCTGGAGTTTCAGGAAAGCATCAGCAGGTAATGGATTTGGTAACAAAATAAATGAGAACTGATTATATTTTCTCATTTATCTTGGTCTCTAATGCCAAAAACATTTTTCCACATATAAAATGCTTAAGATTTTATTAAGATTTAACGTATTGTGTTTTGACATTATTTCTATGAAATGATATGACTTTTGGTGTGCTCTGTTTGTTGCCCCAGGAAAGTGATGAAAAGACAGGAAGTACTAAATAAATTGTGAAACGGAACAGATGTATACCCAGAAGCACACAAATCAAAGACTTGAATCACACAGTTTAATAAATAAATGAATAAATAAATAGAGAAAAAAGTGACATTTAAAAGAAAAAAGGAAGGTTAAAAAAGAACAGGGTCCAGGTAAAGAAAAGAAACAAGAAGTTACAAATAACCAATAAGAAATTACAAGCATAGGAAAAACAAAATGATATTAGAAAGGCCAAGAGGGACAGACAAGAATACATTGCAAGACAAAAATAAATTATACTTCTTAGTACTGCGACTGCAAAAGAACTGTTAAGGACAAAGTCAAATGTCTTGGAGATAAAAATGGGAAAATGTTCAGCAATGAAAGGGAAAGGACTTATTTTTCAAATTTCACTGTTACATCCGCCGTCCTGCAGCATCGCTCGACCCCGCGGTTGCCCCGGGAAACCGGAGCGTTCTCACGAGGGCTCCTGATTTTCCAGGGCTCACCGCTGTGACCAGATCTCCTTTCAACCCATCCTCCATCAGCACTAATCAGGACTTTAATTATTCCATTATCTCTTTTCCTCCATTGTGGCACTTCATCATTAATCATGCATAGGCAGTGCTGTCTTCATACTCCTTTCCCTCTGACTGGCTCCCTTGGGCTGATTCTACAGCCGCCTCACTCTGGGGGGCTCAATCGACCTTGGAACCCTGCACCCCTCTCTGGCTGGCCCTGGGCTCTGAGCCCATGACTGTGCTATCCAGGGTGATAGGAGGTCTCCACTGCGAGAAGAACAGGAGGTCCCAGCTTCGAACCCAGTCTCAACAGTTCACTCTTGGCTCAGCCTTAGGTGTGCCTTCGAAACCCTGACAGCACACACGGGCCTGGTCTCGGGAGGAGAACCCCCCCCCCCCCAAAGATTGCATGTTCCATACAGTCTGGTATTGGTGCACCTTCCTGGGATGAGTGTCTGGCATTGGTGCCCCAGCATGAGTCTCCTCCCCGGCCTTCTTGTTGGACCTCTCTTCCAACCACTCTTGCACCCCAGAACCATTCGCAGTCCCAGACCTGGGTAACTCTCTCCTCTTTTACTTTTCACACCTTCACACTTTTCTCTTTTTTCATTCCTTCCAGGGCTGCCTTCCAGCTTCCCAGCAGAGCTTTCCTTTATTCTTGGGATTCCATTCCCCAGGTTCCATCCGGGTACTCTGCCCTTGATCATGCTCTCCAGGGAGATCTCAGGCAGTGGGAGAGGAATGGAGGAATGGACCCCATTTTGGACCCGGTCTCAGCAGCTGATGCTCCCAACTCTTACTGTAGGTGTCTTAGGTGCGCCTCCAAAACCATGTTGGTGCATGCTGGCCTGATCTTGGGTGGAGCCCACCTTAAAGAGCACGTGTTCCATACAGTCTGGCTTTGGCTCATCTGAGACCTAAGTGCCTATGTACTGTATAACTTTGAGACACTCTGGAGCAGCAATAAAAAGGATAAACAGAATGTTGGTATTAAAACTGAATAAAGTGAACAAAGTTAGATCTAATTTAGAATACTGTTCTCAATTTTGGACACCTACATAATACAGTACAAAAAACCTCTATTGATACTGTATAGTTATTCCACAGAAGAGGGAACAGACACATTCACAGACTTAAAGTAATATCCTTCCTCTACTGACAGACTGAAAGAACTGAGTCTTTTTTTGTCTTGCACAGGTGAAACAATGAGACAATGAAGACAATCAGGGACTCGCTAGAAGATTTCAAATTCCTTGAGGATTAAAGTCTTAAGGCTGACTCATTTTGCAGTTTTTCTTAAGTTCTTATGATTGCCATTCTGTAAGAATATGATGGGAGTCAGTGTTTTACTGTAAATGGCAGGTGTACGCCCCTAATGTGACAGAGGTGTCTCACTGAAGTTTCTTTCTCCGAGTCTCCAGAGAGTTTAAATCCCCAATGTCATGGGACCAGAGTTTTGGTTTTCTCAGCGTGTCCCTCTGTTGTGTAGTTATTAGTATAGAAATGAAGAAGCACAAATTATGATTTTCTGCTTCCTTCTTGTTCCCTCTATATCCTATCTGTATTCCCAACAGCATGTCCTAGTTGGTGTTCTAAAGCAAATCACATACTGTACGAAACACAAAACTCTCTTTTGGGTTTAATTAATCTGTTCCCAAGTTTCAAACCTGTGCTACTCTGAGACTTCCAACCTGGAAAGTCCTTCTTTAACATGTTTCACAGATAAAATTCATTAAATCATCAGCTTATGGAACATTTAATCATTATCAATGAAGCAAGTGTGTTGCATTAAATAGTTCAGTGACTATTTGGAACAGATATCTGAATGCTCTTCAGCCCTAAAGAACCTGCGTTTCCTTAATTAAATTCATCCGTAATGTACAAGTGTTCCCAGTAATGTTCGTGACACTTAGAGATGGAGAAATGACCTACTGTATATAAAATTATGTACTGTATGTAAAATAGAAACCCTCATGTGGAACATGGAAATTGTGTTTGGTGACAGATCCTTTGACATACTTGTGTTTTTATATGGAATCATGAACCATCACTTACCTGATTTATTTTTATTTATTTACTGTATTTTATATTTATTTTGTATTCCTGTACGTATTCTAATGTTTAGTCTATTCTGATGTCTGTTTTTTGCTTGTCTTGGGCTGCTGTGACACATCAATTTCCCTTCGGGATCAATAAAGTCTTATCTATCTATCTCTATAGCTCTGTTTCATTAACAACATTCCATGAGGTAACTAATGGTAATGATAAATTGTAGCATGTTGAGCATATTTCTACATAGCTTTCTAGTATGTACAGCTAATAACGTATTAAAAAAGATCACTTGCATGTCCACACAACTCTCTTTGAAATGTTACAGGATAATGAGACCTGTTTACTCAACCACCTCAGAGAAATGACCAACCTGTAGCTACATAGTTAAATGCTCCTTTCAAATAGTGACACAAAACCTTTGAAGAAGGTGTGACTGTGTGGAGTTGCAAGAGCCGCAGAAAGCACCGGTAAAAAGTCAACGCCCCTGGTGAGGAGACATAAGCACCTGTGTGAGGTTAGCAGGGGCCAAAAATAACACAAAAAGAGGTGAAAAAAGAAACACAAATGTAAAAACCATGTGTACCACTGTGCCTCGTGACCTCCAGGCTGGGGTTACCCTATTTAACGGGGTCCAGTTTGGTAGAGCAGGGCACGTAAGATACATGATGGGACAGACAAAAAGCAAAAAAGAACACCTCAAACGGGCGCAGTCCCATCTGGGACTGTCAGTGTAAAAACTGCCCCTTCCTGCTCATCCTGTCAGGGGTGTCCAGTGTGCCTTTATAGGACCTGTCCAGCTGTGGCTCATCATCTAAAAGGCACAGCTGGGACTACAGAGGCGAGACAGCGCCCTTCCTCCAGGGCTCTGCCTCCACACTGGGCACGCCCCCGTGTCATGCCACAAAGGGAAAATATGTGTCTTGTGTTACCATTTTTATAGTAATGGACAATGTAACAGACCTATGATACATATCAAAATATTAAGTGTGTAGTGAACTGGAATTCTCGACAATATGTTCTGTTTAATTATGCATGGCATTAATCACACAAGGTCCTGACCTTTACTGCTAAACCACACAACATTATCGGAAGGAACAAAATAATCAAAGTATCAATAAAGCTACTCTGGGTGGTGAATCTCGGTGAGGGTGAAATATAGGAATAGTGATGATTCAGTATTGTTTTCATTTTAATTCAATTTAACCAACATGATGAAATGAAAGGAAAATATTTCAAAGACAGAAGACATTCTGCTTATGGGAGCTTTCTTTGTTTTTCAAAATGAATCTAAGGATTCTTGCAAAAGTTTGAGGGAAGTCGGCTGTGAAAAAAAATAATCAAAGTGACTTTGTGGTGAAAGGTTCCCTGGTTTTTTGACTGTGGTAATAAACATTTGGCTTCATTCAGCAGATTCTCCAGCACAGGTACTGGGCCCGTCTGAGACAATGTGCTGTGGCTTGTCACCTAATATCTCACTAAAACACATGATTTTTGTCACACCTTTCACAAATGCTAAATTTATTACACGTTTGAATGAAAAAGAAAGCATCCTGCTCACCTACTGGCCTGCGCTGATTTTGATATGTAAGTGTTTTGTGGACAGCCTGAGCAGAGCCTGGCAACTATAGCAACCCTTTGAATTCAGATCCACTACAAAGGGAAGAGAACTGTTAACCTGAACTTCAAGACGACGGAAAATGAAGCTGTGTTAAATAAAAGGATAATTGATTTTTAAGGTATAGATCTATATGAAATAATTTACTTTTCTAGAGAGTAGTGGTAGACTCAATACCTCATCTTTAAAAGCTGACACCACACTAATTGTCTCAATTAAAGGATATTCCACAAATATACAAACTGTATAATGGGTGAGTAATACAGGTGAATAATTATTGACTTCTGGAGTGCTCTTATACTATTAACTGCTTCTAGTAAAAAATGACTTCATACAAGTTCAATTAAGATTATCGTTTTTTGTAATAAGGTTTATTGAGTAAAACTACCAGAAATCACTTGTTTAAAAACAAAATATTACTATAATTGTAATTACAATGATAGGAATTACTGTAATTGTAATTCTAACTTGAAAAAGTTTCCTACTTGCAACTAGTGCTTTACTGTTCTGTGGGTACATTTCTTTTAGAACAGCTAAAAAAAAAGATTAGCAATAAATAAAAAAACAAATGATTTTTAATCATTTTAACCTTTTGTGTTCAACATTAAAACTTCCTTCCTCTGTCAATCCTTGATGCAAAGCGGGTTGTTTGTTTTGTTAAATAATTATTCAGAAAGTCAAGAGAGACATACAAAATTCAACTGACTGTATAAAACAGACACTTTGATTTGCAAAGAACACACATCACCAGAGAGGGAACTGGAAAGCAATATTTAAGGTACATTTTATGAGCTTTTGATTGGTGCTTATGAAAGGTGCTGTGTGATTTAATGCTGAAATTTGTTATTTTTAGGCGCCTGTTGAGCCAGGCACCAGATCAATTCCTATAATTCTGCTGACTCCCTACCCCACTTCCCTCACTTCTGCCCCCTTAATTTCTCTGAATATAGCAAGGATTTCCGGATGACAAAGAACAGGCCAGGATCCTCCCAGGTGCGGATGCACTTTGAGGGTTCAGTGCACTCTCAGAGACAAAGAAATTGCATCTGCTGGGTGGGCGCTGTCTTAGTCATGCTGCGAATTTGGTGATTATTAATAAAGATAAAAGGGAAGCCTGGGAGCTGACATGCCATCTGCCACTCCTGGAACACCAGCAATGGTAGATTAATCCAGATTAAATAAACAGAACAATAGTAATTCAAACATGAGACATTTTTCTCTCTTTTTTACCTGACCATCAGTCAACAAATTTGATTTTCCTAGGCTCTTTGATTCATCACTAACCCCCCCCCCCCCTTCTGCTTTGAATACAGACCAGACTCACAGGAAAAGGACTGTAAAGCCAAGGTATTAATATAATCCCAGCATATAATATGAAATATCTTGTTTTAGTGTTATATAATTTCAGCATTGAACATAGCTGACTGTTGATATGCTTTTTATTCACTGGTTCATGCTTTAATGCAAAGTTTAAGGACATCCCAGACTTTTAAAACCACAGTCATTTGATTTTTTTGTTTGCTAAGATAAATCGTAAATAAATCGTAGTCTGAAAGCAGTCACTTGCCACATTTTCAGCAATTCACAGGGAAGTGTGCATTTTTAAATTCACATATTATTTCACTAGGGACAATGACATCCAAAGATTGAAATATAAAGTGAAAAAATGTTGAAAGAGTGTAAATAGATTTCAGTTTTAAATAGAATTAGAAATCTCCCAGTTGAATACAGTAAGTATGCAAGAATTTTGCTACTGCAGCGCTACATACAGGAAGTTCAGGTGCAAAAAATAAATTGAAAGGTCACAAATTTAGTGATATAATCTCTGTCAAACTGGTTTATCTGATTTCTGGGTTTTTTTTTTCAAATAGAGATAAAAACCAAAACAACAACTCATTAAATGATACATTGTATCCACCGTGAAGACAAATCAGCTTTCAAACAAAGCAGCACAGAGGCACGGATCCAGAAAAAGTCCATAATTAAGAAATGAAATGCACATCATTATGTCACCCACATACAGCAGAAAACTGGTGAACGATACCATTGTGTAGCCAACAGTGACTTTGAAATATTCGTAAAGTGTTCATGCAACAGCAACGTCTCACTTCCTATGCAAAGCTGCTGTGTATGGGGGAGAAGCAGGACAGAAGTCTTTACAGAAAAATGAGGAATAACGAAGACAAACTGTATGGCAGAATTTACTGAGATTAAGCTTTTTGGTATAAATGCCAAGATTTGAATCTGAACCAACTCAGAACATCACGCAGTCAGTACCATCCCAACAGTTAAGCATGGTGGTAAAAACATCAATGTATGAGCACGTTTCTCATCAGCATGAGAAAATCGCACTGGAGTCACTTAGGAAACTGAAATTGGGTCACATTTTTTAATATTCCAGCAGGAAAATGAACCAAAGCACAAGGCCAATGGTCTGACAAGAATGTCTCTGAGAGGGCTAATCAAAGTCCACATTTGAATAGAAATAAATAAAAAAGTTTGATGATGGCAGATAATCAACTGTCTCCGACAAACTAGTCAGAAGTGGAGAAATTCTGCCAGGGAGAATGGACAAAATTACACCACCCCATTGCACAAATCTGATACATATCCAAAGCTATTGACTGCACAAATCTGATGCATATACAAAACTACTGACTGAAATTAGGTAAAATTTTCATATCTGCCATCACTTCTGCCAAAGGTGCTTCCATCAAGGATTGTATATTTCCTTTTGCCCATCTTCTTTGCATGTTGATTTGATAGTCTCCTACACATACGGTATAACAGTGCTCATTTTGACAATTACAGCTTTGAATAAAAAAGTTATTGTAACGAGGAACCCGACATAGATACCTGTATGTGTTTTTATTCTGAAGTCTTATGACCCTCTATCATTGCACAGACAGAGGCCACTTATGCTTTATGACTTTTCAGTTTTTATTTAAATAATCAATTTATGTTTATGATTTTAACTAATATTAATTGCTACTTTAAAGTGCAAGCTTTAAAGCATAGAAATGTCAAATTGAAAATGTCAAGTTTGTAGATCTTGCCCTATGTATCCAATAGCTTGGTTACAAATTTGAGACAAATTGAATAATAATAAAAACAAATTCTACATTTTTATTTTTTGTACAGACAGGTCCTGAAATGATATAGTTGGAATAACCAGACATTTTATAAAAAATATAAAAAATACTAAAAAGGCATAATAGCTATTGCAATTACTACAGAAAGCCTCTAGGCACTGCTAGAGAGGCTTTTTTTGCTGATAGGCAGTAAAAAAATCACCTAATATGGATATGTTTTTGATCGTTTCTTCATGTCGAACAAGGTAAGAATAATTGTGTTTTGCTGGATAATTGATAAATTATCGACTGACTTTGGATCATCAGATAAATTGTGTTATTGTAATCGATTGCTTTGCTGCATTTTGGATTGGGAAAAGGCTCTATGAAGCTCTGGTTGTCTTGTTTCATTTGATATAAAGTTAGTTGTGAAGTTTTCTGTTTTGCTGGAGAAAATGTATTAAATGTGCTGTGCATGTATTTTTGTATCGATGCTCCCTACAGAATTATGACGGTTTCTTTGAAAAGAGTTTTACTGGGGCGAAAAGACTTTTTGTCTGCTCTGATTTCATGGTTTGATTTTCGTGGATGAATTTGAGTTTTGTGGATGAAACCTTGTGGCTAGCTTTAAAAACAAATTGTTTATCTTAAGTGCACAATGACTCCAGGGCAATCCCACACTATGCAGCTAATAGTTTTCGGCATAATTTCAAGTAGAGCTCTATCACACAACAGTTTCTGCATACTGCAATATTCACATTTTCTAAGTAGCAGGAAAATAACTGAATCAACTATTTTGCACTGAAAAGACGATAAGCGGGAAAGGATGAAGGGAAGCCCGCAGATGCGGTGATAGAAGTATTTGTGTTCATCCACAGCAGCCAGGAGTCCTTGGCAGGACACACAGTAGTTGCATTCTGTGGGCATCAGTGTCTCGCTGTAGTACGCAATGACTCTCTCTCCATCATCTGTGTTCTGCGACAGTATGGCTCAGAGTCCTTCATCACTGGCATCTGTGTCAAGGATGGACTATATCCTGGGATCTGGGGTGGCTAGTACTGGAGCATCACACAAGGCTTTCTTCAAAATGTTAAAGGCCCCCTGTCTCATCACATTTCGTTCGAACAATACAACTTTCCTGGGGAGCTTGTGAAGTGGGGTGGCAGTGGTAGCGAAGCCAACCAGAATGCAATGGTAATATGGCAAAAGCGCTTCTGAGTTGTTCTGACAAGGTTCTGAGTTGTTTCAGGTTTCAGGGGTGCCGGCCAATTCCCACCCACTGACCTTGTCTTTCTGGGTGGTAATACCATCTGTTCGGCCGTGGGGACCTAAGAAGGAGACCTCCCTCTGCAGTAAATGGCACTTCGAGTGCAGCTTCAGTTCTGCTGTGCTTACTTGCTCGAGGACCAGGAGTAGGAAGTGAAGAGTGCAGTTGAAGGAGCTGACATGCACCATTAGGTCATCCAGGTAGACAAGGCACTGTGTCTGGGTAATGGATTCTAGGACCTTCTCCGGCAGCTGCTCAAACATGGAGGGAGCATTACAGAAGTTGAAGAGTTACCAGAGTCCTTGACCAGTCAAGAAGACAATTTTTGTCAGTGCATCATGTATCAGCTCAATGTACCAGTAGCCATTGTGGAGATCCAGTGATGAGAACCACAAGCAACTGGCCAGGTAATTGAGGGACTTGTCAATTCGTGGCAGAGGGAAGTAATCTTTCAATGTGACGATAGTCAGCTTCTGATAGTCCACACAGAAGCACTATGCTCCATCCTTCTTGTGGTCCATCACAATGGGAGACCTCCACGGGCTGTCCAACAGTTCAATGGTTCCTGCTTCCTATACGAGGCCCTGTTCAGCTGCCTGCGGTCTGGTTTCAGTCGGCGTGGGGTGTGTGTCATGGGCTTCAATGTGGTGGCGGAAGAAGCTGGTGCAGCCTAGGTCCTGTGGAGCCACTGCGAAAGCATGCTGAAACTGCTGTAAGAGATCCCAGAGGTGCTCACCTTGCTTTTTCATCACACCACTCACATGTCTTTCGCACACAGATCAGATCACTGCTGTCCTCATTTCCTGGCCTTGGTTCCACCTAGTGGTGTCTTACAGAGGTGGCATATCTTCATCCTGAGCTTGTCCCACGGCACCTACCTTGCTGTAGTGTGGTGCAGCTCCTTCTCCAGAGCTATGGCCAAGTGGAAAACTTGGTGGGGACATAGCATGCTGACTGCTAGTCTGGCTCTGGAGGTGTCCTGGGTGCTGCCTGTGTTGGGAAGAGACTAAAGAGCTCACCTTTGAAGTTCCTTTGGCTTTCTGGACTGCCATGGGTTTCTCTGCTGTTCCTGCATTGATGTGAGCCTGAAAGATTCTTTGGCAGTGGAGTAGTTGCGGGAGGTCCTGAAGTGGAGGGGTTCAGAGCCTGGTTTGTGAATTCTGGGTGCCATACATACAATCAGCCCCCTAGCAGATGAATAGACCCTTTCCAGATGTCTAACTACCCCAAAGGTAGTTCAACCTCGGTGATCTCCTGAATGGGCAGGGACCCAGACCAGTCCTTTAAATTGCTGGTTCCCTTCTCCTGTGGCTGTACTCAAGTTCGTGGGGTGCAGCTGCACCTAAAAGGGCAGGTGTACAATTGTCGATGTTGAATCAGGGTCCACTAAGGCTCCGCATGGTGCTCCCTCAAATCTATCTGGAAGGTGATAATACAACTCAGTGTCTACTGTGTATGTGGGCTGCAGGTTGTGCACAAAAAGGCCTATGTTTATGTCCCAAGAGACTGCCTGGGAGCCAGTGGTGTCCCTCCTACACTGGTCCTCATTCGTTTCCTTGCTGTGCAGTTCTGGTGTCACTCTGAGATATCGACTCTTCACTTTTCTTGTGTTCTGTGGCCTCTGGATGGAGCTTTGACCTTATTGTGTGCAGGCCTGACATTGTGGCTCCTGGCAGTGTCATGATTGTAATCCCTCCCTCTTAAGGTGCTCCCGCTCTTTCACATTTTAGTTGATTTTCCGCACCTGCTCCCTGTTCCAGCCCACCTTTAAAAGCCAGATGCTCGCTCTGTTCTGCTCTCTGCATTGGAACACGGATGCCCGGAGGCCCGCCTACCACCGGGTTGCCCTATGTCTGCGGCTAGAGGGCATAGGCCTCCTATCGGTATTCTGAACCAGCCGAGTCCAGGACCTGGAGCACCTGGTCCCGTTATCCCTTTTTAATTCCCAGTCCTTGCACCGGATCCCATTCTGGCTTTTAACTGTGTTTTGTTTCATCTCCTCCTGCATTTCCTGGTTTTTGGACTTTTGGACTTCGCCTCGGTTTTTTTCATTTCTTACACTTCAGTACATTTGACAAATCTCTCACTTGTAATGATGTGGACCACCGTTGTACTTTTTACTTTTTGAGGAGTAATTTCACTGTTTAAGGCTTTCAAGTAATTCAGCAATTTTGGCCCTTTGTTTCAGCCATTCTGTGTGAGGGAAAGTGTTGTCTCAGCAGTCTTCCGTGCTGACTTCAGTTGGAAGGAGGGTGGATAGATCCCGCTAACTGACAGCAATGTGATTGTTGTCAAACCCAGTTCAGTGGAGAGGACACTGACAGAGAAGAGACAGGAGGCAGGTTTGCAGCTTCACAAAAGTAGATGTTTAATTGCCCTTTTAGTTACACTACAGGACTCGACACGACTTCTAGTCAGAGAGCATGTCAAATGTAAAGACTGCAGTTGCTGAATCTCGCTGCCTTTTCTGTCCTAGAGGGTGTCACATTAAACAATTAGGAATTGCAGGGGGTTCCAAATTGCGTATTGCACCGCGAAAGTACCAAGAGGTCGCCTCATTTTGGCAGCCAATCGACGCGTAGCACACCGGAATAATGAGGAGCTCCGCACGAAAGTAAACAAACAACATGGAGATCAAGCGTGTTAACATCTTGAAAATGTAACACAGGCATTGTTTTCCATAAATAAACATCTTCAAAAGTATAATTCTTCTTTATAAATATAGAACAAATTTACAGAAATAAAACACAGTTAAAAATATAAAACACCTTTTAAACAAATATTGTAAACAAATTAGTATTGCGCTATAATGGGCACATTATCTCACAAGTACACATCTGACTCACTGCCCACCCCTTCAACTGGTGACTCGCTACGAGAAAATCAGACCTGTTTGTAAACTACATGTAAAACTACATTGAAGATAATAGAGAGGTTTACTCCAGTCTGAATCGAGGAACTGAAAGCTGTGAGGCAGCTCCACTAACAAACACAGCACCACGCCAAACACTGTTGGTTTGAATTCTAGATAAACTACTTACAGTATATTTATTAGATTTAAGCTTTTCAGATGCATTCACCTAATGCCCATTTCCAGACATCAACTGAGCACATCTCTAAATTGATATGAGAGTCATACTGGTGATAAATAAAAACGAGGAAAGGATTGAAGAGTTTTCCACCAAGTCCTGGACTTCAAAGAAGAAAACATCTTTTTGCTCATAGAGCACGACTGGAGGCTTGATCTTTGATCAGGGTGAATCAAAGAACAACCAATGCAAAAACATTTTTTGCAATTCAAAGATCAAAATCTTTACGACACAGTGAATGTTAGATAATAACACTAATTCTTCATGCCTCAGGAATGTATTTGAACAGAAGCTGAGGCATGTCATCATTTTTTCACTTACTGTATCAGTTTGGCATGTATTGCCCTTTGTACTCGTATATGAGTCAAAAGATTTTTCCCTTAGAGTTTTTATCTGGTAGTTATTATTATTGTTACCACCACAGACTTTTGTTTATTTATTAAAAAAAACCTGAGGACTTTTAATCATACCCTCATGATTTATGTTCAGTTGCAAGATTGATGTTATTGATCCTAATGTTAAATGTGATATGTCTGAAGTATGATTTGGAGCAAGGGAAGAGAAGTTCTTCAACAACCAGTTTACAAAATATGTGCTTAGAGTTCACTTGCAATCTGCAACTTATAAAGCACATGAAAAACTGCACCTAGCTCTGTAATACACATTCACATTTTCCAGGCGGAATTTATTTGAATGAAGAGTAAAGCACTTTACACGGAAAAGATTTTGAAAATAATCCATTAGGCTCTCCCTACTCATGCACATGCACATTTAAAGGCTTCGAGCAGTAATACAGTGTATACTGGCAAATGTTTTTGCAAATGGCAAAAACATTTCTTCTCAACTTTGTGTAAGAAATAGTTGTGTTTTGTACAGAAAACAAAATTCTGTGGTCAAACTTTAGCGCAAGTTAACAAGCTTACTTTCCTTGTTAATAACTGGTGTCGACTTCACCTGGGTGAGATTAAAAACTCCCAAGGTTTGAAACAAGCAACTGTTGGCTGGGAAGATGTGATTTAGAAATGTTAAGGTTTTATTAAGGTTTGTATGGAAAAGTCACTCATAACAGAAACAAGACTCTTGCCATCTGGTGTGTGCCAGATGTTTTCTGTAACAATCCATGGAGCCTGCTTATAAACAATAAAAATAATTAAAGGATTACTTCCCATTTTTCAAAGGACTCTGTACATTATTTCTCTGACTGTGTATTGAGATGCATTGTCCTACTGTCTAGACAGGCCCCAAGTTAAACTAGTCAGAGTCATTCAGCAGGTAAAGCACAAGAAAGACAGAGTGACAGTGAGTAAAACCAAATCTCTGGTTCCAAATAAATTGCCACTTATTGAAACTGCAGGGAAAGGAAATATTTTGGTTTCTGTTGAAATAAAACAATTTATTGTATTTTTAAAGTATATGGATTGTATATAAATCCCTTGACTTTTCACAAGCCCTCCAGTGCTTCTCCCGCCTGGCTTTGCCAACAGATTGACATTTCAAACTGCTGCATATTCATGAATCTATAAACTCACAGCCTATCACTTTGGTATTTCCATACAAAACAGGACCAGTTTGTCTCTTCAGTTCCCTTTCCAAGTCCCCAGAAGTCACCTGTTTATGCTGTTTCACTTGCGAAAGATTTTCTTTCATTATTTAACAATAATCTTCCTTCCAATATGTTTCAATGATCAGAAAACCTCAACGAAAGATATCCAAGACAGTGTCTCTAAACTATTTTAAAGTACTGTACAGTAGTTTGGTTTGAGTTACTCTGTGTTTTGTTTTAGAGTTTTCCTATTTAATCTTAAGTGCTGCGTGTCCTACTTGATTTTTCCATCTAATCTCCTATTTTCATTTCAGTATAACTTTTTTTTTTCATGCTATCTTAGAATAAAGCTCTCTCAGAAAAATTCTGAAACCTGAGCCAGGGAATGCAAAACAGGAGGGCTTTACAGTGTTACACAGAATAATTGGACTTTATTGAGTAAAAGACACAGTGCGAACTTGTTTCCTCTTAATACCTATGATGTAATTTTTTTGCTGAACCTACTTAAAGCCAATTTAGTGCTAATTTAAGTTGTTGAGACAACTTAGAGCTAGTACAAATCTAACCATTTGGGAATCCTGTCTACATGATCAAACATGCTACTGTGTTTGTCTGAAGATTCAGTCTGCTCAGCGTGACCCTTACTGTTCAAATGCATTACTTATTATGTTTTTTCCTATTTTTCTTTGCATTGCATGCAGTGTTTTTTAAATCCCTCTTGATATGTTTGGCCCTGAAGGGACGTTAACTGCAGCCATAGACGTTGCTAAGTACATTGTGCACAATAGTAAGCTAAAGCATTTGCATTCAGAATGTATGAGACTAATGCATCATTTAGGATAGTTTCTGGGTGGCATCTCAGATCCAGAAAAAAGAGCAGGGTGAAGTGAAAAGTGCAGGCATATAGCTTGTTAAAGGTGCAGACTCTTCCAAATGTCAGCTTGTCTGAATTAGGCAACAAGTTCAACCTAGGTGCTAATTTTAAAACACAAACCCCACACTTTGTGGCTGTCTTTATTTCTCCTCAGGGAGAATTCACCATCATGTGTTTGCAGCTTGACAAGAGTCAAAGAAATAATGTTGTAACGAACAGTTATTTCCAGACCCTATGTGGACGACACAATCCGAAGAAGTGGGGAAACACTAGGAAAACGTCATGCAGGAATACGGGGCTGAAAACAGGGGGGTGTGTCCAAAGTGCGCTGGTGCACGGGGGAGGTGTGGCTGAGGCAAACAATCCATAGAGGGTATCCAAAAACACAAGAGTAAGTCCATAACCAGGAGATCCATCCAAACAAGGAATTAAAACCGGGAACGGGAACGGTGCGGAAACCAGATGCAGAGCCAGGATGAAGGTCAGCGCCTGGCTTTTAAGGTGGGCTGGGAAAAAGGGTCAGGTGCACAGAATTAAATCTAAAGTGAAAGGGCTGGACAAAGATTCATTTCACTCGGTTTTTTGTTTTTGGTATTGGTGAATGCAAAATATTTTAAGAGAGAAATGCACTTCCACATAAAAGAGACAATTCCAAATTGAAAAAAAGCAAACAATTATGAGATTACAAATCATGACAGGTATGCGTTTTGCCCTTGAGCTAAATTGAGCTCTTTCATCCATCAACAGAAAACAATATATTCCTTTAGGGGTAGTTAAAAAACCCAGAGTCTGTCTTGGTTAGCAGTCTATTGCAAAGTGCGCTCACACTTTAATAACACCAATTAACAAAACTAACTTGTTTTTGGAAGGTGTGAGAAAACTGAGCCACCTGGAGACACCCTAAAGCCTAATGTAGTATCAATGTGTACCCTAAAGGTATCACACTGCATGACTCGACATGACTTCTAGTCGGGGAGCATGTCAAATTTAACGACTGCAGTTCCTGAATCTCTATACCTTTTCTGTCCTAGAGGGTATCTGATTATACGACTAGGAATTACAGGGGGTGACTACACGATTCCCTCATGACTCCAAATCTCATATTGTGCCACGAAAGTACTGCTGGGTGGAGTCATTTTGGCAGCCAGTCAATGTCGAGCATACCGGAATAAGATGAGTAGCACCGCACGAAAGTAAACAAACAAAAAACACGAAACACTGAATAGACATCTGTGCTGGCTCCAAAGTTGAACGAGCCCTCTTCTCCATTTCTCAAAACACTCGCTTTCCTTCTTTCCTTGCAACCACATTGTTCTTCACTGTTTCTGGGCATTGTATGCATTAGTAGTTCAGGCGGGTAGCTGCGTCAGCATGCATAGGCTGCAAAGGAACAAGTAATAGATTTATTCCATGCTGAAAAGAGAAGAAAGAAAGGTGGCCTGAAGGCTCCACGGCCGAAACGTTGTGTTTTCTTTCTTCTCTTTTCAGCATGGAATAAACCTATTACTTGTTCCATTGTATGCATTGTACTTCCAGTTGAGCGCTCATTGGCTGCTGACTGTCGCAGACACAAGAGCCCACCCCTACGACTTGCGACTAGCTACAAGAAAATCATACCAGTTTCATAGGGGCTGTTAAGAGCCCTGTTAAACACAGGGAGAACAGGGAAACACCTCAAAGAATCCCAAAACAGGACCCAAAACATGTTATTTTCCTGCGGCCTCCATCACAAACGCTCCAGGAGATAAGGATACAGTCCCAGCGATGAATTGATTTTGCCTATTTCAGCTGGAGAATATGGTATATGAACTATGGTAGTTGTCAAACTACTGTAGTTTCTCCACGTATTGTGTGATTTATTAAAATGACACTTTGCTCCCTGTCATTCTGCTTCTACTTTATTATTACATTATTTTTAATGACGTGTGGAAAACATCTGAGCAAAACTGGCAGCACAATTAAATTGTTAAATTTCACAATATAACATCCCTCCCCTTGGCACGTAGGGAGAATCTCAGCTGCAATCACAATACTGTATTTAGCGAAGCTAAGAAAGCAGCAATTGACTTCTGCCTTGTCCACAATGACTATAACACACTGATTAGCAATCAGCGGCACAATGCACTCTAGAGCATATGCATGAACTGCTGGAAGGCAATTAGTCGGCTTTCAAAGCCTGTCCTGTTGCCCAGATGTTAGGCAGGACATCTGATTATCTGGACAGTGCTACTGTATGTATACGACTTTCAAGAAGCTAAATATTGATCTCATTGGGGATTTGAAAATGGTAAACACTTAATCATCGCTGTCAAATGAGCCACCAACTACAGCGAAGGAAGAAACGGTGCACACTCTCTTCCAAAAGAAAGGAAAAACAATTGTATACAACAACAAACAGTTGACAATGGCTCAACCATTCTTTTTTTTAAAAGCTCTTCTACGTACTTTGTTCAAATATTGAAGGGCAGCAGCAAACTCATCAAATAGAAATTCTCCTAAAAATGTATGAATGCTTTCAAGAGGTATGAATAATATTTTAACACAGCAATTTGCTTTGGCTGCAGTTCAGTCTGTTCCTGATGGGAATATTGTCCTCAGTATTGACTGATTACTTCACAAGGGAAGAAAGGCGACATTGCTTTTTAGCTCTCCATTTCCAAGTGCATTTACAATTTCTTTAAACATTTCCATAAAGAAAAAAGCAAACCTCAACTGCTGCATTTTCTTTTTGTACCAGAGAAAAATTGAGGAAATTGGAAATGAGGTATATATAGAGAAGCAGTGGTTTTGCAATGTACTACAACGAGTAACTGCAACTTGAAAAGATTCAGAGATAATGGAACCGGCACACAGTATACTGGGACCGAAAATAACTTTCACTGAGGAGCAGGTGCCTTTTCACAGTTAGAAGAACAGAGGTGCTCTCTTCAACACATCATCAGTAGGAGTTTCACACACTACCTGTCCTCTGCAATGGTGGCCCATTACCCTTTCTAATATAGGATGAGGACTTTGTGCCCATATCATTGGGTGATCTTCATTTGTTTTTACAGTGCAAACATCATTCATGAAATTCAAATCGAGATTTTCTCATTGCACCTTTCTCATTGACATAGGTTCATCAAAAAGGTAAGAATTCTGTCGGATTTCTTTTGATCCTCTGGATCAGTCAGGGAGGAGCCTTCTTATAGTAGGATATATGCTACCATACCCACCTTGTGATTAACTTTACATTTTTTTCCATTACATCAGTTGGTTGGCATCATCCAAGATAAATTAAATTAAAAATGAACTTCCCAGTGAATTGGTCGTTACGTGTAGAGAAACTGGTATTGTTAATCTGTCAGATAATGTGGTTTACTTATTGTATAGGACGTTCATGGGAAAACATACAATCTTTTTCTCTTGTCTACCCATGAAAGAGCTGACAGTTTTGAGCTATGGAATACTGCGATTTTATTACTAACCGATCCACACAGATCATTGCTGTGAAAAAACATAGAAATGTGTGTTTTTGCTCAGTACTGTAGGTGAACTGCTTCAAGATTTTCACTAAGAAATCTGTAACAGAAGTCTTTTGCCACTTGAAGGAGAACAACAATTCAAAGAGATTTCCATTGACTTCTCTCCAACCTCAGTCTGCCTAAAACAAAAAGTTCTATGTCACACAATAGTTGCTGTCTAAGGTAATACGAAACTGCCCAATAAGGTAATTCACATTTACATTTTCTCTGTCTATGTTCCCAGAATGAAAACAAAAAAGGTGTTTGTAAAGATGCAAAACTCCCTTGGAGTATAGAAGGCTCGACAAACACCTGTGATTTTCCTTTAGGGATTTCACACCTCCCTTGTTTTGTTGTTTAAAATCAAACCATTTATACAAGAGGAATATAATATTAAATAAGGTTAAATGGTAACATTTCCATATTTTTCCAGTACCTAAATCACACCAAAGGTATAGACTCTCTATCATCTACATTATTATGCTAGTAGTGACATCAATGAGTAAATGTTCTAACAAGTCACTGCTAACCAGCCTTATGTGGATTCAGAGACAGAGGTACTGTATGTCTTCTGCACTCATACCATAGAGTATGTTACACCTAAGGCTGGCGTGAGTATCATCATTCCCTTGAAGCCATTAATCAATCTGTCTAGAATATCTCCTCTAATACTCTAGTCTTTCTCTCAGGCCTCTGAAACAGGTTCATCTAAGGTAAGAAACTGGGTCCAGGGGTTCTCTGCAGTTACCTGTACATACTTCAATCACCCAGATAATACTCTATCTTATTAAACACTCCTGTCTTGCATGTCCTTGTCGAAATCAGGGCCGAGAGAAAGAAGTTCACAAAGTGCAGCATAAAACATAAACATAAAAAAGTTACAAATGAGACAAGGTCATTGAGGTCACCTAGCCCATTTGTTAGATATTACAGTTTTGTACCCATTTGTGCAACAAAGAGAAACAATTCTCTAATCTTACAACAATTTAGCTCATAACTTTGACGTACTGTAGCAAGCACAAATTCAACCTGATATATAATACAGTTTTGTTCAGCAACACAGTCACAAAGCCTCGGGCTATGCAAATTGATATATTTATCTTTAATCATCTACAATTGGCTGTTGCGTAGTGTGTTATTCTAATGAGCTCCTTGAAGACGGAAGAGATCCTCTGTCATGTTGCAGGGAATGAAGAACTGCACATTAACAGCCAGATGCTGGAGTGTGTGTCTCTCTGGTGGGGACAAGGTTATAAGGGTGTTATAGGCATGCAGATAGCTGCTTGCAGGGATAATATGATAGGTGTGGATCTTAACGTCTGGAGTCTAATACAGCTAACAGTCCCCAGCAGTTATTACTCAGTGAACTAGTCAAAATTGTCTGAGAATGAACTTGTTTCTCATGGGAGATTGTTCATTAAGATTCAGCTCTGTGTGGTTTTCAAGGTTGAATAACTGAATAGCTGTTTCTTTATCTACTGTTCTAATTAAATGCCAAAAAATGTTTTTATATAAAGCTTTAATAGGTTTTATTTTTCACAAATTTCATTGTAGAAAATTCCCCAGACTACAGATACTCCATTAAAACCCTAAATAGTGGAAGTACTGACTTAAGAAAACAAGACTTAAAACCTTTTCAAATTCAACTTCTTAATTTTTCACATGCATGTAAAAACAGTATTTTAGGCATTAATACAACAAATCTAGGGTACATTCACCACATGTAAGAGCTAGGTAATGACTTTGTTAATATCTTTGAGGATTTTGAATAGTTGTATCAGATCTCCTCACAGTCTCTGTTGAAATTCCCTTAGCCTGTCGGTGTAGGACATTCTCTTAAACCCCAGAATGCACCTGGTGACTTTCTGTGGACTGATTCCAGAGCATTGATACAGTAGGTTTTATATAACATTAACCAGTGACCAAAATTGTACACAATATTCTAAATAAAGCCTTACTAGTGTGTTTATACAATTTTATCATAACATCCCTAGATTTCAATTCTACACCGTTAACTTTATATCCTTTCATTTTGTTTGTCTTCTTAATTACTTCAACACATTATCTAGAGGATGTAAATGACATGGTAAAATAAACACAGTTTGTAAATCTCTCTTACATAGCCTCTTCTTCCCATTTTTTTATAGTTTATGTTTTACTCCCTGCATGTAAAACCCTGTACTTGTCTACATTAATTGCCATCTACCTGGTGTCTCCTTAGTGATGAATTTCATCTAAAATCTAAATCTTTTTGAATTCCATTTACTGCTTCTGCAGTGTTTGCCAATCTTCCTAATTTGGCATCATCTGCATGCTTGACTTGTTTAATAACTGTTCTGGACTCTAGATCATTGATATACATTAAGAAGAGCAGTGGTCCTGGTACAGAGCTCTGGGTACCCCACTAACTACATCACCCCAATTATAGTATTCACCCCTTTAATAACAAATTCTTAATCCAAACACATTGCCAATTGATGTAGGCAAATGTAGAGTATTACAAGTAGGTAACAAAAACATATAATAATATATAACTATGAAGAAGAACACTAAAATCTTTATTAGAATATTGTTGTCAGTTGTGATCACCTTGATACAACAATGTATTATTCAGAAAAACCAGATGCATTTGTGGTTTAACTCTGACAGGTTAGAAGAACCTACTTAGCCTTGAACAGAGAACACAATATGGACTCCTGTGTAACGAACAGTTCTTTCCGGACCCTATGCGGACGACACAGTCCGACGGAGTGGGGAAACGTCATGCAGGAAAACGGGGCTGAAGACAGGGGGGCGTGTCCAAGGTGCGCTGGTGCACGGGGGAGGTGTGGCCGAGGCGAACAATCCAAGAGTAATCCTTAGGGAAAATCCAAAACACACGAGTAAGTCCAAAACCAGGAGATCCATCAGAACAAGAATTAAAAACCACGAAGGCCGGGTCGGAACCGGCGGACGGGGAACAGGAACGGGAACCGAGGTTAAAACCTTAACGGGACCAGGCGCTTCCTGGTCCCGGACTCGCACGATATGGAAATCAGAGCAGAGCCCGGAAGAGCGTCAGCGCCTGGCTTATAAGGTGGGCAGGGAATAGGGCGCAGGTGCATGGAATGAAGTCTTTAGTGAAAGGGCTGGAGCACCCTTAAGGAGGGGGGACTATAGTCGTGACATCCTGACTGTGGTAGTATGAAACGTAACTCAACTATGATGCTGAAACCCAGTCCATCACCTCCTTCAAGAAACATCTGATCCGCCTGTCTCAAATTAGCTTCATAGACACCAAGCAAGTTTTACAGTTTCCACTGGTTGAAAAACTTGGTTTTGTTCTTTGTGAAAAATCATGGAAGCCACATTATTAGAAGACTGCTATTGGGTGCTTAAAAGCTAATTTACCTGTGTTACACGATTAGTTACTTTTTTTCAACGTCTAAAAATACTATCTCTTACTGTGCTGAGTTGCCTGTAATATTTAGAGTACAACTAGAAAATCTGGTTAAACACATAATTCGTTTGAATCTCATTTTTCTTTTGCTTCTTAATAAGAATGCTTTGTCAAGTCCTGCTCTTTTTCTCTACTCCTCTTATAATAAAACATTTAGCAAGCCCATTTCCTACACAGATGGATTACAAAATAGACAGACACTTTAGAGTCAACATATGTCATTCATCATCAATCATCATTTCAAAGATCATTTTAATATTATCATAATCTTAGAGCAAAAGTTAAGGGATTGTGGGTTCGGCATTTTAAAGATCCTGCAACTTTAACATAAACCTTTTTGGAAATGTCAGTGCAGATATATCCAATTAACGCCATGTTTGACCACGAATAACATTTGTACATTTTCTGTTTGATCTCAACCCCTTTTTAAATATATTGGAAAGACTTAAAGTCAGAAGAAAGCTAAACGAGTGACCTTGCCTGTGCAATAATCACTACATCAAGCACAGCAATGCTTCAACTCATGGTATTTGAGTAATGGGATAGAAGGGCACACCAATAACACCGAACTTTTAAAACAAACAATTCCACCACTGGCACAAACTGCTAGGGATACAAGCATCGGCATGAAGCACTGGTAAAGGAATCTACTGTAGGCTTAAAATCACTGATCACTGTGTTTTAATGGGCACAAATGTGAGAACACTCTCAACACAAAAATGAGCCAAGTGAATTAACAGTAATACTGCAATCATCGGAGGCTCAAGTGATCTTTTGTCTCTGATGTGCTTTGCTGAAGAGCCAGACACTGTAAAATAAGTGGGTCTATTGTCTTTTGTAAAGCTCTTGGAGATACTGTCTGATAAAAGATACCACACATAAAATTGATTCTTCTTTTTCTTTTTCTTTTCTTTCTTGTTCTATTAGCATTATTTACTCTATGCAGTACCTGAATCAAGCTGCATTAGATAAATACATTAAAATGTGTTATTGAGCGGTACATACTAGATTTTGATACAGGAGCACACCACTCTTTTCATTTATTATAATCTTTGCAAAATCATGATGCTTTATAACACAATTTCCCAGCACAATGAGAGACTGATCTGTCCACGTCCCAAAGGTGCCATTATGTGAAAAAGTCAAAAGGGGAGGAGAAGAGACAGTGTGTATAGAATCCAAATTATATAAAGTAGATCTGCACAAACAAACATAGTCACAGAGACTGCAGAATATTGTGTCAAACATCCTGTAATGCTTTCCACGAATTCTTCATGTTGTCTGGCTGCTGTTTAACTTTCTCAACATTCGTCCAGTAAGCCACTATGGCCTGGATGACATCAGGACTCTTTGATGGCCACACTATGTGTGTTAATATTTCAATCATCCTCTTTATATTGCCAGTGACGTTTTCATTCTTGGGTTGTATGCCAGAGGGCTTTGTCATGTAGAAATAGGAATTCTTGACCAATGAGATGAACAGCTGAAGGAATGGCTTGATGGATCACTCTCTAGGGCAGCTATTCTGCATTGATGGCTGTATTTCTCTCCAGTCTGTCTTGAAATAAACTGCCAATTTGACCATATCTTCAGGTTTGTTTCTTTTTGTTTTCGTTTTTGGTCCCTTCTTAGGAAACATTTCTGAGTAGCTGCAAATTTTGACATTTTGATCAGTTCATTTTGCTCTAATGTACATCTTGCTATTAACAACTATTACCTATGTTTGGAGCAAGGTCATTTTCTACTGGGCCGAAGCCCATCACAGAGAGCTTTTATCCTCCACAACATTACATCACTTTTGAATAGTCTTGTCTTTCCTTCTTTATCATTTCTATTCTCTGTTGTACCAGCTTCACAAACCCTTTACATTTTAGCCAGCCACTTAGCAAATGCAGAAAGCAATGTAAAGTCTGGCTGCAATCAGCTGATAGGAGTAAAGTGAATACTTTTAATCAAAACGTGGATGCTCAAACGTAATACTTTTAAGGGTGCATTCAAATGACCAAAAAACTAATGAACATCAAAAACTAAGAACTGAATGCAAAAGTATTCACCCACCCGAGTCAATACTTAGTGGAAGCACCTTTACAGCTGTGAGTTTTTTAGATAAGACTCTACCATGTCTCCCCAATTATTTTATTGCAAGCTCAATTGAAGGGGTTGACCACTTTTGCAAGGGACTGTACAATGTATAATCACTGCGCTGGACTGGCATAATGTGATTGGTTGTCCATTGTGCCAATTCCACACAGCACTGCTTTAGACAATTTTCATTTAAACAAAATTTTGAATTCTATCATGTATACTTTCCATAAATACTTCAAAAACTGTAAAAAGTCTTTGTGTGAAAACTATGTATATGTTGGACTGATGATAACTAAAGCAAAAAAAAAGGCAGAACTATGGATTAAAAAACCTTTATAAAAACAATAATAATACCTTTAAACTGTGGAGTTATTACACAGATAATTTTCTGTTTTAGGTACGGTACTAATCTTTGGGCAAATCAATGACAGTTAAGACATTCCTGGCAGTTTTTTTGTGTGCTATAAAGCAAATACTGTAGCTGCTTTAACAAGTTACACCTCACATTGTGAGATCCTGCATTGAATCATTACCAGTGAGTCCAGGTCTTCTGTGTGTTCTGGGATACCTTCAGGTGAAGGCCAATAGTTCTGTGCTATACAGAAGCATGGGGCAAAAAGTAGGAATGGGAGCACACAAGTGTCCTCCCCTTGTACAGAATACCATGCCAATGGAGCATTTTGAAATCTTAAAAGACTTAACTTGTTTGCTTCTTAACATAAGATCAAGGTAAGGAAATAATTTAAAAACAAGGAAATATTTTCTCTGCACAATAAAAAGGACCTTCAATTTCTTTTCAGTTTATATCTGATATTAGAATGAAATGACCCTCAATATCAGATTGCTTGTGCTACTTTCTCTCATACAGCTGATGTGAAAATAATATGAAGAAGGCAGACATATTTACCACAACAATTACAGTACATTGCAATAGAATGTAAATGAAAGGGAAAGGGCTTATGTTTACTTATGTTTACTTAACTTAAGTCTTAATAAAATTAAACACATCTATTTTAACCTGACAGTGTAACATAAGTTAATTTGTGTTGAATATTGGTGCTTTTGCCATGCAATATTTAGTCCCATCCAGAGTGTGTCCTGCTTTTTGCCCATTGCTTGCTGGGATAGGCTCTGGCTCCCCCGTGACCCTGTACTGCCAAAGGTGGTTAGAAAATGGATGGATGAATGGTGGAATGGCTGACTCTCTTTAAAATAAAATATTTTCCCAATTAAGACAATATATCTACTTGTTAATATGAAATAGAACTGATCTTCAGTGGTGTGGAATATTGCAGATTTTATGGAATTTGTTTAATAAAGCAGATTCCTCTTAATGGAGTTATTAAACAGAAGTTCAGGATGAGGTCAAATTCTAATCTTGTCCACATGATTATCTCACCTTCTACACTCATCTTTCCTCGTACCCCTTCCTCCACCCCATCTTTGCCCTGTGCAGCGACTTCCCGGAGCATTCCTCACAAAACAGGGTGAAGGTGTCCTAATCTGACATAACTGTCACTGTACTGTGAGGCTTTTTCCTTAACCAGGTGAGTTGCACAACTTTTAATGTGCTATCCCTGCAATTCTGCCCTCTTATTAATTCTCTTACCTCACAAATAACACGTTAATCTGGTGACCTTTGCCCTGGAAGAGTATATTTTGACAAAGTTGCTGATATCAGAATGTTAGTCTCATTCTCATAATCTTACGATCCCAATACTATTTGATTTGTTTCTGGCTCAGCTTGTGTTCATGCATATGATATACAGTATGACTTGAACAATATTTCTTACACATTAAGTAATGATGTGGAAGAGTGGGTAGGGATTTAGGCTGGAGTTTCTAATCCAGGTTGGGTCCAATTCAGGAGTACTCTGGAGCAAGATACTGTGCTCACGTTGCTCCGGCAAATACCCTGCTGTACACATACTCTTTTATTATAAATTTTACTAAATTCAATCAAATCTTTTTTTTGGCAGTGAAGTACAAGGGGGATAAAGCATTGAAGCGGATGTTTTTCTTGTTGATCCCATTGCTACACTGAGAGAGAATTGTTCTGAATCATAAAGCCCCTGTGGAATATATATAATAAGTTGAAAATCAAATCCAGATCATCTATTTAATTCAATGTGAGGCATTGAACAAATAATACTGTAGCAGACAAACAAAAGCACTGGTGAGCTGAAAAGTCCCGTTAGGCTTCTCTGTAATTCCTCCTCCAGCTCCTGATGTACAGTACCCATGGTACAAAAACTCTCCCAGGGCTGGTGACCTTTGCCCTGGAAGAGTATATTCTTCTAACAAAAGCCCCTACTTTCCAGTGCAAACAGTCTCAGCACAGTACCAACTGACATTGAAAATGCAATGCTAATTAAAATCACTCAGGAGCCTTAAATACTCATGCGGCAGAGAGAAATAATTCAAAATGCCTTAATTGTTCTCTGTATTACTAGCACATCGCTTACCTCACAAATAACACGTTAAGCTGCAACTGATAAAAAAAACTGACAAAGGCAGAAAAAGCAAATTAAGGAAATGATAAAAGAAGAGAACATATTCAGACTTCTTGTTCTGACGCCAATGTTATTACCTCTGTCAGCAGGGAGAGTGGTATTTTCCATGCCAGTAAAAGCTACTTTGCTGTCACCAAATATGCTTTATGAATCAGATAAAGTGCATTCAAATGAGAAGAAAAGGGTTGAATTGATGCTACTGTCCCCTGTTAGTGACATGATACCACAGTAGAAAATAAAGTACAGTGGGATGATAACAGCCTGCACAACCACAGAAAAACAGATGGTGCAGTTAATTCGTGCTCTCCAACATACAGTTCTTCTGCTCCTAGTTTTATTTTCACAACACAAGGTTAAGTCTCTGGTCCAGGATATAATTTTTAATCATTATATTATTTATATACAGTATAAACCTTCACTGCTGTTATTTTTATCCTTAAAGTGGAATTGTTTTCCCTTAGTGAGGGAACAGAGATGAAGAGCTGAGTTCACATTGCCTTCAGTGATGATTGAAGCCTGAATCAGGAAAGAAGAAGACTACTGTCAGAGTGGGAGCATCTGGGTCAGTTTCCTGACAGCTCTCTGAATGCACACAGCTAAATCATGGGTGCTCTGGGTAGCACCATTAGACAAAATCATTAGCTGTACACATTCCTCAAAGGCTGCAGTTTTAACCTCAAACTCAATTTTCTTTGGAAGGAACCAAACGCTGCTGTTTTAAACCAGCTGCGCATGACTGAATTGAACAGCAAGAAGTGTCTAGCGGGTCTGCCTGGAAGCTTGAATTCAAGTTATTTCCAGCTGTGGCGCTGGCATTTCTGCAAAATACCAAAAACGGCTCTCAGAATTCTGTCCATTGCCTGCCCTGCTTTTTGTTTCAGGAGGTCAATCCATCTGCAGTTCAAGTTGTTTTACCAGGTCTTTGCACCTGGGAGAGTACTAAGAAGAGTGTAGTAGGGGGAATTGAGTAAATCCAGCTGCCACATTAGCTATGTCCTGTATTGCCACTCATTTTTGTACTCAGCTGTTTTGATAGACACTATTTTTTTCCCAAGACATATCTCAGTCGTAGACAATCACAAGCTCTGATTAAATTGAGAGTCGATATAAAGGTTTAATACTTATTCTGTCAGCTCACAAATGACATACACATGTAGAGTTGGCAGATGTACAGTATCTTATGAAAAATAAAATAATGAGATTAGCTCCAGAGATTTTTATCATCTCGTGATGATAAAAGTGATGTTTAACCACTTATTGCAAGCTGCTCCACATGATGTAGGCTGCATAGGACTTAGCGAATATATTTACTCTGCAGTGTATTCAAAGTATTTTGCAATTGCAAGACTACAAAAACCTAATGACCCGATAAACAGACATTTAACTTAAGGACATTTATTTTTAAAGTGTGCTGTCACAGTTTGTGTCTTGTCCTTTGAGACACTGCAGCTTGTAAAGATTTTGTGCTCATGGACTTAATTGAATAGACACTTGCCGATGTGAAGATTAGTGAAGCAAGAAGACCCTTCAAATTGCAGCTTTCAGAGTACTAAAGAAATGCAACTCCAAAGCAGACCTGGGTTAAATACATCCATCATCCATCCAGTTTCTAACCACGTCATCCATTTCAGGGTCACAATGCAAGTCACTGCACCACCATGCATTGTACGTATTGTATTTCAAATAATTTCAAATAGACTGACAATAAAGTTATTTCACTAGGGACAACAACATCCAGTGATTGAATGCTTTGTGAATGCTTGCAATACATAGTGAGAAAGGTTTGGCCACAGGATGAGGAGATTCAAACCCCATTCAGTTTTAAGTTTGGATCAAGGAGCACCTGCAAGATGAGATGAGATGGAGGAGGGATGCTTGAGATGAATAAGAAAAGAGATGTTTGAAGTCAGGAGCTAGAATTTTAATGATGATGATTATGTATAGCTGTGTGAGATTAATTTGTATTTGGTATTCCTCCCGAACTTCAGTTAATAACTTCCATTTAGAAAACTGTCATTTGAAAATAGTTGTAATTCTCCATTGGAAATACGCTGGAAACGTATCTCCATGCATTTACAGCAAAGAACTGGGAAAGTATTATCAAGTACTTGTGTTACAACCCCCCCGACCCAGGGGAGGGGCATGGGAACCTAATAATGTTACAGACCCAAGAGCTAAAGCACCACATTCCATGGGGAGTGGTCTGCTCATCACCTCAGGAGCAAGGCAGGCGATACTGAGGCGATACTGTCCATACCAGTCTGTAGTCTGCAGTCACAGGGAGTCGGACTGGACCCTGTGGCCAGACTGTCTGACATAGGGCTGGCTCAGGGTGGCAGACAGCCCGCTGGCGTCTCCCAGGATGGAGGCAGGTGGACTGAGGGACAGAAACGGGGAAGAGGGGAGTGCAGGGAAGGCTGGTGCAGGATGGGGAAGAGCCAACAAAGACAGAGCAGCACAGGGCCGAGGTGTCTGGTCCTGAAGCCAGGCAGGGTTCTCTCAGTCTGAACGGTCATCCAATAGGTGTATCTGTCACCGGACAGCGCATGCTCATCTGAGCCACCACGCAAGGTCAGGGAGGAATAGGAAGACACACCGCCGACAGAGCTGAGGGAATCATCTTCTGAGGTCCACGTCTGAAACAGAATCCCGACCACCGGTCCACACTCAGCAGCCTGCTGAAGCCCAGGACAGCACTGCATATACATAGGCAGAGCTCCCAGGCGGAGCCTAAGAGACCTGGAAACCTGGAACAGGAAGGGCTCTGATTGGATGCTGGAAGATGGCTCGGCTGTGAAGTGATGGAAATTCAGTGTCGGATTGCCGATGAGAGACTGAGCAGAGTTTAAATACCTTCAGAGCACCTGCTGCTGGGAGAGTTCACACAATAGCCAGGTGATCTGCATCAGCTGTCTCGACAATGATCAAGGGGGAGTGGAGTCGTGGCTGTGGGGCGAGTACACCAACTTGTAACTACTTTCATGGTCTGAAACAGTATTGCAGGGAATACTTGAAAACAAATCAATGGATAACTTGAGCATCACAATCTAAGCCACAGCATCTTTAAAAAATAAGGAAGACCTTATTCTCTGCACAAGTCATGGCCAAATATACCTCAAAGGTGTCTACTTACAATTTCACAAAACATGAAAGCAAACATGGGCTATATGCACTGTATCAGCCAAACAAACATGGGTATGAGGCCAAATTCAGCAGTCTGCCCTCTGCTGGCAAGCCACTTAATGCTTCTGGCTGAACTAGTGATTTAGACAACTTAAATTTCTTTGTTTTTTTTTACACAAATATATAATGCAATTAAATTATACCATTAAACAGTACAAACTTGTTTATTTTCCTGTGTTTTGTTGTGCATGTTTTGCAATGAATGCCAAAACTTCACTCAGCTTTTTATTATTTACAATTTTAGAGTTTCAGCTGAATAACAAATATACAGTAAATCAAATGAAAAAGGCTGGAAAATGTAATGATATTACTGTAAGAGTCTGAGCACTTAAAAGACCCCTGTCCGCACTCAACTGGAACAGTATGACCATGACCTCATGGTTTGGCACCTGATGGTGTGTAACAGCTCTCATGTAATGTTTTAATAAGATTCTGAGCTTTTCTGCTGCTGATTTGGTATAAGAAAAGAACAAAATCATGCAGGGAGATGCTCTCTCACTGGACAGAATCAAAGCAGGGTTTTTTATTGAATGTTTTGCCACTAATAGATCTGATTTTTCCCAGAGTCTCAGGCTGTACAATTTTCTTTCAGTTTGGTTTAACAACTTAAACATCGACTTCTTCAATGATGGAGGATCTTATTGCATGGCTTTTTCCCAACACACTTTATTTTGGCAGCGATAACAAAGCCCAGATTCCTGTACTGAAGAAGTGGCAATAATAGATACAAAACAAAAATCCATATAAGATACTGTAACTTTATTAGCTAAATACAATTTCTTGTATTAGGAGTTTGTCTTCACATACCCCAACTTGCTCTCCATGAGACACAGACAGGGAGAGAAGCTTAGGGTCAGAGCACAGGGTCAGCCATTGTACAGCACCCCTGGAGCAGCTGGGCTTAAGGGTGTTGCACAGGAGCCCAACAGAGTAGGATTTTTTCTGCCAGCTGCAGGATTTGAACCAGCAACCTTCCAGCAACAGGCACAGATCCTTAGCCACAGAGCCACCTCTCTGCCCTAAAAAAAAGCCTTCCTTTGAGCTGGATCGGAACCAGGGATCTACAGTAAGGATTCCCAGCGGTTTCTACTACAGTCCTCTGCTCTACCAACTGAGCTATCAAAGGGACAAAAATATATTATGACAGAGCTGTGGATAATTCAAGGCATTTAAATTTTATTAAACGAACAGTAACTTGAGCATTTATTAATCTTCATCTATAACCAAGAGAAAATAGATCCAGCGGTGTTCAGATTTCTAAAGCTAAAACAGAATTAATGCAACTGTACAGGAACAACAAGAGTCACTCCTCATGTAAGGTAAGACGTAATATTATTTATTAACACAAATTCAGTAGGACTAAAGATGTTTTTTTTCATCTACATTCTTTCATTTCCATTCTTTTGCTCTTCCATCCTGGGGAATTAGATTTCTCCTGTGCAGATTGGTATCAGGCAGGTTTACATGACCTCTGACGTCAATGAGGCTGCCTTTTCACACTCCTCCTCCTGACCCCTTCAAGCACCTGCAGCGAGAGTGTGTGTAGGTGTGTGTGCCGTGAGACACGATGCAGTTTCACTGTGCCTCTTCCTTCTTTGCTCACCAATGAGATCCTTCTAGGAACTCCATTCAAATGCTGCAGGTTCCTCACAGTTGCCTCACTGTTTTGTACAAGTGAGCTATTCTGAATCCACCAAAAATTCAGATTGCATGGGAGAAGAAGATGAGCTCCTCTTTAATGCTGTTGGGCTGTACTTCAGTTGAGCAACTGGAGGAGATTTAGAGAACTAGTTTGCAAGGCTTTGCAGTTTTTAAAGTACTGATTGCAGCATTGGAATTCCCCCTCTACAGCAGCAGACTCAAGACATGCTTGGAAGAATGTATCCGTGCAGAAACTCAATGAACAGAGTACATTACATTCATTTCATTTGCTTATCACATTTCATAAACCACTTAATTGCATAGCAAGCAATTTACTTAGTTCAGCTTTTAATGCACCACTTTCTAGAGGAATGGTTAATACATAAAGTGCATAGTTCACTTAAGCTTTTGACACTGCTTGGTACATAAGTACTGTAGATTGTGCATTTTTAAACATACTGCAGATTACTAAGTAATATAGCAACAGCAACAATTAAATTGCATATATATATAATTTGACTTTTAGACAAACAAGATTACACTGTTTACAGTATGGCATGGATACAATTAGATCTAGTTTTGTTTCACTGTGTGACTGTTAAAATGTAGATTGATGATTGCAGATGAGTGATTGATTGATGATACAGCGTCAGCTGTATTTACATCTAGAGATACATATTCTGTAGATCTGTCCTTGTCATGAAAAAACATTACAAATAGCTCAGGATTTTGCTGAGGCTGAGGATAAGTCTTGAAATAAGCATAGACATAAATTGAAATGCCCAAAGATTTATGTTACACTTTATCTTATAATATGTATCTATTAAGCTTCATTAATGAAGTAAGATTCGTTTGTGCATTAAAAAGCTGGAATCTTTGTAAATTTATACATATTGAGCACCTTTAACTTGCTATCAAATATTTTACTTTACAAGTACTGTACGTTTATATTATAATGTAGTAAATGAACACTGTCAATGTACTGTAATTGACAAGATGTTGAATTTATATTGCAGGAACATGATTCAGAACTGCTAAATAAAATTCTATCATATGCATGTATAACTCCTTTACTATCATTTTCAATTCCATAATATTTTTTTCAAGAAACTTTCAAGAAAATGTGAATATAATAATAGAATGCAACAATGTCATAACCTTACGTCAATTATAAATGTCCCCTTTTACTTACTGGAAATAATGAATAATAATACACTAAATGGTATAGAAGTTTATTTCCCTCTCTTCATGTGCAGAAAACATTAAACAAGTAATGCAAAAGCTTCTTTTTATTATTTAAATTGTTTTGTAACTAAATATTTTAGATATTTTAAACTGAAAAGCACATCTAAACATAAATTACAACAAAACAATATTTAGTAACATCATTCATTTCCTATACCACTGCCTATCTCCAAATTCACTGAAACATCAGTCAGAAAATAATTAGTTAATAAAGATTCCTTAATGGTTGAAATTTCTTAATCGGGATGATTATTTCTTTAAAAAATAATTTAATAAAAAAATTCAGAACATGCCCTGTTGGCAGACCTGTTTGTTTCAGTAAAAAAGAGTATAAAATTGATCAAACCTACTGTACTTAATGTTTGAAATTGACTTGGTCTGACTGATTGGATTAATTCAAAATACGATATCAATCACCAAAGACCTCAGATTCCTTGGACCACTTCTTTTCAATTTAGCTACACAATTAATTAAAAATACTACCAAATACTATACAGTTTAATTGTCCACAAAACACTTTCAAATAGAGGAAAGAAAAATATTTAAATAAGATGTGCATCAGTTAAACTTTGAACCATGTGAATTTGAATGCTTAATTAACTTAAAACTTTCGCTTAGCCTCAGAAAGGATCAAGAATGTGATCATAACAAAACTGACATTAAATACTAATTATCCTAACTACTGAATGGCTTCTTAAAACTATTCTTGGGATCAGAATACCATGGAGATTTAAATAATCAATGAATGAATTTTAGAGAACTCAGATTAATTATCTGTATAATATGAACATGTTTATTATTATTAAATACTACATTTTTAAAACTTGAATTAATACAATCTAAAAATAGCTCAAAATGAGTTTAATTCAGGGTCTTTGATTGGCATAACAGAATTGTTCATTCTAAATTCAAGTAAGCCATTCACTTTTATTATAGTAGATCTGTTTGTATTTCAAAGATGTCATTAAACACCAAATATGTAAACAGGCCACATTAGACACTATGGCTCTGCAGGTTCATAAGGTCATACATATTAATAAATATAACTGCATTTGTGCAGAGAAATACAGTTTGATGTTTCCCTCAGGAAGGAATAATACAGTATATATCACCTTACTGACTACACTTAACAGCATCCGCATGTCATACTGTATAAGAGTGCTTGGTTAAGGAAAGGAAAAGTGACTGTAAATTTCAAATGAGACAGCCTCCTGGGATCCATTATGAAACTAATGCACTGGCAAGTATTTTAATGGTCAGAAAACGAATGCAAATGTTTCTGTAGATTCCACATTCCATTCTTTTCAGTTCCGTATGACAGCTTTCCCTTAAAAGAACTGTTTTTGTAGTTTATTAAGCGTGCTTCATCACGTTGCTTCCATTAATGCAAGTTGTGACATCCTTGATGTTTCCTCCTTGTCAGAAAGAGCAGAACTAAGCCATTGCCAGGAGAGAGGGAGAGACTGATGTCAATCAGGATGAGGGTAAATAAACACAGAGAAGATGATCCTTCACTGGCAGTTGCAAGAACATTTGTTGCAATGGCAGATAACACAAATTAGGAGAAATAAATAACATTTTTCTGTGGTAAACACTACAGCCTTGAAGCCATAGTTAAAGCGATGCAAGAAGTTAAATCCTGTAAATTCGATGGAGGACCGTTCCACAGGGATCAGCACGATAGGCCTCCATTCGCATGTAGCAGTCTGTGGCCAGTATCCCATCGCGTTTTCACTTGTCCCTTAGACAAGATGCTTCTTCTCCTTTCCATTGATTCTCCCACATGCCTCACTGTGTAGTAACTGTGACACTTAATCCTCGCTCATGTTGAGCCCCATTCGCTTCATCATAACCTCAGCAGAAGGCATCCCTGCTTCAAGGAAGTGCTGTCCAAACTTTCCTCCCTGCTCACGGAAGCCCAAGACATTATTCAATGGGGTTCTTTACATTTTCACCAACGAGCTTAAATCTGTCCGTATGCATTTCTTGAATACCAACAAAATCCACCTATTTTCTCATCTGCTTATCCAGTACACTGCTGCAGGAGGAGCTGGAGCCTATCCCGGCAAGCAATGGGCACAAGGCCATCACAGGGCACACACAGAGGATATCCACGCAAATGCAGAGGTAACATACAAACTGTCATGCTCGTAATCCCTCCTCTTAAGGGCGCTCCAGCTATTTCACATTTTACTGATTCTGTGCACCTGCCCCCAATCCTGCCCCTCCTTATTTAAGCCTGGCGCTCTCGCTATTCCGGGTTCAGCACTGGGAGATGGACCCCCAGAAGCCCGCCTACCAGCAAGTCCCCCCTGTTTGTCAACCCCTCCTGACCCTCGTCGTCCCCTCCCTGTGTCTTCCCCACTACTTTCGGATTATACCATCAGCATCGGTCCTGAACAACTGCACCACCATGCCACACGATTACTGTACCAATCTAATATAATTTAATATAATGAAACTTCAGAAAAGTAGCTTCATAAAGAGCTGACGGCATTTTTTCCCTTCAAGATGAATAGAGTTGTCTTATCACACATTGACAGGCACTCAGGTTGTCCACATACATCAAAGGCAGTTTTTGTCATTTTTCCCAGCTGTGACAAGAATTTCACAGATCACACTTAAGCCTCTGTGAAGGAAGTTGTAATTTACTGCTATAATCGTTTGATACAAATTTCCAAAGATTTAAAATGTTAACTATGTGTGCTGTGCGGGAGATTTACCATGGTTCTTTTATGCTCACAGCTTGCAATAGTTTATCACATACTGTATATCCATGAATTACCACATTTTCACTGCAGTTTACCACACCTTAGTGTGTCTTTATCTGAGTATACAGCAGTGTTCCTTTAGAATGGTGGCTACATTTTCCAAAATCTTTCTGTTGCAATTGTTTCAGAGTTTTTCTGTTACAATCTTGAGGAAATCTAGGTCTTGGTTCATTCTGGATAGCGTAGCAGTCATAGTTGGTGATTACTGTACAAAGCGCTGCTGTAAACATATTTTGACAACAAAATCCCCTGGGTGGATTTTAATCTCACAGATCCAGTAAAGGCATACAACCTTCCCTTGATACTTATAATCATATTTTATCAAATATTCTTCATTCTTCATCACTTATTCAAGAGATCTGTCGTTAAGAGCGTGACAGTGGGATATAGAATCTGACCTCTCCCTTCAATCTCATGCCTGGGCAGTAGAGTTACTGCATCTGCAATGACACACAATGTTAGGAAACAAATTAACGATCTTAAAGATTAACATGTTCTGTTACAAGGCAAAAACGAAAGCTGAGGTGAATTCTGAATATACCGCATAGCCAGAGAAGACTTGATTTTCAGGTCAGCTGTGTTTCCAATAAAAATGTCATGATGTTATATTTCCATCATCTCTTTTCTCACTCTGCATGTTCTCCTTTGTCACACTGTCATTTTCCCTTCACTGCCTCTAACTGGTTATAGGCTGCAGTGAGGGGGGAAGGAGCAGGTCTCAGATCTTATTAATTATATAAATATAGTTATAGGCACTTTGCAAAGCAACTCAAAGTGCTGAACAACTTCTCACACTTACAGTAAAACAGTGGGAACAGTGATCAAAAGACAGAGAAATGAAAAGTACAGCATCTCATAAAACTAAGCATAAAACTAAATTGAACTTTAAAATATATAGAGAAAAGATAAGACAGATTAAAGTATCAAAAGTCCCAAATATCAAATAGATACGCACACTGAGTTGCACATGAAGGCTTCATCAACCTTTTTGTACAGTACGTGCTGGTCTTTGGTAAGTAAGTAAGAAGAGCTCTAAGAAAGTCACCAGGCCTCAGATTCAGTGTGGACAACACTCAAAAAATACATTCTTTATCTTAAATTTTAGCTTGATGCTCTAGTTTAATTCTTTAGGATAAATAAAAACTGGACTTGTCAGTGTCTTATGCATGAGCAGAACAAGCTTAAAATCCACTTTAAGGTGCCAGAGATTTTCAGAGGACAGGAGTTAGTTGCTGATGAAAAACACTTGTTTGCATTCAAGCAGCATAAATCCACATTCTGAAACCCATGTAGTGATTGGAAGATATTTCTGTCAGTAAGGCTTTACAGTAGTCTAATCTTAATGACAGAAATTGCAGGTTTTTGTGATGTAGAGCCAGAAATCAAGATAAATCATATCAGACATTTTTCCATCTTTAATGTGACCTTCCAACCAACAAAATTCAAGAGAAAAACAAATAGATAATTATTAAGAAAAATAATTGAAATTAAAAAACCTACAACACTCTACAACACATAAGTGTGCACCCCCCTAACTAATACTTTGTGGAAGCACCTTTTGCAAATATTACAGCAGTAAGTCTTTGTGAATGAGTCTCCATCAACTTTGCACACCTGGACTCTGCAATTTTATCCCACTCTTACTTGCAAAAAGTTCAAGCTCCTTCATATTGCCAGGGGATCTCCCTCTTGAGGTCATTCCACAGGTTTTCTATGGGATTGAGGTCTGGGCTCTGTGGGCTCTGACTGGGCCATTCCAAGACTTTGATCTTCCTTTTCTGAAGCCATTCACTGGTTGACTTGGAAGTGTGCTTTGGGTTGTTATCATGTCAGAAGGTGAAATTCCTCTCCATCTTCAGCTTTCTGACAGAGGCCAGCAGGTTTTGTGCCAAAATATCTTTTGCAACAGACTCTCAGATTGGTTTCACACAACTTTCGGATTCTTTTAGTGGACTTACTCACTTAATATTAATCCTTACCTCTAAAAAACCTAAACGTTCATTTTCACTCTCTCTTGTTTACTCTTGATAACTGATATCTCATTGTGATGACAGCTACTGTACACAATCACCACTGTTTAAGTTATTGATGCATAATATACAACCAAAGTATAATTTTATATTTCACAACCATGCGTGTTTGAAATGTCTTAAATCTTTTAAATGTTTGTATAGGGTATGTCTTAGATATCTTAAGATCTAAGATTCAATTGAAATTTACTGTACCTACTGTAGGCAGAAAATGTTTTTTCACTGATTAACACAAGCACATTCTCCAAACCATAATCATTTCTAAGACATCCAAATAGTTTCTAAGGTCGATATTACTTCCCGATTACTGATTATCTCTGTATGTCTTTTTTTATTTAAGATTAAATCATTAAAGTAAGGTTATACTTAAGAGGAGGTAATTTGACCTGTCTTGTCTATTGTATTCATCTTGTACTCAAGTTGAGGTGAGCTTTCCAGCTCCCTTTCTTATGGGCAAAGAAAATCGAACATGGAAAGGGATGATTTTGAAAGCAGGCATTCAAACCTATGGCATATGTCTTAAGGAGGTGAGAGAAATAGGAGCGCCCATATAAAGCCTATTTTAACATGTAGAGAACATACAGAATCCAAGCAGACAAGAGCCTGAGGCAATAATCAACCCTTGGATCCTGAGGCTGTGTGGCAACAGCACTAATTCAATTTTAATTGCAATTTCACTCTGTGGACTTTCTTTATTTTTATTTTATTCTGAATTGCAGGTGGCTTATAGCATGCCAGTTAGTGCTCTTAGCTCTTTGCTTCTAAATCTGTGGCTTCTAAGTGGAGTTTGCATGTTATTCTTTTGTCTACATACTGCACTGTAGGCTTTTTTCTGGGTGCTCTGGTTTACTTATATATAGCAGAGACATACTGACAATGTAATTGGTATTGGTAAATCTCTACTTTTGTGTGTGTCCTAAGATAGACTGGTGTCCATTAGGGTCTGGTCCTGCCTTTTACCCTGTGATGGACTGGTTTAGTCTTGCTTTGTGTCCCCTGAGATGGACTGGTATCCTGTCCTGGGTGTGGTCCTGCCTTGTGCCCCGTAATGGCCTGATATGGGATATACTGTAGAGAGGTTATTTCCATTTCGGCTCCATTTTCAAAGAATTGCTGAGTAAGTCCATATATAATTTAGTGTTTTACATTAAAACAGTGAAGCTGTATTGATTTATCCTAGACAGGGATGTACAGCCATGTGCTGAGAAGGTTTCTTTTTAATGGCATTGTATAAACCTGGATTTTGTTTTTCAACCTGTGAAAGTTCAGACTTCAAAGACATATCCCCAGGGATGATCTGCAATAGATGTCTTCAAAAGAGCTTGTTTTTGCTGAAGTGGTTGATCTGTGATGGGAATATGGACCCTGTGTTTCAGTAAGAGAACGTGCTGGACTGTCTTCCAGCAAGGCAGCTGAATGTAACAATATGAAAATAAATGATAGATGTTCCTGCATCTTAAAGCTGATGCAGGTTGCCATTAATTGCAGTTCAACTACTGCTCTGGAAGGCTTCACCTTTGTCTCATTCTAGCAAGAACAGCCCTCCCTGAAGTTAATGGAAGGCTTTCACATTGGGATGGGTACCTGTGAGCAAAGCAATCAATTTCAGCTAATGAGAGCTCTCCAACATTGGGAGGGCATCTGAGAGAAGCTATTATCTTCCAGACTTTCCAAGTCCTTATCTGCTCCCTTATGTATGTTCTCGCTATTATCATTTACCAGCTTATTTTCACCTCACACTTTCCAAGAAGACAGTATGTTTCAATTTTCTACTTCACATGCCTGTGTTAGCCACCAATACAGAGTGCAGGCAATGAAATACCTTCTTTCCATTAGGCAGCTATCTGCTTCCCTTTGCAGCCTTTCATTCACTTGCCTTTCCTGACATTCTGAACAGGCCAGGATTTAGGACTTCTATATAAACACCAAGGGTTCCACTTTACTTTAAGTGTTTCTCATTACAGTGCACTTTAAAAGCAATTGCAGTAATTACAATATCATTTCAGGTAAAGCACTTACTGTGTACTTCATATATAATAGCTTAATTGTGATGTGTATAAATACTAGGTTCTAGAAATATCTCATCTCGTTTTAGGTGGAATGCATTAGGTGCTGTAAACTGTATGTATGCACATTAATTGAGCTTGTATTACATGGAAGTGTTTATTTTTAACAGAGTTTGTTAGGCATAAAATGTTTTGGCACAATAAATTAATCTCCATTAAGGAGCTAACAGAAATACATCGTGAGCAGTGTTCAGTGAAAGTGACTGGTGTGCACAGGTCTGTTGTGTTCAAGGTGAATTCACTTTGTGCAGTGTGCCATGTGCTGTATTCTCTTCATTCTGACAATTGAAAAAGCATGTAAGTAAACCCTGCATCTTAAGTAAAGAATCAATTCAGTTGGTTTGTACAGTTCTGCCAGCTAACAGTCACAGATTTGCTTGCTTACTGTGTTAACTGTGACAGGGTGAGAAAGCCTGGGGAAAACAGTTAAAAGTATCTCCATTCTTCTGTAGGTCTTTACAGGTCTCAAATAATTGCAACACATGAGCAAGAGGGTTGTCCACAAATGCCTTCATTTGTTGTGATCTGTAACAATCAGAGGGAAGAGCACTGCCTACTTGTCCACCAGCACCACTTCCAGCAGCTGCCTAGTTTATTTCCCAGTTCTTCCATCCCAATACTCACCAGCCTTGCGAAGCTTCTGATCCAGTGCAATCGTCCTTCAAGGGGGTGTCGTCTATTGATTTCACTTTAGTGCAGCACAGCTAAGACGTTTTAAGATGTGATAGTGTATTCTCCACAGCTGGTGTGAGCCCTATAACCAACTAACAGTACTGCCTGTGAAAGCTGGGTAAACACTGGCTGCCTTGAGGCATTTGACAAAGTCCCCTCTTAGATGCATAGCACACTTTGCACTTTATTATTCTACAATTTCCAGAATATTACTTCAAGTTCAAGTTTATTAGTCAATCCAGCCAATCCAGAGGAGCGAGATATCATTCTCCAGGTCTACTGTGCCAATACAGACAACACACTGACAAGACAATGCTATAGACAATTTAGACAGACATTTCTGACAGGGTACAGGGTACCTAAAGTGCAATTTATTTTATAGGATTGTGCAAAGAGTTGTGAAAAGAATACTTCAGACAGTATGCCTGACATGAGGCAAAAAGGTACTAAGTTTCCAGATTTGGAGTAGGTGCAGTAGGCACCAGGGTGTTGAGGAACCCGACAGTCTGTGGAGAAAAGCTGTTACGGAGTCTGGTGGAGCTGACCCGTATACTGCGATACTTTTTACCAGATGGTAGGAGGGCAAAGAGGTTGCAGGAAGGGTGGGAGGGATCATCAAAAATACTGTTATACTAGTAAGTACAGTAATACTAGTACGTATTACTTCATGTGCTATTGAAGATAGCAAAGACATGAGTTTGTCAATTAATCTAATATAGACAAGCATCTACGAGGTGTCTGACAGGTGCACTGAACATTATCAATCTAACAGGGACATCTGACTAGGGTTAGCTATACTTCTACCTATTACACATACAGTAATGCCTATGTAGTTTAGTTGAGCCTTTGGGCAACGAATTTATCAGAGTTAATAGTTGGGCTACAGAGGAAAGAATAACAAGAAATATTAATGATTCTAAAAGGTTAAGTTTGCTATATTAAAAATAATTTCAGCTTTCAGCATGACTACATCCTGTATTGTGTGATGACAGAGAATATAACATAGTAAACCAAACAAGAAGTACAATTTTGAAGCCCTTGTCAGATGTCCAGACCCCTAACCACTCATCTGTGGGGTCACTATCTAACCTGATTCTTCTCTAAAACAATTTAGGACACAGGTGCTTTGTAGGCTTCTAAATGCAAATGTTATTGCAAAAGAAACTTGCCGGAGTAGCAGATACTATCCTGGATGTAGTCTATATTTCAGACTCCAAACTGCCTAACCTGAAGTTCAGTTTCATCAACAGGTACACTTTTTACCTACCGTTAGCTGCCTTCTCTAATCTATGGTAATGGACACTGTGCCGAGTATATGCTTTTACTCAACACATCTATCCCACAGTAACCAATTCCTTCTTGTAAAGATAAGAAATTTTCATTATCTAGTCAAAAGAAAGTAATTTGAGGGTATGGCCATTTATGTTTGAGAATGTTAACCCTCTAAAAGTATGCAGGTCAATTCAATCAGCTCAGTTTGTGAACATGAAGAACCTGAACTAATTTAGTTGACAGGCCTGGAAACTAACAGAGGCAGCATAGCTGGATGTGCACTGCATGGGTGGCTGTGCTATTTGAGTTCATGTTAAATCACATTTAATAGAAGTTCTTACTGAAATTCTTGAAGGATAACGACAGACAAAGCCAATCTCACCCAGCTGTTTCCAATCACAATCATCACCAACTTTTGCTATACGGTACATACTGTACGAATCGTGCAAACACCAGTCTCAATAAACATTTACAAGACATCTGATTACTGGAGATCTACTGTACATTCCTCAAGAACCACGTCAGAGTCAGAACACTCCTAACGAACTGAGCGCTCCTAATCTCCATGTGCTCTCAGGACAGTTTGAAGCTTGCATGACTCTGAAGAAAAGATGTGCCGTCATTAAAAGCTCTTTACAGCAGCGTACTTGTGTTAGAGTTAGATTCAACAGAGTACCTGATTCTAAGCTGCATGCTCTGTGGTGTTTGAGCCTCAGAATTGTTAAAGCTACAGTATGTGGTAGTGCTCCATTTCATGGGATGAAAAGAGAAGGGTTTGTCATGGAGATCAGTCGTGTCTCAAGGATATGATTGGCTTCTTTTTTGGTTTGTGGTGATTTCAAGAAATCCGTTCTGTAGTTTTTGAGAAAAGGAACTGTTAGCAAGAAAGGCTTTTGAAAACACAACCATATTAATACCTTGTTTCCAGGGATGTGATGGGAACTGGTTGTTGTGGGGATTGGAGATGATTTTTTATGCTGGTTTCTTGAAGCTTTCATGGTGTGGATTTCCAGTTCTTGTACACCTCTTTGATTTTATGTCCACTCTTATATGCTTGACAACATCCAATATTTTTCTTTCTTAATGCAATTGTAAGAAAACCCCAGGAAATTCAACATCGTTCTGCTTTCCTAAATTTAATCTTACCTTATTCAGTTATACATTTCTACATTATCTGTCCAGAATATTCTATGCGTTGTACCTCCATTTGTGTCCTCTCTATTTATAATTTTAGAGGAAATCACTTGTGTATGAGATACATTTGAAATTCAAAATATATGTACTATGAGATGCAATGTGACCAAAAGACAACATGGCCAAGCTGATTGACTGTTAAAACTATTGAATGAAAGCTGGGAAACAATCTTTTAACTTGAATCCTGATCTATTACATTTTCACTTTTGTATATGCAGGTATGAAACAAGTTTTCAACAATAATGTGCATTTTAAGAATACATGAACATTCCCTTTTTAATTTTGTGACTAAAATAACCTAAATTGTATGTGACTTTTTACATTAGTTTGACTAATATTTACTAGTATACAATATTGACTAATATACTAGTATACAAATCCCAGTTGCTTGGATTTTTATTTGTTTCACTATTGGTTTTTTAACATAAAAAGAAATCTCACACATACAGTATTAGGTTAAAAGAGAAAGAACAAAAAATACATTATGGAAACAAGCTCACGAGAGGATGTCAGTTTTGAAATTGCAGAATATACCTCTTGTAAACAGGATAATAGTCAATTGTACTACACAGCTGAGACCAAATAAGTAAAGAGTTTTGTGCAAAGTGGGACCTGAGTCACAGATGGAAAAGAACAAGAATTTGTCCCTTACAAAAACACACGGAACAAGAAATCTCACCAGAACAATATGACTACTCCATAAGAGGCCAAATTAAGGCATAGAGGATACTCTGTGAGTATAGTTATATGAAGATTTAAGAACATTGAAAACCAAAACCAGTTTTCCACGGTTGTATGAAAAAGGATGGATTGAATCTTTTTAATTATTTCAGACAGCTTTTTGTTGGCCAGCAGCCTTAAAAATACATTTATTATTTTCTTTTTGGAAAAATTAAAATTAATGAAATTCAACATAACTGAATGAAACACAACAAAGTAGCACTCTCTGTAATATAATACATTATAATTCAGGCACAAAAACGCTATAGTTTTTGAAAGTTTCAGAAAGCTGTTGCTTCAGCATAAAAACGGCTGAAATTTTGGATTTGTTTTTCTCTGTAAGTGTTATCAGTTAACCTGTCCTTCCAAATCTCTCTCGCAAGCTCCTGTACCAAATTGAATTCCATTTTTAATCCCCCTGCCCTTGCAAAGATTGTGATCTTTAAGTTATTTTTTTTCTCCTCTCACACATTAAAGTTTGAGTCTAGTGGTATGTTCTAGAGTGATTCGAATAATCCTGCGATGCAATATGATGTCTTAATTTATCAGCATGCTGGAGGGATATTTTTGCAAATGACAAATGTCCCTAGGGATTATGTAAAATAAGAAACAGAAATATCACACAACATCCATTCATCCATTTCCTAACTGCTTCTTCCAGTTTGTGGTTACAGAGGGCCATGCCAGGCGTGGTTGCAGGGCACACACAGACACACTCACACCAGGGCCAATTTTCCCAGAAGTTAACCTACTAGTAGAGTATATCTTTGGATTGTGGGAGAAATTCAGAGCACCTGGAGCAAACCCATGAGAACATGAGGAGAAAGTAAAAACTCCACTTATGTACTCCCTGCATCTGGAATTGAACATGGGGCCCCAGTGCCTCAAGGCTAACCGATTTGCCACTGTTCCACCCCGTCACATGATACACATAAATACACCAAGACATGGAGCTTAATAATTTATCTCTGTCCCCCTCTTCAGGCTTGACCGATGCTTGTTTATTTTGATGTGTTTTGTCTGTGTCTAGGCACACAAGTCAATAAATGAACTGCTGCAAAATTAAATTTTATTTAACACTTTATAGGTAAAGTAACTTTACTGTTTTTAGACCTGCAGTTTTTCTCTTGGCATCGGCTGTATAACTGAGAACATACAATATGTAGAAATTGATCCTATTGTTCACTTCGTTAGTCATTTCATTGTATTCATAACAGCAAATTAGATGGTAAAGATACTAACACGACCTGAGCAATCCAAAATGCATTCATTTGTACAATTTAAAAGTGATCTTCAATAAGATTCATCAGAAGGATCGACTCGATTTAGATTTAATACACGAAACACACATATGTACTGACCAGCCAGCAGCCATATCGGCCTGCAGCTCTCAATTGGCAGCCCACTGTAGCTAAGCAGGGTTGAGTCTGGTCAGTGCCTGGATGTGAGACCTCCTGGAAAGCTATGGTTGCTGCTGGAAGTGGTGTTAGTGGGACCAGAGGGGGGTGCCCTCCCTGTGATCTGTGTGCGTTCTAATGCCCCGGTATTGTGGCAGGGACACTATACTGTAGTGGACACTGTCTTTTGGATGAGATGTTAAATCAAGGTCTTGACTCTCAGTGGTCATTAAAGATCCCCAGGTATTTCTCGATAAGAGTAGGGAGTTATCCCAGTGTCTGGTTCAAATTTCCCCCCTTGGCCTTTACCGTGGCCTCCAAATTGTCCCCATGTATGATGGCTTGCACTTGTCGCACGATGGACTGACACCCTGTCCAGGGTGTACCCTGCCTTGCACTCGTTGCTTGCCAGGTAGGCTCCGGCTTCCCATGACACCATGTGGTATAAAGCGGTTTGGCAAATTACATGACATACTGTATGTACTGCATGAGATCTTACTTGACTGATCTTTTTGTGCAGTTTAACAATAATGTTTGACTGAGACCTCCTGCAAAACTATTTTTAACATTATTTAAACCATCCATACAATCTGTGCACAAATCTTTGCTACATCAGTTCTTGCTATAGTGCTATTCTAACCACACCTTTTAAGGAAAAGAAATGAGAACTACACTGTATTGTTTTTTTATTTGGACTTCTGAAGAAAATCAAATCCCAGTTCTCATCAGGTTTAGCTTAAGAACCAATTTCTTGGTAAACTGACAACCTCTGAGTCATACTAATTTATATCCAACCCATACACTGGTATAATTTCTTCACCGTTTTCACTCTGATTGAAGAGCTGTTGTATTTGTGTGGAGAGTGCTGAGGTATTTACAAGGCCTTCCAGTGGCTGGCTTTATAGTGACTGTAATCACAATGACAGCATGACACCGTTCTGCTGTTTTTATTGGCCCAGGCAAATCCTCTGGCTTTTATTTCTAATACAGGATATTGAGTTTAACACCCACAGCCTAACCCAGTTCGAAATTTGCTCATTAAGCAATATTGAAAGCTTAAGTGTGCTTTGCTACTGTATTTTTAATTAATTTTGTAAATCTAAAAGTTGACATTTTAATTTTGACAATGTTAATTATAGTCCTTTTTAATCATACAGATTACAATTGCATAACGTAATTACCTTGTGTTGTTGTTGTGTGAAGTGTGAAGGGTTCCCATAGGAATATGATGCACCAGTTTCCTGTTTTGTGGGCTGGAAATTTGCATAGGTAAACAACAATGAAGTTTCAAAAATCCAGCAGAGAAAATAAAAGCCTGTGTTGCATATAAAGACAAGATGGCTACAAAGATGGGAAAGAGTTTTAATAAAAGTAAGAATGTTATTAAAATTACATCATTTTTAAATAGAAACTTCTTAATCAAATATTTTGAATAGGTAGCTGCGTGTCACGCTCCTTCTCTGTCCTGTCCCTAGTTTCTGGTCTGCTGTCCTTCCGGTCCCTCTCTTTCCCTTGGGTATATATATTTCCGGGTCTTGCACTCTGTCCTCGCTCAGCATTGACGTTCGGATGTCCTGAGACCTGCCTAGCACCAGGGCGCCCCACGTCCGCTCCCTGAGGACATAGGTTTCTATACGGCATTCCTGAACTCTTTGCACTAATGAGCCCGGGCCTTTTTCCCGTCTCGCCGCTACGCATATGGGTCTTTTTCCGCTCTCCTGCTCCCCACGGTTAGTCCCTTTGGACGTCCGAGACAGAATGCTAAGCCACTTTCTGACCCCGTGAGCGGCGCTTTTTGTCTTGCCGCAGTTTTTTTTTCTTTTGCTTTGGGCTATTTTTTTTAATATTAGTCGGTTCCTCTATTCTAATCACTGGATATCACTCCGCTCTTCTGTGCCTGTGAGCGGGTCCTGCACCTGGCTTTCCTCGGGTAGATCACTCCGATATCAGTGATTGAATGTTGAGCTGGCTCTCCCATCCTGATTGCTGGATATCACTCCGGGCATCTGTGTCTGTGAGCGGACTTCAGTCTGGCTTTCCTCAGGTTGTCCACTCCAATATCAGCGTTAGAATGTGAACGTGCCCATTGCCCAGTCTGCGGTATTTTTCCCCGGGGTTTTTATGGTTTTTTGCCTTTTGTTTTGATTTTTTTTTCTTCCTGGTTTCCCCTCCTTCTTGGTCCCCCCTGCTCTCTGTGTCTCGGAACTTTGGTTCCTATCTGTTTTGTGTGGTTTGTCTCCCTGGTCTTTCCCAGGTTTTTGTCTGTTGTGTTTGTGCTTGTGTACTTTTTTGTTTTAAGTCTCCGGAGCTCTACTCGACCCCCCCCCCCCTTCCTCCACCCAATAAAGGTTTATACCCCGGAGGAGGGGATAGCTCTCAGCCGTGGACTCCAGGAGGTTTCCTTTCAGTTAAATGAGGTTTTTCCTCCCCCCAGTGCTGGGCAGCTCATTTATTTGTATGGGCGTCAGGAGCTGCCCATGAGGGGGGGGGGGGGGGTACTGTCACGCCCTCTGCAGCCAGAGGGCGCTCGTTCTCTGTCCTGTCCCTAGTTTCCGGTCTGCTGTCCTTCCGGTCCCTCTCTTTCCCTTGGGCTATACCTGAAGGTGTCCAACATGTTTCTTTACATTATGGGAGGAAAATGGAGGACAGGCTGAGGGAGAGCAATGTGAGAGAAGTGTGGAATGGCATGAGGAAGATCTTCGGATACAAGTTGTCCGGCGGCCAACAGAGTGAGGGAGGCCTGGGGAGGGCCAATGAGATGAATCTTTTCTTCAACAGATTCGATACAGGGTCCACTGTCCATTCACCTCACAGGCCTTCACCCCAGACACCCTCTTCATGTCCTCAGTCACCCCATCATGTGATCCCTCCTACTCCTACTCCATCTTCCCCTGCCCTCCTCAGCCTATCCATCACAGCTGACCAGGTCAGAAGGGAGTTGAGGAGACTCCATGCAGGGAAGGCAGCGGGTCTTGACGGTGTCAGCTCCAGGGTGCTAAAGATCTGTGCGGACCAACTGGGTTCAGTGCTGCAGTACATCTTCAACCTCAGCCTGAGATTAGAAAAGGTTCCGATGCTCTGGAAGACATCTTGCCTGGTGCCAGTAACCAAAAAGGGTAACCCTAAAGTCTTGAATGACTACAGACCAGTGGCACTTACATCACACCTAATGAAAACTCTGGAAAGGCTTGTACTGGACCACCTCAGAACCCTGGCGAGTACAGCACTTGACCCCCTGCAGTTTGCCTACCGGTCACACCTGGGAGTGGAGGATGCAGTCATCTATCTGCTACACAGAGCTAACACTCACCTGGAGAAGATGGGGAGCATTGTGAGAGTTATGTTCTTTGACTTCTCCAGTGCCTTTAATACCATCCATCCCCCATTACTGAGAGATAAGCTAAGGGCGGCGCAGGTGGACACTCCCCTCCTGTCCTGGATTATAGACTATCTGACCTGCAGGCCACAGTATGTACGGCTACAGAGCTGTGTGTCCGAACAGGTTGTTAGCAGTACTGGGGCTCCACAGGGGACTGTCCTTGCTCTATTCCTGTTCACCTTTTACACCTCTGACTTCAGGTACAACTCTGAGACATGTCATCTGCAGAAGTTTTCAGATGACTCTGCAATTGTGGGGTGTATTAGAGAGGGGAGGGAGGAGGAATATAGGAGCTTGATTACCAATTTTGTGGAGTGGTGTCATCATAACCATCTCCAGCTTAACACCAGCAAGACCAAAGAAATGATCTTTGACTTTCGAAGGAATAAGTCTCCGCTGAACCCTGTTTCCATCCAGGGTGAGGACATAGAGAGCGTACATTCCTACAAGTACTTAGGGGGACACCTGGATGATAAGCTGGAGTGGTCTGGTAACACTGATGCCCTGTACAAGAAAGGTCAGAGCCAACTCTATTTTCTTAGGAGACTCAGGTCCTTTGGTGTGTGTGGAACACTGCTACACATTTTTTATGAATCAGTGGTGGCAGCGGCCATCTTCTACGCTGTGGTGTGCTGGGGCAGCAGCATCATGACAAAAGATGCAAATAGGCTCAATAAACTCATCAAGAAGGCTGGCACTGTGCTGGGGATGAGCCTTGACCCCATGGAGGTGGTGGCTGAGAGGAGAATGCTGACCAAGCTCATAGCCATCATGAACAACACCTCTCATCCGCTTCATGGGACTGTTACTGGGCAGCAGAGCACATTTAGCAATAGACTGCTCCAGCTACGGTGTTCAAGGGAACGTTTCCGCAGGTCTTTCCTCCCAGCGGCTGTCAGGGTGTATAATGCTGCCCTAAGCTAGGACTTTTAGCCCTTCATTTGCTCCTCTACGGACAGCATGTTTACTCCATTGTACTTTTTGGACAATCAGTCTGTATAAACCTATTCACATTTTGCACATATTTTATTGTTTTTACAATGACTATGATCAGCACATTTTGCACACACCTATGTATTTATTTATTTTTATTTATCTTGTTTGTCTTTTGTTTTATAACTATTCTGATGTCTGTTTTGCTTGTCTTGGGCTGGACTGCTGTAACACATCAATTTCCCTACGGGATTAATAAACTATTATCTATCTATCTATATATTTCCGGGACTTGCACTCTGTCCTCGCTCAGCATTGACGTTCGGATGTCCTGAGACCCACCTAGCACCAGGGCACCCCACGTCCGCTCCCTGAGGGCATAGGTTTCTATACGGCATTCCTGAACTCTTTGCACTAATGAGCCCGGGCCTTTTTCCTGTCTCGCCGCTACGCATATGGGTCTTTTTCCGCTCTCCTGCTCCCCACGGTTAGTCCCTTTGGACGTCCGTGACACTGCGTCAGCATGTGTAGGCTGCAAAGGAACAAGTAAAGGTTTATTCCACATTGAAAAGAGAAGAAAAGAAAAAAAACATTTTGGCTGAGGACCCTTCCTCGGGTGTCAAACACCTGAAGGTGTCCAACATGTTTTCAGCATGGAATAAACCTTGTTCCTTAGTAAAATATATTTCTTCGGTGAGGATTGTCTGCATTCAGATAAACAGACCACAGCAGAAGAGCTATAGTAGATAAGTCAGGAAAGCTCTGGAGAAGATCTAAACAGGTGGGATAACACAGCATTGTGAATTCACTGCTTGTCAAAAAGAAATTCAGTCAAAATAAAATTAGGGCGAATGTGAGTGACACAGTACATTCCTTTTTAATCTACAATGCACTTACAAGCACAAGCATATTCTCTTATACTGTATATCCCTAGAGTTAGTCAATTTAGAGCAAAACTGTTCCTTAAAAAGTTGCAGAAGTGGTTTGGCTGTAAATCCCAGATTTCTAAATGAGTATTTAGCTGATGGAAATGTAAAGAAAGCTGTGGCTTTTGCATACAAATTGCATAATAATGACAAAGAAATGAGCTCTCAATTCTACTTCTTACCAGTAGCAGGGAGCTGTGTTGAAAAAACATTATCACAAGCAAACATTATGTCATGCATATTTTATTATACTGTACCAGTACCTTCTGCCACATTACTATTCTGTTCATTTCTAAATCAGGGTTTTTCAGGGACTGACCATATACATTTATAATGTCTCATCCTATAATTAAAACAAATAGTCAACCAGTAAGAGTAGTTTAATAGTTTTAATTGCTAGACTGATATTTCTTTTTACTTGCCATCCCTATTGTACTACACCAACATTATCACCTTGAAACCTAATCTTGTCAAAGTTAGACAAAGTTTTATTCCACTCTGGAATACAGTTGCTCCTGTAAGTCCTTTTGGTGGACAGTGGGTGGTCCTCTTCTTCCTCTATTATACAGGAGATGCTGCTCTTCAGATGTGATTTAACATGGAGACATGACTGCTTTGTTAATAAAGATCCCATTGCACTGTTTGTAAGAGTTAGCTTGTTAACCCCAGTGTCCTGGTTAAATTCCACTTACTTATATATTGTACTTATACAATCTGGCTTCCCCAATCTCCTCATTCATTCAATTGGTGAAGTAATTTCTTACTTCTTTGCCTGATCTGCAGTGTAGTGAGGCTGCTGGTGGATAATGGCTTAAATTAAAGTTAAATCGAGACTTTGAGTCACTTGACAATCCATAAATTGTGAGTTGCTGTTGAATACACTCTTTCTGAATCCCAAGAAGATGGCTTTGGCTTTGTTCTTTTTTCACACCGCAAAACCTTTCTGATACTTCAGAACTGTGTGTCTGAACAGGTAGTGAGTAACACAGGGACACCTCAAGGGACAGTTCTTTCTCCATTCCTCTTCACCCTCTATACTTCGGACTTTAAGTACAACTCAAAGTCATGGCACCTGCAGAAGTTCTCAGATGACTCTGCAATTGTGGGATGTATCAAGGGTGAGCAGGAAGAGGAGTACAGAGGACTGGTCAGCAGCTTTGTGGAGTGGTGTGGGGTGAACCACTTGGAACTGAATGTAACAAAGACAAAGGAACTGGTGGTAGATTTCAGGAGGAAAAAGGTCAAACCTACTCCTGTCTACATCCATGGGAGTGGTGTGGAGATGGTGGACTTGTACAAGTACCTGGGAGTGCACGTCTTTGTCTCATGCCTTTTTGGATTTAGATACCCCGCTGCCTTTGACCTCTGGATTCCCAACCTAGCCTGGCTACCCCGACCTCGAACCTCATCCTACGTCCTTTGGAAGTCTGACTTGTTTCCTGTTAGCTCCGCATAGGGTTCATTCTTTACCACCGGTACATACACTTTATTGTGACAACAACACTGGGACATACATAGCTGGGTTTAGTTCTGAAAACTGTTACACGGCAGTTGTTGCTGGCATACATTTCTGCAATCTGTCGTTTTGTTTATAAAAGCTGATATCGTGCAAAGTGTACAGACTACCAGTTTTAGGCAGAAGTACATGTTAAATAGAGAATATTAATACAGTTTATTAATTCTACACACCTTCATCTCCTCATTGAGATGTCGGATCAAGCAGGGCCTGAGAGGTGTTCTCAAAGCTTCTAGAGCATTCTCAGAGGCCCAGGGATCGTCAGGCTCAGTTATAACTTTCTGTGTGTGTGCTTTACTCCTTGTTACCATCACATCTACTCCCAGTTCTTCCTTTGCTCTATATCAGTACAGTTGCTTGCAGTTATTGTCTACCTTCTGTTGGTGTTTTTGTGACAAAATTAGTTTACTCAAAATGCAAACTAAGGAAGATGAGCACCATCTCCTCCTGACATGTAAGGATAAAGACTTCAATTAAAATTAAGTGTTATTGAAGATTTCTAATCATCTTTGTGTTTCTTGACCAAGCAACCTGTTGCCTGGAAGGTACGAAAGAGGCACCTCTTCTAGGAAGACCTAGTGGTCTTGCTTGTGGGCAAGTAAAGAAGACGAGTTTATCTTTTGGATAATGATCTGTCCCAAGACAGTCCAGACCTAGTTTCAATACTCCCTAAGATGGATGTCCACTGCTGGTGCCTGGGTGTCTAACAGATAGCCATAGACATCTAGACATAATCTTAAAAGTCACAGGCCATGGTCAGCCATCTAAAAACACGACTTACCAATCAGGGACCTGCAGTTGTGGGAACACGGTCCAGTGCACATCACCTTTAGCTCTGCTTCTCTAGACTGAACCAAGTTGTCCCAAAGCACCAAGTTTGAGGGTGAGCTTGTACGTAAAGACATAATTCTGCCCAGGCTCGGACCTTTAGACCAGTTTGCAAAGAATGTGTTCCAATATTGTTGGACTTTTGAATTTTCCAGCAGTTGCTGCTGAGCCAGGAGCAGGGAATCGACTGCTAGTGCAAGGCTTCACAAGGATCCTTCTCTCTCTCTCTCCGATACCTCAAGCTGCCTCGGGACTTGAGTGCCACTGAGCCAGCAAAGCACGGATTGGACAGTGCTGGGTCGGACCCAGTCAGCTGTTCCCCATCCTTATGCACACGAGTTATGAATCCATGTTTGTTAATGAGTATAATTCAATATTCACCATTACTGCTCTTAAGAATTCAATTGTTATTGTAGCACAACTTGATATCAATTTATTTAATTTAAGCAGCACTATTTACTTATGAGCACCTTTGTTAATTATGATAATGAGACTAATTAGGAAGTTATTGTTACCAATACAAGTAACCAAGAACCAAGTTATTGATATACTAACCACATAATCCTTGTTTTTATGTATTTGTTCTTTATACTTGCTTTAGCTTGATAATTCTCATGCTACAACTAAACATATTCTGTCTGTATCCGGGCAGACTCTCGTGTATTTCCTCTGAATGCTTTTACTGTATGTTCACATTGTTTTTTGTATCATTAAATGTATTCTGTGTGTTGTGAATTCTTGTGGACTCCTTGTTGTTCTGCTGATTGATTCCTAATAGCCATGGTAAACTCACACAATTTATTGTTACACCCAAACATTGTGCCAGTTAAGTTCACACAAATCCCTAAAGGTACAGTACTGTAAATTATACTATCATCAAAGTATTCTCTACAAATAAAGAAGACTGCATGTACATATTCTTTTATTTCATGATAATGACTCCCAGTCATCAATGGACAAAAGCTGAAAAAAACTCATATTTTGTGGTCCCTCTGGAAAACTCCTTCTTGGTATGGTTTATCTGTGGTAAAAACTTGTTTGAAAAACATCCACTATTGCTTAGAATGCAATAGTGCCTTAATAGTGACTTAACCATGACCTTAATAGTGACTTCATACTGTATCTCACCTTAATTCTTAAGCATCTGCCTTTCATTGCTAAAACGTAGAGCAGTAAAGATACACAGAAATGAATACCCTTTTTCACCTAATGGGACAGGGACTCAAGAAAGAACAAAAAACCCTTGAAGGAGACATAATGACATACATGAATGAAATGTGTTTGAGGGTGTCTATGGCTTAGTGAGATTTGCCTTAACATGCTTGGCTGAGGGACAGCCTCCTGGGCTTAGGATGAGAGGGCTGAAACCCTCCTGCAAAGTGAGGAGAGAAGAGAACACAGGGACAACTGCACAGGTGGAGATGGGGTGTGGGAGGCGACATGCGAAAGAGAGGAATATTTAATTTTTCAGGAAATGACATCCAAGACATCCAAGTTGGCTCAAGTGGTGTGAAAAGGGATGAGTTTGCTGTCGTCCTTCCTGAACTTGAGCTAAGAACGACATCGAAAGAAGGATCAAGAAATGGAGAAGACGCATGTATGCAGGCGCCAGAGGGAGTTATACAAAGGGAGTTACCTCCCTCTGTAACTGGATCCTGAACTTCTTGACAGAACGTCTGCAGGTGGTGAGGGTGGGCACCAACATATTCTCTACCCTGACTCTAAACACTGGAGCCCCCCAAGGCTGTGTGCTTAGCCCTGTTCTCTACTCCTTATTTACTCATGATTGTGTCGCCAGGCATAACTCAAACTCCATCATTAAGTTTGCGGACTATACAACAGTCATAGGCCTGATCACAGATGGTGAAGAGTCTGCGTACAGGGAGGAGGTTGAAACCCTGGCAGCATGGTGCCAGGAGAACAACCTCTCTCTGAACATCAGTAAGACTAAGGAGATGATTGTGGACTATAGAAAACACCAGGGAGGAGATCACACACCTATTTACATCAGTGGGACTGCAGTGGCAAGGGTCAGTAGTTTTAAGTTCCTGGGAGTTAACATCTCATCTACTGCAGTGGGTGGTGAAGTCAGCGCAGCTCATTACCGGCTGTGAGCTACCAAACATCCAGGATATCTATTCAGCTAGATGTCTGAAGAAGGCCAGGTCCATTCTCAAGGACCCCAGTCATCCCAGTCACAAACTGTTTTCCCTCCTCCTGTCCGGTAAACGGTACCAAAGCATTCGGTCCAAGTCCAACAGACTACGGAACAGCTTCTACCTCCAGGCAATAAGACTGCTAAACAGCCAACCTGCAGCTCCTTTAGCAAATCACCTGTAACGGGTACATGGACACACAGGTTTCACTGTATTCAGCTTAACCGCACTACTTGTACTGTATATATTGCATACACCATGGACACATAGCAGCTCTACTCATATTGAGTTTTATTCAATTTCTATTACATCTATTATTATGTAACCTTATTTTCATAACCTAAATTTTGTGATTTTGTGATTTTTGTGATTTCTGTGATTCTTGTGATTTTTGTGAGCTCGCAGAAAAGACATTTCATTGCCAGCAACTACTGCTGCACGCTGTATAGTTGTGCATTTGATAAATAAACTTTGATTTGATTTGATTTGATTTTGATTTGACCATTCCTCCTGATATCTTCGTCAAAGCTGTGACTAAACAGAACGCATTATGTTCAGTGATGGAAATAAAATAGTTTCTTTTGTGCCTCTCAAATTGTGTCACACTGATGTGAGAGGACCTTCATGTGCAACAATTCTTTCATCGTAGGTCAGATGAAATTTGAATTTGTCCAGGTTAGGCACCCAGTTAGTTCTAAACACAGAAATGACACTCCCTCTGTGTCACGCCCCACACTCTCCCTCGCAAACGACGTTACATTCCCGGAACCTCTGCTTCCCAATCTCATCCCTGATTGAACCCAGCGCATTCTCACATGCATCAGATTCCTCAAATTCTCACTCCCTAACCAATCATCCAATCACACCCCTTTCCTTTCAGTATTTAAACCCCCTTCGCACACCTTCCCATGCTCACTATTGAGAAGCCTATCTTAGTATTCTGCAGTGCGCGTTTCCTAACCTTTTGACTGATCTCCCGTTACGAATCTTCTGCTTCCGCCTCTTGACCTCGCCTTCTGGATTTTGCCATTGAATTGTTTTGAATATCTCTCGTTACCGGACCCTTTGCCTCCCTTATCAACCCTGCCTTTGGATTTTGTCTTTTGGATTGTCCCTTTGCTACTCTGTGTCCTGTGGGATTCCGGTCACGCATAAGGATCCTCCTATTCCACGTATTGGTTCCTTGACAGAATAGTGAGCCCTATTAAAATGGATCCAGCGGACCAGAGTCAACTTTCTATTCTCCTTGAACACTCCCGGAGCCTGGACCTGCTAACTACTGCAGTCCAGCAACTAGCTGACCACTTTGCACTTCCACCGTCTCCCCCACCTGCAGCTCCTGCCCCTGCACCCCCGCTTCAAACACAAACTAATCTTCTACCCCCTCCCCCCCAGGAAAAATTTGATGGCGACTCCTCCAGTTGTCAGGGCTTTCTGACTCAATGTCAGATGGCTTTCCACATCCGCCCAGACTGCTTCCCCACCGATGGAGAAAGAATTGCTTTTATGGTATCTTGCCTCTCTGGACGAGCTCTGGAATGGGCTGGACATCTCCTCTCTCGAGACACTCCTGAGACTGCTAACTTCCACCTTTTTCAGACAGCTCTACAATCTGCCTTTGGGCAGTTGCACTCTCGCCACCTCATTGTTGCACGCCTCACTTCCCTTACTCAAGGATCTCGCTCTTTTCAGGACTACTGTTCCGAATTCCGTTTTCTGGCTGCTCAACTCACTTGGGATCACAATGCCCTGATTCACTACTTCCGCCTTGGATTATCTGATGAACTCAAGGATCACGTTGTGCACCTGCCCCTGGACTTCCCATCACTTGACTCCTTCATTTCTCGAGTTTTTGAACTAGAGCTCAGGCTTCAACAGCGAAGGTCAGACAATCGGACCCCTCCCACACCCTCCCAACTGCCTTCCTTCCATAGACTGACCTCTGAGGAAAGAGATTGCCGACTTCGTGAGGGGCGTTGCCTTTACTGCGGTTCCCCTGATCACCTCCGAGCCGCCTTCCCCAGTCGCCCTCCTCGCTCCTATCCACCTGCTGTTATGGCCAGTGTCACTTCTTCCTCTCCCAGATCTGGACTCTTTCTCCCAGCCACCCTGTCATGGACTACTGGACAGACCTCTCTCTCTGCTTTTGTTGATTCGGGCTCCGAAGAGAACTTCCTAGACTCTGGACTCGCTTCGTCCTGGAATATTCCCCGGTTGCCAGTCACCCAGCCCATTCGGCTCCTCACTCTTGATGGCTCCCCCCTCTCCCCTGGTCTGGTGAAGTGGCAGACCCCTCTCCTCACTCTTCGCATCGGCGCCACCCACCAGGAAGTCATTCGGTTCTTTCTCATTCAATCCCCTTCTCACCCATTGGTTCCTGGTTTCCCTTGGTTACGGATTCACAACCCACACATCTCCTGGTCACAAAGGGAACTCACAGCCTGGGGTTCCCATTGCCTTTCGGATTGTCAGCTTCCTCAGAAAGTTTCCGTCTCCTGCATATCTCAAGATAACCTCCCCAATATCCCTTCCCAGTACTCGGATCTACACCTAGCCTTCAGTAAACAGAAGGCCCTATCCCTCCCGCCTCATCGCCCATCTGACTGTCCTATAGATCTAATTCCAGGGGTTCTACCCCCTAAGGGCCATGTCTATTCACTCTCCAACGAAGAGACTCAGGCTATGGAAGATTATATCCAGGAGTCCTTGGAATCTGGTTTCATCCGCCCCTCTTCCTCACCTGCCTGCGCCGGTTTCTTCTTTGTTAAAAAGAAAGACGGCTCTCTCAGACCCTGCATTGATTATCGCGGTCTGAATAACATAACTATCAAGAACAGTTATCCCCTTCCTCTGATTTCATCGGCTTTGGAATCACTCCAGGGCGCCACTATTTTTTCTAAACTGGATCTCCGCGCTGCGTATAATTTGATCCGCATTCGGGAGGGTGACGAATGGAAGACGGCATTCATTACTACCCACGGTCATTATGAATACCAAGTAATGCCGTTTGGACTGATTAATGCTCCTGCTGTCTTTCAGGGGTTCATGAATGACATCTTTAGGGATATCTTGCACAAATATGTCCTGGTATACCTGGATGATATTCTAATCTTTTCCCGAAGTCCCCAGGAGCATGTCTCTCATGTGCGTGAGGTTCTTCATCGTTTGATTCAGAACAAACTCTACGCCAAATTGGAAAAGTGTACTTTCCATGTTACCAGAATCCACTTCCTTGGCTACATCCTCTCACCCCTGGGCATTGAAATTGACCCTGCCAAGACTGAATTCATACAAAACTGGCCAACCCCCCAGAATTTAAAACAAATTCAACGCTTCCTGGGATTTTCCAATTTTTACCGCCGTTTTATTAGGAATTTCAGCTCTGTCGTCTCCCCCATTACAGCCCTGACCCGAAAAGGTCCTGATCAAGGGAAATGGACTCCTGAGGCAGACCAAGCTTTCCTTCATCTCAAGACACTGTTCACCACAGCCCCCCTCCTCCGTCACCCAGACCCCAACCTTCCATTCATTCTCGAGGTGGATGCCTCAGCCAACGGAGTCGGTGCCATATTATCTCAACGTCATGGAGAGAAGGGTATCCTCCACCCCTGCGCCTTTTTCTCCAAAAAATTGTCCCGGGCCGAGACTAATTATGATGTTGGAGACCGAGAACTACTGGCTATCAAGCTCGCCCTGGAGGAATGGAGACACTGGTTGGAGGGGGCCCTACACCCTTTTACTATTCTTACGGATCATAAGAATCTCTCTTACCTACAAACTGCCAAACGTTTGAATCCACGCCAGGCCTGCTGGTCACTTTTCTTTTCTAGGTTCCATTTTTTTATTACTTATACACCGGGATCCAAGAACATAAAGGCTGACGCCCTATCTCGCCTCCATGATCCTCCTGGCTTTTTGGACCCTCCTGAACCTATTATACCCCCTGAGAGAATTGTGGCTGCTATTAGATGGGACCTGGAGAACCAAATCAAATGTGCACTTCACAACCAAACCGTTCCCCCCCAGTGTCCTCCAGACAGACTCTTTGTTCCTGATACCATACGCTCCACTGTTCTTCTCTGGGGTCATGACTCACTATTTGCAGGTCACCCCGGTGTCAAACGTTCCTTGGAATTCATCTCTAGACATTTCTGGTGGCCTTCTATGAGGACTGATGTTACTGGGTTCGTGCAGGCCTGTCCCATCTGTGCCATGTCCAAATCCTCCCGTCTTAAGAAGCCCGGTTTACTCCAACCACTCCCAACCCCTAGAAGACCTTGGTCCCACATCTCAGTGGATTTTCTTACAGATCTTCCTGAGAGTCAAGGCAAAACTACCATTATGGTCGTGGTAGATAGATTCTCGAAGTCGGCTCATTTCATTCCTCTCCCTGCCCTTCCATCTGCTCAAGACATGGCTGACCTCTTCATTCTTCATGTCTTCAGACTTCACGGCATTCCTGAGGATATCGTATCAGATCGAGGACCTCAATTCATTTCAAGATTCTGGAGAACTTTTTGCAAATCTCTCGGGACTTCCACATCTCTCACGTCTGGCTATCATCCTGAATCCAATGGACTGACGGAAAGAACCAACCAGGACCTTCTTACTTACCTTCGATCTTACGTCTCTGCTTCTCAAGATGACTGGGTCTCTCTCCTCCCCTGGGATGAGTATGCCCATAACTCTCTCTCTTCCTCCACCACTGGGGTGTCTCCCTTCTATTGCTCTCTGGGATACCAACCCTCTCTTCTCCCGGACTCTATCCCTGATTCGGATATTCCCTGCCTCCAGACGCGCCTCACTTTCCTCAAGAGGATTTGGAGACAAGCCAGATCCGCCCTCCTGAAGACCTCCTTGCGGCAGAAGACCACCGCTGACCGTCATCGACGACCTGTGCCCAGACAGTTTGTCTGGCTATCTACTAAAAACTTACCCCTTAGACAGCCTTCACATAAGTTGGGACCCCGTTTTATTGGACCTTTTCGCATCCTCTCCCAGCTCACCCCTGTAACCTATCGTCTTGCTCTTCCTCCAACTCTCAGGGTGCACCCCTCCTTCCACGTCTCTCTCCTGAAACCCTACCACAGATCCCCCCTCTCCCGGCCTCGGCCACCTCCACCCCCTCCACGACTCATTGACGGTCTGCCTTCCTACACGGTCAATAAGATCTTGGATGCCCGCTGGCTCCGAGGTCGCCAACAATTTCTAGTCGACTGGGAGGGCTATGGTCCTGAGGAACGTTCCTGGGTCTGGGAGAAAGATATTTTGGATCGCAGCCTCATTGATGACTTTGTTCGTACTCGCTCTCTGAGGTCGTCAGGAGCCAACCCTAAAGGGGGGGGTACTGTCACGCCCCACACTCTCCCTCGCAAACGACGTTACATTCCCGGAACCTCTGCTTCCCAATCTCATCCCTGATTGAACCCAGCACATTCTCACATGCATCAGATTCCTCAAATTCTCACTCCCTAACCAATCATCCAATCACACCCCTTTCCTTTCAGTATTTAAACCCCCTTCGCACACCTTCCCACGCACACTATTGAGAAGCCTATCTTAGTATTCTGCAGTGCGCGTTTCCTAACCTTTTGACTGATCTCCCGTTACGAATCTTCTGCTTCCGCCTCTTGACCTCGCCTTCTGGATTTTGCCTTTGAATATCTCTCGTTACCGGACCCTTTGCCTCCCTTATCGACCCTGCCTTTGGATTTTGTCTTTTGGATTGTCCCTTTGCTACTCTGTGTCCTGTGGGATTCCGGTCACGCATAAGGATCCTCCTATTCCACGTATTGGTTCCTTGACACTCTGCTCATATCGTGAACGTGAATGTTTTAAAATAGATTATTTTACTTAAATGCAGATTTACTGTAGTACAGTAGATCTAATAGAATAACTGTAGATGCGAAATAAATCTGAACATGAATACATGAAAAGAGAAATATTAGATGACAGTAAGCCATTACAATGTAAACATGTGAGAAATTATTTTTGGAATGTGTTAATATATGCTCACAAAATCTACTGCTCTAAAAGCCAGCCATTAAGTTTTTAATAGGGAAAATGGTGTAATTTGCAAAGATGATTGAGCACAAGTATTACCATTATAAGAAATGAAACTTCTTACAGTGTGTACTTAAATTGAAATCGATTCCTAAATGCAGCCTTGCTGAATTACTGCACAGCATGGGCATTGTGGAAATGCTGTGTCATTTAAAGCCGTGGGCAATGCTTAAAAGTCTAATTTTGTTCTTTTCATCCTGAATAAAGAACCTTTTTTGTTTAATTTCATTACCATTATTTACCAATTGTTAAGTTTCAATTTCAGCTAATTCATTTTTGTAATTTGCAATTTGCTCTACAGTACTACAAGGAGAATTGGCAAAGTATAGACAATTGGGGAATTAGAAATTCTCATGGTCACCTGTTAGGTATATCATGGTGTTTAGATATATTGACATATGAACTTCATCCCTTTAAAGTAATCAAATAGGAGGACAAAAATTTTTGTTCCGAAACACAGTACATGAATTAGAGAAAAATCTCAATTCAGATACAAGGTGAAAATTAATATATCTCCATCCTGTGACAACAGGATACCACGTAACTGTCACGATCGCTTCTCCTCCTCTTAAGGGCGCTCCAGCCCTTCCTTGTTCTGCCCCAGTACCTGCACCTGTTTCCTATTTCCGTTCCCCCTTAAAAGCCAGACGCAGACGTCACTCGAGGTTCCTCATTGAAATCTGCTTTGTGAGAGCCCAGGGTCCTGCTGCGTCTGGCTCCGTTATGTTTTTAACCCTCTGTTCCTGATTCCCCGCCCCGCCGGTCCCGAACCGGTTCATGGTTTTATTCCCTGGATGGATCCCCTGGCCTTGGACTCTACCTTCCACCTTGGATTACCTGTTTGGATTTTCTTATGGATTGTTCGCCCCGGATTCACTCTCTCTGGACACCTGCACCCCTTGGACACGCCCCCTGTCTCCATACCCTCTCCTGCATGACTTTTTCCTAGCATTTTCTCACTCCCTTCCGGATCATACTGTCTGCATAGGGCCTGGAAAGAACTGTTCGTGACAGTAACCTTTTCAATTGTTATTCAAACCTACTCGACACCTGTTCCAAATCCTCCTTGCCAGGAATATAGCACTTAATATCAAATGGATGATACAGCAACTTATTAAAAATTCAACACGAAAGTGTAAAGATTCCTTTTCATTTTATAGTTGTCATCCAATTTATAGTTGTTTCTTGGGTAGCATGTTGCTTTTGAAATGAGTTGGTTCACTTCATAATACACAGCATTTTTGTTTTATTTTTTGATAACCTCATGAATGCAAAACCCACAAAAATAATAAAGCAAACAATTGCGGAGGCACAGTCGAGATGTGGTTACACTGCACTGATGAGTCATGTGAATCAGTCCAGGTTTTGAGCTTCTGAATGTTTTGACTGCTAGTTTATTTGGGAGGCTACAAAGATTAAAGATTCCCTTTATTTGTTTCAGGTTTATTACTATTGCACCTCCGGTATTGTACCACAGCTGGCTTTTTAAAGCAAAAAAATGAAATATAATCTGATCTAATATTACATAATCTGATCTAATATCATATATAATATAATCTGATAAATATTATCCGATGCTCAGTTGAGAACGTTCGCCCTTCAGCAATTATGACTTTCTTGGCATATTGAGCTCACAATTGATTAATGACATGCCACATTTCCTGGACAAATATTAGTAGGCTGACTCTTAATTTCTAAGAGTGAAAAATTTGTGAAGATATCAACCAAGTGAGGCTGAAAGAAAAGAAGGGAAATCTAAGTTTTTTTAGGCTCACGTTCTTTGAGAATTTTTAGAATCACTCACTTCTGTTCAGTTTTAGACAGAATTATTGCAACTGGCAAGTGCAACACACCACATTGATAACACCTCCCTCCTCCATCCTGGACTAGGCAGATACTACGTACTGTATGCAGGATTTGTCCTGACAGGCTGCCTTGCTGATTCACTTTAAGAAAACCAATTTTGGACCCTCAAAAGACCTTCGCTCTTAGAGGCCCTTGCTTTTTCTACTATTTGCATCTCTCTGGCTCTGTTCTTCCTGTTTTATTTTAATTCAGATTCTGCCACAATCTTATTCTGATTCATTTGTCCAAGAAAAAATACATAAGAGTATGATAAAACATTGAAAATACCTTAGTAATCTAACACACAGATACCTCACATTCTCTTTCACTTTGAATGCAGAGTTTTATTAAACTGATTGAGTTTAGCCAATGTGACACTGCCCAAAGAATACAATACATTAAGCTAAAATAGACAAAATAAGAACAGAATGATACAATACACTGACTGGATGAACTATATCATTTTTTAAATAATTAGTAACAATCATTTCAAATAATTCTAATGAGTGTGTTATCAAAGGGACACAGTTATAGAAGAAATTACTCACGAAAGTTACTCAAAGTATCTATCAGAAGCCCTTGAAGAACAAGAGCTCTGAGACTCTCATGAGATCCAGCTGTGCTGTCAGTGCCTGTTGTACTTAACATTTTAGTTAATTATGTCCATCAAGTAGCCGCTGAAATACTATATACGACTGCTACAGGAGAAAATGCAAGTTAGCAACAGGAACAATAGTGTCAGTCTCACAAAATACCTGGGAAGAGAAACAATAGATGAAGGTTGCATTCTCAAACTTTCTCAAACGTTTCAGATGTTCCAAGACAAGTGTCACGAAGCATAGTTTAGGACCTTGTGCAGACGGTATAATCCAGAAGTGACTGGAAAAAGACTTCTAGGGAAACACAGCAGAAGCAGGATGGGAAGACAGACATGGGGGTGTGACAGCTGTACTCCTGGTGCCCAGGGGGCGTGGTGTAGGTGAACAAGTCCAGTGGGAGTCCAAAAAGGAAAAACAGGGTGCAATCCAAAGTCCAGGTAGCTGGGAGATCCAATCCGTGACTAGACAAATACGGTTAAAATCCGGAACGGGATCCGTAACAGGGACAGAGACCCAGACTCAGCAGGTCTGGATGCCGATCGGAAGCCTAAGCCCTCAAGCTGCAGACGTAGAGCGACATGATGCTAGGCAGGCCTCCGAGCGTCCGACTTCCAATGCTGAGCCCGGCATAGCAGGAAAGCCCGCCTTAAATAAAGACGGACAAAACAGGGTGCAGGTGCATGAAATCAACTAAATTACGAAAGGGCCGGAGCGCCCTTAAGAGGAGGCATCACGATCGTGACAACAAGGCTAAGCTAAACTCTAATGACTGTTTCGGGGAACATGTAAGAATAGGTACGATCAAAGATCTGTCTAAGATAATATTCCCCATTTCGCCCCTGCTGATCATGATCTCAGTGACCTTTATAACAGCATCCTTTTACAAGCGTTTCAGGACTCGTGCTTCAGAGAGATACCAGAAGCCAGGATAATCCTTAATCGGGATCACACCTTCCCCCCTTTTCAATGAAAGACTCATTTCTTTTTAAATTCTCTCCATTACTTTAGAACTAATCTTTTCACACTTCTTCCCCATATCTCCCTTCCTGTGGACTCTCTTGCTTACCTGCGTGCCTTTCCTCTGTTTTATATCCCTATCATCTTCTTCTCTGTACCTCACACCTGAAGAAGCTCAACAGTTGATAAGTTGTGTTTCTTCTTTATATGTTTCAGTGTGGAATTAGGCTTGAATGCCTGTGACAATCTCATTTAATTCCAAGGAACAGTTCTTATAATTAAAGTATCTGAGGAAATCTAACAGCTGGCTCTGTACTCTCTTGATATTTTCCATTAGGACCCAATCCCCCCAAAACTCATGGGATTTCCATGCATGTCTACAAGACACAGAGGAACTTGCACTCAAGAAATGACAAAATAACAGGCCGAAAAATTCAAATTTTATCATTTTACCTTTCTGTGCATATAAATGTGCAGGCCTGAGCTCACATTCTGTCCATTTAAATATGACAACAAAAGAGTTGGAAGTGTGTTAATCCCAGGAACAATACATCAAATTTATTCAAATTCCCTATAACTTGGAAAAAGTGGTGTCGAATTTGCCCTACTCTGAGGAATATGAGGGTCTTGTTTGATCCTGAGCTCTGTTTTAATGCACAAATGAAATCCTCCTGTAAAGACTCATACTTGTACATTACTTTCATCTCAGAAACACTGCCCGCATCAGGTCTCTTCTTAATTACATTGCTGCAGTGCCCTCATCACATCTCTGCAGCATCACTCTAAAAGCCTTAACAGTGGTCTCCCTACCCGCTCCCTAAACAAACTTCAAATGGTCCAAAACCCAGCTGCTCGACTTTTACCATGTTCAAGGCTCCATGACTTTAACTTTACTTTTGCCTTTTCTCCTTTTTTCCACGGTTCTGTCTCTTTTTTATTCCTGTACAGTTATTTTGATTTTTTTCTCTCATTTTTGCTTGTTTTGTTTTTTCTTGTAAAGTCCCACACATACAGTACTGTTGGTATACATGGGTACTGCAATTCTTGTAAACATGTAAATTTCTTATAAAATCAGATAAATACAGTATGTGTGCATTTTTGTAGACTATTTGTATTCACAGTTTACTGTAAGTCACAATTGATCAAAGTGCTCATAATTAGTATTCAGGGTAACTTTAGCATTGCAGCATCACAGCACTAGTTCCTTGGGTTCGATTCTGGACCTGGGGTGCTATCTTAATGGAATTTGTATGTTCTCTCTGTGTTCTTGTGGGTTTCCTTGGGTGCTCCCTTCCACAGACCAACCACTGGTACTGTATGTTAATTGGCTTCTGACAAAATTGGTACTGGTGTGAGTCTATGTATGTTTGTTTGTGTCTGCATCTGCATTGTCATGGACTGGCTTTGCATTCAGAGTGTATCTTGCCTTGAGATAGGGTCTGGCTCTCCCACAACCCTGAATTGGAAGAAGCGGTTAGAAAATGGATGGGTGGATGTTTCGCCTCCATCTTCAGAATTGCAGTGACCATATTTATTTTAATAGATTCAGAAACAGAAGACCTGCTTTCCAGCACACCATTCTACGTTCTGAGTAAAAGGTACACAAACACTTTTTCCTGTTTTAAATTGTGCTTTATTTACTGTACTTGGGAAAGGGATGGGTCTCCTTATAGTGCGTTACCTACAATCATGAATATAACTTTGCACATGCTCTGTACCTATTAAGAATATTTTTTTTAGCAAAAATTAAATATGACACCATTAAAATTAATTGATTATATGAGAGTGGAAATCAACCAAAATGTGGTTGCAGATCTCCTTCCCACCTCATGTGCTACAATGTTAATAAACGCTCTAATGGACTTCGCTGTAACAGGTTTTTGGATTTAATAGACAAAATCTGATAAAGACATTTTTTTTGTCAAATACCAGACTTTCCCTTCAATAACAGGAAAACAATATCATGACAATAACCTTGATTTGATGTGTTCTAAAATCTAAAATAGGAATTGAAAAACTGTGATGTTACTGTTTTATTATTTTCTATTCGTACTTGGTTATTTGTTTTTTCCTTACCATTGTTGAGACATTTGTCTCCATCACAAATAATCAAAATTTGATGTTATGCTGTTGCTTTATTACCTAATATAATACTAGTAAGAAATAACAACCACATAAGTTTAAAATTCATTCATATCAATAGTCCCGTGTAGATCAATTGTTTAAAATGGGTTTTGTTTGTGGTTCATATGCTTTAGAGAATTTTAAATAGTATATTTTTAAGACCCATGAAACAAGTGAACTCATTTCATTGATTGAATTGATTGTAATTATTAAAAAAGGAGGCAAAAATCCATAAAGCATATATATATATAATGTATATATTTATCATAATATATAATAGTGTTTGGAAACACTTTTGTCTCATTAGTCCATTAAACTAAGGTAATATGGTATTTGTATTTTTATTTCTACATTTGAAAAACATTCATGAAGTCTATAATTTTATTATTTAAACTACAAAAAATCTATTATATATTCTGTTACAGGCTCCTTTAAAGAGTAGGACTAAGTGCTGAGCTTTATCAGTTTTTATAAATATGAAATACTGCAAAGGATTTCCAAATATTTACTGAAAAAGAGAAAAAAACTTTTTTTATTTACACCTGGTAGGATCAGATCAACTGACTGTTAATTATGTGTTTAAAGAATATAATCACTGGTCTGTTAAACTGATATAACAGGCTATACTGTGGTAGCTAAGGATGAAGTCTACTGTAAATGTTTAATACTGAACTTTTTTCTTTCTAAAAAATGAGACATTGTTTCATTGATTTACAACAGCAACACCCCTGGTTGTGAAGTGCTGGCCTTTCACTGCTACTGTACGTTATATGAGCTCTGCAAGATACATCTGGTGTTATCAGAGCCAGAATACTGCTCTGGAGTTTTCTTTCCAGGCAGCTACGTGAGTGATGCACACTGCTTCTTTGTTCTTGTCATACACAGTTTAGGGAGTCCAAAAAATAACTCAATTTCCAGTGTAGGGATTTCTTATAATCTTCCTATGCCTTGACCAAGCAGCTTTCTCTCTCTAAATGCAGAAGAACTTGGCTAAGTAGGCCCCTCTGTTAATAGACATTGTAAAGCTGTATAAAAGCTTTTTTTAATTGTATATAGTGCAGATGGGCTCTGGTCAGTCTATAGTCTATTTTCTTTCCAAGACCATGGGCCAGGGTAACTGCTCATCACCCAAAGGAACTTTGGGGGTCTGCAGAGCGCTAAACCACAACTACTGTATACCCGTTATCACATTTGTGATGTCGTGCCTTAAAAACTGTAACCCGGCTCATTTTCATTGGTTAACTCACTGGCTCCTCATCTCTTTCCAACTAAACTGGCAATCTGACATTTCCAAACATGTGATTTCAAGCAATCTGAGTCAGGACTTGAACTTTTCTACAAGACGCCAGACTGAGAGAGTGAGTTACTAAAGTACACAATTTTACCCAAGGTATTCTTTCTGAAATAGACTAAAATTTCTGTTTGTGAACCCACCATACTTTTTACTTGATCAACGAAATAATACAGTTGGACTCCTTTTATGTCAACACTATATATCAAACCATATTCAGTAACAAACTAAAACTGGGAAGAACTGAGATCTGCCAAGCTCCTTCTGACCAGCATGAAGTTTAAACTCATCAAGAAAGTTTGGCCAATGGATCTCTGAGTATAAAACTTCTTTATTCGCATTATAATTCTAGAGAGTTGAACAATTTTTCCAACAAATGTTTGATGTTAGTTCAAGGTTGTAGAGAATATTTACTTGGTATCTGAGAATAAATGTGATGTAATTGTATCAGACTGATCAAACCTTCGAGGTAGAGGATAACATGTTATAGTTAATATTTTATTAACTCTTATCTTTGTAATACCTGAGTGAACGATCAACCATTTGCATCACAGCAGATCATTACTGATACTGCATATTATTTTACATGTGTTGTTTGTTATGTTTTTGGTGTTATATTAATACATGTACATTCAGAATCCCTGTGTGAAACCATAAATTATTATAGTTCAGGTGGGTAGCTGCGTCAGCATGCATAGGCTGCAAAGGAGCAAGTAATACAGATGCAGCCATTCAAAATGGGTGAGGTATTTCGCGGCATACCCCGGTGGGCGTGTCACGGTATCACGCGGTATCACGCATTTCACGTGTGTCACGTGACTAACTATCCGGCGTCGCCTTGTAAAACCGCCAGGGGGAGCTTAACCTCTCATGTACAGCATTTGAGCCTTTAATTTTGAACTGTGTATTTCAGCATGTTAATCATCAGTCATTAAAATGTTGGTATATTTTATGAAAGCAAGATTGCTCAGTTGGACAAAAGTACACAACCTACCTTTATCAGAAATATTTATGCATCAAAGCCTTTACTGAAGATATTACTAATAGTATTAATAATGGATGACTTTGGACAAGCTGTATACTCAAAGTATAATTTCTTTAGCACATTTGTACAAGCACTTGGAATCTGTCCAAGCCCCACTTTGTCAGGCATTTTCTTTTACTTCAACGGGCATAAAAACTTCCTTGCTTTTAACAGGGCGTTTCATAATTTCTAGCTACGAAAATGATTTAAAATGCGACACCTATCATTCAACTAGAGCTTAAAATATCACAAGGAAAAATACACACCGGTATTCCATTTCTCCCTAAACATTGTAAGCTTCGAAGTCTTTAACTAACGTGATACCGGAGTCAACAAGCATACTTTTAGAATTTGATTAAAAGGGAATATAATATGGAATCGCGTATCTAAAGAATTTAATAACGGTATGATTATATCCGTGTACTGCGGCAGGGCTGTGTAGGGCTGTTTCGCCTGCCTGATCATGCGAGCTGTCTTGTAGCCTACTGGTCTAGGTGCGTGACTACCAACTGGCAGGTTGTGTGTTTGAATCCAGCTGGTGCTGGACTTTTCATTTTTATTTATTTATTTTTTAATCGCGTAACATAAACATATTACCGTATGCAAACTGTACTGTATACAGTATGTATATGTATATTTAATGTCTTAACTGTGCCCGTTTAATTGAATTAAAAAAAAATATTTAACACGAACATTAAGCTGTTTACATCTTCCGCCTGAGAACAGTCACCCGTTGCTACCCAACGCAGAATGGTGATTGGCTGACACTATCTGACACCCCTCTGATTGGAGAAAAAAGACGTGCTGGTGTGCTATACACACTGTGCCAGGAAGAGGATTTCTTTCTATTCAAAACGTGTATTTTAAAAGTTTAAGAAGTAAAAACCTTACAGCGTACACAGATTTCTAAACTGATCAGGATCGTTATCTTTGTCTTATGCATAATAATGTTCACCGCTCTGTCCAGCAAATTAATAATAAACTTTATTTTATATAGCGTTTTAAACGAATAAGTAATTAGATTGCTCATAAACCTAATCACTTGCTTTTTCTTTTTATTTAGGCTCAGATTTCAACTATAGATCGTATTATTAATAACCATAATAACAACCAACCAACAAAAACAACCATATAAACATAATGGTGGTGCTGGACCTTCCAGTTTTATTTATTTTTTAATCGCGTAACATAAACATATTACCGTATGCAAACTGTACTGTATACAATATGTATATGTATATTTAATGTCTTAACTGTGCCCGTTTAAGTATTGAATATTCATATCTAATTTTACCACTGAAGGGAAATCTTAACATAAACATACAGTATATGGCTGGTCTCGGTACTTTAAAGAAAAAAATACACACCGGTATTCCATTTCTCCCTAAACATTGTAAGCTTCGAAGTCTTTAACTAACGTGATACCGGAGTCAACAAGCATACTTTTAGAATTTGATTAAAAGGGAATATAATATGGAATCGCGTATCTCAAGAAATTAATAACGATATAATTATATTCATGTTGCAAAAGAACTGCAACGGACATAAAAACTCCCTTGCATGGTTTCATTACGACCAGAATCGGTCTTGAGATATTTTTAACTTGATTTACAGTATTTGAGAGGTATGTCTTAACACCGATACTACAGTGCTTAAGTACTGCTCACGTATATGTTTCTAGGTTTATATTATGCATTTCATACGGTCAAATTACTTTTGAGCAACTAATAAGAAGCGCGAAACGGTATGCGTTTTACTTTCGTTTTGTGCTGGGACCCGTGGATTGATTAGAGATATCAAGTACATACAAGTCATTTTTTAAATGTTGTAGTTCGTCTTGAAAAAATGTTACGAGTACATCATCTATCAACAATTACACAGGTTCTGTTTCCATATTGCGGATTTTGGTTACGTAATATTATTTTCTAGATTTCACGTTGTGAATATGATGGGATGTCTGATGGGATGTTTCTAAAAATCCATCCTCTGTAAAACGTCTTCTCTAGTTGTCCTGCATATGTATTCGCTAATGAAGCTGTGTGTTCTGAGCCTGGATCTCTACATTTCTGTATGAACCAGCTTAGAGGGCTAAAGACAGCTTGTGTTTAAATTGACTTGATGTGACTTGTTCTGTGCCAAGTCACATTATTTTATAGCGTTTTTAAAGCGTTATCAAATACGGTGTTACTGTAGTTTACTGAGTCCCATGTCACATGGTCTGTGATTGAAACCTGTAAAACCGGTTTAATTCGTCACAGCCAGCACTCTTCAGGTGTGAGGGTCTTCTGCTCAGAATGAAACGCTAAAATGTTTGTGTATATTCTAATGGTAGTGGGGGCGGGGTGTGTGGGAACAGGTTTGGTTGAAATTGCATTGATATAATTCAAAATATTTTGCTAACAATGTTAACTGTTTATGAATAATAAAATGTATTAACTAAGGAGTAGGATGGCACAGTTGTTAGTATGTTTTTTGTTTTCTTTCTTTTTCATAAATACAACAGTAGTACCTGATGTCTCAGTGGCTTTCAAAATTAAATTATGCATGCAAATCTGTGAACTAGAAAGATAACTAAGATATCCATCCATTATATTCCATAATATCCATGAAATATATGGCGCTGAAATACAGTATGTGTGACGCATAAAAGACACCAAGGGATTGGGTGAGCTCCCATCACAAAAAAAAAACTGCGAACCTGCACTACAGCGACCATAGTACAGTATGGAGACCAAGCCGTTTTACGGGAAGAGACGGGGTGCTTCTGCCGCCCCAGCTTCCAAAGAGCGAAGGGTAAGCAAATACAGCAGACTTCATCTGAAATACGCGATTACAGCGCATATTACAAGGTATTATTGCCGTTTTGAATTTTAAATTCAATTATAATTATTTCTTCGTAGCCTGTTCTTCAAGAAAACACCGCACGGGCGAAACGATCTACCACCAGGACAGTAAAAAAGAAAGCGGTAAGACGGAAAAAAAGAAAAGTTTATTTTGACTTCTGTTCCGCGACTGATGAATACTACTGTGTGACTTTATTTCTTACATGAATTATGTTATTTTGCCACAGGCCGTGGGTCTCTGCTCTCGGCCACTGGCCAGGGTGCCAACCTGTAGAAGCAGCACCTGTATGGAGACATTTCGGCAGCAGCAGGAGCATTACGATGCATTACTGGGGAGGATTGGGAGGCTAGAGTTCCAGCAGTCAAACAGTTGAGCAGCTGTCTCCCGAAAAGTGCCTCTCCCCGCCGCGCAGGCTGCAATGCCTGGCGGAAGCTCTGCCCCCCGCAGAGCACACACCGCCTCAGGACACTCCATCCTGGCCTCTCTGTTCACCACCGCGCAGGAATCTGTTGATGCTGTCCCCGCCGGCTATCTCCCCCCAGGAAGCACAGCGGAATTCACAGATGCCAGTGGGACGAATAATTCTCCCAGATGTCCAACTGCTACCCATCACCCAGGAGATGGAGGGGGGGTTGTACTTGCAGTGCATCGGCATAGACGGGAAAGCAAGAGCCGACCGCTACGCCGCCCTCGTGTTTCGAAATCTTGTGACTTTTGAAATTTACTGGGGGTGGACCACGTTTGTAAATTTCGATGGGTCCAGAGGCAAAAGTGCCTTGCCTTGCAATCTCCGGGAAACCATTAGTACGATGGTGAATCGGAGATTCTCAACCCCTGCTGCGTACGACTGGAAAAGAATTTGTGATCGGATCAACGAAATGCTTCGTAGGAGGAGGCAGTCTTTTCCTCTTGTCTAACAGTCTGTCCACAAACAAAACATTCCTGTTAGACAAGAGGAATTGAAAAAAAAACAATTTTGTCAATGAAAACCGGTGTGTGTGTCTCTCCCTGCTGGATGTCCCTCTCACAAACTGCTGAATGAATAAAATAATTTTATTGAAAACGAGTTTGCGATTGTCTGGTCTTTAAATTCTTGAGATACGCGATTCCATATTATATTCCCTTTTAATCAAATTCTAAAAGTATGCTTGTTGACTCCGGTATCACGTTAGTTAAAGACTTCGAAGCTTACAATGTTTAGGGAGAAATGGAATACCGGTGTGTATTTTTTTCTTTAAAGTACCGAGACCAGCCATATACCGTATGTTTATGTTAAGATTTCCCTTCAGTGGTAAAATTAGATATGAATATTCAATACTTAAACGGGCACAGTTAAGACATTAAATATACATATACATATTGTATACAGTACAGTTTGCATACGGTAATATGTTTATGTTACGCGATTAAAAAATAAATAAAACTGGAAGGTCCAGCACCACCATTATGTTTATATGGTTGTTTTTGTTGGTTGGTTGTTATTATGGTTATTAATAATACGATCTATAGTTGAAATCTGAGCCTAAATAAAAAGAAAAAGCAAGTGATTAGGTTTATGAGCAATCTAATTACTTATTCGTTTAAAACGCTATATAAAATAAAGTTTATTATTAATTTGCTGGACAGAGCGGTGAACATTATTATGCATAAGACAAAGATAACGATCCTGATCAGTTTAGAAATCTGTGTACGCTGTAAGGTTTTTACTTCTTAAACTTTTAAAATACACGTTTTGAATAGAAAGAAATCCTCTTCCTGGCACAGTGTGTATAGCACACCAGCACGTCTTTTTTCTCCAATCAGAGGGGTGTCAGATAGTGTCAGCCAATCACCATTCTGCGTTGGGTAGCAACGGGTGACTGTTCTCAGGCGGAAGATGTAAACAGCTTAATGTTCGTGTTAAATAATTTTTTTTAATTCAATTAAACGGGCACAGTTAAGACATTAAATATACATATACATACTGTATACAGTACAGTTTGCATATGTTATATGTTTATGTTACGCGATTAAAAAATAAATAAAAATGAAAAGTCCAGCACCAGCTGGATTCGAACACACAGCCTGCCAGTTGGTAGTCACACACCTAGACCAGTAGGCTACAAGACAGCTCGCATGATCAGGCAGGCGAAACAGCCCTACACAGCCCTGCCGCAGTACACGGATATAATCATACCGTTATTAAATTCTTTAGATACGCGATTCCATATTATATTTCCTTTTAATCAAATTCTAAAAGTATGCTTGTTGACTCCGGTATCACGTTAGTTAAAGACTTCGAAGCTTACAATGTTTAGGGAGAAATGGAATACCGGTGTGTATTTTTTTCTTTAAAGTACCAAGACCAGCTATATACTGTATGTTTACGTTCCAAAATTAATATCGTTTATGGCTTTCACACGCGTTACAGTATGCTCCTATTCTTTTTATGCTCAGCTACAAAGATTTCCCTTCAGTGGTAAAATTCAATATCTACAACGGGCACAGTAAAGACGTTTACAGTAAGTCTTTCTACGACAGACCAACGGACCACGAGTGCCCCTGTCGGTCAACCAATCACGCACCGCAGTACCCCGTGTCATCATACCTGCGGTATCTGTACCGTGGTGTCTGTACCGCGCACTTTGAATGGCTGCATCTGTAGGTTTATTCTATGCTGAAAAAAAGAAGAAAGAAAACACAATGTTTCGGCCGTGGAGCCTTCTTCAGGTGTGGTTCTTCACACACCTGAAGAAGGCTCCATGGCCGAAATGTTGTGTTTTCTCTCTTCTTTTTTTCAGCATGGAATAAACCTATTACTTGTTCTATAAAATATTATGTTTGATTGATACCTAAAAGTCGATAAGTACTCTCACAAATTACTGTTACAATTTCTGATTATTACAAAAAATAAAACTCCACATCACCTACACCGGTTAGATGTGCAGGTTTTCCTACAGTAAATGCTGTTTGAGAGACAGGTGGTCACAGAAAGCAGCTGTCTTCTAAGATTGACTAGCAGGATTGAAGGGAATTATCCCTTTAGCAAATGTGATTTCATACTGTATGTCCATTAATGTACTCATATGTGCATGATTTATACAGCATTGTTAGCTTCTGTGGGTGGTAGTTATTCTAAGCTTTTGTTGAATAATTATATGAGTAATTCTACCGAGGCCAAAGGAATATTGAAAAAAAAGCACATATAAACCTCTTCCTTCATTAGCCAGGCCAGTGTGCAGCTGGAAATCATTAGGATTCCACAAGTGCAGAGTGCTACAATAATTTTATTTCCATTCATCAAAATCTGAGAAACTGGGGAACAAATTGATCTGATCATTTAAAGTGCATGGCGCTATTCACCAAAATGCAATGCCTTTTTTCTTCCTTTTTCCTTGTTTCCAAGATCAGTGAGGTGTCTTTTAACTTTTAATTTTAATTTAGAACTGCCAATTGTTTTAAGACTCACCTATTTGGCAACAACACCCTGTTCTTGTGCAGCAGAAAATGAATTACTGTACAAGCTCTGGCACCTCCAAGACGTTTGCCTGCTGAACTATTCATCATCCTTCATGCTGAGAACTGCATAGTGTCTGACAGAAGAGTAACTGTCAATTGGAACAGAGCATCTCAATGATGAAGTAACTGCAAGCATGCCGGCTTGTGGTAAATCACAGAAGTCAGTATACGCCATAGCCTTGGCTATGGCAAACTCATCTCCACCTCAGCTAGCTTAGCTTTGTTTGCACTCAGCTACTGTACCTGCACCTTAAGGAACTGCAGCTAGTTATTGTTATGTGCACATGTTATGTACACCTGGGCAGTAATCTTGAAGGTCTTGCACACTTAAACATAAATCATGCTGGTAAATTATACTCTGTTTGTGAACAACTCATTCTCTTTGAATTAGCATTTTCAGTGAATCAATTGAATAGATTCACAAGTCCCCGGATGATTCTTTCATTGGATTTACTAAGTCCATCCGCTCAGAAATAAGAATCTGTCTTCAGATGTCAATGTAAATATGCACTAGTTTAGGTAAATAACAAAATGTGATGTCATCTAGCTGTTTCATTTGTTTTCCATTATTTTTCAACTGTTAAATATTAACTAATTACTGTCAGGAGGTAACCGCAGGGCAGCTTGTATGGACCCTTTGCAAGGCTGCAGTAGAGTAATCCCGGAAAAGGTTCCAGAAAGTTCCAAAATAGTTACCAAATCCCAAAAATGTAAAGTGATGTCGTAGTCCAGGGACAGAGCAAGGATTTCAAGAGCCAAGAAAGATGATAAGATTTAGAGTATTAATCCAAAGGGAAAAGCTAGGAAAGAACTTGGTAGAGGTCAATAGTGAGCAGAGTCTGAGTGGAGTGAGAGGGTATAAATATTGAAGAGCATGTGGAATGATAATTGATTAATTAGTGCATGGACATTTTTACGGTGAGAACTGCTCATGAGTATGTGGTGATGTCTAAGTGTTCGCGAGCGGTTTGTGACAATAACCTTGATTTGATGTGTTCTAAAATCTAAAATAGGAATTGAGAAACTGATGTTACTGTTTTATTATTTTCTATTAGTACTATTATTTGTTTTGCCTTACCATTGGTGAGATGTTTGTCCCCATAAAAAAATCAAAATTTGATGTTATGCTGTTGCTTTATTACCTAATATGCTACTAGAATGGGTTTGTATATAATGATTCATTTAATAGAATGAGTGCACTTTTTTCAAATTTGGCATGTTTATTATTTATGTTTTGCTGCCATTGTACCTTGTAAAAGACAACTGTGTGTGACGGATCTAAAACTCTCATGAAGCATAAGACTATATATGGTATTTCTTCTGGGATTTTCACAAAACCATGCATATCTTTCGATGTGGAAGAAATAAAATGACCATTATTGATTGTACATTGTTTCTTCTTATTTCCATTTAGTTTTAAAAATGATTCAGACTTGTTTCAGTTATTGTTTTTCTCAATATGATATTCAGAGGAACTGTGCCATTTGGTCTAAATCTTCTACTGCGGAATTCTAAAAAAATATGTGTTGTTCCTCAAGCCCAGTACAAGATAAATATAAGGTCCAGGCAACATTAGTGTATTAACTGATTTAAATATCCAGTTCCTTTCATTATTAATGATGTGAAAGAATAAGTGTTGTTATTCCTTTGCATATTAAATAAAAGTAGGTTACAACTGAATCAAACTTTCCCATAATATTTATATACTTTTTGGGAGTTAGCACATTTATCACACCCTTCAGTTGCTCTCTGAACTGACGTTTATGCTCACAAGACTGTCGTTTTTACAGTGTTTAAAATAATAAGATGGACCATTGGTCATGACTCAAGTGGCTTAAACTACCATTGTTTGGGTCTCAGACTTGAACATGCATTCTGAGCAAGAGTCTCCACTGACAGAGCCACTTGAGACTCCACACTTATAGTTGCCCTGTTCTGGATGGAGTATGTTGCCCTATTGCTGAATGGAAGAATTTACAGAGTGCCCCGCTTCAAAAAAATGTTGAGTGAACTAAATAAGTCCAGGACAGGGAATAAATTACAATTGCTGCTGTAAAATAGATGACCTAGCAGCATTGAGTAGTGAGTATGACCCTGGAATGGAGGGCCATGGGTTCAAATCCCAGCTGTGACACTGTGGTTGCATCTCTGTGCAAAATACAAAACTCGGATTACTCCAGTAAATGCCTTGCTGTAGAAATAGGTAGTTCCCCAGGTGTCGCTGTAAATGCAAATTTGTTCTCAATTGTGTTACCAAGATAAATAAAGGAGTAAATTAAGAAATTGCCCAGTTGGATGTCTAAGCCTCTCTGGTTTACATAAAAATCATCAAGATGTGAAACATGGTGGCCTTTACTCCACTGGTGATGCAGAAGTTCTCAGTTTACACAAAACTCCAGGTAAGACCCCCCCTTTTGTAAAGGAATTGTGGGGCAAAAGCTGCCAAATTTTAAACCATCTCTCTGTGTTTTCAATCATAATTACAAAAAGAAACCACCTGCCGTCTGAGAAACTGCGATCTATCCAATTACCTAGATTATAGATGTCTTCACCTTGATGACTCATAATAATGTAATGACACTTGATTCATTATTGAGATGAAACTGCCTGCTGGTGGAGAAGGGAAGGCTGAAGCTGCAGTGCTGTCTACGATAGTCTGCTGCTTCTTCAAGTGCCCCCACCTCCCATGTCAAAGCATCTCAAGGAGTTTAACATAGAGATCTTATTAGCCAAGCATAAGGAGCTATGTTTGTTCACAGTATTTGAATAGCTGGATTGTGAAATGAAATATCCTGGGGTCTCCTGCTGACTGCATGCAGAACACACATTCCAGTTTCCTAATAAAAAACTCTTGCTACTTTAACTGATACTTTGCTCCTGGCGTCTAGGAATGTGTAGCTTTAAGCCGTTACAGGAAAGCTAGGGTTCTTCGTTTCTCTTCCAATTTAGTGCAAAAAGGATTTAAGGTTCCCAGAAACAATGCGTTATTTAGTTCAGTTTATTCCTGAAAGCCACCATGCTGATGGCTTTGAACAGAGCACTCTCATCAAACTGTTGTGTCTAAACAAGGCTTCTATATCCCTGCTCCTGGAGAAGCATGATCCGCCAGAGTTTATGGATCAATCAGAAGAGATCTGGAAAGCTCATTAACATTTACTAATTAGGAAACTGATTGATTCAATAACATGGTTCAGAACTGTCCTGGAATGAAACTAGGAGATGATGGATCTCCAAAGACCAGTCTTTCTGACTCCTGCTTCAGACCTTTTTCCTATGAAAAGTAATTAATCTTCTCTTTATTGACCTTCTTCTTCAGAAGCTTTCAATTTCTTAATTTATATTAATCTCTTGTTGGAATTATAACTGCCCAGGCATGGTTCCTAATCTCTTTCACAAGCTTTGGGCTTTCTTACTTTATTTTTAAAAAAAGAAAAAATGCGTCTAGGAAAATTACAGTACAGTAGAGTAGCTACTTGGAAACATGTGGAAAAGAAGTGTGAGTCAAGTTCCTGAAATGTAAAACCTTAACTTCTAATTAGGGTTCTTGACTCTAAAAGGCAAAGAGTGGGGTTTAAATCTCAGATAGGACACTACTGTTGTCTGCTGGAGAGGGTATTTTTAAACTCTGCAGTTTTTTATAAGAAGAAACAGAATACACGAGAAAGGTATTCACATGTATAACTCTAGAATGTAGAAAGTGTGAACTATTATGTATGTTTCTGGCAAACTGTTAAGAAAGATGGTGTACAGTATCAAATAAAAGATTGATTTAATATATAGAAATGGTCATTAAATATCGATTGTCAAGCGTTGTCCACCTACAGTAAAAATGGCTTTCATCACCATTGTATGGGAGAGTATTTGCACTTTTCAAAATTAAATTTCAAATCTTTTTACAAACATACTAAGTCTAGTTTCATGAATAATACTCTGAGCTTTGATTTCCTAAAAAGATAAGATTTGCTGAAAAACACACACCTCTCAGAAGGGCAATAAATAATTTTAGATCAAATCTTTCTTTTTTAATTAAATGTAACTCTGTATAACAGACAGCACTCTCTATTCATATGACTCCAACAAAATCAACATAAAAAAATAAAATTACATATTTATATGTTAAACATTTGCAGAAATCAATTCAGTGTGTTCACGTTCTTTAATGACATAATTAATGATCCAGAACAGAAATTAGTTTGACGTGCAAATTACTAATTGGGAGGCATTTCAGACAGTGTTATCACAGCAAGAGCTCTTAACGTCTGAAGTAGAAACAGTGTAGTAAAAATAAAAGAAAAAACTAGTGTTGTATGTTTGTTTTTCCTTACCTTTTCTAGTCTTTCTTAGACTCTGCTTAAGGTTTTGTGATTCTTAAAATTCTTAAAACTCCAAAACAGAACAATTGCAGAACAAAGACTAGAATACAAACTATTCCACATACATCAATGGTTCGATTAAGGTAAGGCAATTTTTCCAGACCTTGATTTATGTGTGTTACAATGTGAGTACTTCCATGGGAGAATTAATGACGTGACAGGGGATTCGATGAACTACTCCTGGCATTTAGTAGGGGAAACATGAATTTCACCAGACACTTTCATCACACATAGTAAAGAGACCAGAGTGGCAGTCGAAGGACTGGTAATGCTTTCATTTCTAAAGCACTTCACTTCTGCTAAAACAGCAACAGCAGTGTCCTTTCTGAAATACTCTTGTATAATTAGATTTTATTTCTTGAGGCAGTAAATAAATATTCATGAGCACAGATTTCTTTTGGTACTGGAGGAAAATGGCTTTTCAATTTTTATTTATTCATAATTGCATTTTACAAATATTTTAAAAGGGTACAGTGGAAATTAAATGCAGGGAGGTTGTGTGTAACAAAGATTGAAAAGGCTAATTGGCTCTGGTGTGAGTGTGTTTGTGTTTGAGTGTCTGCCCTGAGATTGACTGGTTTCAAGTCCAGCGTGTATCCTGCCCTGCACCCATTACTTGCCAGCTCCCCTGCAACCAACGTTCCCTATAATTTGTAATGGCCCGTGTGCACAAAAATGTCAAGTTCTGCAAATTTATTCCCAGTGACAAAAACTTGTGCGCACTAAATTGAGTGTACAGTACAGTTTGTAAAATTGTAAACCTGAAATTATTTTTTGTTAATATAGTCATCCTAGCTGAAGCATAGAGATCTCAAAGACCGAGACAGCGCTTCAACAAGCCCAGTCATAAGGACTGAGTGTCGAGCGAGCATGAGCAGTGAGGTACGAGACTAGGAGAGCATAGATATCAATTATCGAATAGCAATAATAATGCCCACAGCTAAGTTGGGCCTCTCGCAGCCCCAGTCTCATGTAGTCAATTTAGCATTTTTCAGTTGACAACGGTGTTTGTTTTATTCTTATCACATTTTTGGGGAATTTAATTTTATGTGCGCAGTAGTATAAAATGTTATTAATGATTTATATTAATCTTTGTGTTGCCTTGACCAAGCAGCTTAGTGCCTCTCAATAAGTGCAGAGGAATGTGGTTTAAGGCCCATCTACTAAGAGAAATTGTAAAGTTGTATCCAGTCTGAGCCATCTAATGATAAACAGTATAAGGCAGATGGGGGATCTGCAGGGTGGGTATCAGAACTATATCTGAAAGCATCTCAGCCTATCACCAATGTGTGATGTCATAACTTAAAATTTAGCACTCAACAAATTTTTCGCAGGCTAGCTGACTGGCTCCTTATCTCTCTCCAACCTAACTGGCAATCAGACTTTTTTAACCAAGTGACTGCAAGCAGTCCGAGTCAGGACTTGGAACGTTTCTCCAAGACACCAGGCTGAGAGAGCAAGTAAAGTGCAGAATTCTGCCCAAGATATTATTTATGAAACAGAATTAATCGGGTGTTCGTGAATCCACTGTTGTTTATGCCTGATCAATGAAATAAGACAGTCGGACTTTTTGTTGACATCCTGAATATCCTAGCATATTCAGTACCAAGCTATAGCCAGGATGGCCTGAGTCTTCCACCTGTCTAACTTGCTGCCAGACCCTTAAAAACAGCTGTGAACAGACAGCTATAAAATACTTAGAGACAGAAGTTCAGCAAGACCCCAGCAACACAAGGAGAACCTCTATTCCTCTCTGCCTGCACCCAGAGTACTCCCTGCACAGAGCGAGCAGCTGCCAAGTCAGACCACGGACCAATCCAGCCAGCTCCGTCTTCTCAGCGGGAAGTTTTATTCATCAAGGACAATTGGCCAATGAATCTTTGAGTATATTCACGAGAGTTGAATTATTATTCTAAACACATTTGATGTTTAGTTCACGATAGTGAATGCATATCTGAGAATATGAATGTGATGTAATTATATGAGACTGAACCTATGAGGTAGAACGTAACACATGTTACAGTCAATATGTATTTTAACTCTGAAGTTATTAACTCTTCTCCTCGTAATCCCTGAGTGAACGATCAACCTTTCATATAACAGCAGATTGTTTCACAATTATATTCTATTATGTTTCCTGTTGTAATGCATGTTTTGGTGTTATATCAATAAGTTGCATATTGTATATTCAGAATCCTTGTGTGAGACTGCAAATTATTTTTGATTGATTCCTTGAAGTCATCCAGTGTTCTCACAATTTACTGTTACAAGTTCTGGTTGTTACAGTAACTTAAAACCCGTACAGTATGTCTCTACACTGTTTAACTGCATACAGTCTTATAACATAACCTTTGTATTGTTATATTGTCTTGCCTGTGCGCTTATTAAATGTCTTGCATACAACCATTTACTGCCCGGGGTAAGGGCATCTGGCTGTAGTCTTTTGGATTTGACATTGAACAATCCATGAAGGTGTCAGCCCACGTTGTGCTGTAATTTCATTGTAAATAACACTGGGAAGCCAGAATTTACCTTAGCCTTCCTTATTATTATCTTCAACAACAATATATGCAGAAAGAGACAGTGAGTCACAGTCCTGAAATGAAAAGTTATTTATTATTATTTTCATTTATTGTTTGCGGTGGTGGAAATGGGTTTCAAAGGTTTCTTTATGATTTGTTCCTTATATTAAAGGCCCAGTTCTGCCTAATTGAAAATGCCACTCTTTATTTCATGTGACAAATCAAAACATATATTTGTATTTTCCTCTTCATCACAATAACAATTTGAAATATACAGTTTCTAATGATTGGGGGAATTAATTAAATGCATGGAGTATGGAGAGGACTTTGATTGCACAAATTCCTTGTGCAATTAGAATTTCTCTTTGCTGATCACAGCCTCAAATCTGCAATCTAACTGGCAAACATGAGCAATTTTTTGGTAAATCCCTCAACCTTAAGGGTAGAGGGATTGTTTACAATAATTACATGGCAATAAGTAATAGTGACAAATGTATGCCATAGCTATCAGTAAATATTAGATATGCAAGTCTACAGAACAGGATGTGAACAAGTAGCTCCTAATTTCAATGATGTGGTTGAGTGCACTATTGACTTACACTACTGTCTCAAAAAGTCAACTATGCTAGGAGCTGTTGAGCAGCACCATGTAAAACTATAACACATTGAAGTACTATTATTGGTTGTTTGAAATTGACCATGAAATTGGCTAAATAGTTGATAATGTTAAAACATGCTGAAAATATCCAGAAGTCTAGACGACAAGAAGTTATAACAAAGTTATTAAAAACAGCATGTGTTATACACATAAACCAGTACTCTAATACAACATATAAAGTATATTTTACATTGAACACATAAATAATTTTGCAACATTCTCTTGAGACGCTGTGGCTGCAAGGCGACATGAGAAAAATGCTGCTGTCTACCATTCCTGAAGATCTCTAAGGGAATGATATTTTTGTACTCCCAAGTTATTGTGAGGGTAAATATTTGTTTAAGTTCAAATTTAGCACAGTACTAGCAGCAGCAGATGTTCTCCACAATCTACTTAAAACATCATAGAACAGTTTGTGTTTGTGATTGCATAACAGTGCAACTGTCATTGTCAGAGGTGTCTGTATGGTTTGAGATGTCTATGGGTTAATTGGTTGCAATGGTTATTTGTAAAATTGAGGCAAATATGTGCTGATGCTCATAAGCAGTCTAAAAATGGTTGAGACAGAGGCATAAAAAGGTAACACACTGGGAGATCAGAGAGGGATTACTCAGAGAGCACGTCCATGAACTCACATCTGTTGTGAGAGCCTGGTTTTACTTATTTTTGTGGTTAGGTCTCCTTGTGAGAAGGCAGAGAGCTGTCTCTCAGATGCAAGTATTAGATGATTTAGGTTAAGGCTGCACCCAGAGAGCATTCACCATGGAGTCAGAGGGAAACTAGAAGGGCAGGAGCAAAGGTGACATCTCCCTGTGGGTTAACTCTGAAGATAAGGCGCTCCGGACTTGCCCTATGTTTAGAGGGAAGCAGCTGTCAGGAGGAAGCCAGATTAGTTAGCCACTAGGTCAGGACAAAGGTTTCCCAAGAGGATGAAAAGAAACTAATAGCACAGTCAGCAGTTGCTGTGTCAGGGGCAGTAAAGGCGGGTGTCCCTGGTGAAACTTAGAGCTGCGGATGGAAATGGTGAAAAAAAGGGTTTCCATGGCACTCGTGACTAGTGAGAGTGTGGCTATAAATGCATTACAAATGGATTTGTGGCTACAAATAGAGTTGGCAAACATGATGATGAAAGCTGTTATTGAATAAAATATGTCATATTGCAGGAATGGGCATCTGTTGAATCTGCATGTTTAAATTTAAATGTGCATATTTCAACGGACTGTGAAGTGTTTGGGTTTTTCCTTCAGTAGAGTCATTAATTTTCTTTCGACATTTTTGACATCTTTGACCTGAAAACATTGAATATGAATGTATTTGTACAATGTCCTTGTATAGTAAGGAAAGTGTGTTGTCTTGTAGAAACATCTGTGTATGCCTTTGGGATAAGGATTACAAACACAGTCTTTTTCATCTGCAAGCATTCTGCCCCAGGAATAAGATATGGTCTAAATTTGTTTTTCTCAACTCCCTCTGTCGATTTCCACAAAACAAAATTCACCGTTACTGCTACAATTATCTAAGAATTGAGTTCCAACCAGTGTGCTGTCTATTTTGTCTTAGCTTGATGAATCTCTGTCTCACTGCTAACCATATGACATCCCAAATGTCCTCTGTTATCTATTCTTGTGTTTCTCCAATAGTAGCAAAAGCCAGTCGCCACAGATTTGAGATAGCAAAGGATGCTTCTCCTTGATCTCCTGCATGGGACTCTGTTGAGACATGTGTACTCCACGTGGAGAGGCAGCTCAGCGTTTTCAGAGACTGTCAACAAAGTTCTTAAGATGAACAGTATTATAAACCGCGTACTCCCTCAATGCTCTATAATTCTGCCCTGATTATTTCAATCAATATGATTTTATCCTTTTATTTGAGACAACGAAAGGATCAAAGGAACGCACCAAAATGCTGCTATGTGAATTTAAGTATTTTTGTGATTTTAACAGATGCACAAGCTCAACAACTCTTTCTTGGGTAATGTTAAGGTGAATTGCACATTCACAACAAATAAAGAAGACCCAAAGTGCAGAACTGAATGTGTGTCCCAGGTAGTCCAGACCTATAAAGTATATTCCCTCTTGAATTAAAAATCCCTATCTGGGACTCTAAGTTGTCTCATGGAGACCAGCTGTGATTTGTGGATGCATGTTTTTTTTTACCCAAGAACGAGATATAAAAACCTTAACAGGATCACATTTCTGTTTGTGCTGTCAGAAGCATTTAGCACAAGTTAGTAAATACAGTTATTTTTACAATTTTGACGCTTGTATTTGAGGACAGAAAGGCACACCTCTAACTGTAAACTGGCAGTTAGACTCAAGAGTGGTCAACAATCAACAATATTCTAAATTCAAGTAAAGATTTATTCCATGCTGAAAAGAGAAGAAAATAAACTTTTCGGCCGTGGAGCCTTCTTCGCAGTTCCTTTGCGTGGGCTGCGAAGGAACAAACCGAAACTTGTTCCTTTGTAGCCTACGCATGCTGACGCAGCTTCCTACGTGAACTATATTCTAAATCCTATTATCCAGCAAGGTGAAGTGCCCATTACGGTTTCAATCCCAAAGTTTAACAAAAAATGTGCTTTGCAGCTATTAAACCTGCCAGTAAAGTTTTCCAGTGCATTTAATTAAAATAGCATCTATCCATTTGCTAATAGCTTCATCCAATTAAGGATTGCAGGGGAGTCGGAACATATCACAGCAAGCAACACCCTGAACATGATGCCAATCCATCTTAGCGTACACACAGATTTGCACACATTCACACTAGGCACATTTTCCCAGAAGTCAATTAAACTACCAGCAGGTTAGTCATCAACTAAAGGTATTGATAGGTACTGTATAGAACAGATATATTTACACCGTATTGATGTTTTTTCTTTAGGTGCTGTAAACAAAGATATGATTTCAAGGCAAATTAGTCTGTATGAGCATAAGAGGTTTGGAATTGTTTTATACAGTACCTCTGGGGGGAAACTGGACAGCCAGTGGAAACCAATACAAACACAGGGAAAGCATACTGTACAAACTCCACACAGACAGCATCAGAGGTCCATAATTACCACTAACCACTACATCACAATGCTACCCTGCATTAAAATTCAGTGAAAAACGATTAAGCAGAAATAAAAAGGAATTGGGTTTTAACCCACACTCCAATAAAGCAGATAGTACCCTCGGTTTCAATTAAGGATGAAATCCAGCATATCTTGCTGAATTAATCCTTTGGCTATCTTGACAATCTTAATACTTTTCCCAGGTATTTGAAAAAAAGTAATGATGTAAAGATTTTTACAGACGCTTCTGGGAAGATGTTCTCAAACACTGAAGATGGTCTTCCCTTTTAGTTTGAATTTGAAACTCTGTCTGGGAGAGCGATTAGAGGAGACAGTGTGCTAATTGGAATGTGGTGTTTGGTTTCTTAATTTATTACTCAGCTCATACTGATAGCCTGGGTGATTTACATCGATTACAGAAATGATATATGGGCAAGTGAAGCAATAACATCGTAGTGCAATTAAAATACATTCTGTATAATAAAATAAATGTAATAGAAAAAAATACAGTTTGCCATTATGACATTAAAATTAATTATATCAGTATAAACATTTGAAAGACAATTTTGGGTGTGGAGGTGGTATGGTGGCACAGTGGTTAGCTGTCTGGTACTGCGGGGCCCCTTGGTTCAATTCCAGACCTGGAGTGCTATCTGTCTGGATTTTGTATGTTCTTTCTGTGTTCATCTGGGTTTCCTCTTGGTGCTGTGGACTCCTCCCACAGTCCAAAAACCTGCTAGTAGGTTTAGAAAATGGATAGGTGGATTCTGTGTGTCACAAGTGCAGAAAACATTTGGACTGATCAAATGTTATACCTATCAAGAGCCCTCTTTTGCATTAGTAATGGGCCAAGATCATTTACATTAACAATAACAGAGCATAGGTATGTAAGATCATGGTGAATGTTCTGTCTTTAAACCTGCAGTGCCTCAATATGGTAATTAAATTTGACTTCTGTAAAAGTTAAAAAAGAAGGCAATGTCTGGCTCAATTTCTTCATTGTTAGACTGCCACTAGTAAAAAAACAACAACAACAAAATGTGCACAAGTGATCAGTTTGCCAATTAAAATTTGACAGCTGCTACACAGTCCAAATAATGATCTTGTACAGTTAAAAGGCCAGAGCAAGGGTTATGGATGTACTGTAATTGTCAAATTCATGAGGAAATACTTTCAGGCAAACTTTCAGGCAAAATTTGCATCATAGATGCAAATCCATATTTAGATTATTTTTCAAAACACCATGCATATTCAGTCCTTGTTAATGTCAAGGAGAAATAAAGCCCCTTGAACTGTATTAACCAATATACCACACAATTAAGTGTGCAGTGAGATTATTATTTGCAAGGAGTCATAAAAAAAGAAACATTTTTAAAGACAAATAAACATGATATGACAAATGTCACCTAATCTGGAACCTCAGAGTGCTATATAACTATTTTGGGACAGTTTTGTTCAGTTTTGAGGGTTGTGTTTGAAAAAATGAGAGGACAAACAGACCAGTGTTAATGAGGTCACCAGTTAGTACAGATATGCACAGCAATTGTCTTTAAAATATATGTAGAAGCAAAATATTACAGTAGTCAATTCGAGAGAACATGTTAAGTAAAAAGTATATAAGTGCTGTAACTGATACAAGATATGAAAAGCATTTTGTGTGTATTGGGGGCTAGGAAGTGAAAACATTTCTCACAAAAATGTGGCATTCATATCACATTTTTGTCTTATTAATGGGCATTAATCAAGTGACTACATTTAAGAACTCAAGAAATATATTGTAATACATTTTCACCTACAGAAGACTTAACAACCACAAAATTGGCTTTTCCCTCTTATTATTTTTCATTTTGGGTTTAACATTTACTTGTTCCTTTGCACTAATGCAGCTCTCCAGTCAATCCTCTAGTTTTAATAGTTTTAATAAATGTTATAAGACATTACATTTCTTGTGTGAAATGCTTTTATATAGCTCCTTGCATTTCGTTTTGTGTGATTTGAGGGCACTGAGTATCCTCGCATATTATACTTTGAATTCTAAGTTGAGTATTTGAATTCAGTGTTGGAGCCGCTTCTTGGATCATTAATGTGATCTATTAAAGAGAAACTATCGAACTCTTTGTAGGCTTCCCTTTTTATTCAACCCTGAAAGTACATGTTCCAATGCCATTACCATCATGTCAATTACAACTCAATGGGTCTTTTTTTTTCTCAGTGGTATCTAAAAGCTTTAAAGCAAACAGAAATCTGTGCGATTGTTGAGCAGATGGCGGTAATAGTACTCTTTCAATTCTTGACTGAGTCAGTGCAGTACAAAAGAACACAGTCAAAGGCCCATCAACATAAATTTAAATGTTCTTCTAGAGATTAAATATGACTTAATGTAATGCATTGATTAGCCAGCAGCCATGTCACCCTGCAACTTACAACTGACAACCCACTGAAGCTAAGCAGGTGTGAGCCTGGTCAGTACCTGGATGGGAGACCTCCTGGGAAAAACTAAGGTTGCTCCTGGCCAAATTTACCATGCCTCGTAATAATCCCCCTCTATGAATTGACTGCATTACTTTGTTCTCCTCCCCCCCTGACGGCAGGTGGAGTGACGCACTGTTTGGAGTATTCTTGGTTGCATTTAATGACAACGTCAGCTCAAAGATTTGGTTCAAAGATGGGCGTGCCGACAAGCGGACCCTGCAGATGCGGGATTAATGCTAGGATGAGAGAGAATGTAATGCATTGATTACCTTGGGTTAAGTTTGCAATTATGATGAGTTAACCCCCCCCAAAAAGAGACTATCCCAATGACATATAATGAGATAACACTTTATAATAAGAGCCAGTATTTTTTAATTCGCTGCATATGAAGTCATTGCATAAATAGCATTTTTTGTCCTCTAGGGGAGTGATAATTTCAGAAAAGGCCTGTGAACATTCATGTGTAGTGCCAAAAACCAGACTGGATTTATATTTATTGTATTACAAAGCACTTACTTCTAATGAAGTAAAGATAGATAAGGAGAATAAAATGTCTTTATTTAGAACCAAATAATGATACATTTAACTGACATCTAAAAAGGCCTGCATGTACTACCTGGGTATTAATAATGCATTTACCATGATGTATGACATTAGTAAAGGCAGCTACTGTATATTGTTTCTTAAATGATCAAATATAACCTTCATAATAAATAAGCCATTCTTGTTAGTATTGTAATTATCAGCCTCTTTAATGGAACATATAAAATATTATTCGCTATTGTTTTCAGTTTATTCAAAAAAGCTGTTATTCATGGTGAATTGCCATGAAATAACTAAAAAAAAAAACAAAGCAGGTAAGCATATTCTGTTACAATAAGGTTGTTTATATGGATTCTCCACCCACCTTCAGAGCTCTGGAATCAATAATAAAATATTGGTAAACACAGGCAAGAAAACTTCTTTGGTGAAACTGAAATAGTATTAGGAAGTCAAGACCTATGAGATATTTAATTTAAGGGGCAAAAATGCAAAATATACAATGAAATACACATAATCCAACTAGTATAATACTACCCACACTGCACCTATGGATTATATTACATTATATTATATAATACCATAGAAGACATACCAGTAACATCCAGTTTACGGATATGAGGCCTTATACTTTATAGAAACTTAATGTAAAGAGGCCATCACGCCTTAATTTTCTGATGATCACATGAAAAAGAAGATAAATTAAGGCATGATTCCTCACCAGATGTATTCTACAACTCAACAAAGAATGAAAACACATCATATTAAGTTGGAAATTGATCAGTATTGCTTCTGCATGTTGTCAGGACATTGAGTCCTGTCCAGTACTGTACATCTAGCTTAGAAAATAAGCATGGAATCAAAGGCATGACATTGCACTCAATGTACTGTATGCACCTCTTCAAGTTGAGCTTTGAAAAATAATACATTTCTCCCATGACACACCAAAATGCATGTGAGTATAAATGGCCGTGTTACTTTGTTACTTCACACCCAGTTTGAAGGTGTCCTCTCTGTAATTTAACTGAAAGAGGGTTTCAAAGGCAGACTCGGTTGCTGAATAGATCATTTCTGCTGTCATTTTTTCAACTTAAGGTTCAAGCTTTTAAAGGCCTCCAGGGAAAAAACGAACGTTTGAAATCTCAGCCTGGGCCTCAGTGCCTGTCTTTTCATTGAGCACTCGTCGCCTCGTTCAGGTGACTCTGAGACGTTACCCTAAGTAAAGCTGTCACTTGTGATTTCAGACGGATTTAAAGTGTAAAGCTCCAGTGCACCGCTGAGTCCTTTGCTATAAGCGCTAACTCTTCTCTTGGGGCTTCAGCCAAAACTTCAGCAAAACATCCAGTAAAAATATTGTCTCTTCCAAACGAGTGCAGCAGAGCCAGTGAAATACCACACACATTAATTACAAGAGCCCTGAGTAAAACACAAATGTAAAAAGTTTAAAACATGTTAATTGATTCGGGATTTAAATGCATTTCCATTATCACATTTATATACTGTACAGTAAAAGTATAGGTCAATATTTTCATCTTACAGTTATTAACTGGTCTTAATGGGCCCAATGGGCTCCTCTCCTTTTTAACATTTCTTATGTTCTTATTACACACCAGAATATCTTTAAATTATTTCACTTTCATTTAAAGAAAAGACAGGATTGTATGTACCTTCAACTGTGTGAACCATACAGGCATTGTAATTCTGTTTCCTAAGTATCTAATAAAATGTCTGGGTTATGTCCACTAATAAGGGGGCAATCGAAAACAAGTGCATCTTATGTTGCAGAAGTAACAAGAGAATCCACTTTCATTAGCAAACAGCTTATAGTGATGAAGTATTATCTGGAAAAGTGCTCCTCTTCGGTGTAATTTCTAATGTGCTTGTTGTGTACACTCTCCCTTTTCATGTGGTTCTTTTTGTAGAGTTGAGAGACACAAATGATATATTCATTGAAGCATGCTGTTGACAGAACAGTATCATTATGTTAAGATCATAGAGGGTTACAAGAGGGCCTGCAGTAGGCTATCTTAAGTTTTGAAAAGAATGTACTGGATTATGGTACATGATGAAATACATTCTAAACATAATTATCTCTAAAGGAGTTACATGTACAGTATGTTGCAGCTTGAGCCCTCCAGATTTATTCATACTTCAGATGAAATAAGAACATAAACATTATATAGCAGAGTAGGTTACAGAGTGAATCATGTGTCTCAAAATAATTTTAATAATGTATCTCTAACAACATTGCTTATGGTATTTGACGTTATTGTTTTTATTTCATCAGGAATATAAATAAATTTGGAGAGCACCATATGATGAATCCAACTACATGACTATATGGTCCAAAAATATTCTAAGTAGTAGAACGTACAGTATTATATCTCAATTGGTTTATTCCTCAAAGAGTTCTTGAAGAAGTACCTTTAATTTGTTACCAGATTTCCTGAGACTGATGAGGTCCTATTGCAATATCAAATCAAATCAAATCAAATCAAAGTTTATTTATCAAATGCACAACAATACAGCATGCAGCAGTAGTTGCTGGCAATGAAATGTCTTTTCTGCGACCTCACAAGAAAAACAAAAACACAAAAATCACAAAAATCACAAAATTGAACTGTGTGTCCATGTAGCCATTACAGGTGATTTGCTAAAGGAGCTGCAGGTTGGCTATTTAGCAGTCTTATTGCCTGGAGGTAGAAGCTGTTCCGTAGTCTGTTGGACTTGGACTGAATGCTTCGGTACCGTTTACTGGATGGTAGAAGGGAAAACAGTTTGTGACTGGGATGTCTGGGGTCTTTGAGAATGGACCTGGCCTTCTTCAGACATCTAGCTGAGTAGATCTCCTGGATGTTTGGTAGCTCACAGCCGGTAATGAGCTGCGCTGACTTCACCACCCTCTGTAGTATTTTGCGATCCCGGGCGGAGCAGTTCCCATACCAGGCAGTGATGCAACCAGTCAGGATGCTCTCAATAGTGCACCTGTAGAAGTTGGCCTGGATATGTGATGGCATGCCAAACCTCTTTAGCCTACGGAGAAAGAATAGGCGCTGCTGTGCTGTTTTGACCACGGTGTTGGTGTGGTGGGTCCAGGTTAAGTCCTCTGAGATATTAACTCCCAGGAACTTAAAACTGCTGACCCTCTCCACTGCAGTCCCACTGATGTAGATAGGTGTGTGATCTTCTCTCTAGTGTTTTCTATAGTCCACAATCATCTCCTTAGTCTTACTGATGTTCAGAGAGAGGTTGTTCTCCTGGCACCATGCTGCCAGGGTTTCAACCTCCTCCCTGTACGCAGACTCTTCACCGTTTGTGATCAGGCCGATGACTGTTGTATCGTCCGCAAACTTAATGATGGAGTTTGAGTTATGCCTGGCGACACAATCATGAGTAAATAAGGAGTAGAGGACAGGGCTAAGCACACAGCCTTAGGGGGCTCCAGTGTTTAGAGTCAGGGTAGAGGATATGTTGGTGCCCACCCTCACCACCTGCAGATGTTCTGTCAAGAAGTCCAGGATCCAGATACAGAGGGAGCTGTTCAGACCCAGGTCCTGGAGCTTGATGACAAGCTTTGTGGGCACTATGGTATTGAATGCTGAGCTGTACTCAATAAACAGCATTCTCACATATGTTCCTTTCTTATCCAGGTGTGAGAGGGCAGTATGGAGGGCAGTGGAAATAGCATCTTCTGTTGACCTGTTCCGGCGATACACAAATTGCAGTGGGTCTAGGGTGTCAGGCAGTGAGGAGGTGATGTATGCTTTGACCAGCCGCTCGAAGCACTTCATGATAACTGATGTGAGTGCAACAGGACGGTAGTCATTTAGGCAGCTGACTCTGGGTTTTTTAGGAACAGGGACAATGGTGGTTTTCTTAAAGCAGGAAGGAACTACTGTATAGACTGAGCTAGAGATAGATTGAATATGTCTGAGAAGACATCTGCCAGCTGGTCTGCACATGCCTTCAGGGCCAGGGATGGCATCAGGGCCAGGGGCCTTGCGTGGATTGGTCTTTTTAAAAACTTTACACACAAGGGGAGTGACATGGTGTTTAACTGCAAAGATCATTAAATGATACTTACATGAGAAACAAATAAGCTCAAGTTGAGCTTCACCACATGTGCATTAAAAATTAATCCCTGCAGTGTTTCTGGTACAGTTCTGAAAGTCCTAGAACGTTATATTACTTCTTTCACTCAAATCCCACAGTGAGAGTCTATTGTCTAATGTCTGATTACAGTCCAGGTTTTTATTTCTTAACTATTTTTGCAGATTTCGATTATAATTCTGAAGGGAAAAGGCAATACTGTAGATAGTATATTTCTAATTACAGTTTATTTACAAAAGTCCCAAGCCAACAAAAGGCAAGCTGACATTTTAAACACTTAAATGAAACGTTTAGAACTCAAGAAGGATAAACCACATTCATAAATGGACTGAGACATTTGTGACTAGCATCTTAAGTAGGTGAATAACGGACAGCATCCATATAAATACCCAATATTGAAACGAGATGAAGCAGAAATATTTACCAGGATGAAGTTCTCAAACTAACATAAATTTCTTGTTTTCTAAACAAAATGGTAGTCTCTAGATTAATTGATCATGCTGTAAGCGGGAAGAAAGGCTTCCGAACCCATTTATCCATCCATCCACTTTCTAGGCACTTTTTCCAATTCAGGGGGATACACCCTTGACTGGACACCAGTCCATCGCAGAGCATACTGTACAGACACAAACATGCACACAATCACACTAGAGACAATGTTACCAGAAGCTGTTTACTACCAGTATTGTATATCTTTGGACAATGTCCATGTAAGCGTGGTAGGTTTATATAACTGGTTAATGTATAGAATTAAGTGTGAAGTAAATTTGGATATAAGGAAACGAGGATACCATGCTGTAAAAGAGAGATGGAAGGGTTTATTGGTGCATTACATATCTTAGTTTGGAATCTTTGTTCTTTTTTTTGTTTTTGTTTTGTTGTTTCTGAATTTGTGTTGCCTTCCTTTGATGTCAGTTTTTCCCTTTGGAAATAGTGTGTGATTTGTTACTTTGAAAAAAAAATATCTTTGGACAATGGGTGGAAATCCATGCAAACATGCAAACATGCAACTAACTAATAATATGACATGTCATGTCATTTGCCAAACCGCTTTATACCATACGGTGTCGCGGGAAGCCGAAGCCTACCCAGCAAGCAATGCGTGCAAGGCAGGGTACACCCTGGACAGGGCACCAGTCCATTGCAGGGTCAGTGCAAGACAATCATACATGGGAACAATTTGGAAGCCACGGTAAAGGCAGAGGGGGGGATTTGTCCCAGACACCAGGATAGGTCCCTACTCTTATGCCTGGGGTTCTTTAATGACCACTGAGAGTCAGGACCTCGATTTAATGTCTCATCCGAAAGACGGACTAATTATATGAACGGTATATAGTTAATTGATATAGTAATTGAGCCCAAGGCCCCAGCCCTGTGAGATTACACTGCTCCACTGTGCCCATCCAAAAAGGTTAATATAGATTTTTTTGTTGGATACCAAGGCAGCTAGAAGATAGAGAAGAATATGATGTTGATTAGGTTTTTTTTTCAGATTTGAATCAAATATTATTTTCCCTCATGTCCCGTCCCAATCTAGCCATTTTTAAACCAAACAAGCTCAGCTAGTCAAGTCAACGGCTCTTACTGCAACAACCCTATAGCACATGAAGAGAACGAGGATATGAATGCACTCAGTCGCCAGGATATGAATGCACTCAGCTCCGGAGTGACTTGGAGGAGATTTAGCACCAGCTGGAGAGGCGGGATGTCTCCTATTGACCGCTTTAAGAAGCAAGAGTCACTTTTGCTTCACAATCTGAGGAACCCAACCAAGGCCAGTCTGTCCCTGGTGCTGTTGCAATTTCCCGGTTGCTACCCTGGGAATCTCAGTCAATTCTGTGCTAATAACTAGCCCTAGCGTTGAACCAGTTGAAGACTCAACCTGAGCTCCTGGTGAGCCCTACATTTGTTTTGCTACTTGTAGTTTTCAACTCTGACTTAAAAAATGAGCATTTCTTATGTTTTCTTCTGCTTTTTCTTATGTTTTGGTCCAATCCGATTTTGTGTCATCATCAAAATGTGTACATTTCCTAGAGGTAAACAGACCAAAATCCTACTGTGAGTACCGGGATTTATCAAACGAGAAGGAACTAGCACAAAGACGTGAACAGTGGTGTAACATTTTGAGAAGATTCAGGAAGGGATTCTGAAAGAATGAGACAGGCCATTTAAAACTTAAGAAAACTAAGCTAACAGTGTTGGGATATCCGTCATCCATCCTTCAGATGAGACGTAAAACGAGGTCCTTAAGCTCTGTGGTCAGGAAAATTCCCAGGGCGTTTCTCAAAGAGAGTTGGGGTGTAACCTGGCCAAATTTCCCATTGGCCCTTACCAATCATGGCCTCCTAATAATCCCAATCTATGAATTGGCTTCATTACTCCGCTCTCCTCCCCACTGATAGCTAAAGTGTGGTGAGCTTTCTGGTGCACTATGGCTGCCGTCGTATCATCCAGGTGGGGCTGCACATTGGTGGTGGTGGAGGGGAGTCCCTATTACCTGTAAAGCGCTTTGAGTGGAGTGTCCAGAAAGCACTATATAAGTGTAAGCAATTATTATTATTATTATTATTATTATTATTATTATTATTATTATTATTATTATTATTATTATATACAAAGTGTGTGGCAGATTTGTATACTTATGTTTGTCACAATCCACTTCCCTTTTTAAAAAAAAAAAATTTTCATTTTATCCTAATATGTTATAACCATTAAGAAACTATAATTATTCTATGACAGATTTTGCAACTTCTTAACAGAAGTGTAAAACTTTTTTATTTATAACATCTTAACTAATACAGTATGACCAAGACTCTGTAGATGATTGATTATATTCTTTCCAGCCTCAGTGTGGATGGTCCAAAGCTTTGCTTCATATTTTAATTTTAACTTCTTAATAGGTGCTTGCACTCTTTATTTTCATGAAAGCAAAGCATTTTGATAGACACTGAAATACATGAAACATTTTCAACTTCCCTTCTTCTGAAAGCGTACAAAGAAGATTGTTTCAAAAGGCAATAACATTAAACAGGTTTTTTAAAAAGAATTTGCATTGCTGATTCCATTTGGTTATAATTTACAAACATTAGGCCAGCTGTACAAATGTATGAGATGGTTTCATCTGGATTGGTGTTTCCTGGAAATGAAAAGCATATACAGCAAAAAAAAAAAAGAAGAAAAAAATGAAAGCATACTGTATACAGCATTGCAAATAAAGCTGTGCATTCACTTGGAAGAAAGCCATATTCACAATGCGGGAAAAACTAAATGTAGTACTTTAAAAGATAAATCCAAATAGCGATGACTGCTGGACCTTATCATTTGCTTTACAATAGGTATATTACCTAACGGATCATTCTTCCTGTAATTATCAAACAGCACAAAATGCTAAATTAAAACAAGTACCTCCAGTGAGACATTGTGCTTGCATACCACATGTTTCTTCTTCAATTTAATGTCTTTAAACATGTCTTTTATCATTCCATTTAGTTCAAGTCTTTTGTCTGGGAAATAGTTCTGCATCCATCAAAGCATTTTAATTAATGATTTTACAATAAGTGCAACTCAAAAACCTCTCCATCCCATATAAAAAAGCACATGTGTTTTCTTTTGTGCTTCCCAAGTAGCCACGGGCATTTGTAAAAATAGTCTACTTTCCAAGATAACCAAGCATTTCCTGTTGCAGCATTTATGCCTGAACGTTAACATGTAATATGTACTTTTTTAAAATAAGTTAATTTGCCCTATGATCTTGAAAATGTTATTAAATGTGTCCGTAACATCTAAATGACACTATAGGAAACCTCATGAATAATATTCTAAAGGATTTATTAATACTTTGTAACAGATTAACAAAACTTGCACATTTTATTATTTTGACTATTATACTATAATTTTTAATTATTTCAGTTTGTAAAAATATCAACAAGCACTTAAAGAAAGATACCCATAGCAGAATGTCTATTAATAACATAGGACTACCTCTGTTCCAATAAAACTTTTTTAGTAGCTCCTATTTTATAAAATACTTATTTTTCTTACTGTATATACAGTACATCTACTGAAGCTCTCCTCAGTCAATAGTTAAATTGACAATTGTTGTTGGCCAGGAATTGATGTCATCAGATGGAACCCAGCTATCATGAGGTGTTTCGACCCTTATCCATAACATTGTCCTGCTGGTGGGTCAGCAGTGATAACCAGTTACTGCTCCTCTCGTCCTGGCCTCCAGCTTAAGCCCTCTCTCCTGTCCCAGTGCCAGCATGAGGCTCTCTCCGCTCCTCTCCCAACCTTCTGTCTTTCAGAAAATGCCTGTTCATCTTTCTCTGCACTCCATCCGCCATTGTCATGGGTACCTCCTCTACTGTCAACAGCCACAGGAGTTGTGTTGGTAAAGCAATTCCCCTGGGAGTCCTGACCCGTAAGTCTTCCTCAAACACTCACTTACCTGCTGAAAGGTGGATTGTCAAACCATTTACCCTGGCATTTGATTGGATCTGCCTCTATTGATGGCTTCAGCTTGAATCTGGGGATATAATCTTTTAGTCACTCTACCTTTCCTGATCCCCATACAATATATCTGACCTTCTTTGGTTTGAACTTCATTCTTGCACAGGTTGCCATGTCCTCTAGTGCTTTCAAAATCTATCTTGCTTGCACATGAGATGTAGTTGTTACCATAAGAACATCCATGAACCCCTTGTAAGGGCTGGTTGGCAGGTACCTGATTGCATCTGAGGCCCAGGTGCTTGTTCTCCTGCTGATGTTATTATAAGGTTCATTCCCATGCTGTACAAGATAGAGGAGATGGTACAGCCTGTTACAATTCCTTTCTCAAACTCTTGAAATAAAATGTGCTGCCTTAAACTGCAACTTGATTCTTTGTTAGTAGCTGGTAATCATCCCCTTGACGTGGTGTGGGATATGATAGTGCTCCAAAGCAACCTAAATCAAACTAAGTGGGACAGAGCCATACAGTATGTACTGTATTAGCCAGGTCCAGCCAGACAACTGTCAGGACTCCTTTACTGGACTACTGAGAAGATGATTGGGCCTGGGGAAAAAGAATTACCAGAAAAAGAGAATTTGCAATGCATTTTTGTGCCATCAGCATGAAAGTAAAATCACCATTTTATTTCCTAGAAATAAGATGTAAGATATAAGATAAATCAATATGTTGGCTAAACAGCAAGGAGTTTAAAACAAAGTTCTAAGCAGACTGCACAGCACCCAATTCAGAAATTAATTTATCTAGTACAATGCTGATGTCAGGATGATAAATAGAAAGTAATCTAGTCCATCGCCTTCCCAGAAATACCAACATGAGAATCCAGACACTATAGCAAAATCTCTTGATTGATAATATCAAGTACTGCAGTATAACCAAAGAGAACAACAAGAGACAGAATAACTGAGTCAGTAGCCATTTGAAGGTCATTGCAGAGCAGTTTTCTCAGTGCTATAGCACTGAAGAAGAAATATACAGTAGCACTATAGAAGGAATTTTAGATTAAAATTTATGTAGCAAATAATAATCGCTGAGATGATAATTAAGTTCATCAGTGACAGCCTTCTGTTTACCTTCAATTATTAAACAAATACTTGGTATATCAGTGTCATTTCTAATAATTTTTCCTGTGGCCTTGCTCAAAAAATAACTCTAGCAGAGAGTCTCCAGCGATTAGAAATGTGTCTGAGCTGGGGTCCTCTCTGATAAGAAGAGTCCAAAGTTTTTAACACAAACCAGGACATCATTAATTGGATAAATCTTTGGCATTTCTCATTTTTAAGCATCCAAGTGGCTCCGTTTAGTCTGTTCTATCAAAAGATTTCCATCCTGGACAGTTTCTTTGAGTCAGAGGTTATGGTCAATTAAAGATGATTAACCAATGAGGAATATACAGGGTTGAGAAAGACACTACAACTAATGAAATCACAGACAATCCCCAATAGTGATTACTGGACCTTAAAAGGTTTTGTAAGACTATACACTTTGATCTGTTTCTCTGCTCTGTTCTCTCCCTCGAAACTTGGCTCAAGGATAGAGAAAAGACCTCATGAAACTTTATCTGCCATAAGATAAATCTTGCACCTCATGAACCAATTTTGATTTTGTCTGATCAACGGAATTATGTGGACCTTTTTGTCTACTGTCTGAATATCACAGCATATTCAGTAACAGTGCAACACTCTGGGGCAAATCAAGTTCTCCCCACCTATTTCATTCAACTGGAACCTAGTTCCACCTTGTTGGAAACTACTGGAAAACATGGCTCAGTGCTAAGCTAGCTGGGAAAAGGCCTTTTAGTTTGGATAGTACTTTTTTAAACAAAACTATATTGTATATATATATCAACTATACAGTGCCTTGCGAAAGTATTCGGCCCCCTTGAACTTTTCAACCTTTTGCCACATTTCAGGCTTCAAACATAAAGATATAAATTTTTTATTTTATGTGAAGAATCACCAACAAGTGGGACACAATTGTGAAGTGGAACGAAATCTATTGGATTTTTGAAACTTTTTTAACTAATAAAAAAATGAAAAGTGGGGCGTGCAAAATTATTCGGCCCCCTTGCGTTAATACTTTGTAGAGCCACCTTTTGCTGCGATTACAGCTGCAAGTCGCTTGGGGTATGTCTCTATCAGTTTTGCACATCGAGAGACTGAAATTCTTGCCCATTCTTCCTTGCAAAACAGCTCGAGCTCAGTGAGGTTGGATGGAGAGCGTTTGTGAACAGCAGTTTTCAGCTCTTTCCACAGATTCTCGATTGGATTCAGGTCTGGACTTTGACTTGGCCATTCAAACACCTGGATACGTTTATTTGTGAACCATTCCTTTGTAGATTTTGCTGTATGTTTGGGATCATTGTCTTGTTGGAAGATAAATCTCCGTCCCAGTTTCAGGTCTTTTGCAGACTCCAACAGGTTTTCATCCAGAATGGTCCTGTATTTGGCTGCATCCATCTTCCCCTCAATTTTAACCATCTTCCCTGTCCCTGCTGAAGAAAAGCAGGCCCAAACCATGATGCTGCCACCACCATGTTTGACAGTGGGGATGGTGTGTTGAGGGTGATGAGCTGTGTTGCTTTTACGCCAAACATATCGTTTTGCATTGTGGCCAAAAAGTTCGATTTTGGTTTCATCTGACCAGAGCACCTTCTTCCACATGTTTGGGGTGTCTCCCAGGTGGCTTGTGGCAAACTTTAGACGAGACTTTTTATGGATATCTTTGAGAAATGGCTTTCTTCTTGCCACTCTTCCATAAAGGCCAGATTTGTGCAGTGTAAGACTGATTGTTGTCCTATGGACAGACTCTCCCACCTCAGCTGTAGTTCTCTGCAGTACATCCAGAGTGATCATGGGCCTCTTGGCTGCATCTCTGATCAGTCTTCTCCTTGTCTGAGCTGAAAGTTTAGAGGGACGGCCAGGTCTTGGTAGATTTGCAGTGGTCTGATACTCCTTCCATTTCAAGATGATCGCTTGCACAGTGCTCCTTGGGATGTTTGAAGCTTGGGAAATCTTTTTGTATCCAAATCCGGCTTTAAACTTCTCCACAACAGTATTACGGACCTGCCTGGTGTGTTCCTTGGTCTTCATGATGCTCTCTGCGCTTTCAACAGAACCTTGAGACTATCACAGAGCAGGTGCATTTATACAGAGACTTGATTACACACAGGTGGATTCTATTTATCACCATCAGTCATTTAGGACAACATTGGATCATTCAGAGATCCTCGCTGAACTTCTGGAGTGAGTTTGCTGCACTGAAAGTAAAGGGGCCGAATAATTTTGCACGCCCCACTTTTCATTTTTTTATTAGTTAAAAAAGTTTCAAAAATCCAATAGATTTCGTTCCACTTCACAATTGTGTCCCACTTGTTGGTGATTCTTCACATAAAATAAAAAATTTATATCTTTATGTTTGAAGCCTGAAATGTGGCAAAAGGTTGAAAAGTTCAAGGGGGCCGAATACTTTCGCAAGGCACTGTATATACAAAACTGTAGTAACGACCGTGGGGTTCGGTTCAGGATGGAGCAGACATACAGTAGGACTCAGAAAAAGGGGTTAACCAACACATTTATTAACCAGAACAGGGGAAAGGTACACACACAAGGACAGGGATTACAGCTCTGCACCTACACTAATACAGACACGGAAGGGAAGAGGCTGTCTCCCAGCCTCCATCCCACTATTTACAGTACAGTCCCGTAGTCCGGCCCCCAGGCGCTTATCTCAGCCTGCCTGGCGTGCGCATCGCTAAAGCGCACCCTGTGGCACTACAATAATTTATCCACATTTTAACGACTCTCATATTTTTAATTCATTTCAACATTATTTTAATTAAACTGTAATTATAACACAGAAATATTTACTGAGAATCTTAACAGTTTACCCAACTGCTTTTACACAAGAAGTAGATATTCTTTAAAGCAATGAAGGTAAAATAAATAATCTGATTTTACTTTTGACAACAATGGTCTGTGTGTGTCTATATTGTACAGGAAATTGTAATTATCCAGCACTGTAAATTTCAGTGCATTACTGCAGTCTGTAACTTAGCACACTGCTGTGCTGTAACAGGCTTTTTTATTGCTTATCCCCAGGACAGAGTGTGCTTTCTACAGTGAAATATTTTATAATAGTTTCCCCTTTCCAGTACACTGGTTCTGAGACAGCTTTACACTACTGCATCTTCATAAATACAGCAGCTCTTGGAAAAAGTTATTTTTATGATTTTGAAATGTCACAGGTATTTCTTCCTGCGTGGTTTTAAGTTGAAGGCTGAAGAAACACTTAAAAGAAATGACCTTCATAACTAAAATTGCTGTTAATAGGACTTTCCTGTATCCTCAGCTATTATGAGAGAGCCAGCCTGTTCCAAAGTCTGGAAAACAGAAAAAATGTTTAAAGTGCTGTCTTCCTTGAACAGTAGTTCTTTTGATTGTGGTGCAGTGGTCCCTTTTAACACAGTGTAATTCTGTCTGATTTGGTCATTCTTATTTCCTGCTTGAAAGTGTTAAACCATTGTTAATTAAGTTTAAAATGTTGAGTTTAAAAGCTTTGATTTTCAGCTGAAAAAGATATGAAATATGTAACAAAAAATGACTTCATGTCTCATGAAGAAAACTGTAATATGAGATATTTCTTCAAGGCAAAGAAACAGTATCACACAGTCACAGCAAACCTGTCTTTGTAGAGCAGACTGTCTTAGAGTTTGCATAGGATCCCACAAAACTGTTCTAGTCATACACAATACTATCAGTTATAAAAGGTAACTTTGACATTAATGGTGTTTTCCAACTCAAGGTTGTACCACAAGATACAGGTCATTATTGGGATGACTGTGTTTTTTTTGGCAGTATCAATCTCCAAAGTGTAATATTGAACTTCACTCAGTGTAATGCTAATGCCATGTGGCAAGACTTCAAAATTAAGAATGTCAAATTGAAATTTACATTACCTTGTTGTTTATCTGAAAATTTGCATTAAATGCATCTAACTGTACTGTATGTACTGTAGTTCCCCCTAAGGATGAATGAGCCTTATGAATTGGAAAGGATTTCATACATCAGAGGAGGCACGGTGACACAGTGTTCATTTCTGGACCTGAGGTACCTTTTGAATGGAGTTTTTATGTTGTCCCCATGTTCACGTGTGTTTCCTCTGGGTGATCCGGTTTCCTCCCACAATCTAAAGACATACTGTACTACTAGGTTAATGAGCTTCTGGGAAAATTGGCCATGGTGTGAGTATGTGTGGGTCTGTGTCTGTGTGTGCCCTGCAATCCACTAGTGTCCTGTACAAGGTGTACCCTGCCTCACTCCCACTGTTTGCGAAGATAGGCTCCGGCTCCCCCACCCAGACCCTGTATTGGATGAAGCGATTAGAAAAAGGATGGATGTTTACATCAGTGGGCGGCATGGTGCTTTGGTTAATTGGTATCATCCCATCTATGATAGATGATTGCCACAGCTCTTACCAGGAATAAGTGACGTTTGGTAATGTATGCATGTATTCATATGTAAAAATGAATTCATTCTGAAGAGTTTTGAAGTGCATCTTGGAAAATACATTGTGGATTCTAAGCTAATCAGCAATGCTATGAGCTCCGTGCCGTTGTTAAAAAATACCAATCTGTATTTAAAAATAACTTTTTAAGTGAAAATATCTTTATGGGGAAGCAGCTACTGGACATATACAGTATATATGATTGCAACGTAGTGGAATGTGGTGTACTGGGGTCACACAGGGTTAATGGTGTTTATTAAGCATGTCGGAGAAATTGAATACCAAACTCTTCTTTGTAAAATTCATTATATTCTTTCCCACGAGCAGAGACACTCACAACAAAACAATAACCGTGCTGACATTTGTTTGAGGAAGGATGTGCCACACTCCAAAATTCCAGGCAGATAATCATGTCATTTGGAATGAGCTGCAGCACAGATGACGCCAGATGGTGGGGAAAGACAGTGCAGCCCTGCGCTGGTGAAGAAGTTATCCTGAGTATTACTCACACCTGCTCGACAGCACACCCCACAGATAGGCTTAATCAGGCACTCATTAAACTTGAGACATCCATGCTCCCGATACAAGAAGATCATTCTATTTACTCAAAATGTAACCTTCAGCAGGGCATACATACCTCCTCTGCCTAGATGACTGACTCTCTGAACTAGTAAGTGTTTGCTTACAACTTCAAATTCAACGGCTTCTGTTGAACCCGTTAGCTCTTCTTCAGTGCAGGAATTTAATAACATCTTCTTTTTGCAATATGATTTCAGAATCAGAAAATTAGACTTTGAAGACATACAGTAATTGAGCTGCTTTTGTCAGGAGAAGTTAGGAAAAGGAGACACTAAACACTAAAATGTGAGTCAATTTCTGTTTATACATGACATTCAGGAGAACAAAACCTTAGAATTTTCTTTTCATGTACGCATTTTCTTTACAGAAGACCGAAGAGAATCTCCACATGGATTTTGACTCTTTCTTCATTCCAGAAACAATTATACCTGATAATCAAGCATGTAAACTGTAATTAGAATTAAAATGCTGTACCCCAGTAGGGAAATAGTAATTGTCATCTTCTTAGCATATTAGAGAAAGCAATACAATTGCTTGGCACAAAAGAAGGAGAAATCTACACCTCATGAACAGCATTGCCACCTTGTAGCCTTATCTCTTCTACAAGACCAAATGTAAGCTAAGTAAGACTGGGCCTGGGAAAGGTGAGTTGTAAGGAAATCCATTTTATTAAAAAATCCAGATTGCGACTTGAAGTCTGCACTGAATATGATGATGGATTACCTGGACTACAGAGCCCCAATTGTACCTGTTCCCGAAAGTAAGCATACTTCCGAGCATACTCCTTGCTTATTTTCAATCACTTGACAACAAGCTGGACAAACTGAGAACAAGGCTTGTTTTCCAACGGGACATTAACGTCCTAGCGTTTACTGAAACCTGGCTCGACCAATCCATCCCGGATACCGCTATCCCACTTGGAGGATTTTCTGTGTACCGTCACAAAGGACAATGGACTCGGGGAAGATCAAGGGCAGAGGGGTATGTTTCATGGTTAATAACTCCTGGTTCACAGACGTGGAGACTATTTCATCATCATGCACCCCACATCTTGAACATCTGACATTTAAATGTCGCCCCTTCAATCGCCCAAGGGAGTTTACACTGGTAGTCCTCATGGTAGTATATATTCCTCCGCAGGCTAACACCACAAGAGCACTGGAGTAACTACAGTACACGAACACTTAAGCGGACTGAGAACTCATACCCCAAGGGCACATCCATCACAGTGAGGGACTTCAATGGTGCCAACCTAAAGAAAATCATGCCAAACCTGCATCAGCATATAAACTGCCCGATGCGTGGAACAAACGCGTTGGACAATGTTTACACTCCCTTTCAGGATGGCTACAAAGCCCTCCCCCGACCTTCTTTTGGCAAATCCGATCACACCTCCATCCTGCTACTCCCTGCCTATAGGCAGAAACTCAAGCAGGAGAAGCCTGCGACAAGGACCATTCAGCGCTGGTCAGAGGAATCGGACTCTATTCTAAGTCACTGCTTTGCCACCACTGACTGGCGGATTTTTCACGAAGCTGCCGGGATCAACATTAACCTGTATGCAAACTATGCTACTGGCTGCATCAGCAAATGCACAGAAGATGTTGTCCCCAGGATTACTGTTTGCACATACCCAAACCAAAAACCATGGGTACATGGCGAAGTACACACTAAACTCAGAGCGAAAACATCCGCCTTCATCTCTGGAGACAAGGACAAGTACAGAAAATCCAGATCCGATCTCAGAAAAGCAATCAAAAAAAGCCAAATATACTGTAACTACAGAGTGAAACCAGAATCACTATATGACCGGGACACTCAGAATATGTGGTATGGAATCTGGACCATTACAGATTACAAAGTGAAACACAGCAACACGACACACACCGCTTTCCCACCCGATGAACTAAATTCATTTTACGCACGGTTCGCAGTCCATAAGACCAGGTAAGGAAATCCCAGTAAACCAGGGGGAAGCTGGCGTATACAAAGTCTTTAAAAAAACTAATCCACGCAAAGCTCCCTGCCCCAACACTATCCCTGGTCGTGTCCTGAAGGCCTGTGCAGATCAACTGGCAGATATCTTCACGGACATATTTAATCTCTCTCTCACTTAATGCACAGTCCCCTCTTGCTTCAAGAAACCCACCATTGGGGATTGTTCCGATCCCCAAGAAAACCAGAGTTAGCTGTCTGAATGACCCCCCCCCCCGTTGCACTCACATCTATCATCATGAAATACTTTGAGTGGCTGATCAAAACACATATCACCTCTTTACTGCCCAACACCTTGGACCCATTGCAATTTCCATATAGACAGAACAGATCAACTGAGGATGCCATCTCCACTCCTCTACACACTACCCTTTCACACCTAGATAAGAAAGGAACATACAGTACTGTATGTGAGAATGTTGTTTTGATTACAGCTCAGCATCACCATCGTACCCTCAAGGCTTATCACTAAGCTAGGACTAAGCTCCCTTCTCTGCAATTGGATCCTGGACTTTCTGACAGGCCGACCGCAGGTGGTAAGAGGAGGCACAAATACATCCTCCACCCTGACTCTGAACAGCGGTGCCCCCCAAGGCTGTGTGCTCATCCCTCTCCTCTACTCCTTATTCACCCACGACTGCGTCACTAGGAACAAAACAAACTCTTTCATATTATATAAAATATAATAATACTGTGAATAATGCTCACTTCCCACCTTTTGCTATGTATGTAATGTATAAAGCAAAGCATTAATAGACTGATTATATATAAAAGGATTATTTATAATGTTTATCATAACATACTCACACTCAAACCTGTGTAAAAGATATTATAATGATATTGTTTGTCACATAGTTTAGAAGTCAGTGTATTATATACTGTAGGTTTTTAGATTTTTAAGATTATGTAACTGCTGATGCTAAATGCATAGCCTGTACCCTCTGTTGCTTATATACATGCTTTTCATTCATGTTATACCAGGCTGTTTTCTGAACTACAGAAAGTAAGTTAAATTAAAAAAAAGTTCAGAAACATATTATTTTCATTGAGTCCAAAAATGTTATAACCACTGACAAGACATTAATATCTCATAAAAGCTTTTCAACACTTAGATAAAGTGTATACAGCTGTTTTTAAAAATTAACATTAAACTAATACTATAGCTAAGATTATGAAGAATGCATAAGGTGCTCTTTCTAGCCCTCAGGGTTTATTTCTATCTTATCTTGGCCATTACAAAGCTTTACATTAAAATAGTCCAATTCAATTGAATATGTTTTACACAGAATTGAAACACATTGCTGATTCAGTTTGGCTGGACTTCACAAAATTAAACTAGTAACATGAAAATTTCATCGGCAGCTCTTCTTTGCCCCTTTAGTATGTCTTGATAGGAGCGTGCTGGAATTGTAACAAAAGGATAAAACCCAAACTGCACGAGTGTACAGCTGTGCGTGTACTTGGAGTTCATTTATATTCGGGACCCAGGAATATGAGCAGTAATTACATATGTGCAGCAGTTCTCAAGGTAAATCAGAATAGCAGTGATCGGTACCGACCCTTGTAATTTGCATCACAAAAAGCCAATACTACCTAACAACAACATTGTTCTGTGATTATCATTATATACACATATTTACAGAGTCTTAATAAATACTTATAACAGATGGTTAAAATAAGGTGTTGTCTATTAAAAATATCACCTGCAAAGGCATGTTTAATTCACCACTCACAGGCATGCAAGTTATTGCATAGCTTAATTCATGCACATGAGGAAGTAAATGGAACATTGAACATTACTTTCAATGCTGATGCGAAGAAACCTTCCATAATACATGTGTGATGAAAGGAATACAATAGAATATTAGAACAGGTACAAACAAGAGGAGGCCATTTACCCCATCTGACCAGTCTAGCAATGATCAAAAGTTCTCATCCAGCCATTTCCATGAAAGTAGCCAGGGTACTGGATTAAAAAAACACAGCTGGCCAGCTTGTTCCATACTCCCACAACCTTTTGGGTAAAGAAGTGTCTCCTGTTCAGGGTTTTAAATGCACTATGTGGAATGGTTTGCCACATCAGATCCTAAAACTTTTTTAAATTCTCTTTGGGTATTGAGAATCGTTTATTTTATGTTGTAAGTGACCTATCACATGATTTTTCTCTCAGACATACAGATAGTAACATACAGTACGGCTCAAGAGAGGACCTGTTATTTGACCAATCAAGCTACTTGATGGATGTCATTGCAACTCAGATTCCTTCCTATCTTTCTATTAGTCTCCAGGCTATGAAGGGAGAGCTATCCTTGACACAACTGGCACATTGTTAGGCTAACATTTCACTGTTATGGAAGCTGACACAGGCGAGAACAATTCTCTGTTTCCTATCTCCAAAATCCGAAGCCAGATGATAAAGAAACAGATAGCCTTGTCACTTGTGATAAAGTGTGAATGAAAAATAAATACCACAGCAGACACTTGATCAATACAGTCCGCTCCACTGACATTTAGAAGAAGATATTGCAGCTTGTGTTTGATGGGTTGTTGTAACCACTCTTCATTTTCTCATTGTGTTGAGAGTATTTTCGGATGTGTGGATCAGCGATATGTATTTTTTTATATATAAGTCCTCAATGTGACTAATCAGGCTGGAGTGGAAGAATATACTGTAGATAGAGTTCACAAATGCAAAATGAGAGAGATTACATAAAAGCCACTTACATTCTAGATAAACATTTGTTATTCTTTATCCCTAATTTTGTGAATAAGTGGTACTGTAATAACAGCATAATAAGAAACTTGAAATTGGCCAGTCAAAACTGAAATCTTGCTTACATTTTAACCTAACCTGACCCAAACGTCATCAAACAAAACAAAAAGCTACTCAGAGTCACCTCACCCCTGAGTACAATTGAAATCAGTTCCACAAAACTGGACAACACTCGTGATATTCATAGTACAAAAAGTATTATTAATATTTCTCAACATAAATATATGTTCTTGCTTGCATGCTTTATATCGCAATGAATAAATGATCTTTTAAGCTTTTTCTGCTTTTAAAGCAGAACAATACCACTTGTGAGTAATCCACTTAGGGGTGTCAAAATGTATTTTTTATCATAAGAAAGAAAGGCACATTTTATGTGAATAACTTGGACTTCAAAGAATGGTAACTTAAAGCATTCTGTGAGATATGGAACCGAGAAAGAAGTTTACACAAATCAAAACAGGAGTTGATATGGTATTCTCAAACTCAAAATTAAAATGCCATATGTATTACTTAGTAAGAGATCTAAAAGACCTGAAATGACTAGAAGCAGTGATGAAATACAGAAATTAATTAGGAATAAGCCAAAGGAGGTGAAAATACATTTGTACAGCTGAATATACTGTAAAACAAAAGTCCATCACTCATCAGTAGCACGGGGTGTTTGAATTGCATAAGATTCTACTGACCTCTAAGAAGGCTGATTCTTCCCATTGTAGCCTGTATCACTGAGATCGGATAGACTGATGTGCTGCAAATTGGATCCATGGGTGTACCCTGTTGTTATGTGAGATAAGGCTTCAAAATTGTTGCCAAGAGTGAGCTCAAACACTTCTTTTCAGTTGCTCCTTCTTTTTCTGAGGCTCCACAGTCTATCAATTGCTAATTTAAAGTGTCATGGCCTCATGACACGTTGAAGTAGCAATTAATATTTCTTTTATAAGCATCCTACTACAGTACACACATTCAAAAGAAATGGCAAAAAGAAGGAATCATATATATAGGTGATTAAAATGAACCAAAAATGGAAAAGCCTGCTGTGGCAAACCTAATTTAATTTAGATGCAAAATTATCTTAACGAGCCACACAATTAATTGAAAGCCTGCATGCAATAATAATGGTTCAAATGATTTCAGAATTAATACACCTGTCTCTGTAAGGTCCCTCAGTCAGGTACGAACGGGAAGCAAATATACATCTATGAAGGCAGAGATGCTTTTAAATCAACACAGTGATAAAGCCATATAAAGGCATAGATCAGGATAAGTCAATAAAAACCCTATTTTAAAGACTCTTCATAGCTCTTGTGTTATGAAGGTGGAGTTGATCATTACGACAAGTCAAGTCAAGAACGATAGTGGTAAGGCACTAAAATACAACTTCTCAAATCCCTCATGGGGTTTGCAACAAAGTACGGGACCTGAAAATGAGGTAAAAGGTTTTGTGATCAGACAAGACACCATCCCTACTGTTGAACCTGGTGGTGACGACATCAGGCTCTACAGTAGTTTGGCTTCTCATCAGCAGCATCACTGGAAAGATTGTCAAGAATGATGGGAAACAAAACTTCAGCTTTCAGCAGACTAATGATAACACAAGGCCAAAGTTACATTGCAGTGGTTGAGGAATAAGAAATAAATTGTGTGATGAGGGCCTGAGGAGAGGTCGTGCGGTGGCTCTGTGGCTGGAAGTTTGTCGGTTGGTATCCTGCACCCGGCAGAGAAATCCTACTTAGTTGGGCCCCTGAGCAAGGCCCTTAACCCCAGCTGCTCCAGGGGCGCCGTATAAATGGCTGAGCCTGCGCTCTGACCCCAAGCTTCTCTCCTTGTCTGTGTGTCTCATGGAGAGCAAGTTGGGGTATGCGAAAAGACAAATTCCTAATACAAGAAATTGTATATGGCCAATAAACTCATCTTCTTCTTCTTAGAGTCCTGACCTGACTCCTAACAAGAATGTGTGGAGAGACTTGAAACCGCTGACTATAAGCGATCCACAGACAAGCTGAGAAATCTTGAGCAAATCCACCAAGAAGAAAGGGCGTAACTTGAAATGAAAAAAATGAATGTACCAAACCGGTAGAGACCAGAAAGACTCGCAACCGTAATTGCTCCCAAAGATACTTCCCCCACGTCTGTCTGAATACTTGTGCCATCAACAGATGTCATATTTTCCCTTAAATTTTGTAGACATCTAAGGGTAAGACACATCACAGCAAACACCTTCAGTTTTACATAAAGTTTAACAAATGAGATCCTGTAGGAAGCTCTCAATAGTTTTGCAGGGCACTGTGGGTGTACCTTGTTTTGCATTTTTAATTGCAGTGCAAGCTACTACAGTAACTTATCAAAACACCCCACTGAAGCAATTGCAGCTACACAGATAACATATTATTTCTGCTTGGGTCAGGGATGCATTGCATGATTAATTAAATGGGGCCTTGTGTCTGTAGTGAGTGGCAACGTCAGCTCCGTTTGCCCAATTTATGAGCAACAGCAATGGGTTCACTCAACCTAGACCCATGTGATGGGACTCTTTCATCAGTGACACATGGTGGCTCTTCTTTGATCTGCGGGTTATTGCTGACATGAAAGTGCCATTCACAGCACTGTCATTAATCATCATACTTTGATCCTCACTGATGACATCAAAGGAAAGCATAGATACAGCAATTTGCAAAGAGTATTTCCACAGCACACCTAACGCAGTTTCCACTACAATAATTCCTCCTCCTCTTGGTGCAATAATAGAGATCGAGGAGTGAAAACACAAACCCCTTATCATTGAGGCCAGGAGTGCAAAAGGGTCCCAACGTTGTATTCCTGAGCCCCAAGGAGATGTGGGTTTGTAGAATTTCATATTTTAAGTAATTGTAAAGAATGGAGAATTGTAGGCCTTGTGAATTAAGCATTCATTACTGCCCAAGACATGTACTGTATGAGCTCTGTGCTGGATCATTACTACATGTCAGTGGTATTGTGAAGCTCAGTCTTTCCATCTTATTTATATTACTCAAGAAATTGAAAACTTCTCTTAGGATTTAGGAAGGCAGCCGAATGATTTCGGCATATTGAAAGTTGCCTATTGTTTATTCAATCAATGCCAGATATGCAGTGATGTCAAATTGCATCAAAGGTCAGCTTTGTGTTATTCTTCGACATGGCATCAAGGAAAGGAAACTGTGATTTTTCTGTTTGAAAAATCAGACACACTGGAGTCTGTCATACTGTAAACCTGACTGATAAGATTATGCTTACAAAATCACTGTGCTGTGCTGTGGTTAAATAAATAATAAATAAATAACGTTTCCAAAAGCTTTCTCATGCTTTTCTACTGTATTGCATTTGCTAAAAAGCACTAAGAAAGAGGAAGTGAGCATTTTATGTAGAAAAAATAATATATCAATCAACCTAATACTTAGTTATGATCTAATACTAAGATCTTAATGATCTTAATACTTAGTTGTGATCAGAGATGCTTGTTATCAGTAGTGGTTCAGAGTGCTGATCATTAGAGTTTAGAGTATTAAATCCTTACAGTGAGTTCTTGTCATAGTGTCACTCACTGCTGATTAGTATCCAGTTAAATGATTGTGCAGGAAATTGTCAAACACTTCTGAAATTACCGCACTGATAAAAAGTTTGTGAACCTCCGGGGTTCATATTCTTGAATATTTTATACCAAAAAATGAGTTTTTACTGAAAGTCTTAAGAAAAGATGAAGATTATTTAACAGATATTTATATTGATCAGATATATTGCAAAAAGACAATACTGTAAAATATATTAAGATTATCCATCAATTTTCTATCAGCTTTATCCAATACAGAGTTTCGGGGGAGCCGGAGCCTAGCCCACCAGGAGCAAGGCAGGGTACACCTTGAAACACCAGTGCATCACAAGGCACACAGAGACACAGACACACTCACACCAGGGCCAGTTTTCATAAAGAAGCAGACTATCCTACCAGTATGTCTTTGGGCTGTGGGAGGATACTGGAGTACCTGCAGAAAACCCACTGAACACAGGGAGAACATTCAAACTCCACAAAGACAGCACCCCAGAAATTGAACCCAAGGCCTCAGGGTTGCGAGGCAGGATTGCTAGCCACTGTGCCACCCTTAAATATGAGCCATTTTAGTTCTCTGGAACAGTTTTGATTCAATAAGAGTATCAAAGTAAGAAACAGTAATTTCCACACTTCTATGGGGGGCTCGTGACATTTTGCTCATACTGTAGCTGTGTTTCTTCCAAGTGTGAAAGGTTCATTCCATTTGAAACACCACCTAAGATCTAGTTTTTTTTCACTTATTTCCCAAAGCAAAACAGGCAAGATATCCATCACGTAAGACTCACTGCTGGAGCACTCCCCCAACTTCAGAAACTATTCATCAGGCAGGAGGTTAGCAGGCATGCTATATATCCTGTTTTGTCTTTGTATTTTTCAAACTAGACAAAGGACGCTTCAGTCCAAGGACATTGCCTAAGTCACAAGCATGGAACAAGTGTAAAAATAGAACCTAAAAACTGGGAGGGAGAATAAAACAAAATCCAATCTGACAAAGAAATGATGAGACCCATGGATCATCAGAGCATAACCTGTCTAGGCGAGGGTCACTGCAAAAGTCCCGGAGGAACAGGGCTCATACTGGGGATGAGACCACATGAATGTTGCCCTGGACAGAAGGTCCCAGAGGAGCAACGTACAATATCCAATCCACCTATGCAAGTGGAAGGGAATAAAGACAACATCAAAATGGGAAAACAAACAAATTATACACAGCAGACACAAAATGCTACACCATCATATCACCCATAATGAGCATCTGTAGAAAATGAAATTATACAATTTGGGATAAGATCACTTTATTAGCCATATACAATTTCTTGTATTATGAATTTGTCTTTTCACATACCCCAACTTGCTTTCATGAGACACACAGACAGGGAGAGAAGCTAGGGGTCAGAGGGCAGAGTCAGCCATTTATTGTAACGAAAGCGTTCTTTCCAGACACCTATGCAGACGACACAATCCAGGGAAGAGTGAGGAAAACACAGGCGAAAAAGCATTCAGGGGTAAGGAATGAAAAAAGGGGCGTGTCCATGGTGCGCAGGTGGGGACACCTGGGGGGTGAATCCAAGGCAAACTGTCCAAAAGGGAGTCCAAAGGGAAATCCAAGACGAAGCAAATGTCCAGAGCCGGGCAGTCAATCAGAGACGAAGACAAACAGGAATAAAAACCAGAGCGGGATCCGGTGGAGGGTCGGGGGGAAAAAAGGGGGGAACGGGACCAGGCGCTCCAGGTCCCGGACTCACCTGGTACAGGAACCAATGCAGAACCCGGAACAGAGTGAGCATCTGGCTTTTAAGGTGGAAAGAAGTGAAAGAGCCGGAGCGCCCTTAAGGGGGAGGGACTACAATCGTGACATTTATACAGCGCCCCTGGAGAAACTGGGGTCAAGGGCCTTGCTCAGGGGCCAACGGAGTAGGATTCCTCTGCCAGCTGCACGATTTGAACTGCGAACCTTCCAGCCACAGCTGCAGATCCTTAGCCACAGTGCCACTGCTCCACCCAACTTTAAGCTATTTAAACAATATTGCATGAACTGATACAAACACCTATCCAGATAGTGACCCTTTGACTTTTGTATGGTGCTTATATCATTCAAGTACCTTTCTTGTTGCATAGATTAAGATTCACCTAACAGTGATGACTAATATTAAAACTTTGTCATTTTCTTCTTTATTATATAATGCAGTATTAGTGGTTCTTTCATGCATTAGGAACATGCTGACAGGTGGGAGTGTATAAATGCTGCTCTCAATGAGAGGGTGTCTTATTCAATAGAATCTCTCTTGTATTTTGATTGGCAGGTGCATGATTGCCTGTCCATGAGTCATATCCTATCCTCATAGTGCCTTGTGTAAATGGTGGCCTGCTAACTCATTTCCTTACCTCCATGTCCATGTCTTTCTGATGATAACAAAGTGAGTTAGCAGAGAGCTGGGTTGCAAAAGATCACATCTGTCTGTTGATACCTGAGTGTTAAGGATGTTGTTGCCATTTCTTTTCCGGTGTGATTACTGTGACCCAGTTTCTTTGTTAGTTTTAAGGTCCTGGACTATCGTGAGGTTCTGGAGATTAATAGGAAAGATGTAATCGTATGTAAGAAGAAGAGGTATTTACTAAGTAGCACAGCCTACTTACTCAAAATCCATAGCAGTAGTAATAGTTACAGTGGTACCAATTCGGTTAAAAATAAGAACTAAGACTGAAAAAAGTGCCTGATCGGATTATGCTGTTCAAAAAGTAAATAATGTGGGTGACACCATTGTAAGGTGACAAATCATTCAAATTTCAGATACAGCCCTAATTACAAATGGTATGAAAGCAAATTTGATGTAAGGCATGATGGTTTGAAAAAGGTGTCTACTACAGGTGTCTTTTCATGGAGTAGCTGTCTCTCTGAGTGTTCCTCAGTTGTTCTGTGGTTTGTGTTACCACTTACAACGACTAGAGCTGCTAACTGTGAAAGGTGCTCCTTATCTGTTAGAGGAGAACCTACACACACTAACCAACCGATAGATGGGTGTTTTACCAGTTTAGACTTTGAAGTGGAATATTAGCATGATGGGAATGAAAATGGACCACCCTGGTGTAATAGAATCACCTTCTCTCCCTAAAGTGGGAGGTTTCTGGTTTCTTCTTTTGCCAAAAACATAGCGGAGTTCCTTCAGCCTGAACTGTTGGCTCCTGGAAGGAATTTGGCTCCTGGAAGAGTGAGCTCTCTGGTAGTAGATAAATAAATTTGTGGGAGAACGAACTGAGCTTCCCTCTTCACGTGAACAAGGACCGTTTAGAGAGACAGCTTCTCCTTAAAGGGCCTTTGGACCTTCATCCCTTCATTTTATGTATTGCTAAAGCTGAATATTCTAAATTTTCTTGAAAGTCTAAGCATTATTGAAATACCAATGCCCAACTTTCACTACAGATTCTAATTATATACTGTGTATGATATAATGTATAAATTATATATACATAAAACATATACAGTATACAGTATACAATATGTCGTCCAAAGTTTTTAATCACTATTATACAGTATATATTACATTTAGAATTATATGAACATCTTATACAGTAACGTTAAGTTAAGAAATAAGCCCTGGTGATTTTCAATTTGTTCTTTAGGTCAGAAAAAATTGTACTTTCACTGTATTTTTCGAAAGCCTTCTTTTATTGTTAAGTTATGCTGGAAAAGTTAAATGTAATACCTCTGTTTTCTCAATGTCCCTCCATTATATGGGCTAAGAAATGCCTAACTGCCTTTAAAGATTATGTTGAAGCTCTAACCTTTTCATCCATTAATAAGGCTCCACAGAAAGTCTTTGAAGCAAGTGAATAGGAATCCTTTCAAATGGTAGTTTTGGAAAGATGATGTATCACCCCTGACTCACTTAAGGTCAGATGAGAGCACTCTCTTCAGAATGATCACTGTCACTTCCTCATTCTGTACTCTGTTTTACATCGGTGAACCCTGCACACTGAAAGTGCTGTTCAATTGTGTTATTCTTTTAATCATAATGTAAAGTGTTGGAAACCCGATGTACAGCATAATAAGCAAACTAAATATGAGCAACCAGATGCCATTAGCAAGTGTTCACCTCTGTGATTTTAACTATGTGGCAGAGAGAGAGAAAATAAGGTTCACTCATAAGCGAAGAAAAATAAAAAAGAAAAGCATACTGTGGAAATCTGTCCCTCTGTTGATCACTACACGTCAGTTAAGAAAGGGAAAACATGTTTAGACTTTGATGGAGCCAAATGGTTTTGCTGTCTGCCATGATTACTATCTTCCCAAGCAATAAGAATTAAATAAATTATTCATTAACAAAACATACAAACCCCTCACATTGGCATGGTCTAATAAGCAGCTCTCCACATCTCCCAGATTATCCACAAATATTTTCACACATCTCTAGCTTTATTCCTAACCCTAGTTCTAATCTTACCTCTAAGTTACTAATTCTAACCGAGATGATACATGCATTTCTGTATACAAGTGTACCTCTCTACTGACAGGTACACAAATTACATTTGTGCATAAGAATGTCACAAAGGTCTGAAGTTACAGCCAAACTGGACCAAAAATCAGAAATTATTCTTTGGGAATGTTGTGGTGCAAAAACAATAGGGCATTCTGGGCCCATCCATCCACAATATTCAGAAACCTTACTACAGTAGGTGTCGCAGGAGTTCATGAGTGGGTATGATGCGTGAAACAAACCAGGATGGTCAATCTGACTAATTGTATCTTTACAACGCTTATACAATTAGGTATCATCCATCTATCCTTTTTCTGATAGCTTTATCCAATACAGGGTCATAGGGGAGCCGGAGCCTTTCCCAGCAAGCAACTGCTGCATGGTCATTGCAGGGTACACGCTAGACGGGATGCCAGTCCAACACAGTGCAAACACAGACACAAACACACACACTCTTACATAAGGGTCAATTTTCCCAGAAGCTAATTAACCAGCCAGAATATCCTTGTACTGTGGGAGGAAAATAGAGCAGCTCAGGAAACCAATGGAAACATGGAGAGGACATTCAAACTCTATGCAGATAGCGCTCCAGGTTCGGAATTGCACCCAGAACCCCAGAGCTGGGAGGCAGCAATGCTAACCACTGTGCCACAGATGAAAACCCACAAATACACAATAGAGGTCATTGGGTACCTTATGATTCAGCAACACTCAGGTTTATGACTGTGGAGTTGTTTCTACTAATGAATTATGGTTCTTTATATGGTCCTGTACAGTACTGTGTAGTTTGTGCATACAGAAGAAACCGAAAAACCTCCAAGCAGATCCACGTAAAGGAAAGTTACATTATTTTGGATGCATAATGGCATTGAGGTGTCTTATGCCATGTCTAGGGGAAGACTTGTTGTTATCAGTGCTGAATTCATCACAGAACAATTTGCTAAAAATACAACAGGGTTCACAGAAGACCTTCTGCTCCGGTCAGGAATTACTTTTACTGCCCCGCCATTTTTGTTTTTTCAATTCAGTAGAGCAGTGGTGAGATAGGTAGGCTAACACTGATGACAGCTAAGTAACAGTGCAAATCTGGCGGTTTCTCTTCAGAACAAGGATTGTCCCTGGTGTCTACATCCACCAGTCTGCCCTATTTTGTTTGCAGGCTTATGTCTGAGTTACATGTTGGCACGTCAGGTGCCAGTTAAATAAAGTTATCCAAAATGAAAGGACCAAGGCACCCAAAACCCTTGATGAAGCTTTCTTGTCAGAAACTTCTTTGCAAATGAAGAAATTACATCATGGCAAGAACTTTTCTCACAAACCTAATTTATTCCGTCTAATGTTAATCTCAGACCTGGGGTGGCATTGCAAACATGTTGCAATACTTAAATGACCATTAAAAGGTTAATTAATTCTTATCATGGTGATATTAAATAACTGTATTTATTTGACCTTTTTGTGACAGTTCAAAAAGCCGGTAGTTCAAAACAAATACCAGAAAAAACATTCTTCATTACAGTCCATCCAGTTATGCGTTCAGATCAGCTTTCTGTTCTTGACACTTGTTTTCTTTAATGAGAATGTATGTAAGTTGTTTTTTTCTAAACGGGCCATATAATGAGAACAAGGCAGAGGTCATATGTCTATGGTTTTTGCCAAGGAGCTTGGCTGTGTCTGATTTTTTGCTAATAACAAGCCCCTAGGTGCTATTTTTCAAGTACTGCAAAACACTGATGGCAAGAGAAAAAAACTCTATGCAGATTTTAATAACCGCTTTTATTCATCTAGAGATTTGTATGGACCATTTCTGGTTTGCTTTTGAAGTGTGCTTTTATCAGCTTAATTTCCTCTCAAAAAACATTAATAAAAATATTCCCGAGCGTCTCTTCTCATATTGCTTAACCTGAAAGATAATATTGTAGTGCAACAGCCTTTCAAGAGAAAAATCATCACATTATTTCTGAAGAGTAAATACTTGAATAGCATAAATCCTCTGTAAACGGTAATATGTATTTTCATATTTTTATTAACACAATAAATAGATTTTTTTTACATAAGCTAGTATACACTAAGTGTGATTTCGGCATTCTACAATGCGTTATAACTTTTTTTCCCCTCAAAGATGCTCAATAATGTGTTTTTCTCTAACAGGAATGGTTTATAATTATTGGCTTAAACAAACTATATGCTAAAGTTAAAGACATGTTAATAGCATCAGATTGTATGCTATGGATTACGTTGTTTAATGTGTTATATATCTCTGAAGGATCTCCGCTGCCATATATCCTACAATTGTGTATTAGTGCAGTAGACTACTGTACATATGTTTTCCAAACAGATAAGATCATGCCTGACTGAAGGAAACACTCGCTTTATCACTCCTCTGTCCTTCTAATGGTATAATAGCAGAAGATCAGTCAGACAAACCTGTAGAGGTATTCATCACTGGCACTGGCAGTAAATTATTTAACAATCAAGAGGCAGTATATAATAAATCATCTCCTTATCTGTAATTCAAGCTTGAAGTATGTGTCCCAGCTCACCACAGGTTTACTGGATTCTGCTGCTGAAGACTTAGGAGTCTGGTTAGTATTAAAGGAGAAGTTCACTTTTTACAGGCTGAGGTTTTTTACAGGCGGAGAGTGTACCTTGGTCTCAGACCTAAGACATTGCAAAAATATCTTTCCAACCAAGAATGTAGGATTTATGTATGGGAGTAATTATTATTATTATAATAATAATAATAATAATAATAATAATAATAATAATTATTATTATTATTATTATTATTATTATTATTATTATTATTATTATTATTATTATTCAGTGCATTACTATATCTCAAGCATCTCTTCATATGACGGGCATTTGACAGTATGATAACTGGCTCCTGCTTAGACGTGATTAAAGATGTGATGAATCACAGACAAGTCTTCCTACTCCAAGGTGTTGAACTTCAGGGATGTACTGTACCAATTAATGTTTAGAACTTTTAAGACACTCCACCCACCTCTCTTGCATAAAATGGAATTTACACCCCACATGCTCTATATTAAAGTGTATGGCGTATTAATAAAATAATGCAGGCTGTTATTTTGGGGGTGGTGTATATCCCATATTGTTCTGCTGTAAGCACTGGCACTGCTGTTGTACTTTGAGTGAGGTACTACACCCCAGTTGCTCTTTCGCTCTGAGTTGTGAAGATGGACATGGCTGGGGGTGAACCCTGTGATGGACCAGTGTCCTGACTACTGTAGGTGAGGGGAATCAGTATCAATGTTCTCTTGTCAGCTTAGTGCCACAGAAAACAGCATTAGGTCTGGCCTAAAGAGCCACTGTGGTTTGGAGAGTGAAGATTACTTCCTGCCTAATGCAATACAGGGGTTGTGGTGAGCTGGGACCTATCCCAGCAGCCACTGGGCACCAGGCTGGATGCACCCTGGACCAGATATCAGTCCATCACAATGCTCTCACACACACAGGTACGTCTGTTCTATAACACACACTGCACATGGACAAAATTTTAGATTGTCCCGATGAGCCACTATGGCTTGGATTTGATTTTTTTTTACTTTGATCAGTGCCTTCAATGTTCTTTTAAAGATGATGCAGTGCCCATGACATCCTCTCTCAGTAGTTTTATGTGTTCATTGGCGAATTAGACAAACTTTATTCATAGCTGTTTTTAACTTTTCCTCTACAGCCCCTCCTAGTGTGTGTGCAGTAGACGAGAACCGTACAGAATAAAGCTGTATGCTGTGTTTTCTTCATTTATAACCTGTACAGATTATATGATTCATATCTATTTTCTGGCACCTGGAAAACAGATTACCAGTTTATCTCAAATGCAATCACACACAGTCAAAGAAATGTCGTGTGCATTTAAATTGTACATATAAGCCTATGTTTTATAAGACCTTCAGGCTGAAATTGCTTAAATGAATTTGCTAGGTAAGGTTGTACAGTATGTGTTGGCATCCTCAAATAATTTTTAAAGGGAATTTTGAATTCATATAAACTTCATGAAAATGTGCAGTTAAGCCCCCCAGGAATTTAAGTGAACTGATTTTTCTAAATGAGCTGTGGACTGCGCTTAATTTACTGTTGCCAATAATGAAGGGAGAGTGTGGAAGCTGTCTGCCTATTTCATTTTACGGAGGGCTAAATATAACCAAGGGAGAGCTGATGTTTATATTAAGCAGATGGCCACACTAATAGCTTATTTAAAGGTGTTAATACGGAATTCAGCATCAAAGAATTCATATTTAAATGGTCTGAGGAGAAGGCTCCAATCTCTATATCATTGGGTGGCAGCAAAATGTGTGAGGGGAAAAAAAGGGAAATTCTGCTGTCCTGATTTTTTTATTTGTTGTGTTTTTCTTGTGCCGTGCCTTATACAGGACACTTACTGGTTAGCAGTGAGATTGCTCCTCCAGAACCTGAGGCGGGTCTGAGGCTTGTTTGCTGTTACATGTATATCCTTTTGTTCTCTCTAGCTTATCTTCCCTCATTACACCTGCTTCCTGCCTTCCAGCTCCAAGTCCTCACCCCATCTTCTCAAGCTTCTCCAGCTACTCCACAGGTGCGCCATCTGTCATTTTGTCCTGGGATTTCAGACACATTAGGGGTATTTTTTGAAAGCTTCTAGAAACGGTATGATCCCTTACCAGCACATAATGACAAAAGCAGATGTAATCAAAACTCACACAACTGTTAGGATGGTCATTCTGCTGAATAATTCAGGTGCACTGTTGTTATGCTGCAGGAGCCAGAGAGCAGCACTGAAGCAGGCTCACAGGCCAAAACCCAAGCGCAGGACTTGGTGCATCTCTGGAGGAGACTGGAGAGCCGAGGAGGCCGCGAGACTGAGGGGAGTTAGAGCAGGGAGACGAGCAGGTGGAGGGCTGCCAGTAACAGGAGAAAAAGCGCTAGACAGCTATGGCAGTTTGTTAGTGCTTGAGGTAATGGTAAACATGAGACATGTAGAGCTAGTGCTATCACAGCTCTAGGGAGCTCAATGTCAGAGCGTCGGCCTAGCAGAGCATTAAGCATTAAATAGGGTGATCCATCAGGAGCTTGATTGCCAGATTGGCTGCCTGATTGATAAATCATAGGTTAGATAGGTGGCCCAGGTGCCCTCGTGGACGGTGGTCGGGCGAACGCTTATGGCCTGCGTTCCAGTGGGAATGGCAAGCTAACAGCCACTCCCAGCCCTGGTGAAACAGCAGTTCTATGACATATCTGACCTTCTTAATGTGAAGTAGTCCTGTTCAAGGTGTCCAGGTTTCTGCTGAGATTTGTCTTTATGTCCTCAGGCAGAGTGACTATCATGCCTGTGCTGGATGGAGGCCCTAGGTCATGCATCAGGTCCGGCGTTCTTGTAAATCACACCGTGCAACACTTGTACAGGGCGAAGCAATGTTTTCTGGTGTAACCTCATGTTGTCGTCGATTGTCACCCCTGATTGGAATAGAGGTGAGTACGGCCAGAAAGTCTAGACCTGGTGAGCTGGATTACATTTGAACATCTCAGACTCTGAGTCATTTTCCTTTAACCTTTGACCTTTGTACCATCTCCCTTATGGCTTCAGTTTTAAAGTCAAATTGGATCTTCTATTTTTTTCTGTTCTACTGCCTGGAGATTGTCTTTACATACTGTAGTTGTACTAATTATTCAACCAAACTAGTTAAAAGCTACCAGTCCTTCCAGTTCTTCCATAGCTTATTATTTTAAGGAGGCTTTTGAAATCTCTTGTCATTCTATCCTGTTTGGCTCTGAGGACCTGACAGTCCTGAGGTCTAAATGATGTTAAAATTCTTATAAAAAATATCATATTAAAAATGGACTCAAAAAGACTTGCTGCTGGTGTCTTACACCTCAGATTTCCTGTAAATCTATTTCATACTGTGTATTATGTGGCTCGCAGTCAGGAACCTGATATGCAATAACGATCCAATTAGTACATTTTATTACCAGTTTTCTGTTTACTAGGTTTTAATCCATCTTCCAACTGCTTTATCCAGTACAGGGTCATGGGGAAGCTGGATCCTGTCCCAGCAAGCAACAGGCACAACAGGGATACATCTTGGATTGGATGCCTGTCCATCTCAGGTACATTACCACACACCCTCACACCAGGGACAAGTTTACAGAAGCCAATTAACCTACCAGTACGGAAAATAGCGCACCCAGAGGAAATCCACACAAGCTTGTGAAGAACATGCAAACTCCATACAGACAGCACCCAGATCCAAAATAGAACGCAGGACTTTAGCACTGCAAGGCAGCAATGCCTACCACTGTGCCGCCAGTTTTAATCCAGCAGAGCTCTATCCAGATAAGCCATACATCTTAATGTTTATGGCAGCTCAAATTTAATTAGCATATCTTACAAATGTAAATGAGTTTAAATTGGCACTTACATACAATGTTTACTTTCAGGAACACTTCATGTTTCATTAAAACGGAGCTTAATGTTTCATAAGCCTTTGAATCTATTTTTATGCCTCATTGTGCTTTAACGCCCCGTGGGTTCCCCTCTTTCCAAAGTGTGGGAGGAGCAGCAAACTGACAGGCGGTCATTAATCTTGAAAAGGCAGGCGTCAGTGTACACATGTGTTCAGTTTTGGCAAAGTGACTCCAGAGACTGCTGTTTTCTGTTTCTTGCTTCTTTTCAAATGTTTGATTTGCGGTTTTGGAGAATCTGTAGGAGGAGAAGGGTGTCATGCGTTGACTGGCCCAAATGTACTTAATAAATTTGTTTTCTTAGTCAATCAGTCTCATCAGTAGCCCAGTGGCTACAGGGATGGAGGGAAGAACACCAGTTGATCATCTCTGTGTGCTCAGTAGTGGCACGAAATTCACGAAAAAGGTAATTGCAGATTTTTTTTTTAAATAAAAGAATGAGTTTAACAAATACACTAGAGCTTTGTTTTTGTGCTCATAACTGGAGAGCACTTAGCCTTTTGTAGCCCTCAGTAAGATCACAAGTGCAGAGACTTTCGATATTCAAAGGTACAAATGCACCCATGGTTCAGATCCCATGTACTATACAGAAGAGTATTTGCATACTGTTTCAGCGGTGTGGAGCAGTGGTTCTGGTTTTGCTCTCAGAACTGGAAGGTTGTGGGTTCACATCCCAGGTGTGACATTGTTATTGTGTTGTTGAACAATGTACATTATTCAAATTGCTCAAGTAAAACACCCAGCTGTACAAACAAGCACAAACGTTAGTTGCATTGGATAAAAGCATTAGCCAAATACATCATTAAAACTCATAACTTTTGCATTTACTCTCTATTTAGATATGACTAGTTAGATAGTGTTAGAATTAAAGTTTGTGCTCTGAGTGCCTTGATGTTGCAACACTGCATATACAGTACCAAGGGCTGTAAGTACAGTACTTCCCATTTCTTGTGAAAGGAGAGTTTGGTTCATTATTCAGCATATATTTTGTCCTAAAAGTATCAAAATGACTTTGGGAAGTAGTCAAAGAACACCTGAAAGAACATAAAGTGAGTGTGATCAGTATGCTTGGAAATGTCATCCAGTACAAAAAGCTCCTTTCCTATGAATGTGTGCAACATCACAGACCATGCACAATCCTAATTACAGTGGGTCATATGGACCTCTGGAGCCAAACACAGCAGGACCTCAAGTGCATTAAACCGACTTGTAACATTTGCAGTTATTATGAAATTAAGCAGGTTACTGTAGTTCCAGTTACATTACAATGTAACTACCTATCTGCCCCTTGCAGAAGATTCCAAGAACCAGGATGTGTGCCAGGAGAGGCCTGTCTTTGATTTCTACTACAGCAGTCCTAGGAAAATATTGTTCATTCCATGATGAGGAGCAGCAAGAGCTGTACTTTCATCTCAATATTTGCAGTTTAGTATTGCGCTAGTTTGCACCTGGAGAATGTCTGGGTAAGGAAATGTTCATTTTTATATTAAAAATTTCAGATTGGAGTAATATGTCTGATAAACAGCCTACAGAGCATCAAATACAGTGCAGTCATCAGGCTGCTGAAAACCTCAGACTATATCCAGCCAGTGTGAGTCTATCAATCAAAAGTTACTCTGGCTTCCAGCCAAGAAGTCTCTCATTTCTAGACATTTGGTCTGATGAAAATGAATAAATGCTTTGCAATTACTAAAATCAGCTAATCAGCAAATATGCATAAAGAATTAAATAATTTTAGCAACTAGCTGTTCATTTTTTTTTCATCAGGTCTCAGTTGCCAATCCCTCTTTTAATACAGTTCCAACTCTTTGAATATTCACCCCTGCTCAACATTTTTATGCATTTCCAAGCACATCATGACAGAAGTCAAAGGGTTCTGTCTTTAAGTATGAGCAACCTAACTAAAGTTGATAACTTCAGATGTCTGAGGCCTGCTTTATTTTCATGTTGACTGCAAAGTATCTGGTACTGCAATGTTTCAGATACCAATAAGCTAATTAACAAACTGTTCACTGTGAGATTATCTATATTTACTGTACCTGTGTATATCCATCCAGCCAGCCATTTTCAAAATTTCCAATTCAGGGTCACGAGGAGCCAGAGCCTATTTCAGCAGGCAACAGACGCAAGGCAAGATACTGTACACCCTGGATGGGACACCTGTCCATCACAGAGCACACTCAGGCACAAGCACACACACTCACACCAGGGCCAGTTTTCCAAGAAGCCAATTAATCTACTAATATGAATGAAATGTTGTGTTTCTTTTCTTTCATCTCTTTTCAGCATGGAATGAACCTTTACTTGTTCCTTTGTAGCCTACGCATGCTGATGCAGTTCCCTACTTCTTCAACCTACCAGTATGTCTTTGGACTGTAAGAGGAAACCGGAGCACCTAGAGGAAACCAACATGAACACAGGGAGACCATATAAACTCCACATAGCCTCCCAGATATTAAATTGAACCCAGAGTCCCAGCGCTGTGAAGCAGCAACTCAAGCCACTGCGATACCATGTCACCCCTATGTACAGTATGTCACAATTTGGATATTCAGTATTAGCACGTGGTAATTAGGGGATTATTAAATTACATGATCATACACTAGTTAAGAATATACATTTTTTATGTGAAGGGTCAATTCATGATTACTATGAAATCAAAGTATTTAAGTATTTACGTACTGAACAAAGCAGTACTGTACTTTTTTTCTTCGGTGCTTTTCTGAAATGTAGTCCTCAGAGTTTTCAAGCAGAAGTACCCTGGCACTAAGGAGTGCTTCTTTACGTTTTCCTTGACTCTGCCTAGACTGTAAAAAGGACACATCTCGTGCGTATATCTGTCCATACACGGGCACAAAACAGGATACACCCTGGTCGGGACACCAGTCCATTTCAGGGCACACACAGTCCCACTTCTTTATAATATGCCTGTATTAAGTAGCTGCCGTACAAGTCCTGAATTCTCCTTTGGAATTCTTTACTGTCTCCAGAGGCCCACTGTGTGTACCTGCAACTGGAGGAGCCCGGGAGCAGCCAAAATCGAATTCAGATAGGAGCAGAGCTTCATGTAGACAGCTGGGTCACCATACTGGAATGACAACGGTACTGTAGGTGGTCTTCCTGAATACTTGCAGTTGCTGGTTAAGAACATCTCCAGTGTCTCTCCTACCCACGAGAGATATGATCTGCATAATTCAAGGCATGTCAATTAGAAGCCATTCTAAATCTCCAGGCCCACATGGTTCTGGTGCCCTGAGATGCAAAACTCATCCCTGACATACTGGTTCATGTTCTACTGAGAAAACCACATAAACGCATTACCGAATGACATACAGTACAGTACCTAGTACTGTGTTCCAGTCCTGCAAGTCAAACTAGAAAGTCCAACAGGACCGACCACACAATGTTTGATTGACATTAATCTACAGAAGGTTAAGTGATATAGCTAAGAACTGGATTGAAACAAAGTGCAAAAAGACTTGGCTATTCTTTGCTGTTTTCAGCAGGTGAACATTCATTTAACATTCTTGGTGGAACCACTGGTATTTAATCAAAGGGAAAGAGAGTCCTTAAGGCTCCATTAATACTTGTAGAAGTCACCAGTGTATTCAGTATAGACTGCATACTGTCTACTGTATAGACTGCATGGGCTGGTGTTTTAGAAAAAAGCTGCTGTAATTGTCTGTGTCTGCCTGAAAGCTTTCCAGAGCTCTGGATTCCTGTACAACCAGGTACTGTAACCTTGAGGTAGTCTGTTGTCCATGGAGCACAGAACTTTTAAATGTATCTGCAATAAAGCAATTTTTAAGCATTATACACTCAGCTGAATACAGCAGTGACATGGTGGAAATAGCATCAGTTTTTGGAAACATCTACCCTAAAGGCAAGGGTGAGCAAACTGAACGATATGTTGTTATATGATGATGCAACTGTATCATTGTTATAGCTGTGAAACTCACTTATTTAATTTGTGGTGCAGTAGATTGCACCGGCATCATGATAAATATGCCATCATCCTTAGTTATTCTATTCATTAAACCCACATAGTGTTGCTTATTATAATAAACCTAGCGTCTGCTGACTTGGGAGTAAAACACCTAGATCACAAAGGATCAGCTGTAAAAATGAAGATGCATTACAGAATCATGTGCCCCTTTCCATGGATAATATTAAGAAGGAAAGCTGTGATTATTGAGCCTCAGCTGTTTCATACTGGCTTTCAAAAGTAGTACTTTGAAAGCTGTTCTTTGCATGGCATGCATGCATAAGGAGGGACTTCTTCCAGCGACACAAGTCATTCTTCTAACTCACACTGCAGGAAAAAAGACAACAGACACATCAGCCAAAAGGGACAAAAAGGAAAAATATTTGTTTGCATTCGTCTTATTAGCAGGAAGAATCAAACCTAACAGGAACCAAATTAAATGTCTGATATCCTTAACATCCTTGAGGCTCCTGATTGCATTCATCCGACAATCACACCACAGAACTCAGGGGACCAAGAGCATTAGCATGGAATATATAAAAGCCATTTGTAATCATAAACGACACATTCCGCCTGCCAGAGCTCTCCATCCTCTCTGATTAGGAGCTCTAGACTGGCTTCTCCATCTCCTTTACATAAAACATAAGCAAGTTGGGGAACCAAGGTCTCATTATGCTAATTGTCTTTTCCTTTTCTTTATAATATTAGTCCTTTTATCTTATTTCTTGGGGATATTGACTCATAAAGGAAAGCGGAAGGAGGGCACTGAGACCAGAGAGGCACCTCTAAGTAAGAGACCCTAGGAGCTGTCCAGGGACCATTTTTCAGAAGAAACCCAGAGGTACTTTCAGTCCCGCTGATGAAGGTTCGCTCAGTAGCGCAAAGTCTTTCATTATCAGGATAACCCAGGCTGCCCCTGTGAATAAAAGCAATAGAGTATTCTGAAGGATGTACATTACAGATAGTGTATATGCATAACAAAGGGGAAAGAGATTGCCTGCACTGTACAATATGTGAACTGACATTCATTGACTGTCTAGAGCTATTTTGATTGGTCATTGCCCTTGACAAACCTTTCACTGTTATTAGAGGGTTATTGACTCTGGGAACCAGTGAGATACTTCATGGTTTTAAGCTTCATTTGCATGAATACGTTCCAGGTTTTTCATTTCAGGCCGCAAAAGAGAATCACCTGCCCACTTTCATTTGTTGTGCACTAATCCTCAAGTATCTTTCATCTATTTCTGCGTGTGACTTGAAAGGATCACCTTGGCTTGCTTGTTATTTTTTACACGTATTATAAAATTGCAAGGCAACAACCAGTTCTCTAATACCATTCAGCACAAACTGTCCAACTTTCTCATTTCTGTATGTTTTTGTTATTGAAAGTAAATCCCATTCCTTAACAAAATCAAGGATTTTAAATGATAAATTATACAAAAAAAAAACATAAGCATTGGTGGTTTGGTATATTTTAATAAAAATGCTTATCTAATTATTTTAAAGATATGCAAGTTTGAAAGTGATTTGTTCTGGTCCAGTAATCATATAACAGCTGGGTAAAGCAATATTTTTCTAGGCTTTGGTTTTTGCACTTAACAGTCTAATATTATTGTGTACAGGGCTATTCAATACCACAGCATTTTTCAAAACAATCTTATTCCAGTTACTCAATGTTTCTGTCTAAACAGTAGACTAAAGCCAGTTTATAAGGTCAAAGCATAATACAAGACACTACACAATATTTCACCAGATGACACCTTCTGATTGCGTCTGGTATTTAGCTAAAAACAAAGGCCCCATGGATTATTTCAAAGTTTAAACACACTCAACATTATCATAAAATAAAAATATTTGAGTATTTGTATTACTTGAAAAATAATAATAAAGAAACTTTCCAAAACACTAAATTGGATGTGGAAGCGATGGGATTTTAGAAGGCAGTTTGTGACAAGGATCTTTTCATTTCCCTGTTTAAATACCTCTACAAATGGATGGAACTACATTTTTGCAAACACTTATTTGCTGCAAAACAATACTGCTGCTCTAGCCTTTGTACAATGATAATACTGGATTTATGAAGGACCCCTTGACAGATCAAAAGGTTAAGACACGTCTAATTTTCTGCAGTGCAATTAAAACACACCAGCAAATTGCAGTTCATAACACTCCTTTCCCTGCCACCGTTTGCCCCGAAATGATTACAACACATAAAGGGCAACAGTTTGAGTGAAAGTCATAAAAACAAAATCCTAACTCCTCTTCTCACTCCAATGTAGAATCCAGGAGGTTTCGATTACAGTAAAGCTTCGCCTTAACTTTCCATAATAAACGTCAAGTCCCAAAGCTGAACAGTCTCTGTTCAACCTACGCTCAGTTCTGACAGCAGGAAGGCATTACATCCACTTGTCTATCTTTCTAAGCTTTTTGTTTTGTACATTTCAGTGCATTACGGTTGTCTTCAAGACTATTCACTATGACAGCATACCAGTTACTCGGGGCTTCTGTCCCATGGGTTATTTCAAACTCCAAACACACTCAAATTCAAACACAACAAAAGACCAAATAATGATATCTGAGAATTCAAGTAACTAGAAACAAAATGGAAACCTTCAAAAACACAGGGGAGAAAAGGGGGGAGAAATGAGGTGGAGTTGCTCAGCATCCTTTCTCATGGGGACCAGGGACTGAACCCCAAAACACACAGTTTAAAGTAGCCAGTCAGGCTTATTCTGCAGAGCTAGGAGGAGGTGAGAATGCTATAGTAAAGGGTATACTAACCTGCTGCTTAAGCACCCGACAGATTAATAGAATCAAATACTGATTCTAGGAGGTAGAACATTTACCGTCTGTTATTCATTATGGGTTTTTTTAACACTTTTTGTGTGTCCAAGTTAGTATCGATAGTTAAAAACATTGTGATTTGTTTGTACTGCATATTCAGCAGACACAACTGCAAAGTTTTTTCCTTTTGAAAACTGCAGTACATTTTTATTTAAGCTTTCTGCCGGGTAGGAATGATTGAGTTAAAGCATGGCACACATCTTTAAATCTAAAAGCCTACAGACAGGCTGGAAACAATTAGACTTCCAATACCTTTACACACAAAAGATCCTTCACAATGGCCGCACGTCATGAGCCCACTATGAGAGCATTAGTCAAGGGTCTGTGGATGCATTCTTTAGCCCTGCTCATTCATTGACAATAATATCAGCCATCGGGAGAGGATTAAATGTAATGGCAGAGAATACTGAATCTTATAGACTTCAAACTAAAGTGAGCATTTGTCTTTCACTCTATGTAAAGTATATATATTGTAACTTATATGGCCAACATTGCAGGTTGTGCGAGCCGGCTTACCAGCGTGGTGACGTCACCGCCCTTCCCTTTGAATAGCAGAGACCACAGCTGCTGGGCTGACAGGAGGTTTCCCTTTAGCTCAACTGGCTGGGTCCCTGTTGAGTGATACTAGAGGCCCGGGTTCGAGTCCCCAGCGGTAGGGGGCCCACCTGAAGCGGCAGTGGCGAGGGCACATACCCATGTAAACCTGAGATTGCTACAATATTATATATAGAGGAAAATACACAATGAAAATATAGCAGCATATGTTTTAAGTTCAAGTTTATTGTCATTATACTCATATACAGGTATGGGTTTTTGGTAAGAAAGAAAGAAAGGAAGAAGGCACTGTGAGATTCAGATCATAGGTGAGAGGTGAGGTGAGAGTGAGAGAGGCTGGGAGTTTAATAGTTTGATAGTGCGGGGGTAAACACTCTCTGAGTCTGGTAGTCCGGGCCCGAATGCTCCGGTACCGTTTTCCAGATGGTAGCAGATCATAAAGTCTGTAGCTGGGGTGTGTGGGGTCTTTGATGATGCTTAGAGCTTTCCTCAAGCACAGTCTGTCATAAATGTCCTGGATAGATGGGAAGGCAACCCCAGTGATGGACTGGGCAGTTTTCACCACCCGCTGTAGGGCTTTGTGGTCAGCAGCACTGCAGTTGCCATACCACACTGTGATGCAGCCTGTAAGTGTGCTTTCTGTAGTGCATCTGTAAAAGTTAGTGAGGATCTGGGGACATATCTTAGCCTTCTTCAACCGTCTTAGGAAGTACAGGTGCTGTTGCGCTTTCTTGATCAGACAGGTGGTGTTGAGAGACCATGTGAGGTCCTCGGTGATATGGACACCAAGGAATTTGAAGTTACTGACCCTTTCCACTTCAGTCCCGTTGATGTGGATAGGGGCATGTCTGGTTTGCAGTTTCCTGAAATCAACGATCAGCTCCTTGGTTTTGCTGACATTGAGGGTGAGGTTGTTGTCATCACACCACGTTGTAAGGAGATTGACCTCCTCCCTGTAGCCCCTCTCATCATTGTCTGTGATCAGACCTACAACTGTGGTGTCATCGGCAAACTTGATGATGGAGTTGGTGTTGTGTTTGGCCTTACAGTCGTGGGTTTAGAGTGAGTAGAGCAATGGACTAAGCACACACCCCTGGGGGACCCCAGTGTTCAGAGTTAGTGTGCTGGAGGTGTGGTTTCCAAGCCTGACAGCCTGAGGTCTGCCTGTCAGAAAGTCCAGAATCCAGTTGCAGAGGGTGGTGTTGAGACCCAGTGCACTGAGTTTCTTGACTAGTTTCTCTGGGATGATAGTGTTAAAAGCTGAGCTGAAGTCGATGAATAGTAGTCTTGTGTATGTGTTCTTTTTGTCCAGATGGGATAGGGTAGTGTGTATGGAAATGGAGATTGTGTCATCTACGGGTCCACTGTGTTTGGAATGGTGTTCTTAATGTGCTTCATGACCAGCTACATCAATAGCTTATTGGGAATATGGTATTAACATTTTAAATAGTGAGCAGGTAGGTTTGTTGATTGTTTCTTGGAATTACAAAAAGCTCAAGTCATTTGATTTCCATACCAAATAATCATTGTTTAAATTGCCAAAATGAACTGATTAGGAGTGGTTTAAATAAACAGACGTAGAGCAGTCTGTTTGCAAAGACCTTGCCCCCACTTATTGGAGTTTCCCTGGTTGCTGCTGGTGGCGATCTGGTGATGGCTTTGACTATGAGAATGAAATGTTTTGTCTACTCAGAAGGCTAAGAAACAGAGTCCAGTAACTGATTCTGTGAGTATCAGGCCACATCCTGGTGGTGTAGCTCATTACCTGGACGAAAACATTTTGCATGTCTTGAGGCCATTGTGGAGTGGTATGTTAAGAGCTGAAAGACAAAATTGCTACCTTCTGTGGGCCAGAGAACAGCTGAGATGCTGGCAGACAACTTAGCGGAGGAGATTTTTAAGGACTGGTGAATGTGGTTTTGCCCTTGACAAACATGACAGCAGGCAAGAAGGTGGATGGACACATCTTGCTGACTGTTACGCTGTTCAAGCTCAGTGCTTTTCTGCCTGCATGCTCGCCTACCTGTTCCGGCTACATTTGGGTTTTTCTCATGGCCCTGGGGCGCTGCTCACTCTCAGGTCCAACATTCAGCGGCAGGGGGTGGTCAAACATACCCCCGGCAGTCTGTCCAGAGAATGACTCTGCCAGCATTTTATTAACGATCAGGTCACATCTGATGTGACTAACTTTGTAATGTTTTGATTTTGAAAGCGTGTCACGTTATTCTTTGAACAGTACTTTTGTTCACATCTTTTGGGTGAATATGTGCTTTTGTTTTTGATTTGATTTTATCCATTAGAACTGAAACTTTTCTTTTATGCTTCCAGAATATACAGCACACGAACAAGAAGTAAATGGGATCCTCTCAGCCTGCTACCAGTGCATAACAGTAACTGTATCACGCAGGCCATAGATGCATGTACACACAGATACCATGTATGTTTTGTTACGGCTAGATGGGAGTGGTCAACATGTAGTTAGTGTCAACATTTGCACTTCTTGGGGTTTCAAACCAAGTAAGGAACTGAGGTGTTTATTGAGTTTTATCGGGTCTGAGACACATTGATCAAAGGAATCATCTGGTTTACCTTGGTTAACTAAGTTCTTGGTAAATCACTAAAATGTCAGCAACAGTCCAGGAAAACAGGATAAAAACAAAAGAGCAGGAAGGGAAAAGGGAGAAGGCGGGAGACACAAAGAGAGGAAGACAGGAGGACAGATGGAAAGACACAAGGAGACAAAAAAGACAGTGACAGGCAGGATGCTCTGGGTGACAATTGGACAGGTGACTGTTTACAAATCAGGCACTGGAGGCTTTTGGGGTCAGGCAGTTGGAATGATATCTGCCTGAGGCCAAAAGGCATAAACTCGGATAGTTCGATTCACTCGAAGGAGAGGAACTGACCATGGACCTATGAGTTTTTGACATTTGTTTGAAGTTTGAAGTTTTAAGAAAAGTCAGGGTAGACTGTGTTGTGAATTGTCTTGAAGCCAGTAGGTAACCTAGCTGCCCACTATGATAGATGGGGACTGAATAAGTTAGTCAGAAGCTCAAAAAGGACCTTAGGTTTTTAGTTTGTTTGGTGGTATACCTTGGATTTCCATTGCCTCACTGAAAATAAAGTTTTTGAAACATATGGCTGAGTTGTTGTGTCCGTTGTCCTGGATCTACCAATGTTAAAAGGTGACAAACCAAGCAGATGGTCACTACTGTATATATATACAGTATAAGCTTCCTTTAACATACTGATTGTATACTGTGTATATAGGCCAGCCCACCTACAATAGAGGAACAAATTGAAGACAAAAGGTACTGAACAGCTGACCTATTACAGGAAGGCACTTGGTATATAAACTCAGAACCACAGAGCTGTCAATTTTATGCAAGAGCAGAAATGTATAATTATATAATTACATTTAAAAACTAACTTGATTCACGTTTAATTAGATTTTAATTTGTTGTGAATTACAAATTCCTCCCACCATGGGATATTTCTGTGGTGGGTTAAACAAAGTTTCAAGCATGTGCAATGATCTCAATCAGTACTTCTACCAATTTAGAGAACAGACGCTCATAAGCATGCTCCAGTAGTTTGTAAAATCTGTCCCTAATTAAAATGGCTAAATAGATTCATACATGATTATTAAGTTAGTGTTCATGAAAAGAAAATACATTTCTATGGAATGTATTTATCATTTCCCTAGAGACTTTTAGCATAAATATATTCTCATAACATAACAATTAGAAAAAAATGTCCTGTGGAATTATAATTATAATATGAAAAGTGCAAAGCAATGAGCAATAACAGCAATACAATAATTGCATAGCAAGTAATTGCTTTCAAAATTCACTACTGTACTTTAAACATTACTTGCAGTTTTAGTTAAAGTTATAACATCTGTTTCGCAAACACTTACATGCATTTCAATAAAAATAAAAGCTCCCATGGAGTGATTTGAATAGAATCCTAAAACTATCTTCTATATCTGCATGACCTACTGTATGAGGGTACCCATACATATCACTTCAAAGATTACTGGCTGTACATATACTGTACAAATGCTGTCAACCATGAACACTGCTGTCATGTGCTAGGCAGATTGTGGCGTGGCTCTTGATCATAACCTTGACCAGGTTGGTGGGTCAGGGGATACTTTTACTGCACAGTATCACCTCACACAGTACCAATCTCACTCACCAGGGCTCACTGTGTTACAAGTGGGAGTCTCTACTCCAGGATGTGTCTACAGATTTTCTAGGACTCTTCCAAAGCTGTGGTTGCTCACACGGCAAGGGTGTCTAGCTCCTGAGTGAAAGGTCCTAGGTTCAATCCCAGGTAGGGGCAAGCGATGTAGCTTGCTCTAATTCCTTCCAGGCAGCTTCCAGGTCCACTCAGCCTGCTTTCCAATTGAGTACCAGGGGTTAATCCTCCTGGGGGTAATAGGCCGGCTGGAGCATGACGCTGACCACATTGCTTCCACTTCCAGTGTCGGATGGTTGAGAAAAATGGTGGCCCATTCCCCCATGGGCCTTTATGGCCTGAAAAGGGGACCTAACCTACCTATCTTCCAAAGCAGAGACTCCTGGAGAGCTGGAAGAAGCTGTTAATTGGGTCTGAAGCCAAGAATGAGCTGATTGAGCTTGTTAAGAGCCAAGTTGGAATGAAAACCTACACTGGCCCACCAGGACCAGGATTAGTCACTGCTGTGCTAGACCATCTGCTCTCACAGGCTCTGACCTACCTCCTTCTTCACCCAGCAGACAATTTGTAAATGATGGGCGAAGTGCAGCAGAAACTTGAGTCATGGTGCCTTGTTTCCAGAAGACATCATGTATTTTATTAGTTCAGATTCAATGCTTTAGTGTCACAGTGGCACACATCTGCCTGAACATATTCAAAGACTGGAAAACTGATGTGTATGATGGCCTTATGATTGGTGACATACTTCTAGCTGCATATCAGAAATACATTTTCCTATCGTTTATGTAATATGTAAAGAGAAAGAATGGGGAAGACTCGTTCTCAGCCCCGCTTTTGAGAAATAAAGTGTTGGCCATAATAAAAAAAATATTAATATAACCCCCTCTCCCATCAGAGAATACCTTGCTCCTGCCTTTTGAACCGGTCATGAGTTTACAATATCTGTTGTCCATACATCATAGCGCAGCTCAGCCTGGGAACGGGAGGTTTTCTCCACACTGACATGGCCAGAGTCACAGGTTCGTTACTGATGTCAGTGCAGGCAGATGATAACCCCATTGTGTAACAGGACAGAGCTAGCTATGGCCTTATCAGCTCATAGAAAGAGTGAGAGGAGGAGGCTTTGCAAGAGCCATTTTTCTGCTCTGTTAGACAGGGTGTTTTCAGACTGCGCACTCAGCCAAAGCCTTAAAATTGGTTTAGTTACCATAGCTGGGGATTTAATACAATTTTTAACATCACTCTTTTTACCTTCTTTATTTCCCTAAATTGTCTGTTCTTAAAGATTCATTCTACTGCATATAGCATGCTCTGTTTCTGGAGATTAAAAGAGCTGGCTGTTCACACTGCAATAGCACAATCTACAATGTTAACCCTTCTATATTCCATTTCTTTTAAGACTTATGACTATAGGATGTTTAAAACAGGTAGTTGCACGTTTAATTTCACACTTGGATGTTTCATTTTTATTTGAGAAAATTCAGTCATAACTTCCAATCAGTTCTGCTTCTTAATTAGATAAAACTAAAAAAAAACACTAAAGGTTTTATCATTTTAATTAAAAAAACCTTATTTGAACTCAATTATCAAGCTTGACACAATGTATTAAGTAATAGCGGGGTTTCACTGACTGAATAGTCTGATTTTTGTCTGTTGACAGAATGACAATAATATGAGAAGTCTGAAGTTTAGCTTGATTGTGTTTGGGTATGAACAATTTCTTAATACAGTTCATGAAAGATAATCTGCAAGTCTAGAAAGACTAAAATAAGTTATTTCTTTGGAGCTGTGCCACATGAATCAAGCAAACTGTTTTGTGGTGCCTGTCAAAGCCATTAACAAGCTTTCTGTCATAACTGAGTGATGCTGATGCAAACTGCTTGCTCAAGACAATAAGTGTCCTATTTTTGTGTCTGTGTGGAGGAAGGTATTTAAACAATGATATAGCTTGATAATCTAAATCAGAGGATCACAAATCCATTTTTTTTAAACTTATAATTAATCATTTCCTTACTTGTGCAAGTTGTTCTTAAGAAGGTGGAGATCTAAAGAGATAGAGATCTGTAAAAGCTGCTGGGCTGCGACCTTTGAGGGCCAGGGCTGGGCTCCCCTGATCTAAACCTTTTTTAAAGTGTCTGTGTCACGGATGTCAGAAAGGGCATGCCATGTAACAACTAGGTGAGCAGTAGAGACCCTATGCGTAGCCGTAAAAGGGGCAACACAGAGGTTTGCCCAGACTCAGGGGGTCGGACGATGTCGGTATAGAAACCTATGAACTCAGGCCACAGATGTGGGGGAACCTGGTAATAGGCGGATCTCACGACATCCGTACCCTCAATGCTGAGCAAGGAGCAGAGCAGACACAGGAAGTAAATAGGCTACACAACAAGACACACCGGAAAGACATGAATAACCACAGGGAAATAAGAACAGGACAGAAGTAGAGCACCCTCTAGGTGTAAAGGACGAGACAGTCTGCACAGGCCAACAATCTGTGTTCGAGCTAGAAACAGTATGGATCCCTAAGAAGATCAAATGTCCCAATATGCAATAGTGTGCGAAGCCACGGTTAGCATTCTACAATTGAAACTTAGAAGTTGTGGGTGTTACGAAACGGCTTTCAGGACCATATGCAGACAGCACAATCCGGAAAGGAGTGAACATACACGGGAAGGTGACGAGGAACTAGACTGTTAGACGAACAGGGGTGCGTGGCGAAGGTGCTCGTGGGGCATGGTCCAGGCAAGCAGTCCAAAAGGGAGTCAAGGGGAAACCCAGGGCGAAGTCCAAAAGTCCAAAAACCAGGAAATGCAGGAGGAGACTAAACAAAACACAGTTAAAAGCCGGAACGGGATCTGGTGCAAGGACGGGGAATTAAAACGAATAACGGGACCAGGCACTCCAAGTCCCGGACTCTGCTGTTTCAGAACGCTGATAGGAAGCGAATGCCCACGAGCTGCAAGCATAGGGCGACTCAATGGTAGGCGGCCTCCGTGCATCTGAGTTCCAGTGCAGAGCCCGGAACACAGTGTCAGGTTTTTAAAGGTGGGCTGGAACAGGGAGCAGGTGCGGAAAATCAACTAAAATGTGAAAGAGCCAGAGCACCCTTAAGAGGGAGGGAATACAATCGTGACAGTGGGCCCAAATCCCAGGTGAGGCACTGCAGTTCTGCTTCCTAGTGAGATAAACCTAAATAATGCAAAGTTTTTATATTTTCAATAAAATATGCAGTTGATAATAAAAGTTGTAGCCTTGACCAAAGAACTTCACCTGAATTGTTCCAGTATGACACTCATCTGTAAATCAGTTTCTTTTGGTAAACATTATGCTAAATAAATAAGAAGGTCTAGTAACTCCATGAATTTGCCAAGACCCGTAGATACAGATAGAGGTGTTGACCTGTTATAGCAATATACCATTTTTGTTTTCTATCCAGCAGCTCATCCCTGGCAATTTTCACAATAACTATATTGAGACATTAAGTCAGGGAGAGCTTTACAGCAGTTAGGATCCCATCAATCGGACATTGTTATAAACACATGGATTCAATGGAGTACAAAATACAATTCAATTAATACAACTGTGAAACATGCAAAATAAATCAATACAAGAGTGAATACATAATCAATCTGCCTTAACACTCACAAATAGCTGTTCAATCATTCGGGCACTATAAAGAAAATAATAGTTGCATTGTTAAAATTTGCTGACTGTAATACTCATGAATCAGCCTCATACTATATTCATGCTTTTGTATACTCATCAGACAAGTTACTATTTGATTACTTTCTGGAATTAAACTTAATCAAATACATGTGTGAAATAACAGATTCATTTCAATGGGTTATAACTTGAACATTGAATATGCAGTCATTCAAAGCCGTAAATTTGGATACTCTTTTAAAAAATGAAGGGGGCAAGGAACACTGGATCTGGTCACAACATCTTATTCTTGTCCAGTAGCTCTATACTGTACCGAAGGAAGTCTGAAAAGCACAGGAACAAATGAGAACAGTTCTGCTTAGAATCACATTGGAGACAGCTTCCCAAAAGGAAAAGATTCCATGCTCAGCTTCACGATGAAGCTGGCTTTCCTGGACAGTACAGAAAATCTCAAAACATATTTCATAAAAAATGGATTTAAACGGGGGGAAACTTAGAAAGTCTGGTCACCCATATTGTGTTACTGCTACACTGAATATATTCGCTGACAAAAAAAAATTAAAAAACAAATAAAATAAAAATAAATATTCACCGACATTCACGTCAAATGTCCAGCTGTATCGTTTTTGTGTTGAGGTGACAGTATAATAGGAAACTCATCACAAAACTTCCCTTGTTTCAAGAGAAGTATTGGGCTGAATTTTGGTTCACATACTATATGATCTTTCAGATTGGCAATTCCTTTCAGCTAGTTTAGTTTCGATTGCAAGTCGGAGAGCGGTGGTCAAAGTCACATGATTCTTTTTGATATAAAGATGATGTAAAGCATCTCATCTGTATGCACACCAACCTCGAATCCAGATAATCTTAGTTGTGATATCACAGGGTGGTGTGTCCTTCCCAACATGTCACATACAGTACCTCATTGGTGGATCACTGTGGCCCTGTCAGTGGATTTATGACATTCCATTCAAGTGCATGATGTATCCCCCCCTTGGAATTCCAGATTAATAAGTCTCAATGTAATAATAATAATAATTGCTTACAGTTATATAGCGCTTTCTGGAAACTCCACTCAAAGCGCTTTACAGGTAATGGGGACTCCCCTCCACCACCACCAATGTGCAGCCCCACCCAGATGATGCAACAGCAGCCACGGTGCGCCAGAAATCTCACCACACATCAGCTATCAGTGGGGAGGAGAGCAGAGTAATGAAGCCAATTCATACAGTAGATGAGGATTATTAGGAGGCCATGATTGGTACGGGCCAATGGGAAATTTGGCCAGGACGCCGGGGTTACACCCCAACTCTTTTCAAGAAACGCCCTGGGATTTTTAATGACCACAGAGAGTCAGGACCTCAGTTTTATGTCTCATCCGAAGGACGGCATCTGTTTACTGTATAGTGTCCTCGTCAGTATACTGGGGCATTAGGACCTACAAGGACCGCAGGGTGAGCACCCCCTGCTGGCCCCAAGAACACCTCTTCCAGCAGCAACCTTAGTAGGAAGTTCATCACTGGATGTGTCCAATTTATGATGCCCTAGTGTGTTTTAACAAGCCAGCCTATCCTAATTGTTAGCGTTCGATCACAGTTTTACTCCAGGAAGCTCACGCTAACAAGCTAGGCAGTGCCAGGGTGAACCATCAACCATCCATTCAATGCAAGAAGAGGATTATTAGACATTTACTAAACCCTTTATCCTTAGCAAAATAATCGCCTTGTGGGTACTGCGTACAAGGCAGGAACACAACTTGGACGGGACACCAGCCCATTGCAGGGAGCACACATGCACACTCGATTCAGAGTCGCCAATCAACCCAGCACCTAAAGAAAATGCAGGGAAACACTAGGATAAAAAGTGGACTCCGCACTGATGTCAACTCAGGCCAATATCCAAACCAGGACCCAAGAGGTATGAGGTAGCAGTGGTAACTTCTGTGCTGTGGTGCCACCCCTCAAAGGTTTACTACTATGTTATATCATCTACATTGAAAATATCCCTTTCATCCTAGCTACCATCCCTATCAGTGCACAGTAGATCAGTTGGAGGCTCACGTATTTGAAGTGCACTCTGTGATCTATTTTGAATGCATGCTCATTTTCCATTTTGTATCTCAAGTTTTTTTTTATTGCTCTTTCCCCTCTCAAATTCTAATTGCCAATTAAATTGACAGCTTCTGATTTTGCAAGTATAAATTAAGGAATTGCATTGCTTGTGCATGTGTGGAACGGTCATCTGTGTATCAGAGCAGAGAAGACTCTGGACCACAAGGCATATGAGGCAATTATTGTGAAAGACCCGGGAAATTTTAAGAAACAGTAGACTGTGTTTTTGAAGAAATTAGGAATAGAGACAGTTTACGGCAAAGTGTTTGTGTAAACATTGTAAAAGCTTGTGCCTGTCTCAATCAGTCTGTTTTTGTTAAATTTAAAACACTGTAACCCAAGATACATGGTAGATGTGACAACTTCCCGTCCTCTTAAAATAAAAGGAGCAGATATGTGGTGGATCTCTAGAAAAACATATCCTGATCTCCACAGACTTTTTTCCAGTCATCAGCATGTTATTGGATGCAGCCCACTTGTCAAGCTATTTAGACTTCATTTCTGTGGACTAATCACTTTGAATGTTGGTCAATGGAATGGCCCAGGCCTGCTCAGTTATCATGAGGATACCATATGTCCATTGTGCCAGGAGCCACAGTCTGTCTGGAGGAAATGTCGGGGAGGAATAGATATTGAGAAACCACAAAGGAAGAGGTAAAGGTGTATTTCATGCTGAAAGGGAAAAAAAGAGACACAACGTTTCGGCTGTGGAGCCTTCTTCAGGTGTAAGAGAGAGAGGGAAACCATTGAGAAACCATACCTCCTTGAGGCAAACCAGATATTACCTCTGACTATGGGCTATAAATATTGCTGGCCTCTGCTCTCTGCCTTCTGCCAATGATGTAGCAGTGTAACCAGGAGAGTAGTTGAAGTGGGGAGCGGCGTCAGCATGCATAGGCTGCAAAGGAACAAGTAAAGGTTCATTCCATGCTGAAAAGGCTCTGCATGGCTTGGCACCTCAGTACCTGTCTGAACTATTACTGCCCTACTCCCCACCTCGCAACTTTCGTTCTTCTAATTCTGGTCTCCTAACTGTCCCATAACCCCATCTACATTCTATGGGTTACAGGGCCTTCTCCTGTTATGCCCCCAAGCTCTGGAACTCTCTCCCCAAGGATACCAGAGAGTCACCTTCTCTAAACTCCTTCAAATCCAGACTCAAAACCTTCTTCTTTAGAAGAGCCTTTACTTACAGGTTCCATTCTTCACCCCTCTGCTTTTCCTAGTAGCACCATCCACGGTCTCCCCTGTACAGTATATTGCAATTGTGTTTTATCTTGTGTATACTTTTTATTTATTGTTGTTCTCATTCTGTAAAGAGCTTTGAGAAGCCACCTTTAAAGGCGCTATATAAAATAAAGTTTATTATTATTCTAATAAAAGAGAAGAAAAGAAACACAACATTTCGCCTGTGGAGCCTTCTTTGGGTGTCTAAACACCTGTTTCTTTTCTTCTCTTTTCAGCATTGGAATAAACCTTTACTTGTTCCTAACAAGGGGACACAATTTGCAGCAGTTTAGCATTAAAAGCTTTTGAACCACTTTGAACTGTCAGAGGACATTGGAGTTGGCAAACAGGTGGAAGCAGTAGCAGCAAGCAGCAGTTGCTTGCATTGGAACTCTGTGCTGGGCAGTGGAAGGCACTGGAAGACCTGAAGTGCAGCTTGAACAATATCAGAAAGAGATCTGCCACTTGGCAGGTTGCTCTTCTAGGTAGTGTGAGATTGGAACTCTGCGTTGGGCAGTGGAACGCACTGGAGACCAGAAGAGTTGATGTGGCCCAAAAGAACAGCCTGATGCAGAATGTAGAAAAGCCGCTTGAATGACTTGAATGAATTTCGAACACATGTGTGGCTGGGAGGGGGAAGACTTGAAGGCCAATACCAACCAGTAGGACGCCAGCGAAAGGGGGGTGGAACTCATCACTGTAGCTTTCTAGGCCTGAGCACTAGAGGAGGTGTGTGGGTGAACAAGAAAGCTTGGATCCATACTCATGCCCCAGCAGTGTGGAGTGAGAGTCAGCCATGTGGGCCTGCTGCAGTGGGGAGTGAAAAGGACTGGAGAGAGAGGAGAGACAAAACAACATACATAGGCTGGGACTGTAGGTGCAGTGGGTTCTTCACTCAACCAGAAAAAGAGAGAGAACAGGGGAGGGAGGAGAGGGAGAGCATGGGAAAAGGTGGGGGAGCAGGAGTTGCTCGGGAATTCTTGCCGACCTCAGGAGACGGGAAAGAAGATATGGACGATGTGGTATGGGGAGAGCAGAGCCATTTGCTTTCGGGGAGGGAGGTTCCAGTCCTGGATGAACGCAGTGAAGGTAAGGTCCTGTCAACACAGCACAATTCCATCTGTGAAGTGAGGCGCAGAATACTAAGGAGGATGCACACCATATAAGAGAGATGTGCAAGAGGAAGTCTTGGGTGCGAGACTTATATACTGTACTTAGGCAAGCAGTTGTACGTGAGATTAGGATCTAACCTACCTCCCAAATTCCTGTCACAAATTACGTTTTAAAAAAGAATCTGTGACTGAAGAAAGTCTCTCATCTGTGTGGAATTCACAAGTAGTAAGGTATAGTATATTTATACAGTCTCTCATTACATACAGTATGTATTGTAGTAATAGATATCTATTTAGTAGTGCTTTGTTACAAAAGAAGCATCACAATTACTTTAAATTTTGGCTCTGACTTGCCTAATTCTGTATTTCTGGATGCTGTCTTTCTGGAAAACAGATCTCTGCAAAATGACAGCCTCTATATTAGAGGTTTCAGATCCTCTGCCTAGTAGAACTCCCATGCTGAGCTCACCTCAGGCTTCAAAGAAGTTTTCATGCATCAGACTTCCTGAAAGTAACTCAGAACCCATTTATTCAGCAGGCATTCACTGCCTGTAATATTTTAGCTTCACAAATTGAAGTTAGAGCTCAGAAGTTACTGGGATCATTAGTGAGACTTCCCAGCAGGGCATCTGAAGAACATATTTTGTTTTCATCAACCTTGGAAGGAAGGTCGATGATAGAATTTCACATTGCAGGAAAATACTTTTTTCAGCATCAGAGAGTGTACAAGCAGAGACAATTTCTGTAGGTGCAGTTAAAGAAGAAGAAATGTTTAACTGCCTCCAGTGATACAGTATGTCTGTAGGTTTTCTTAAAATATACAGCGGTGCTAGAAAGTAGAATTTTCTGAATTTCTGCATAAATTTGACCTAAAATGTGATCAGATCTTCATCTAAGTCAGAAAAATAGATAAAGAAACTCTTGCATTCATTTATTGATCAAAATGATCCAACATTAAATGTCTTTGCTGGGAAAAGCTTGTGAACCTCTAGGATTACCAGTTCAGTTAAAGGGATAATTAGAGTCAGGAGTGTCAATCAATGGGATGACAATCAGGTGTGGGTTTGGGTGGCCAAAAAAAAACACAAACCTGAGTCTTCACTACCAAAGTCTGGTCTTCACCACACAAGTTTGTGAATGCATGCTGTGCCTTGATCAAAGGAGATTTCTGAGGACCTCGGGAAAATAGTTGTTGATGCTTATCAGGCTGGAAAAGGTTACAAAATTATTTCTAGTTCACAAACTTTCTAGCACCACTGTAACTGGTATATAAAAATTTGATAAACATACATTGTACATATATTTGTATCTGTGTGGAAGTATATTTTAGAAGCAGTACGATGAGGCCAACCCCACAGTATGCAGTGCTGTGCAGGCCCATAAAACACAACAGAGAAAAATAGATTTAGTACTTTTATTTTCCTGGCGTACGTCAAGACAACAGGCCAGTCTGCAAGTTTGGTGACTGTTGAATTGTTTGTTTGTGGAGTGTGCAGTATTGTGGAGTGTGGGGAGTGGAGTGTTACATTTTGAGTAAGTTCCCCTGTGGTACCAAGGCAGGAAGGTGCTCTAGCTCCTTTGTTGGAGTGGTTTTTGGAGGAATGTTGCTTGTTTTTCCTGTTATTATTATTTCTTCTTTGCATACTTTTTTTAATGGAGACTGGTTCAATTTGGCATCTAATAATAACTGAGCCCAGGTGACTACATGGGGAAAGAGACTTGGAACATTTTATTTTTGTGATGTACTGTATTCTTTAGTTTGTTGATATTGGATGAAAAGGTCAAGGATGTTGAATAGTGGAATTGATGGCTTTACCTAAAGACAAAGTAATTTACCCAGAGTGCTACAACAAACCCAACTGTTTAAGTGGGTCACAAAATCTGTCTGTAAAAGCAGGTAATTGTACACCTGTAAGTCATTTGGATGCAAGTCTCTGTCAACTAAAGTAATAAAAGTAATTTGCCACTGTTACACAAAACACATTTTCAAGGGGTGCACAAGCCATTGTTTCCTAAGATTGTATGACAGAGGCAGGAGATTATAATAAAAAGTGCCATCTTTCAAGTACAAAATCACAGCACTTATGCGTGGAGTGTAACATTGTGAATATAACTGTTATCATCAGACATGTCTTTGTAAAATCTGTTTTCTAATTATTACTTGTTTAATCATTTTAATTATCCACCATTCATGCAATGATTTACAGAAACCAGAAGCTTTGTACTATCAACCCCAAAAGTAGTCATATCTTCGTAATGCAAACTCCAGTTGAGATTTAGTTTTTCTGATGAAACCCTTTTGGAGTTCCTTCATTTTCATTTTTAAACTTAGGACTGAAGTGCCAGTTTAGTTTAGCCACTATGTCCTTCAAGGGGTAATTTATTGAGGATTATTTAACAAGTCTTTGGATTTATCTTGCAGGTTATTATCCAAGCAGGGGATCTCCAGTAATGTACTTTTTTTCTAGACAAAGTATGCCAAACAATCTCTGTTTTCTAGTTTTATTTCTGAAAAATGAAATTCAGCCTTGAGGGAGGAGCCAGATTTCATGATTCAGGTCATCTGAAAGTACGTCAAAGACCTTATATATGCAGTACATTCAGACAGTCTCTGGGATCAGAAATGTACCATGGGCTTTAAGAAGGAGTTCCATCAAATGCTTCACATACTGTGTAAGAGTGGCTATTAGCACTGATCAAGAAGATAGTGCCAAATAGGTTTTTAACTGTGAAATGGCATTTGGTGGATTACTATCTCCCTGTTAAAGCAATAATGCACAGTTCCCACCTTGTGTGATGGGGTCACTGATGTTGGAAAAAGATTGTATTCAATATAAATTCACAAAAAGAGAGTGCAGCACCATGGAGTGGGAAGGCTTAAGGCTCGACTGCCCTGGAAAATGTAAGTAAAATAGAAGTTTTTCCTAACTTACATGTCTTTACAAATCTATACATGTCTAGTACATTAGTGCAATGGATTTTCATATCATTGTGCCAAAACACTTTACTGGGTTTTGACAATATATGAAGATGAATATCTGTGACAATTAATCAACATATTTGTACAATAGCACTTAAACAGTCATTTAAGCGACCTTACCATTTGGTAGTATAATACATTGTCAGCTAAAAATGTACATTTAGCCATTTCCAGAATTTTCCATATACTGTATAATAATAAGTGAAGAGGAGTAAAGTAGAAAAAACACTTAAAAAATTATCCATAATCCATTATGTAGACACAAGAGAGTTTGGGTCTTTGGGGGGGGGGCATTTTTATCATTTAGAGGAACACTACTTTGGGCATAAGATTAACAGCATAAATCAGAGCTAATTAAGGTACCAAGAAATACATGTGTTAATATATCATTTGAATAAACATTTCTATAATAAACCTTTTTTATTTAAAGAATAAATAATTGTATCAATTATAAGCATTCTGAATTTTGGGTTACACTGTATGTATCCTTTTTTTTTCAAATAAATTGGGATCAAAATCCCTGTTTTATTTCCTCCTACAGTAATTTGAAATAAGCATCTTGCATCTGGACCTTGTCTCAGGACAGTGGGGTTAAAGCTAACCTACACACCTTCTCTGAAAGGTGTAAGTCTGAGATACCTGCTTTCTTCTTGTACTACAAGCTGAAGAGTGCCTGCAGCAGGCTTACCTTAAACTGGAGGAGTGATGCAGCTCTCACAGCTAACAGTATTAGCTCACAGGTGGTGTTCAATTTCAACAAACCAAGCTCAAGTGTTACTTGGCCTTGCTGGTAGTGTGCCTCCACACAGCTTTTACATTTGGTCCACCTGGTCCAGTGGGATGGTGCTATTTCTGCCTGGCTGTGCTATAGCGTGGCCTGTGGCCACAGCTCCACTCTGTCAGATCACCGTGGTGACACGTGATGCAGAGCACCTGGCTGTAGTTAGAGCTCTCAGTGCAGTGGGTGCTCTGAGTGTATTTAATCCCTGCACTCTCTCTCCTTGGCAATCCGGCATTGATGATGACCTCACTCGACTCCCGAACCACCTTCCTGTGTCCCCGGGGAGGCCTTCTTGTTCCTGGTTCCAGTTTCCTTGGGCTCTGCCTGGGAGCTCTGTCCATGGCTGTGGTGTCCGGAGGATTCCAGTGACTGAGAAGGGAGGTTGGGTGTGAAGTGGGAACCCTGCCTCAGCAGATGTCTCCATTGGTTTGGCCCAGACAGCACCAGGAAGTGGTTCAGGCATCGGAAGGAGGTCCAGTTCTGTCCTCTTCCCGGTGCTTCTCCAGAGGACTGCCTTCCAGGAGACCGCTCTGACAGTGCAGTGGTCTGCGGTGGAGACCCCCCTGCACCTTGAATGACCAGCTCCTGGCACCCTCCCCTCAGACCACCCCCAAACCAGAGCTTCCTGCCCAGCCCGGGAAGTCGGTCCCCTCCGCCCTGCAATGAACTGTGGATGAAGAACAGCTCTGGACCTCGGCGGCTCATTCCAGCACTACAATAACTTCCCCGACTTGGGCTACACTCTTACAGTCCGCCTATCTGCGCCCGAGGTGACTCCAGCGGGTTGTCATCCGTTTCCATTCGATTCCCTCTCCCCGGGAACCCTGCCTCCGGAATCCGCTCCATAGCTCTGAGCCACACTCCAACATTGGCTTGGCTGTTGTGCCAGCTTGTGTTTTCTGAACAAGTTGCAGTGGGTCATCCACTCCCCCTTGACTGTGGCGCCCTAGCTCTTGGGTCTGTACACCTGCAGCGCCGCCCCATTTCCTGTTTGTGACAACAGGGAATTCCGCTTGACGTTGGCTACTAATGCAGAGCTCAAACGGGCTAAGTGGACCTGGCCTGTTCTTGAATATGTCACTGTTGAATTGCGAGCTCCGAAGTATGTATCTTCAGATAACATACAATTTTTTTTTATTTATATAAGAGTAGTTTGCAAGGCATTTTGAAATCATCTTTATTTTTTGACCATATTGCTGTTTTTCTGAATGCTCTGTATAACTGTTTGCACTGCATTCTCATTATGCTGTTTTGTAAAGCTGTTTGAGGGAATGTTCACGGTGAAAAAGCACCAGTACTGATTTTTTTTGCTCTTTTTAATAGATGTGTCACTATTAAAGGCAGTGCATGAAAAACACACCTTTTGTTGCCATTTCCTTGATAGTTTCATAACCACTGAGCTGTGAAATAAAATACAAAGGGATCAACATAGTATGCTCAGTAAAAATAACAATTTGAAACCAGTCATTAAATAAACTGCTTCCTCTTGCATACAAGGCACAGCAACATGTACAGCAACACTAGACACAACACCATCCTGCTCCCCAAAGGAGGAAGGTGCCAACTCTCCCACTGAAACAGTACGTCCCTAGCACACTTTGGCCAAGCTCCATTTATTCCAGCCGTTCATTGTCATGAAAAGCTCATGCTTTCTCCTAGTCCTCACCACGATATGCTCTCCAAAAACATAAGAAAGGTCACGAACGAGAGCCCGTTTGGTAGTAAGTAGCAGATTGATCTGTGGATCACACCAGAATTTTGTCCAATTCACAAAACATTTAGACAGAGACAGGAGAGGGATTAGGTCTATGAGTGAGTTTTAAGATCTGCAGTCTGTCTTTTTATAATTTTGGGTAACACTACATTAGGCATAAAATGCATGACATACAGTAAATCAGAGCTAATTTAGACAAATAAATGTTCTAATACAGTGTATTACTTTATGATAGTGTTTTTTTCTGTTTTTAACATTCCCCTCCTATTACACTTTCCTGCCTCTGACACACTTAGCAATAATTGCTTGTCACTTGTCCTGTTCAATAGCACCTGTGCATGTAATTAATAAGAAACGATGAGTTGCCTTAGCCTCTCACCTTTTCCTGGCATGTCCCAGCCTCACAATAGTTTTGAAAATCCGTGCACAGAGTTCAAGAGCAACATCTGACCGAGGCATGATCACTTCAGTCTAATTAAGCGCAGTGCAGCACTTTTTGGTTCTTTCATTTCTAGAGAGCCCTTACCCCCCGATGTTTGTGGGTTCAGTGCACTTCTGAAAACGGGTTGCTGTTCATCAAAATCATTTCAAATAGCTGGCAATATAATAAAGTACACAAGACATTTTTGCAGCGGAGCGCTAGGTTCATGTGAGATATACAGTATCCAGAGTGAGGAAAAAGGCATGGATTCTTATAACAATAAAGTCAAAAGTTTTATGTACTAAGCTATTTTTTTTTCTGGAACTCTATTATGGACTCTGGCTGCTGTCACTTAGGTTAAGATATTTAAACCCTTAAGAAAATGAGAGCCCTTTCCTTCCTTGAGCCACACATGGACCACAGACAAAGCGCTCAAGCTTCAGCAATCTAATTTTCTCACGACATCTCTGGACTGTAAATCTACCAGGAGAAGTCGGACTCTGATTGAATTACTGCCCTATCCGCCATCCCCATCCTAGCGATTTTGTCACCTAGCTCACATCCGCGAGCAACTACTCAATCATCAAACCCGCACTTTGCTTACTCCCTGTGTTTGCTCTTAATACAAATCAAGGCTTGGTAAATGAAATTACTAAAAGGATGGAGAAGACAGGTTCAGAATGACTTTTCATGTTTGTTTTTAACCTTTTGTATTCAATCACAGGAACAAATTGTCTACATGCATTGGTAACATATTACGCGGTGAGATTTAAATCTTACAGTACCATTAGCGATATCCCCCAGGGAAATCAGTTTTTGCTGTGGTTTGCTGTTAATCATCTTCCAAGGTTCCTCTTTGTAAATAAACTTGATTTAATGATCTATAGTGATGAAAGGAAGAGGCTTTTTATTTTCTCTGATGGTGCTCCACACAACTCAGCATAGTGTTAAACTGTCACTTTAGGAGGGCAAATAACTTCGTTTTCCCTCAGATTACTCAATCAAATAGTTCATCACAGGTTCTTCTTATGGCTTATTTCTTGCTTGAATCGGTCTTCCAAAGATGATCTCTTGTTTCTATTCCTAAAAGCTTGCATGATGGGTTTTTAAAAATATCACAGTTTACCCGACCGCAGAAATTGAAACTCATTTGAGCAGCTCTTTTGAAACTGCATTCTGATGAGGACCCAGCTGCCCTACTTTAAAATGCGAAGAAACCACAGTTTTCTGAATAAATGCAACCAAAACAAAGAATAAAAAATAATTAAATACAGATTTGAGCCTTTGTTATCTCCATATCAAGACGTAAATCGCCATTTCACATGAGGTCTGTGTGAATTTGTTCCCCATTCTGTTTTAACAAATATACTGTAAAAACAATGAAGGCAAACTTTGTTAGGCTCTAAATAAAACACACAGCCTTATTAGTTCATTCATGAGACCCCTTTAAAAAGCCAGCTACTGTATAAGAAGCTTTATTTGTAAATCAGTAGTTATTTGTTTAATTTCTTTTAAGAATGTGTTTTGTTAATAGTAAAGCAAAGTGCCACGTTTTCTGATATCCATGTAATGTCTTTTCTGGACGGGAATTGAGGAAGGAACACGACAGTTGTATAAAACAAATGTTTTGGAGCCCAGTTTATTCTATTCTGGTAGACGCATTTGTACAGAAGCTCATTAGCGCCACAGATAAAAAAAAATCTCGTTTATACAAGATAGTATCTCGATTATGCAGTATGAGCTAATTATTGCATTTATGCGAGGAAAGTATCTTGTTTATTTGAGAAAAGTATTGCATTTAAATGCAGTACTTAATTTGTGAACAATGTTGCCTATTATATTAATACTGTATATTGCATTTGTGATGTCCTGACTAGCTCCAGTGCATCTGCACCAAATTCCATTCCACATTCCACACGTGGAAGGAGCTTGTCAGGGCCATTTCAATTAAGCACAGGCCGGGCTTATTCATCAATTAGGAACCGCATTCACTATTGAGGGTGTAGTGGTTTCTGTTCCAGGAACTCTTCAAGACACTCCTCCTGTTCCCCACCCCATGTATGCTGGTAGTTATTAATATGCTGTGACTTATTTTCATTCACAGGTGTGGCATAACGGCATTGTACTGTATATGCAATAATATTGTCCTGTGCAAAGTAGCATTGACTTTAACAATAGACTCTTTAACACTCCTCTTTTTCGGGGGGGAGAATCTTAAGGAGCACATGTTCTGTCTTTTGTATATATGAAGTTCAACACCGTGTGAGTTAGCATTCCCAGGTTGAACGTGTGTTGTTTTTGCCATTTTTGTGACAAGTACAGTAGAAACGACACGGCTTTCCAAATTTATGTTCTTCTGTTACAGTAGCAGGAAATGAAAGCAGTTGAACTGCAGACATTAAGCACCTAGTACACTGCTTAATGTCACAAAGCCATTCTTCACCAAACCTTCTGGTCACAGATAGTGTCACAGAGTGAAATAATGGATATGGGGTGTTGAGGACTATATTAACTTTAGTTTTGCATAGGATAGCCCGTGTCTCTGTAAGTGTTGATACGTTTCTGTGCTATTTATTTTAGCTTTAGGCCATATCAGAGCTCTTCCTAGCACAGATAGTGGAGCAGATACCAATTAACGGGGATTGAAGAACACACTGTTTGGTTAGTTCCCACAAAGTAAGGTTTGGCACATTGGGGTGTGTGGTGGTGGTGCTGAGTCAGTGCAGAGCGAGGGGCAGAGGAAGACTGACAGGTGAGGAGGAGAAAAGACAGTGCACCTTGACAGCTGCCCCCTTGCATACTGTCAGTTAGTTAGCCCTGTGGCATTAGCCATGCCCACATCCAAAACATACTGTAAGCCCCAGTCACAGGACTCACAGAGAAGATACAGAGAAAGAAGAAAACAGGGGAATATGGTCTGCACTACTGGAACCAGGAGGGGACTTGGACACCAGGGACCCTAGAGTAAGGAGTACAGGAAAGCTCTGGCATTGTCTTCCTTCCCCTTTACACAGTGCTGGACTTGGAGAAAACAAGATAGGGAGGAGTAGAAGGGACCACATTTTCTGGACAGCAGTGACTGAAGAGGATTGATTTTACCAAATGGATTTGTTTGCTTATGTTGGAAAACAGTGCTGCTGGACTTTTCCTTTTGGGTAACTGGGGCCAATGAGGGTTTGTGTGTTCTCTGAGTACCCATTGTGGATAATGGGCACTCAGGCACTCTTTGTGACAGATAGGCAGTAATAGATATTGTCACCAATAGATTAATTTGACTGTAATAAAAGGGCAATTATGGAGGATAACTGTCTTGTCTGGTCTGATAAGATATAAAGAAACTGTTGAGGGGGGAAAGGGACTTAGCACCCTTACAATTGTTAGGTGGCATAGTTGGTACAAAGCTAAACTCCAAAAAATCCTGCATTTTGGGGGTCACTATCTACAGTAGCTAAACAGTATGTGTGACAATAATTCCAAACCCCCAGTTGTTAGTTTACAGGAAAGCTATTTTCTAGAATGGTGCTCTTTGAAGAGAAGATTGAAATGCGGGCAATCGGATTTAACCAGATGGCTGCATCAGCCACTAATGCAGAGAAAAGGAGCAACTCTTCCAGTGCCAGGAGCCTGCATCTCTTTCAGCAGCAGGTCTGCCTGCATGCCAGAGTCCTGAGTCCAGGAAGTGTCAGGAGGCTGGGCCCTCACAGGAGAGATGGAGAGACAGAGAAGCTGACAAATGTTAAAAACAAGATATGTAGAAGGAGTATGCAAACAAGAAAGGTCTATAAATTGTTTTATTCAAATGAGGCGCGGCAGAGAGTGGAGATATGAATGGAATTGCACGCTCCGAGATACTCCATGTTAATAAGATCAGATTATTTCAGCTCTATACAGATGAAATTGTCTCATTTATTTTTAATTGGAATTTCAGACTGACGCTTTGTAAAGAACAGCCTCCTTTATGCCGGGATGGGCAAAGGAACAATTAAATTAAAAATGAGTTTATGCAAATACTGGAATGCACCTGAATGAGTTGCAAAAAAGAATGCCCTTTCAGATTCCACTAATCCTTATTTTACCTCAGAACAGGTCCGATGAGTTTTCTCACAAAAATAACACTTGACCACGAATAAAATTGAACCATGGATTGTTTATCCACTCTTTATAGCCTCCATGTTCACAATATTAACAGTCATATTTTTAACATATTACTATGAAGGATTAATTATTTTATTAATTCAACTTTATAGTATCTAATATAAGCTTGGTCTATTGTCTTCTAATTAATATAAGCCATGATCGCCGGGAGTGTCCTAATCACCTTTTTTGTGCAGTGTTTTTTATACTCAAGAACCTGCTGTATGTGATAAGACTTAAATCAGTTCCGTTGTAGTAAATGTCAATACATGTTTTGGGGTTTCGAAATAAAACGCACTTCAGGTCTTATCTAAACCCTGACACTTTAGGACAATAAGAGTTCAAAACCCCATAACAACTTTGAACTCTTGGATAGGTTAACTTATATTTCTTGTACTCTCTTGCCTTTTTAGAAAAGTATACATGTATAAAACAAAAAAATCAACAAACAAAATTAGATTATTGCTCGAAAGTGGACCATTTTGATTTATCTGTTTCATTGTTGTGAACCTCTCTAGAGCACACTGGATTATTATTCTGCTTGCAAAAAAGTATATTTCATATATAATATAATTTTAAAAAAGTTATATTCATGAGCTTGTTGTAACAGAAACCGGTCCAGGCTCCCGTGAAGTGTAGTTCAGGACCCTATGCAGACAGTATAATCCAGAACTAAGTGGAGAAGGACAACATGGAAGAGATGTAGAGGATCAGGACGGGTTGACAGACAGAGGGGCATGACGGTGGTGATCCAGGTACTCAGGGGGCATGGCAGAGGCAAACAAAGCCAGACAGTCCAAGGGGGAAATCCGGGGTGCAGTCCAGAGTCCAGGAACCGGGGGATCCATCCGAGACAAACAAGGTTAAAATCTAGAACGGGATCCGGAACAGGATCAAAAACCAGGGTAATGGGGCAAGGCACTCCGAGCCCCGGACTCAGAAGGTCAGGACGCCATGATGAAACATATGCTGTTGAGTCTCTCCTGGACCCACTAGTAGGCGGGCTTCCGGGAGTCCATCTCCCAGTGCTGAGACAGGAATAGCGAGAGCGCCAGGCTTAAATATTGGCAGACTAAACAGGGGGCAGGTGCACGTAATGAACTAAAATTTGAAAGGGCCGGAGTTCCGTTAAGAGGAGGGATGATGATCGTGACACTTGTTTCTTTATTATAAGTATTAAACTGAACTACTGAAAGTCATCATTGTTGTGGTCAGGAATTCAGAAGTGAGCTGGTGTCTCTGGATCCTCCAAAACAGTCTAGTTTCCATTCCGCCAAGGTGAATGTAGTAGAGTGTTAAACCAAGCAGTAGAGATACTGTAGGTAGAAAAAGTAAAGAGTAAAACAGTCCATTCCTCTCCTCAAGAAATAAGATAAGAAGCTTGTTCTGGGGAGGTACTGAAGTGCTGTCCGTTTAAATCTTTGATGCATAACAGAAATTAAACTTGATGTCTCCTAATTGTCTTCTTTTCTGTTTGCATTACTGTTTTAATTGCATTTTTATGCCCATCATTCACAAATTTAGATTTCAAGACTCCTTAAACACCAATTGTTAAAACTCCACTGCAAATTAATACTGCAGTAGATGCCAAAATAGCTTTTAGTGCATAAATCAAGATGCTATCTCCCTTTCAAACACAATCATACACAATAAAGAAAAGCAGACATGCAGGCCAGTGTAACCACCCATCATCCAAATTCCTCAGAACTCTCACAAAGCATTGCCGGGAAAAAAACTCTGTTCACTTCACCTTAATCAGCAATTATTCAATTGTCAATTTACCTTATTAATGGCTCTGGGATTCTCTGAACTGAACATGCTCCTTACTTTAAAGTACTTAACAACTGTAGAAACTGAACTAACAGGCATAAATCAAACTGACACTTAATTAAATTAATTGCTCAACTTGTGCAGCTGTCTTTTTATGTACAGACCAAAACACCTTGCACCCTTAAAATATGAATGTGTGAGAAATTTGTTTTATATCTGCTTTTAGTCATTTGTTTGAAGCACCATCACATCTAAACTTTTCAGATTTCAATAATTCAATCAAAAGTTTCTTTTTCAGAATATGCGTCACAGGGCACTGACAAGCCTTTTTATCTGTTTTGACACTATATGTTTAAAAGGAAGGTGGCATGGTGGCACAATGGTTGGCATTAGGCCTTGCAGTGCTTGGCCCCGGGTTCAATTCCTGGAGCACTATCTGTGTGGAGTTTGTATATCCTCTCTGTGCTCATGTGGGTTTCTGGCAGGTGCTTTGGTTTCCTCCCACAGTTCAAAAACTTACTGGTAGTTTTATTGGCTTCTGGGAAAATTGGCACTGGTGTGCATATGTTTGCATCTGTGTGTGCCCGCCGATGGCCTGTCGTCCCATCCATGGTGTATCCTGCCTTCTGGCCTTACACCCTTTACTTGCTGGGATAGGCTCCGGGTTCCCCTGTATTGGAAAAAGTGGTTAGAAAATGGATGGCTGATAATTGTATTAATTAATCACAATAGCATCTTGAACATATGCTTGGCCTATTGTCTCTGAATACATAGACCATTAATATCTGATGTGTACCTATTACATTTTGTTGTGTGGTGTTTGTTGGTATCTTTGTTTTTCGTTGTACCCTGTACTTTTCAAACATCAGCCCCCTTTCTCAGACTATGAAATGAACTTGTACTAACCACAGACACAGGCACATAATCCATGCCCAAAAACCAACAAAAGACTCTTCTGGTACCCTCATTTATCAATCATTACCCCACAGCCTTTTTCCCAACTGTGTGATTGTCTTTCTGCCTCAGTCCCCTAAGAGACAAGCCGTAGCTTGAACAAGAGAGTGATGAGAACTGAAGAACAGATGAAAAAGTTATATATGAGAGAAGGCCATTCAGACATCTACGCCTTTTTGTAGTTAGCACCTAATTGATCTGAGGATCCCATCCAGCCAAACAACAACATGGCTGGTTAGCTTAATGAAGAAGTTCAGGGTTCATCTGAGAGGATGCGCATCACTGACTCCAATTTCCAATGCACACTCCCCACACACACCAAACCCCCTCCAGTTTGGCTGAGGATTAAAATTCATGTCTTTTATGAACACTAGTGGCATGTAAGAGCAAGCAAATAAAAGAGGCATAATTTAACCTTCATTCTCATAATGCGAGAGGAGGGTTTTTTAGACTTACACATGATACAAACAATAATTTATACAACTAGAGGAAATATGAATTATAACTCGATGAGTGATGAATATTGTTTTCTGTTACCTTGTTCCTTGGAGTCATTTTGAAAGTACTAATGAATAGTTTTGATTGAAACTTTATGATGTGTTATGTGAAAGTACGACCAAGTAAGACTAGGAACATAATTCCCTCACGGGACCATTAGACTGACAGACGCCACAGAGCGTTTTTATTTTATTTGTCTTAATGAGCAGTTTATGACACAGACAAATTGTGAAAAGGTTCATTCAATTAGACTCATCTTTAGATTATACTGTTGTTCCAAATATAGTTAATCAAACCACAGCTGTAAAAATGTTCTTAATCTCTTAATTTGAGTTTTACAGAGGGAGGGGAGAGTTAGGGTGTATTGGCCTTTCTGGGGAACAAGAAGATAAAATACATTAAAGACCCACCAGTTTGATCTGAAGACTTAGTTTAATGATTTAGAAAGGCTATTAAGAAATGACATATTTCTGGGAACACATCCAGCATAACCTCAATTTATTTATTAGTAATACAAGCAATCCAAAAAGAGATATTTGCCATAGTGAAGTGTTGCATTCTTGAGGGTTACAGTAACACAATTAGATTTATGTTCAACTAAGCAAAACGTAAAAACACCAGACACAAGATGTAAAATTAACACAGATTGATTAGGAAGGGTAAAAGTGCTGTAAAAGTGCTCTTATTCAATGAAAACAACTAAAATTGAAATATTCACTTATTTCAATTCAAAACACTTAAGCCCTTATATCCTACAGTATGTCCTATGTGGATTTAAACAAGAAGAGTTTTTGAATATACTGTATGGATCGGATAGTTTTATGATTTTAGAACAGACAGGAGGATACCAAGTTATTTTTTAATGTTGACCCACTTTTGTAAGAAGAAAGTTGACTTTTTAAAAATGTAATCATCCAATGATAAAATATGACACTGCTTTTAAAAAAATAGGTGTAACATTAATAAAAATTGATGAAGACTTTTGATATCCAAAATATTGTAATATGCAGTTTGAACCCTTTATGTAATGAAAGCCATTAAAACGCAATAAATGTTATTTATTCCAATATCCATTTCTTTCATTTTCAGTGTCTCTCAAGATATATTCATTTGTCCTCATTTAAAATGTTGAACAGAAAAGTTGTATTTTGTGCAGCTATTAAAAATGACTTAATAGTAAACCTATTGTAATAGAAATTGAATGTCTCATTCAATAATGTATCCATAGTATTAATGTAAAAGCTCTCTTGTTCATCAACATGTAAAGCTATGCTGACATGAAAGGCACTCATACTCGTATAGTCAAATATGATGTTAAAACGTGGGATTAATTTCTCTGTAATAGGATACATAGTGAACACATTAACAGATATTCTTATTTTACATTTAAAAATACATATCATGCTATCAGAGGTGACTGTCAATGTGCAATTCCTAACAACCTGAGGTTCATATAATAATAATAATAATAATTGCTTACACTTATATAGTGCTTTTTCTGGACACTCCACTCAAAACGCTTTACAGGTAATGGAGACTCCCCTCCACCACCACCAATGTGCAGCATCCACCTGGATGATCTGACAGCAGCCATAGTGCGCCAGAACGCTCACCACACATCAGCTATCAGTGGAGAGGAGAGCAGAGTAATGTAGTCAATTCATAGATGGGATTATTAGGAGGCCATGATTGGTAAGGGCCAATGGGAAATTTGGCCAGGATGCCGGGGTTACACCCCTACTCTTTCCGAGAAACACCCTGGGATTTTTAATGACCACAGAGAGTCAGGACCTCGGTTTTACATCTCATCCGAAGGACGGCGCCTGTTTACAGTATAGTGTACCCGTCACTATACTGGGGCATTAGGACCCACATGGACCGCAGGGTGAGCGCCCCCTGCTGGCCCCACTAACACCTCTTCCAGCAGCAACCTTAGTTTTTCCCAGGAGGTCTCCCATCCAGGTACTGACCAGGCTCACACCCACTGTGAGCTTCAGTGGGTTGCCAGTTGTGAGTTGCAGGGTGATATGGCTGCTGACAGTATATTGTACAGCAATATGCTTGATAGAGGGTCTTTTGTACTCAGCAAATTTGATTGAAGAATTGTTTAGATCAGACGTCATTTAGATTTTCCATTGTATCAAAGCAATATACATATTGTTTTTTTAGGAAGCTATACAAATAAATTAAAAACATATGAAAGCAGGAACTAACCATCACTAGAGATTTGCCTGGTTCATTGCTTTCAAGAAAAAAAAACTTCAAAGGATGTAATAAGCTGTGCTGTTTTTGCTATTGTTGTTCATGTTGGAAAGATGTACAAATGTGCCTCTTTTGGTAACAGTCTGTAACTGTAAATAGTAACCTTACAGTGAAAAATGTGTCTGGGAATTTGAAAGATTTTGCATGACTTTCTTCTCAAGAGTACAAGTACCCTTTTGTGTATGTAAGACATGTAGCCAAAAGGCAGAACTGTCAGTTGTGAATGTATGTACAGCAGGTGTGTGTCTCTGTGTTGATACCATTGGACAATTTTTTGTCTATACCACAATTTACCACTGGGTGGCTCCAAAGTGACAGTTTACAGTACATCAGTCTGGACTTCTTTCGTTTAGCAATGGCCTATAACATATGCACAATAAAATATGCAATACATTGTGGAGGGCATTGTGGAGGGCACAGTGGCTAGTATTGACACAGTGGCTAGTATTGCAGCCTTGCAGTACTGAGGCCCTGAGTTTAATTCCTGGGGTACTATCTGTGTGGAGTTCTGTATGTTCTCCCTGTATTCATGTGGGTTTCCTCTGGGTGCTCTGCAGTCCTAATAATCCAAAGACACACTGGTAGGTTAAAGGGCTTCTTGGAAAATGTGGCCCAGGTGTGAGTGTGTGCATGTTTGTCTCTGTGTGTGGCCCTGTGATGGACTTGCATCCCATTCAGGGTGTATCCTGCCTTGTGCCCGTTGCTTGCTGGGATGGACTCGGGACGCCCTACAACCCTGTTTTGGAAGAAGCAGATTGAAAATGGACTGATGCATGAAATATATTCAGTAGAAGCATAATCGCTACTTTTCTTTCTGAGCAGACCAAAAAAAACTCTTAAACCTTTTTTTGTGTTAGTCAAAAACCCTCCTTATTTTTTTTTGTCTTTCAATTGTATATACCGCTCTTCGATCTCAAAAGTCAAAGTGAACCGCACTGTAAACAAGGCACATAAATAGTCAGTTATGATGTTTGAATAGACCAATGAGCTAATCAGAGTAGTTGAAATACCTGGTCTTGTAAAATATGACTAACAATAGAGAAGGCACCTGTTAAAGACCTGTGACCTAAGAAATGAAACTCACCATGACATGAAAGTCCTCAGAGATGAAACACAAGCAGAGTTTTATTTAAAAAAAAACACATTTCGCATAATCTGACCAAGGTTGAACAAGAAATTCCTCATACTGTGGATTGTTTTTCCCTAAGATACATTTTAGATTTTATTATTATTTAAGTAGGATAGAAGCTTTTAAGGTCAAGTATTTCTTTAGTCTTTTAATGTCAAAACCAGAAGAAGTAATCTGAATCTTTGACACTCTCAGTTCACTACAACCAGCCCGATTGACTCCCCTGCTTGTATAATAAATCTGTCCTAAGAGAGCGATGCAGTCACTTTAATCAAACTTTGTCACATTTACATATAGAAATTACTTTAAAAACTCGAAAATACATTTTTATTCACTTAATTAAAATGCAAACAGGAGAGAAAGCTTTTGTCCTATATGTAGCAATATAGGTAGAATCTACTGTATATTTCGTGTCTTGTTTGCCCCTGGAACTTACTACTAAGAAGAAGACACAATGATGTTTGTGTCGCACGGTATTTGGCTGTAAATTAATAAGCTTCAGTTAAAATAAAGAGAAGTTAAAAGGTGAAGTTGTCACCATTATCTGAATAACCGTGCTTCAAACGCAGTCCGATATTTTAAAAATTCGGCTTTGCCTAAACTGCGTCTTTCCCCTGTTCTGTAATATGAAATGTCAGTCCACCTGCTTGTCTCCTGCCTTTCCTGAGTGTTGTTTCTGTTGGTGATAACTACCGATGATTAGACTCAGGCACTGCTCCACAGAAAGCGAACTCAGTACCTGCGCCGGTTGTAATCAATGTCATGGCTTTCTGTAAGTCTGCAGGGAACAACCGTCTACTGCGTCTTGTCCTCGTTTACACTTTTTTGGTTTCGTTTTCCTTGAATAATACAACATGGCTTTTGTGAAAGCCAGAGAAACAGGATATTGCTCAGCTAATATGTACAATATCCTTATGCTGAAATCTTTTTTAAGTGCATCCCAATTACCAACCGATCGAGCACGAACTACCAATCAGACAGCCCCGTCACTTCTGTCTTGCACTTCTATTCCAAAAGTGCATTGTTTGCTTAGGAAGCACGACAAGTGAAAAATAACTATGACAGGAATTGTGTGTGCGATATTGCGGGTGGTAATGAACTGCGACTTTTTCTAGACGCCATGCTCTCCCGGTGGCTGGTATTCTGGCAGCGAATCGTTGCTAAGCGTTATCCCGTGCCAGAGGAGTCCGGAATAAAATACAGTTTCCATATTCTCTTACCCGTTGCTTAGCTACCACTTTGCAGTCGACATCTCTTCCCCAGCTTCGCAGAGAACAAGCAGCTGTAATAAAAAAGCACTGTTGTAGCTTGTGATGGAAAGATCTAGAGATTGCTTTGAGTGGCAAGGTAGGCCAGGGTTTGGAGCAATGATGAGCAAGTTCTGCTGATTAATTCAGTGCCTATTGCAGGGAGAGAAAATGTAATCAGTCTGAATAGAACCAGATTTCTGCACGTTTTATTACTGTTGATTACAAAGCTGTGCACGAAGCCAAAAGACATAAAGTCCCTTCCCATCAGACACTCTGCAGTACTTCCTGAATGCGTCCTGTACATTACAAACTGAGCTGAAGGGTTTGTTTTATCCTCAAGGAGGAGCTGCTACATCATGACAGCACCTACAGTACATGAACAACCTATGGCCCTTTCTTGACTTCACCCATTCAGAACTGATTTTAGCTTGAGCTAAAATCTCTTAGACCTACTAGAAGTGATACTTGAAAGATTATTTTTTCACTTTTTATTTCTGCATTTTTTTAAAAGTCGATTGTGGTGATAAAATGTCAAATAACACATACAATTCGCTGCACTTTTTATTGACTTACAATGCAGGAGTCAATTTTGTCTTTGCTTAGTTATTGAACAAAAAAACATACATCTTAAGAAAGTAGTTTAAGTAAGGAGCTGCGTCAGCATGCGTGGGGTGCAAAGGAACGGGTAAAAGGTTTATTCCACGCTGAAAAGAGAAGAAAGGAAACACAACGTTTCGGCTGGGGAGCCTTCTTCGGGTGTGGAAGAATGCTCCCCAGCCTAAATGCTGTTTCCTTTCTTCTCTTTTCACCATGGAATAAACCTTTACTTGTTCCTTTGCAACTTAAGAAAGGTTCTGAACAAAAAGAGACCATTCAACCTACGTATCTGACCCTTTTGGTAGTTATTAGGTAATTGATACACGTACATCCATCCATTCCTTAAAAAACAATCCAGGATTTAAGCTTCAACATCATGGCAGGGAAGCTTGTTTCAGACTCCCATAACTCTTTGGATAAAGAAATGCCTCCTGTTCTTGGTTTTCAAACACACTTAATCATACAGTATATGCAATTTCTGTTTGTATCTGCTGGTTTGTGCTTCGCTGCTCATTCTGAAGAAATACACTCAGTTGACTTTGTTAAAGAGCCTTTGACCCATTTGAATAGTTGTATCAAGTCTCCTCATGAATATTATGAATGTCACAAACTTCACCTAGAAATGTGTCATCCACTGTAACATTCAGCTGATTCTGCTACATGTCATACATTGTTTTTCATTAAATAAGTCAAATCAATCATTCTGCACAGCCCATTCAGTTTTGCTGTTATATGTGATTGTTTTAAAGTGGGCTTCAGTGGTATCCAGGCAAAAGGGGGAGGAGAGTGCAGCATACTGGGAAAAACATTGAGTAACACAAAAAGGTCATTTTAGACTATGCCTAACTACTATGACAATCTGGCACGTGTCTTCCTTTTGGGTTTTCTACAGAGAGCCTTGCTGGAGAGTAAGTTAAAGAGAGAGTTGGGGGGGTTTCTGTTTTACCAAAAGTTGCCGTTCCAAAGTGACTATGCCAATTGTCAACATCCACTGGAGGAATCTTGGTCACGGCTGGCCAGTGAAGGCCGTAGGGCTGAACCTGCACTCTGAGTGAGAGCCTTCACTGGTGGGGTGGTTGGGCCATTCATAACCTTTCCAAGTGCCATTTGGGTGTCTCTACCTGTCCACTGTGGTATGGAGTGGTACTATGATGAAATAGATTACAACAACCAAGTTCAATCAGCCTCAGCTGTCAGTGATTTGTAGTGACTCCTGATGTAATTTACTCACTTAAAACATTATAAATACTGTATGTGATCCCCTTCTCTCCATTTTTGCATCCCATCTCCACCCCAGTCCACCTTTGCAGCTGCCCCTTGGTCACTCCTCACTCTGCAAAGGAGTCCCACCCTCCTTGTCCAATGAACAGGACGTTAGCCCTCAACTAAGCTGGTTAAGGCAAATTATTGCAACTTAAAACACTCACTAAACCTTTTAATATGTCTGATTCTTGGGGTGTTAAATCTACTAAAACCTCAAATGGAAGGGTATAAACTGAAACTTTTTTTTTTTAAGATTAGCACAGTGAAATATGGTAGCACTTGTTTGCATCACAGCAACATCTATAAGAAAGTACTGTCTGCATGGTGGCACACTGGTTAGCACTGCAGCCGGGGCCCTCAGTTCAATCCCTGATTTCGGGTGCTATCTATGGGGAGTTAGTATGTTCTCCACATGTTCGCATCGGTTCCTCTGGGTGTTCCAGTTTCCTCCCAAGTCCAAAGACATAAATAATTGGCTTGTGGGAAAATCGGCCCTGGCGTGAGTGTGTGTTTGTGTCTGTGTCTGTTAGCACCCTGAGATGGACTGGTGTCCTATCCTGGGTATATCGCCCATTGCTTACTGAGATAACAGCTTTCTAGCTCCCCCAGAGCTGGGTAAAGTGGTTAGAAAAATGTATCCAACCTCACAGAACTGATTTTTTGGCAGCAGCAAACAACTTGACTGGCAACAACAACAAAAAAATTATACTTAGTTATTAACATTAACCTGAGAATTATCTTTGAGAAGGATCACACTGGTATCCGTAACATGATGCAATAAGAAGCCAGTAATTTAATATTTTACAGAACATACAGTAGGTCTTACCTACCCTGAAATACTGCACAGTTACCATTGTGAAGTGATCTGCCTCTGATCGCACGTTAATAATATTCTCTGGACTCCAAAACATTAAATTTATACACTCATTCCAACATCTTTTAATAATTTAAGATCTTTTGTTAAATTTGAAGTTTTGACCTTTGAGTCTTGAATAATTTGCTGTGGTTGTGGCCTAGAAAGGTAGAATGACACATATCGCATACTTAAATTTAACTTTGTGGTGATCTTATAAAATAACCCTTTTGCTTTTGTTGAATATCTAAACATCATTTAAAGCTAACCTGGTCCTTTTACTATTAAAAGGTATGTAATACAAACACTGGAGCAGGTGTAGGTTGATAGTAATAGAAATCAGTTTACTCTTTAAACATTCACCATTTAGTTCAATAAATGTATTCAGCGCACAATATAATGTATGTTATCCTTGGAAATGTTCACTTGATCTGGCCGGTCATCTCCTGAACAAAACTGAGCATTTAGAAAGAAGAACTTTGAAGAGACAGAAAAATACCAGTGTCAAATGTTAAAATAAAGAGTGAGCATTTTGGGTTTTCTGAGGGAATATCATCTTTGGATGCCTTTACTGCCTGAATCCTAGGATGGAAATGTGCCTGTCAAATGTAAGAAACTATTTTATATTCTTCTTTCTGTTTTCTGATCCTTTTTAAAGATAGTTTCAAAAGGGTTTCTTGTGGTTTTGGGGTGTACTTTTCTTTTGTAAATAATATTTTCTTGTTAGTTGTGTCATGAGTTTGAAAGCAAACATTATGTACTATATTATAATTTTTATTTTCCAGCAAAAAAAAAGATTGTAGAAGTTTTAATTTGGCAAAATTAGCAAATGTGGGTGTTTTCCAGTAAAACATCATCTGTAACTTAAATCACTGAGTAATAAAGGGAAAAAGAATGCAAAATGTCATTTTAGCAAACTAGCAAATTAGATTAGCCATTAGCAAATCATTTTGTTCCTCTTGCTGTTGTACTCTATGATGGTAATGTGTCTATTGAGGAGGCATTGTTTCTTTTTCATAATTCTTGGTCTGTTCTGGTTGTAGTTTTTTCCCTTTTTGATGCCATTAAATAAAAATCTTGTTTTTCAACAGCCAGAATTATAGCAAGATTTTGTAAAGATGAGATGTGATATAACATACAGTACAGTAGCTTGTGATTGGACATGATTTTCCCAGCCACCTTTCAGAGATATGTGCACTGTTCAAATTCTGCTTGTAAATTAAAATTCTTGTGTCGAAATAAGAGAATGTTTCACCTGTACGTGTTTGGGTTATACAACTGTAGTACAAGTACTGAAGCTTACCAGCACATTCTTAGCTTTAAGCATTATAAGCCCCATAAACACAGATGGACTTATTACTCATCTGGAGGCTGGTGGACTTGTCACCTTGTTGTAGCGGTATCCTATGTTATAGGCCTGTAAGTATTAGTGTAATATGAAACGTCTTTAAAGTCCAATTTTTTTGTATGTTTTAATTTTCTGGTCTTTGGGAAAGTCTGTTTGTCTTATACTGTACATGTCTCAATGTCTCTTTTATCCTTATGCTTTTGGGGGTGTGAAGTGTCTTTTTTCCTATTAGGTTGTTAAGGACTGCAGCTGAAGAGCAGGACCTCTGGTCTCTCTAATGACCAGAAGAATGTGATTAGAACTTTTCAGTTACCATGGAGATTAAAGCTGGTCGGAAGGTCTCCTTCAGGGAAACCTACTGTATAGTAGTACTTTAAATACAGAACTCAACAGATCTACTCATTCAAATACATTTACTGCCATTCCAGATGACACTGTTACATGTATTGTATACTGTATGTGTGTGTTTCAATTGTTTCTTTAAATCACATTTTCCGTATTTTCCTAAAGTACCAAAGGTTTTAGTACAAAAGGTCATTACACAAAACTTTTTAGCTGAAAAGAGCTCAATTAAAAAAATAGTGTTGAATATTGTCATGGAACATCAGTGGTCCTATGGCAGTTGTATTAATATTAATATGGCAGTAGTAAAAGTCAGGTTCTTCATTTTTTCAGCAGATTGCAGAATAAAAAATAACATATTTGTTGCACTCTGAGGTCATATTTATTATTGCATGTTCCGTCTTTCTGTCATCCATCATAAAAGTAGGAGTAATGTTAGCACTGGGATAAACAGGGAGAGATCTATTGACTTGCATGGCTTTTCCATGCTTTTTCCAGGCTAACCTTTAAGTACAGGATGAGTTGCACTGAATATGCTGATGCAATTACCTTTACTGCCAGAGTCCGTCTTGTTTAAACAGTGAAATCTAAGGCTCCAGGCTCACGGAACAGATGATGTTTGTGGAATAAAATATATAGGTGCTCAAATATTCATCAGTGCACCAAGCACTGCAGTAGTTCATGTTTGCATATGAATGAAGAAACTCAATGCTGGGCTCTGCCATTCGTCCTACTGAAGAAAATGACATTTAGTTTCAAGTGACATTTATTACTCCAGAACAGTGAGATTAATTTACAGGCCTTATCATCTATTCTTCAGAAGAAAAACTTTTACTTAATTTCTCTTTGCCTTTACTGCACCAAGGTGGTTTAACATACAACGTTTCTTTGGAGGAATATTTTTCGGCAACGCTGCAAAAACTGAATTAACGAGAGTTACTGGTGATATTTGGTGATATTCTGAACACAGCAATTGGGCTAATTTGGCAATTTTGTTTTATTTCTTGTTTACATGTAATCGTCTCTTTGAAATCCTTCAACGGTTCCATTAGAAATAGCACACAGTGCCTGTTTTTATATTCTGTTTTATTTGCTGTTTTGCCCACAGCAAGATGTGTTTTACAAAAGTCCCTTTTTACTGTCAGAACCACAGATAAGCATTCAGCACAGCTCCGCATGCATCCCAATGGCTGAAAGAGTAGGTGTCTGAAAATACAATACAAATAAACCTCTTGACTGGGCACTGTATTTATGAATGGGGTACATGGTAGGCAATTTAAAATGGAGCTATTGTGAGAAGATATATGTAATTAAAACAAAACTTTGTCTCCCTGTCTTTGGTATAGCCTTTGAGTCCTGAAAACCTTCATTTTTATGCAAGTTATTGTTGTTGTCACGGATGCTGCTGCATGATTTGGGACTTTTTTTCTTCAATTGTATCTGATACCTGTGGGAATGAGCTTGTATCTCCTTTTCCCACTGGCAGCGTGCAGAGATCTGGACCTGCGTCTATGTCTCTAAGGCACGTTGGTCCTGGCAGAGCAGGTGGCTGGAGTCAGAGCGCCGTCTCCCATCATGCCTCTTCAATGGGGATGAGCTGCCTCTGTCCTAATTAGGTTGAGGGGGGCTTTGTCAGCCCTTACTCAATTACGCCCACAGACCTTCACTGTTCAATAGACAGGGATTTGCCTCATAGATGCACTGCACATCCTCTAGGTTTCCCAGCCCAATCTGCTTTGTGCTCCTTCATGGGAAAAATCTTCTTCCCAAAGTGCTGTAATCTGTGCTTACAGCACCTTATCCCTCTTCCTTATCCACCTGTAGAAACTGTAAAGGAAACCTTTATTTAACCAGATCAAGAAGAAAATCTTATTGGCTATGATGACGTGGTCAGTATCCAATTTATCAGGTTTTACTGGAGCATCCTGAATGGTAAAGTTTGCTCATGGATATGGACCTTGCTTGCCCAGTGACTCAGCACTGTTGAAAATACAGGGCACTATATTCATGATAAGTGTATCCTCTGCTTTGACTTGTTGGGTGCTTTCTACATTGGGTGCAATATTTTAAATACTGAGCTAACATACAGTATGTTAGCCACCATACTGACTTTCACACTATACTGTCGAGTGCAAAATTAATTTCAGGATGCTCTGGTTACTGTAGGTTTGCAACTAATCGTTGTTTCATTCAGCACTACGGAAGAGTAACAATCCTGTTGTAAAGAAAAGGCATTGCAAGCTTAATGATTTATGGTTTATTATGAAAAATGATTATCTTTCTGCCTAGCTTCAAATAAGTTTATTCTGACACTGTTTAGGAGTCAGACCTTTATATATGTGTACACAAAAGGACAAACACAGCCAGGTTATGAATTATGTAAATTTTGTTCTGCATTATCACACCTCTGATGCTTTTTTAAAGACATGTATACTAAGAAGAGCGAAGCTTTTTTGCACGGTCAGAGAGCCTGCTTTAATTTATGCATTACAAAACCTAAAGCAGATGGAAAGAATTAACATTTTAATCTTCTATATTCCCTTTCCTTTATTACTTTAATTGAACATTGGTTTATTGAACATGCATTTTATTTTATAATTTAGTATGACGTGGTATTCATTTAAGCTTTTACCTGTAGTTTTCCTATTCATGTCCTAAAGGTTTAATATCATACATAAAAGTAGCACACTCTTGGTCTGAACCAGTGGCTCTGCATAAAAGTATACTTAACAAAATCTGATTCCTACTGGTTCCTACGGAAACGTATTTGAGATACTTTTCTTGTATAAATGAGATACAGGTCTTTTTTTGGCACTGATGAGCTTCCGTAGGTTTCTTCTTTGTTAGACTGTAAGGTACAGTATGTCAGAGTAGAAATTACTTAGATCTGTAAGAAAATCATCTGCTTTAATTTTACACTTTGTCTGATCCGTTGTGAAGCAACATACAGTACTCTTTGATCATGTAAATATTGAAAACAATTTCATCTTTATTTAAATGTGACAAATGCTTCTTGCATGCACAGTCAGAATAGATGGGACTTTTTTTTATTGTGTGCAGGGACGAAGTGCCAAAATGTGAGATCAGAGTTGAGTGTCTAGAAACGACAAAAGAACAGTATATCCTGCCTGTGATGCTATACAGTCTTGTAAATGGCTTGATATTATTAATTCATCGGACTGGGCTGCAAGCCACTGTTTTGAACAGAATGGGCGTAAAATATACCTTCAATAGTTTGAAAGAGTAGAACAAAACTGCTGTGTATGGCCTACAGTACATAAAAAGGAGAGGAATAATGTCAGTAACAAATCCCTCAAATCTTCTAAACTTATAAAAAAGAAGACTTTATATTTATAATAAGTCCTGTCCAAAGTAGTTTAGTCCCTGTCTTTCCAAAATAGTCTGTGGGTTACCTTGACCCTTTGTATATACAGTATCTGTCTGATACTGGATGGATGAGCTTACTGTTAAATCAATTTATCTGACGTGCTCCTATGGAGAGAACAATACATTCTCTGTTAGAAAAAATAACCTTACATTATTACTAAAAATTATTCTTAACAATCACTTCCACTGCTTTTATGAATTCCTTTTTTCTGAGTTACATTTCTTCTAACAACACTGAAAGTATATTCCTTTAATTTTGTTTTAAATCATATTAAGCAGAGAAGTGAAAGAGAAAATGCATTTTTTTAAAGGCCACAAAAAACAGGAAACATCTATCAATGCACAGTGAAAATATAATGCAAATGTAATCTCTAATGGAGATGAAATTACAGATTCTGCTGTAAATTACAGGTTCTGCTGTACATCATACACAATGAATGCAGTGTTTAATTGCTTTACTCTGGTACTGTTTTCCTTGGGATGGGCATTTATTCAGAATGAGACACACATGTGCAAAACAGACTTGTTGTGTGCTTTGTCCACATTTTATGTAAATGATGTACAAAATGCCAGTTACGTTTCAGTACAATGTCTGTTGTTTAGATAAGAAGAAGGGAGGACATGATAATTCCTCATCTGAATAGTAATAGTCTCCCGATGGATGTAGATGACCGAAGGCAGTTTGTCTATGAGCAACGTTGCACAAATCAGGAATCAGCAGGTTTGTTCAGAAACAAAAATCATGCTTCTGTTAGAAATAGGAAGGCAACCCCTCCAGAAAGGTCTGTCTAATTAATTTGCTGTATCTCAAGGGCTATTTTTGACTGCTGTGGCAAAAGATTGTGCTAGACCTAGAAGAATCAGCCCAGAAGTCCGGAGGAACATACGAAGATCTCATCTTCTGGAACATACACCAGAACGTAGCTTGCATAATCAGAGGCTGTACAGGGTGATTGTCTCAGTGGTCGAATGTCAATGGAATGACAGTCTTAAATGAGCCAGGCAGCATCTGGCCTATTGGTGAACCTCTGGAACCAAGGACTCATGCAGTGATTTATTAACTGGTGAATGATGTTCTGCCTTTGATTGGCCAGATGGAAGACAAACTTTATGGGGACCTTGAGCCCAATATTATATTGGTCTGTATGCTGTCCAAGCTCATAGGTTAGAGGTGTCCAAGCCCATTGTAGTGCTGGTGAAATCTTGATGAAGTAGGGTGATAGGGTGATTTTAAACATCAGTAAAACCGATGACATTCCAATGAAGGCAGCTGAAAGAGATGTTAGATTAACAGAGATACCAATGTACTGATATTTTCATTCTGACACTATAGTAAGTCAGTGTTTCTTGTGGACAAGATAAATCATTAAATAGCCTTTCATGTACTCTGTAGTTGTGTAAATTTTTCATATGTAGTTTGTTACTTAAAAAATGTACATGGACTACATCAAATGAAGTTAAAGCATGGTAAAACTTTCATTCTGCATCATTAAATTCTTACCTGTGTACTTCTACTAATACATCTTACCTGATTCCTCATTTTGTTCACAAATCCAATCTCACTCTTGTACATTCAGAGCTACAGTTTTGCCTTTACATTGTCAGGTAACTTTTAATGGTTTCCCTACTGGAAGCAGTTAAAACTTCAGCTTCTAGGTCTCTTTAACAAGACATTATAGAGAATTGATCATTTTGAAAAGGGGAAAAAAATGTGAAAATGAGAGACAAACACCACAGGAGCATGTGATGCTTAACTGGTGCACAGACATGTATGATGGACATGTGTTCACCATTACATGGACAAATTGGTGTTACCTCTGGCTTACACCTACACTGTTGCAATTAACTTGTCAGTTTCAGTCCAGGAACAGAGTGACAGTGGAAAAACAACATATGCAGCCGGATTTTAATGGAGTGACCTTTAACCTCATGCATACCTGGGGTATCTGATAATTTGGCTATGTGTGCGCGCCTACAGAATTAAAGACCTCCATTGTTGTTCCAGTGCTACACAAACTGATCAGGTCCTGTTAGAAAGACCAATCTACTCTGCCACCATTCTGTCATGATGCTTAAATATAATGAGCAAAGTTAAAATGACTGGCAAGGCCTGACACATGTACTCATCTTTTGTATTTTTATCGGTATGAAACTACCTGCTAGAGGCACAGTGGACCTCCCAGGAGTCTTGCAATTTGCAGCTTACAGTACTACGGTATGTCCTGTCTAGGACAAACCAGCAAGGATGGCATTACAAATAACGTGATCTGTGTCTTAGTAGCGGTACCAAAAGATACCTTAGGAGATCCTAGAGTTGACTGCCTGCTGCCCTGTCATTCCTGCCCACTGACAGCATTTCCTGAGACAAATAGTGCTGAGGTCTGGGTCCAGACAAATCCAGGGCTGTATCAATAGCAAAGTCACCCTCTTTTGCAAGTGAACAACTTTATTACTGCTGCACAGCCACCAGCCCACCCTCCTAGTGTCATCGGTCTTACAGTACATAAATGTCTTAATTGTAACCTTTTTCTTTGTTTTGCACCACTACATCATTAGGGGAAACCGTCCCCCAGAAATACTGTTTTTTATGAGTTTGGAGGAGCATTAGTATTTGTTTGTTTTAATATTAGTTTTGTAAAATAAAACTTCTGTGTCGCATGCAACACATCTAAGAAGAACATCAAATGAAACACTTATTTGAAAACATTAAAATGTCTGGGCAGATGGTGCAAAAATGCATTGATTGCAGTTGTGATTGAACATTGATTGATTGAAACATTGAGCAATGTTTTTCTATGATACGCAGCATAGTCACATCAAGTGATGTCCTGACTCCTTTTTTGCACACAGAGAACACACTGCCAAAAAATTCCAAGAAATGCTGTAATAAAGACAGAAAATGCCATTTAAAAGATTAAAAGAAAGAGACAAGGACACAAAACATCAATCGGTGTAAGAAAATCAATTTGCTTCATGTAAAATAGATTTTGATTTTGCTTTTCTAAACAGCAATGGCCTAGCTTGCATTTATACCTGTAACATGCAGAGAATTACCAAGTGTCAAATAATACAATTATATTCTCACAACAGAGTTCGGTTTCTCAGTTTCCCTCTGAAGGAATATTTATCATTCATATCATCGCCATTGTAAAATGACTTGTCTTACATTGGTACAATTTTACCCACTATTGGGAACTTCTCTGTATTGGTCCAGAATGCTATCTAAGGCTCAAGTTGATGCATTATTAGTGGATGAGTCTTGATAAACAGCATAGCGCACACATTACAAGGATAAATGCACCATTGTACAGTCTATCCTTTCCCAGATATTGCCAGTGCAATTTCACATCTTTTGATGTTAATAATTCTTCTACCTTTTTTAATCAGTCCGCTGGCCTGTCACAATTTCAGCAGGTGACGTAAGACCACAGGACTGAGCCATCTTTTTTTAACACTTATTACACTGCTTTGTTAACATCCTCTTCCAACCCTAAAATCAATCTAATGCATCCATCCATGTTCAAGTTGCTTTTTAAAACACAGGGATGCAGGAGAGCTGGAGTCTCTGCAGACAAGCAACAGGTACTGTACAATTACCCTGGACAGGATCCATTGTATCACAGACACAAACACAGACACACACACACACTCAGCAGGGCCAATTTTCCCAGAAGCTAATTCACCTGCCAGTATGACTTTGGACTGTGGAAGGAAATCCACACGTACACAGGCAGCACATACAGTACAAACGCCAGATAGCGTAGCGGAGCTAGTTCGGGCACGGTGACATCATCACCCTCCCTGCGCGTAGCAGGGACCTCAGCCACCTAGGCTGAGGGAGGTTTCCTTGAGCTCATGAGGCTGGTTCCCTGTTGCGTTTCGCCAGAGACCCGGGTTCGTGCTCCAGGTGTTGCAAGGGCACGAGCATGTGCGGAACCGTGACGGTCACAATAGCAGCAAAGAATTGAACCCAGAACCCCAACACTTCTAACCACTGCGCCACTGTGCCACTCCTCTAATGCATGGGATTGCAAAAAAGACACATACTGTAGTGATTCAAAACATCTCTTTTTTCATTTTGTGCTATATCTCAAGTGCATCTTTCTGTATACTCCTGACACTTGTTCTTCCAGGTCTGAAGCACGGTAAATGTTCTGCTACTAATATCTCTTCATCAGCAAACATAAGATAATTCCGTTCCTGATGATTACATATTCATTGCCATTGACTTTTCCTCGCACACAGTCTGAAATCAATCATGCAAATGGTGGTAGGAACTCAGTCCCATCTCCATTAGAGAAGATCAAACATCAAGGCTACTGGGAGCTCATTATTTTAACATCTCTAAACCGGGCTTCATCTTCAGAACTCAGAAAATTACATATCTCTTATCAAGGGTACTTGCGCATACATTGCCCTCTACAGATGTTAAAAAAGTGCTGTATAAACTAATTAGATGACTGCACATCCAAAATCATAATCAGGAGCCCTCAGTGCTGTAAAAGCTTCTGACGTAAAGAACAAAAACACAACATCGGGGGAGAAATTCAGGCATATTTTTCTTTGTGTTTAAACATCAGGCTGTGTAGTTTTATATGTGTCTGATGGGTTGCCTGGTGGTGAAAAGTAATGACTGGACCCTATTTTGTCCGACAAGGCAGTAGTTTCTTGGACAAGCTATAAATGTCTGCTGGAGAGATACTCCTTTAAGGATCACTCAGTGCCACTCCAGGGCTGTGAGGACAGTGGCCTAGGAGCTCCCATTTGAGACACTGTGTCGTTACCTGGGTCCAGTGTGTGATGATTACTGTATCATCAACCTTGTCTCCTCAGCTGAGAAAACCACAGAAGCAGACCTTGGTTCCAAAGCATAGCAGCTAGGACCTTTCTTGCTCATCAAGCTATATTTAGAGCATCTGTGCAGGCTGGGTCAACCTTTCACTGTATTTTACCTCCATCATTATATCATACCCCCTTCATAATTTCATTCAAATGAATTTCAGTGAGATGAATGGATTTCATTTTCTGTAAAAATGTGCAGAAAATGTATGCCTTCTGCATGGTAGTACTGTATGTCAAATATTTATTCAATTCTAATGTATATATGTCAAATAGCTATTCTATTTAATTCTATATATTTCAAATATCTATTCTTTTCTATATAGTAGGTTTTATATTAGCAGCCAGCACCCTACATTGGATGATTTCTTATATCAATGAGTCTCCTTAAGACCCAGCTATCTATGTGGGAAGTGATGTGGCTGGCAATGAGAGTATGCCTCATGTGTCTCCTTAGTTTTGTCCTTAATGCTGGAAACGTTCTCATCTGTGGAGGAAGTACTTGGACACCCAGTTTACCTCTGCTCTTCGGGGCTGTCCTTGCTGCAGTTATCATACCACATCCCCACCAGTTTTTGTGACATGACCTGGGGATCTGCACTCTTGTGTGGAAGGCTGTTGATTTTCCGGTAGTCTAGGTTCAGGCAGTAACCTCCTGTACCATTTGGTTTCTCCTCCCCACCACTCAGAACTATCTCGGCAACTGGCTTATAGGGAATGAGAGTCACCGTTTTCCTTTCACAGTACAAATCAGAGAGCAGAGAACTCCATCCATTAGTCTGTGGGCATTCTGGTATTCTGGTATCCATTCCTTATTGGAAAGTAAATTGTTTTACCTGGTATGTTTTGCCTTTTGGATGCAGAGATCACACAGTTCAGTGTATGACTACAAGGCCAGCCCCCTAGGAACTAACATTCAGCATTATCAGGTAAGAAATCGGGTGGACTCATGATAAAACTGACTGTGGTGTTAAAGTACTCTGTTTTTTCTGTTCCTGACAAGTTGTTAAGAGGGGTTGTTACTTTCTATTCATCTGCTTATTAAATGCTGTATCCAATTCAGAGCTGAAGGCAAGCCAGGGCTTGTCCTGGCAAGGAACAGGCTCAAGGCAGGATACACCCTGGACATCAGTCCATTGCGGGACATACACAGGCACAGACACTCCCAAATTCAAACCAGGGCCAATTTTTCCCAAAAGCCGATAAGCCTACCAATATGTCTTTGGATTGTGGGAGTAAACCAAAGCACAAGCACACATGGGAAGAACATATAAACACGCAGATAACAACAAAGGAATTGATTCCAGTCCCTAGCACTACAAGGCAGCAATGTTAGCCACCATGCCACTGAGCCACCCAGGATTTTACCCTATTTTTTTAATGATATATTGTTCTGCATATACTTTATGTGAGTGCACTTCAAGTATTTCCGTGACACACATGGAGTTCTTAAAAATAACATTTAAAACATCTCATGTTAGTTTGAAAGCACTGTAACCTGGGCTAAAAAAACATATAGTATCGTATTAGTTAGTTTTATCAGAGGAATCATAGGAATGGAAGTTAAGCTTCTTCTTTCAAAGAACTGCTACCAAAAACAAAACACAAGTGTTTAAATTAATTAGAGTGCAGGCGTTCATACGGGGTAGAATAGCCTCAAAGTGGGAATGAAAACTGGAAACAAAATGCAGCTTCACATCTGTAGATAGACTCATTTTAACTATTACACAAATCCATACACAAAACAACCCACATCCTTCTAATCCACCACAGCCAGCTGGTTCTCCGCTGCTGTCTACCCAGGTAGAACACCAACAGACCTTAACTTAACACAGACATTAAGCTAATTATAATTAAAGACCACAATTACTTCTTTAAACAAACACAGTCGTCCTAAACCTCCTGCTACATTCCCAGAAACAAAAGGAGGTGTGTTAAGCTGCTTCCAAATGCAGAATAAGTATTGTTCTCCTTCACACCCTGCTCTCTACAACAGTCAAAGCTCACAGTCATGGAGCATCTGGAAATAACAAAGAGAGAAATGCATTTTCAAATATCCCAAACACAAACTTTGAAAGGGAAAAAATATTCAACAAATAATGCTTGGAATCTGCAAAGCTTCCTTTTAAGTCATTTAAATTTAATTTAAGAAAAGTCTAATTTCCCTCTGTGTAGTCTCATAGATTTAGAGATTTGATTGGGTTTTATTTGTGGACAGTTAGATGAGGAAATAAATAATGCAATCAGACCTGAAGGCTGTCTTTATCATTATATCATTTATCATTATTTTCAAGGCAGAGCATAAAAATCTGTTATTCTGAGGCACTTTTGTAGGTTGCCAGTGTAGTCTGGAGGTTAAGATTGTGTAAGGTTTAACAAAATGCCCAAAATGCCCAAAATATCTGCCTGAAACTTTAACTTGATTTCAAAAGTGATGAGATACAGTACCTTGGTGAGAACTGTGCTATAATACATTGCTGTGCAAAAATCACAGACATAGACAATCATGGCTTCAAAATAATTAATCCTGATCAAGTATCATTTCAGCTTTATGGAAGTGTAAAGAGAAACAAATCATGTTCACAACAAAGATCACCTAACAATGAGTCAATGAGACTAGACTGGTAAATGTGATGGATTAGCTACTACAACACTTCATATCAGATGCTTCATATGAGCAAATACAGTAAAATGTTTTAATAATGAGTTGTTGTGATTAGACATGATTGTTCTGACCAGTCTGAATTAAAAAATTTTCAATGACAAGCTTGGTTTCTTCTATAGCATAATATTAATCGATTTTAACTCCTGGAGGAGTCAATGATATCTCAAATGTTTGCACAGCTGCGTATATAATCTTATCCACAATGATCGATGGTGAAAGGATTGTAAATGATTAGGATTAGTTATTCTACTTTCACCGGTGCTGTGTGAACGCGTTGTGCACTGATAACTGCACAATACCTTGGAATCAGTTTCCTTCTTCAGTATTGAAAGCTTCATTTATCTCCGGGAGAGAGATCGAGCGCAAAAACCACACTTAGCCCACCATGAAATATAAAAACACCCCGTTCTGCTGCGGCGCTTCAGAGCATGAAGCCGAGGAGACTGGTCTTTCTGTGCATTTTGGGGCTAATATTCATGAAAGGCTAAACAAAATCACATCCAGCCTCTTCCACACACACACAGATTTAGTAAGAGGTGAGCAGAAAAAAAAAGAGTATCGGGTTTCCCTTTTTTCCCTAATTATCCTGCTTTGTACCAGAGGACACAGGTACCGGCTCTTCTATGGTAATACCCCTGAGAAGGAGAATTAAAATGAATGAGCAGGCTCCGGGGGCCAGTATAAATACCTGCACACGGCCTGAGCGCGCCAGACAGCCGTCTCATGAGTTTATGCAAGGCAGGGATCCTCAGAAGACGGACATCCTCGCCCAGGTACGCGGCGCCATCTCTCACCCAGCCCTCGCGCGGCCCAGCGGGGCCCCTGAGTGACCGCGGGCCGGGGGCCACCAGCGCAGCACGCCCCGGCCGGTAGAGGGAATGACGTGCCAGGCCTTCGCCAGCGCCGACTCCTTCGCCGCCCTCGCCGCCGCCGACTCCTCCGCCCTGCCCCTCATCATGCACCACCCTGGCCCTGGCGAGTGCCTGCCCGTCTCCAACCACTCCGCCGGCGTGGTGCCCACAGGTACCCAGCCTTCGCCCCACACCTCCGCGGCCGCGTGATGCTCAGTCTGCCCAGCTGGCATGTGGCAAACTGACGGCCTCGGCTGCTCACACGTGGAGCCTCATTCCATTCCACACCAACCGCCACGATCCCCGAGACAGAAGGTTCTGCTCTAAAAACAGTTTTGAGTTGCGCTGTTTCGGTTTAACGAGTTCTCCTGTAGCACTTCAAATACTCCTCCAGTACTTCTCCACATGAGAATAATGGGAGTCTTGCTGTTCCATTCTTCTCTAAGCTGGTGGAAAACACAGCCTCCTAATTCAGCAATGGTTATGCACCTGCTGTTGGCTTTGCAAAGACAATGGAGACACATGGTCTTTCCTGCAAAAGCTCAGACTAGTTTGAAAATCGCAGCAATTGCAGAAACATGTACTGTAGCACTGGTGAGTTAAAGCTGGACAGGAGTGGCTGGTGACAGGTTTACTGTGCATAGGCGGCTGACCCAAGGGCATTTACTGTACACCTTTTTTGAAAATCATGCCAAAACGCATTTCTCAACGCAAGCTGTTGCGTGAGGGACAAGTGCTCTTAAAGCATTGCATCCAGTCAAAATGGAGACTGCTGCATGTGTGATTTAAAATTTTTAGCTTGTATCTCCAGGTTTGCAAAACCCTTGAGATCAGAACTGTTGATCGTGGCACGATCTAAGCCATGTGATGCCAGAATTGACCCTAGAAAATAAGGCTGAGGCTCTCTTTCTGTGCTGTTTTCAGGCAAGGATTTTTCTTTTTTTTTATGAAGGGCAAGTTGGACATCTGCATGTTTGCTGGCACGCAGATCTTTCTGTGTGTGGGTGATGTTTCTGTGTGTGTGCATTTGCCATAGCAAGTCTTTCCGTATGTGCGTGCTTGTGTGAGCCTGTCTCCATTTTTCTGAAGGAATAGGAATAAACTGCCTATTCATTGACCTCTGCAGGGAAGACACAAATAAGAATAACTTATATTGTGAGTAATGTTCTGTTCAGTTAGCACTCAGTGCATCAGATTAAAATTGAAATGGAAAGGTTGCTGTTCCTGTATTGCACCTGTCCCATCCCTATTAGTTTTATTTTGTTGGATGAAAGGAAAGACTTTAAATAAGCTCTTTGCTCTTAGGGGTGACGATCTAATGACCTTGTCCTGGTCTTTTTGTTGAGTTAAATGGTGCATTTTGTAAAGAAAAGCTACCACACTGGAACATCTGGTAGACCAAAATGTCCTTGAGTTGTTTCTATGTTTGGTGCGGGTGCAGAGACATGGCATTATAGCAGAATACAGGCTCTTCCAATTAATTAAATGAAGCTTTGCAGTGTGTTTTATTTTATTGTACTCTAACCTACCTGTATCAGTAAGGTTTCACATACAACCAAGCATCAAGCTAGTTAGGAATTATTGGTGAGCAAAAACTTTAGTAAGCAGTGTGTGTTTTTTAAAAGGTATTAACAACAAGGTGAACTAAAAATTAACATGTTAAAGCACAAATAAGAAAGAGTTTTTAAAGATGATTCTAAATCACGCTTTCTTCATGTGCTGAACACAGCAACATGCATACTGTTATACTTGATTATGAATGAGAGTAAAGAAGGTAATATTGGTGTAAATGTGTTTATACTACACTATATTAGTACTTGGAATTTTACAAGTGGGAAAGCAAGTATTGCGTCTCAAGAGTCATGATTTATGTGAATATGGGAGCCACAGTTTTGAAGGCATTTACAATGCAAGGCATCGCTCCTGAAATCCTGCATGGTAAGGACCCACTATTAAATTTGACGTTTCCTGGCAGATTAATTTGTAGTTGTCCTGTGTTCCAGAAATTGCATGCGTGGCGCATTTCTAAAAACGTTAGGAGGAAATAATGAATTGTGTAATTTTCAGTGACTATATTGTGACACAAAAGCCATCAGCAATACCCTCATGCTGTGCCGAATTTACTGTTTTAATAATCTAATAATATTTCAGAGCTTGTATCACATTAAGGGAAATTTAGATCATCAGGAAAAATCAGGTGTGTGCATGCAGTTAATTGCCATTGCATGAGTGCTTCAGTGGTTTTGATTGTGTTGAAGTGATTACAGTACATATGGCATTGGATACACCCCTAATGCTGACGGGGGATAATGGAGTGTACTTCAGATTTTTGGGGTGTTTAGAACTTTTTACAATAATACAACACCATTGAAGTCAGCAAGGATCTTTCAAAATAATATCATAAAATACTATGGATTGTGGGAAAATATGCAGGTGAAATCATGGCTGTTTTACAACATCATTACTGTCTAAAATTACTTTTAATCCTGCTTTATACATATTTAGACAAAGCAAGGAAATGTGAACATGTTTGCCCTTTTAAATGCAATGGATTTGTTATACTGTTGCTGCCATCCTGAACTGATGAAATGGGTATAATGTCATTAGATGAAAGATTTGTCAGAATCAATACAGTATGTTCAAGAAAGTAACCCAGGTTCTAGGTTTTTGGGCTTGAATTTTTCTGTTGGTCAAGCTTTTAATAAGGCACTGCTGGGTCCTCCATACCAAAATCATTTTAATCTACGTGTCTTTGCAACGGCATTGTGTTTTGCCTTGGTGATTGTCCATAAGCACTGATAACATGTCTGCAATTTACAAAATGATGCATTTGAATCTATTTCTCAATGTATGGCTGTCTCATATAAAAAAAATTACAGTGGAAATAACTCCCAAAGAGCTTTTGAAATAGATAATTGGTTTTGTCTTTAGTAAAAAGGGCAACATTTTAAGGATTGCAAAAAAGTATTTATAATTAACAAATGCACAAATTAGCTATGCACACTGTTTGCAGTGTAACTTCTATATTTGAAGACAATTTGAGCATTCGGAATAAACATGCAATTAATCATCAGTATAGAGTAGTTGCTATCAGGCTGTTGAAAGATACTGTATAATGGACAGTGTTGTAAATGGGAATTTGTTTTCTTTTTGTTTTCTACTGTCTCCTGCCTGGTAAAAAAGGAAAATGTAGATATTGTAATTATCAGGTTGTTTAAAGTAATTAATTAACAACTATTACAGGAATCTGTATAAGGACCACTGCTCTTCCTAATTTATATCAATGATCCAGATTCTGGTGTAATTAGTGAACAAGTCAAGTTCTCAGGTGATACCAACATCTGTAGAAGATGTAGAAATACTTATGAAACTGGAGAAAAGATTTAAGACAATAGATGCATCATGTACAGTACAATGTTAAAAGCAAATAGTATTATAGGCTTAAAGCACAGAAATAAAATCAAGAGATGTTATGTTAAGAATAGAATTGCTCATTACAATAATAAGCCCTTATTTAGAACATTGTTTAGAATTGTGGTCACCAAAATAAAAAATAAAAAAGAATAAAAATAATTTTAAAAATTGCTCAAGTTGTGGGAGCGTGGAACACGATTGTTTAAAGCTTCTTTAAAGAACTGGATGAGTGAGATCAGTGGATTAATTTTTTCCAAGAAGGCCAAAGGCTTCCTCGCATTTTGTCCCTTTGCTATGCTCTTATTTTCTTTAGAAATTGAAATGACAACCCTGAGCATACAGTGTTACCAAAAAAAAATGCACAGTTTGAGACAAGAACAAATAGCTTTGAGATATAAAATAATGAGCCTGACCTGTCCTGTGCGAACATATGCAATGAACTTCTCTCTCATTGTACTGTACCTTAGCCTCACTCCTGCTCCCTGTGAAAACGCCACAGTATGTTTATAATGAGCAGAGGAGAAGCTGCTTCTACATCTTGCAGCAATGTTTGCGCAACAAAAGGAAACATAATGGGATAACCAGGCTCTCACTGGGGAGAATAAATAATGGAAAATCCATATTTCCAAAAGTCAGAACATTGTCCCCACCGTGACTTATTTGTGACTTACCTAACCATCTGCTGTTGTTTTTTGTAACATAAAGAGGCTTCAATATGTATTTTTTTCCTGGAAAAAAGTTCTTTATAATCATCTCTCGTGCTTTGACACAATAAAATTCTACCCGTCAGAATAACGGTGGTATTCTGGATTTGTGAAATCAAGGGCATTTGCAAATTAGGCTTTGGATCTTGATCTTTTTTTTAATGCATAACTTTCCTGTTAAGGATTCATAACCTATTATTAAACTGTCTTAATGACAACTTAAGCTCATGTGGGTAGAGAACAGATATTTAATTGTTCAGATGAAAAGCAGCAGCAGCTCGGGATAAGAACACAAGAAGCCAAGTTATGATCTCTGTAAAAAGACTGTGGTTTATAGCCCCTCGATAACTCACCACACATGAAGTGTGGAAAAGAAGTTTTAATTAAGGTTTACCAGAGTGAATCATTTTCCCATTTTCCTGTCCCTACTCCCTATCAAGAAAAAGCGAATGGAAGCTGATGTACTGTACCATTATGAAACGCCATAACTGAGCAGCATTGCAGGAGTCTTATGAGAATGTTCCAGATGTGTGGACTGAGTTAATATGGAGGTGCCATTGCTTGACAAGCTGCTGTATACTGTAGATTACAAAGGCCGTGGCTTGCGCTGCCTCAGTTGTTTGCCCATTCGCAGGTGCTGTGACGGGGTGCTGTCTTCTCTTTCCTGCAGTGCCCTCTGGCCTGTCCCTTGTCCAGTCCTCCAAGCGTTCCCACATGCATCTGTCCTCCTCGGCGCTCGGCAATGCTTCCGCCGGGCTCCACTACTCTATGCCGGCCTGTCACTACGGCAACCAGCAGACCACTTACGGCATGATGGCAGGTGAGTCCAGCGTTCACGGAGAAACACTCAGCCAAACAGTCAGACACAAAAGGCAAATGACAACCACCTGGCTGCTTAATCAGAGCCCCAGAGATAACCAGCAGCTTGAGTCACCACAACTACAGTTATGTTCTTAGGATAGGGAGAACAGAGGGTTTATTTAGCACTTTTTATGTGTGGTACAGTATGTGTTTGTATAAAGCTGCCCAGGTGAATGAATTCCCCCTTTTCACCTCAAACTAGAAACAAAAGAGACTTTTTTGAGACTTCTCCATTTATACAGCTGGCATCTTTCTAGAATACCTTTAATATCCCTGCGATATAGAAGAAGGTATTTCTCATTAGATTCATGAAGGACTCCATTCTGGTATTTGAATCAATCCATTAAACATCTTGTCTCAAAAACCAGAAGATTCTTTTTTCTAGGATCATACAAGATTTTCTTTTTGGGGTGGGTGTGAGTAGAGGGGGCCCCAGGCTAGCACGGCATGGTCGTATTTTGCAAGAAATTATCTTTCACATCAAAACAAGTCTTGTTTTTTGACTCCCTGTGGCACTTAAAGCACTGCACTTTAGTCAGAGAGGGTCTTGTCTAACGCAGGTCTTTAATCCACAGCGCAGGAAATGCTATCAGCCAGCATCTCCCAGACCAGAATTTTGCAGACGTGCAGTGTCCCTCACCCCAATGTTGTGAATGGAGCCAACACTCTACAAGGTAATGCTCAATACAGACATACGGGGTCAATTGGAATGGACTTGCAGATTTAGTGTGGAGTAAGGTGCTATCTGAGGATCATCCCCAGCTAGCATGCTTATTTCAGTTCATTGCAATTGATCTACAGCATCTGTGTTTGGGTTTTTTTTAAGCAAATAAAATTTACATCACATAGAAGCAAAGTGAAATAACAGCAAAATTGTTGTTCTTCAATACGAATTTTATTTAAAAAGTTGGATTAAGAGGTTTAATTTCAACATCTCTTTGACATGTAATGCGTTTTTGTGTTGTAATGACGTTTTATGAATTAATGAGCTTAAACAACATGGCTGGGCATCTTGTTCCATGCACCCACAACTCTTTGAATGAAGAAGTGCCTCCTGTTCTCAGTTTTAAGTGTACATGTGTCCTCTAGATTGGTTTTACCTGGTGATCCTGAAGAAAGTGAGATGTACAGGATAACTTTCCTCCTTCAGACAATAAACACAAACAAACTGAATGTAAGGATATATTGTTAAAAGTGTAGAATCTATCTCAAAGATATTATGTTAAAATGTGTACAATGGTCTTTAGAATAATTTAGAATGAAGTATTTAGGATATCATACATGATTTTGGTCACCACGTTACAAAAAGTACAGTATACTGTATATACATTTCTTCTCTGGAATCAGTCTAAAGAACAATGATTAGATGTATTGCTATTTCCTACTATGACAAGTTAATAGAACTGAGTATCTTTAGTCTTAAACAAAGAGACTACAAGGGATCCTGATACAAGTTTTCAAAATCCTCAAAAGTATTGACAAATTCTGTTCGTCCAGGCACGATGTTTGCGCCAAGTTATCATAAAATGATTTGTGTTCAGATTAAAAACTTGGGCACAATGGGGATATCTACAAATGTGTCAACAGCAGGAAATTGGGTTTTAAGTGCTCTCTTAGATATGTGAACTTTAAGACATTCAGACTTAGATACACTTAGATACCTCACACTTCATCACTTACAGTAGATGCACATTAAGTAAAAACAGGAGAGCAATTTTGCCTAAACAGAGAGAAGGAAGTGGAATATATAGATCACATTTATGAAGGTGTGAGTCATTCATAGAAAAATACACTAGCTGCTATATATTTAAAAAATAATATGAACTTAAGTAATTTCAGTGAGTCATTAATTTACCTAATATCTCGATATGGAATTAAGAATGAACATGTTTCCAGTGTTTACTTAGGAAAGATCCCAGCTCCTTTTATTCTTTAAAATACAATTACTTCCTTTCTAATAAATCTATATTTAAATACATATTGGAAAACTAATCACAGACACATCACTAAGGTATGAAAAGCAGACTGTGGTATTTTCTAATGTGCATGTTGTTACATGCAATCTTTTAGGAGAAATTACCTGATGGTGATTCTTATCAATCAGCTGTAATGATGCACCTTTTAATCTTGTTTTGTGTCGTGCAGGATTATAGCACAGTCCAAAGTAAATGTAAAAAATGTGCCATCCATTAAATGTGAAGCTGTTTCAGCTCTGGTTGGTCAGTATGGAAAATACCTTGACCATCACTGTAAGAATGAGAAAAGACTATACAATGTAAATAAAGAATGCCTAGTTTACCATACCACAACTACTTTTAAAGCATTGTATCAACATTAGATTACATCACAACGTTATGACGTCAGTCTAGGTTCTTTAGATTGAAGGTGCTTCCATCTTTTAAATGCACCTATAGCCTCAGAGCAGCCCAGTCCGTGACTCATCAGCTAACAAACTTCATCAGTTAGAAAGCTGTCCTATCCACTACCACAGGTACCAGCAGAAACAATCAGATGCCACTAGGATTCGGTCAATAATAGGATTCTGGAAGCTAGCCAGTGTCGCTCTGAGATGAGACGTCAGACGGGGAGTCACTGTTGATCAGCGTGTGCTGTGCTTCTAATTTCTCAGCTAATTACACGCAATTATAATCAAGTGTTAATAAGCAGAGCTCCACTTTCGTCTAATATGACTCATTGTAAAGACATTTTTAAAAGAAGATCACCGTGGAAAGGCACTCTATAAAATCAGAAAAAATATTCCAAATGATTTGATTTATAAGCCTCAAAATGCATTTATTTACGTACGTGCCATAAAAAGAAACAAATATTTAGGAACGATCACTTCCCTTCTGAAGCGCCGGAGTCGGCCGAGTAAGGCTGATTCTGCCTTCAAGTTAATAGCAGAGCACTGCCATCAGGTGGTCCTGAAGGGGAGCTGCATTGAAAACCCAACGGCGCTCTTCTGCCTATTAGGAAGCTTCCCACCGTCCTTCCAGGTTCTGCTGTTGAGTGAATAATCAAAATGTAGTACGAGCTGTGCCAGCCATATCTAAACCTATGGCTGCTAGACCAGGGGAGGGCAACTCTGGTCTTGGTCCCGGAGGGCCAGTACAGGCTCTCATTCTAACTCGGCTCTAACAGGCTCCACCTGCTTGTTATTGGTTAGTGGGGACCAGTTTAACAGCTTCTCAGGTGCTGGTGCTTTGAAGAGACCTAGGAAACCTATAGACTAACCCACCTGGATTGTCCATCCCTGGTCTAGGAGATGAACCATACAACCCTGGAAGTGAATAAATACCAATTCAAATTTATCTTAATATAGCTATATCTTTAATAATAATAATAATAAACTTTATTTTATATAGTGCCTTTAAAGGTGGCTTCTCAAAGCGCTTTACAGGATGACAATAACAATAAATAAGAAGACTACAACAATAAATAAGAAAATTTCACAAGACAGGACACAATTATAATTACAACAATACAACAATAAAAATAGAGGAGACCGTGGAAGATGGTATTAAGAAGAGCAGAGGGGTGAAGAATGGAACCAGTTAAGTAAAGGCTTTTCTGAAGAAGAAGGTTTTGAGTCTGGATTTGAAGGAGTTTAGAGAAGGTGACTCTCTAATATCCTTGGGCAAAGAGTTCCAGAGCTTGGGGGCATAGCAGGAGAAGGCCCTGTCGCCCATACAATGTAGACGGGCTTGGGGGACAGTAAGGAGGGCAGAATTTGAAGAGCGGAGGTTGCGAGGTGGGGAGTAGGGCGATAAAAGTTCAGACAGGTATTGAGGTGCCAAGCCATGTAAAGCCTTGTAGGTGAGCATGAGGATTTTAAAGTCTACGCGGAATTTGACCAGAAGCCAGTGCAAGGACTCCAGGATAGGAGTAATGTGAACACTTGTACTAGACCTGGTCAGGATTCTGGCTGCTGAATTTTGGACATACTGCAGCTTGTTCAGAGTAGATTTAGATACACCAGGGAGCAGAGCATTGCAGTAGTCAATTCGGGAGAATACAAATATGTTGATCAGCTTTTCAGCCACAGTTAATGATAGCATAGGGCGTAGTCTTGCGATATTTCTAAGGTGAAAAAAAGATGTTTTGACAGTATGCTGTACATGTGGGTCGAATGTTAAGCCAGAATCGAATATAACCCCAAGGTTTTTCAATTTTGATTGAAGCTCTAGTACAGAGCCATCTACAGACAGGGTTACAGGACTGGCTTTACGAAGTTGATGGGGGGTACCAATAAGCATGACTTCAGTCTTGTCACAGTTAAGATGAAGGAAGTTTTGAGTCATCCAAATTTTTATGTCAGAGATGCAATTAGATAGAATAGAGACAGCCACGTCAGTGTCGGGTTTGGTATGGATGTATATTTGAGTATCGTCAGCGTAAAAATGAAAGCTGAGGCCATGTGATCTTAAAAGCTGACCAAGTGGGAACATGTAAATGCTGAAGAGCAAGGGACCCAGTATTGAGCCCTGGGGGACACCAGACTTGACAAGACCGATTTCAGACCTGTACCCATTGAGAGAGACAAAGTGACAGCGATCAGTGAGGTAAGACTTAAACCATTTGAGGGCAGTGTCAGAGACTCCAAACACAGTCTCGAGACGAGAAAGCAAGATGTTATGGTCAACAGTGTCAAAGGCAGCACTGAGATCAAGAAGGATGAGTATGGAAAGAGAACCAGAATCAGAAGCTATTAGGAGATCGTTGGTGACTTTGACTAGGGCGGTTTCTGTGCTGTGAAGTTGACGGAAGCCAGATTGGAGGGGTTCGAAAAGGTTGTTTGTCATGAGGTGGTTATGTAACTGAAGTGTGACAGCACGTTCTAGAATTTTAGAGAGAAAGGGTAAGTTGGAGATGGGGCGAAAGTTGTTAAGATTGTCGAGAGCCATGTTAGGCTTCTTTGGCACTGGGGTAATAGCAGCAGTTTTGAGGACCGTTGGTACAATGCCGGTTCTCAAGGATTCGTGTATTATATTGAGGACAATGGGACAGAGAGAAGAGAAACAGGACTGGAATAAAGTGGTGGGAATGGGATCTAAAATAGATGTGGTGGGTTTCATGCGCGTAACTAGTTTGTTTAGGGATGCTGAGTCAAGAAGAGAGAAGCTGGAGAGACGGGAACCAGAGAAGTTCTTTACTGCTGCTAAAGACAGCGATAGCCAGCACTATTGTTATTTATTAACAATTTTTTAAAAACCTATGTAGGCTCCACACAAGCCTCCCAGGCGAGCATGAACACTCCAACTCTGGCCCCATCACTCAAATCATTTACTACTTACCAACTTGTTTATCTGACATGTTTACCCAAAGAAACCTATAGTATGTAAGTGAAACAATATATACAAAGTACCTACAGTAGTTCAAAGGTACAAAAACAGCATCTTACCTGAGATTTGAACCCACAATTTTCTAGCTAGAAGTCCAGAGCCCTAACCACTGCTCCACACATAGCAAACAGTCATACAGCTTGTGTGTAACTTTTAATTGTGATAGGTAGCCCACACTATCACTTTTCTAATACAGGCAAACTAAGGGAGGAATATTCTTAAGATGTCTTAGAAGTGCAGTCTGCAGAGAGCCCACTGAACATCCTGATCCTATTATAAAAGCAATTCATCCATTTTAGAACTGCTTCATGCAATTCAGCGTAACAGGTCACCTATCCCAGCAAGCAGGATACAACCTGAACAGATTGCCTGAGGGCAGTCACAGACACACACACTCACAGCAGGACCAGCTAACCTACCAGTATGTCTCTGGACTATAGGAGGAAACTGCAGCATCAAGAGGAAACCCATGTGAACACAGGAAGAGCATACAACCTTAACACAGATAACAACCCCCTGCATTCAGGACTGAACACAGGGCCCCAGCAGTGCCACCCTATTTTAAAATAATTTCCTTGTTTTGCAAGCTTGGGGTCAAAAATAACAATTGCCACTTAAAATTGTCTTTACTTATAGGCAGGAGAGAGATTATCCACATTGCACCTTTGAAGAAGCTGTCAAGCATCCATGGCTTAATAATGCAACCAGAAACCTCGCAGCTTTATCACACAACGGTTATGTACAGTAGATGGGTGTTTTTAGACCAGACAGGGACTCCTAAATGACAAGTTATTGACATCATGAAGGCCACTGGATAGATAAGATCAGATCAGATCACTTTATTGGCCATATACAATTTCTTGTTTTAGGAATGTGTCTTTTCACATACCCCCATGACACTCCGATGACACTGGGAATGGCACAGTAGCATAGTAGTTAGCATTGCTGCTTCAAAGCACTGGGGCCCTGGGTTCAATTTCAGACCTGGGGTGCTATTGGTGTGGAGTCTGTATGTTTTCCCCATGTTCACCTGGATGTCCTTCAGGTGCTCCAGTTTCCTCACACAGTCCCAGGACATGCTGGTACTGTAGGTTAACTGCCTTCTAAGAATATTGGCCCTAGGTGTGAGTGTGTCTGTCTGCCCTGTGATGGACTGCTGTCCTGTCCAGGGTGTACCCTGCCTTGCACCAGTTGCTTGCCAGGATAGGTTCCCCTGCGATCCTGAATTGGAAGAAGCAGTTAGAAAATGAATGGATGAATGACACTGAACAGAAACGTAACTTCCTGAAGATCCTGTATTGCTGAGGTTTTATGTCACGTGTGTACGACATAATAATCAGGGAGCAATTCCTTTGAGGCAGCAGGTCACTACAACATTCAAAAGACATCCTCACCAAATTCCAGGAGTGTGCATCCAAAGTGCTCTTGCAATGAGTTCCTTTTGTGTTGGTTTTAGCCACAAGGTGGAGATGTTTACCACTTTTACTCAAAAGAAATCTTAGGTTTGTAAACAGAAGAACAAAAGCACTGGATTTAAAGGATTTGGTTGAAAATGGATGTCTCTAACATTTCCTTACAAAGACTGTGATTGACAACAATATTAGGGAGTGTTTTAGGTGTTGTGATGTGATTAACTTGTGGAATTCCTTTGGAATGGGAAATGTTCCCAATAATATTTTCTTATGAATTTTTTTATTACTTAAAACATTTAAATCATAAAGATTATTCATAAAAGTATTCATTAAATGATGAATCCGGTTAATTAGAAGTTTGTACTAAGCGGTTTTCTTTATAGGTTTATAGACGCAGGTTGCAGGCCTCTGTTCGACGCTGAGCGATCCAGTCAGAAACCAGATCCGAGGACATATGTACAGTTGAATAAAACATATTAGCTTATATAGAGTTTAGAACAGAAGTTTGGTTGGAAGGTTATATCCTGAACTCGCACACTTCAGCTTTCCTATGTATAAATTTCGCACCCAGGACCTCTCTTTGCACATCTCTCTCGTCATCCAAATCAACTAATCAGACCATTAGATCCTACAATTGCTCCTTGGTCTGGTAATAACACATAACAGACTGAGCAAAAGATTAAATGCAACACTAAAACTCACAGTAAAAACACAGTCAAGGCCATTCTATCAATAAGAGCAAAACAAATCACTGAGTCAGATGTCTGGTTTCACACGGAAAACTTTGGGGTGATGCGTCACCACAGTTATTCGGGGACCCTCCTTTCTCTTTACCTGAAGACCCCCGAGGGTCTCGGAGGTCTTTGCTTTCTGTTTTGTAACAAGACGAGCACGACTGTAGTCTTCCTCAGTGTCCAATGAGCAAGGAACCCTCCGAGTCTCAGACTGGCATTTGGAACATGGCGCTGCCAGAACCACAGGGACCAGTGCCAGTGTTCAGGACAAATGCTGCTGCCGTTTAATATTTTTCCGGTTTTCCTCGCTGCGCAGTACTGTAGGTGGTGCTATGAGCTTTGACCCCCCCCCCGGGGGGATGTACATTTGTGTCCGCAGGCGGACTGGGCCCCTGCCTGTACAAGTTTCCGGAGCACACACTGAGCTCCGGCTCCTGTGCCCTGGGCCACCCCTTCCCCCCTCTGCCCCAGGCCCTGCTGTCCGAGGAGCCCAGTCTGGGGGACTTCAAGCAGGAGCTGAGGAAGAAGAGCCGCCCCCCGGAGGAGCCCGTGGACATGGACTCGCCCCAGATCAGGGAGCTGGAAAAGTTCGCCAACGACTTCAAGCTCAGGAGGATCAAGCTGGGTGAGTCCCGTTCCTTGCACAGACCCGCAGCCTTTCCTCCGGTGTAAAGACACGCAACCAAGGGAAACAGGGGGAAGAGAAAGCATGGGTTGTCATGGTTTTTAGCTTCACAAATGTAATTCGACAAGGTCACATTCCAAAACAAGCGAATTCAGTTAAGGAACTGACCAAAAGGATGCATATTGTTGTTTCCGCAACATGAATGCAAAAAACTTTCTTAATGTGGGTGAATTTTATCTCCTGTGTTGGGAGATTTTGCCTACATTTACGGAAATACTTCAGGGCGGTGCACTGGTAAGCATCACTGGGTTGAATCCCTGGAATGGTGTTAGTTTGTTTGTTCTCCCTGTATTCGGTTTCCTCTGTGGATCTGGCTTCCTCCCACAGGTGAAGGGCATACCTGGAAGGTTAACTGGCTTCTCTGGGAAGATTTGCTCTTGCAGTGTCGAAAGGTTTTCACGGCAATTGCAATGGCTTTTATTGTCATTGCTTTCAATAAGTTTTCTCATTTATTTTGGGATGCGAGAAATTTCATTCCAGGTCCAGTCTTCACAAAACGTTATGTTGAATTTTTTCAAATTGATCAATTTGTCCCAAATTTTTATCCAAACTAGTAGACAACTAGGACAAGGCCTACAACCATTTTCAGCTACCTGACAGGCTTAGAATTGAAAATGCTGACCTCTGAAGACCCCAAACAAATTTTCGCCTGCTGTTTTTTTCATGTTTTTCTGCTGAGTGGACACATTAAGGAATAAAAGAAACTTGACTGTTCACACTCAAAGCCAAGAGGGTAAGATTCAATTTAAAACCTGAAACAGGCTCCTGCTATGTTCTGCTGCAGAGATATAACAAAATGTTTAAGAGGAGGAAATTCCAGGCGGACATTGGCTTAAAAGGTCTAAGACAGTAAAAGGTTTTAACCGACCAGGTGTGTCTGTGTGTGCCCTGCAATGGACTGGAGTCCTGTTCAGGGTGTACCTCACCTTGCACCCACTGATATTCACAGGCTCCCCCGCACCCCAGAATTAGCTGAAGTGGTTCAAAAGCAAATGGATGGATGGATCTTCTGTGCTGTTTTTATGGTGTCTTGAAAAAGAGGCCCTCAACCCTCAGTTTAATTCAATTCAATTCTTTTGCCAAATCTGGCTACTTTTTATACTATTTTTTTCTGCAGTAGAGTTTTATGGGGCTTTTGTTTCCAGTAAATCCTATGCCAAATGGTCATACGCCGATTTCTCAGCACTTTTCTTGAAGAAATACAGCACCCTGGGTGATTTTATTTTTCCAGGAGAAGGAAACAAACATTGTGCTATTCCACAAACTCTTCATCCAAAAATAATGTGATATTTTCCAAATAGCACAAAGCTTTCTCATCCTTACTGCTTTCATTTTCCCACACAAAGAATACACTTACATTCACAAATAATGTGTGTGGACTGAATATCTCAGATTCAATGCATGGAGTTTACGAAGAAAGTTGGGAAAGACAGCAGCCCAAGTGCAATTCTCCTCAGCTGTTCTAAATCAGAGTCTTTTCCAACATCGTTCTCTACATTTAAAAAGCTAGCCATCCTATACCTCAGCCTTTTCTCCCGCACGCTCGTCTTTTTAATCCCTCCTCCATCTCATCTCCACCTCGGCAGCTCTCCGCTGGGCAACTCCTCTCCCTGGTCCGAGCCTCCTCATCTTATGGTCAGGGGGCTGCCCCTTTGCTGTGCGGGTTAAGTCAAATTTACTGAGACTAAAACTTCAAAAAAATCACACCAATCTGTCTTCCTTTGATGCCAGCTGAGCAGCAGACCACCAATTTTCCCGAATCATGGCCTTTGCCCTTTCTGTGCCTGCTTTTTCAAGTATCTAGTCTTTTTTAAATAATTGTATTCTTCATTGTGCTGCAAGCCCTCGAAAACGTACAGTATGTTGTCTGAGATTCCATCTCCCTGATGTCCCTGTGTCCCGCCTATGCCCATCAGGCTACACCCAGACCAACGTGGGCGAGGCCCTGGCCGCCGTGCACGGCTCGGAGTTCAGCCAGACCACCATCTGCCGCTTCGAGAACTTGCAGCTGAGCTTCAAGAACGCCTGCAAGCTCAAGTCCATCCTGGCCAAGTGGCTGGAGGAGGCGGAGCAGGCTGGCGGTGAGGAGTCCTGCAGGGAGGTGCCGGGGGGGACCCCGTGTTTGTGAGGCTGAGCCATGAGCAGGGTCCAAGTGGGTCATCTGGCTGGCGTCTGTCCAGTTGCGCTCCAGGCCTGCTTCTTCTGAAATACACAAAGCATATGGTGCAGATCTTCAGCTGTGCCTAAAATGGCACCAAATTGAGAATTCTGTGATGATGGTGATAATAATGATGATAATGATCATGATTCTGACACCACAAAGCAGTGGGTGAGCCCCTGAACTCATAACTGGTGGGTTGTGGTTTCGAGTTCCCACTTGCAGATATTGCTGTCGTGCCTTGGGTGAGGAACAACAGCAAGAAGAAAAATAATAATTGCTTACACTTACATAGCACCTTTCTGGACACTCCTCTCAAACTGCTTTACAGGTAATGGGGACTCCCCTCATAGCGCATCAGAACGCTCACCACACATCAGCTATCAGTGGGGAGGAGGGCAGAATAATGAAGCCAGTTCATAGATGGGGATTATTAGGAGGCCAATGGGAAATTTGGCCAGGAGACTGGAGTAACACCCTTACTCTTTTCAAGAAACAGCCTGGGAGAGTCAGGACCTCAGTTTTGCGTCTCATCCAAAGGATGGCACCTTTTTATAGTACAGTGTCCCTCTCAATATACTGGGGCATTAGGACCCACACAGACCACAGGGTGAGCACCCCCTGCTGGCCCCACTAACACCCCTTCCAGCAGCAACCTTAGTTTTTCCCCTGCTTAGTTTCAGTGGGCTGCCAGTTGTAAGCTGCAGGGTGACATGGCTGCTGGCTCAGAGCATTCAATTCTTCATTACAATATCAGCAGTATGATATTTCATAGATTCACTGTAGTCTTTCCTGTGGCTCTGCGGGTGTAAAACATAATGTCATGTCTTTCCACAGCCCTGTTTAATGAGAAAATCGGCATGAACGAGAGGAAACGTAAGCGGAGAACCACCATCAGGTAAAGACACCCTGACTGCCTCGGACGTGGGCTTCGGAGGCTGTAAGTGCCCTCAGGTCACAGGGGTCACACCCTGTTCTGGGGGTCTGTAGTTGTCCCAAGGGCTGCATTACATAATGAGATAAAAAACATTTTCAACTGAAAGATATTTGTAAAACCTCCAGGACTCCAGAACAGGAGCTGTTCCACAATATTCCATCTGAAGATGGGAAAGAGTTTTACTAGACTACAGGGGTCAGCCTTTGTGTCGTCCATGAGCTTAGTCCCCAGTCAGTTACTGCTCTTTGTGCTGGTGCTGTATCTGAACAGAACTGTGTATTTCCCCTGTAAACTCGCTCAGCCTGGCTGCCAAGGAGGCCCTGGAGAGGAACTTCGGGGAGAAGAGCAAGCCGTCCTCCCAGGAGATCGTGCGCATGGCCGAGGGTCTGCACCTGGAGAAGGAGGTGGTCAGGGTCTGGTTCTGCAACCGAAGACAGAGGGAGAAGCGTGTGAAGACCAGCCTGCATCACAGTGCCTTTCCCTCTCTTACCAAGGAGACTGCAATCTGCAGATAGGGAGCCCAGGGTCTCTGCATTTCACAGCTCATTAGCAACAAATGCCACAGTGTCCTTTATTTTACGTTTTTGGCAAAGAAGGGGGCAGGTGTGGCAACCTATTTAAAGCCTGAAAGTAACAATGACCACGGATAGGAAAAACAGCCTATGCTAAACCAGCTCTCTCACAGGGATACCATTACTACAGTAGCCATAGTGCTGCCCCAATATAAGGAAAACAAGCAAAAAAAACTAACAGGACTGACCAGTTTGAAACAAGTTTGAAGTTTTACTTTATGTTTGAGGGAAAACAAAATGCCTTACAATTACAGTAATATCCTGATAATACAAGGGTTTGTGCTGATACTTTTTTTAAATACTCTGTGTTTAATTTATTTAACTTATTCAATTCTAATTTAATTATTACCATTCCTTAAAGAAATGGGGCCTTACGATGAGAAACATTTTCCAGAGTTTTGGAATTCCGTTACCGAGTACAAGTCTCTCAAGTAAATCAGAGCTATAATGTGCCACATCACTGTGAATATACTGTACATAGAGAATAAGAAGTTTTTTTTTCAGCTCAATGCAAAAAATAATAGTCATCCTGTTTTCAATGAGCCTCAACTGTAGGTGTGTTCTAGTTGATAATATTGTTTTTCCATACTGCTAATTAATATGTAATATATGCCATGTTATTATATCAACTGTTGACCCAAGAGTTGGCTGCTCTGAGGTCAAGACTTTCTCCAGACTTCTTAGGACCAATAAAAGGCCATGATATTGTGTTAATAACCCAATCCATCTATCTGTAATCAGAAAGCTGTTTGTTCCTGGAATTTGTCATGGCAACCCAGAGCCAACCCTGGTAACACAGGACACAAGGCAGGACTCCACTATGGAAAGAGTGCCAGGAAATGGCTATGAGGTTGTTTTAGCACACACACAATTTAGAGACACCAGTTAACCTAGTCAACATGTCTTTGGGAGGTGAAATGAAACTGTAGTGTCAAGTTTAAACATGAGAGGACATGCAAATTCCACACACAAGGCAGAGCAGTCAGGAAATTACCCAGGTAAGGCAGCAGTGTTAAAGACTACTCCACTGTGCCACTTCAAACTCTACACGCAGAATGCTAAATATTCTGTTTAAAAATGTCTCTGTAAATAAATGAGTAACATTGTGTCATAAACAGGAAGGATTTGTATTTATCAAAGCTCTTGGATTAGAAAGAGCATTGCAGCAACCAAAGAAATAGGCTTGTCAACTTTACAGAAAACGTTTAACATCAGACGTTCCATACCTTTTCTGTCACCAGTTTCCTAGTTATTGTTTTTGTTTTGCCGAATGTCAGCCACAGGATCTGCAAGCCCAAACGCTTCCAGTTGCCTGAATTCTGCACAGTTGTGAATGACAACAGACATATTTCAGCGATCCTGGAGCAGGCATGTGTATTCAGAACAGTGTCACCTCATGGGGTTATTTTCAATTTATTGTCCTGGGGTTGTGCTGAATTACTGTTGTCCTGTCTATCACTGGATGGTTTTATTGGGCTGAGATGGGAATATTTACACACAGTGTAACAAGGAAGATGCTTGCTATTAATGTGACCATAAACAAACCTCCCTACCTGCATGTTTTTGTAAGATTGTGAAGCCATTACTTATATTTTTTGTCTGTGGTTTTTTGCTTCCTTATATATTTCTTGATTTACATGATTTATACTGACATAAACCTGTAATTAGTGTGGATGTGAACATGTGGCATTTCCCTGAATACAATACATGTTGTTTAATGATATATATTGTATACGATACCTAATGCAATAAAACATACCTACCAAATAATAATCATCATAAAGTACTGGATTTCAGGAAGATATACTGTATATACTGAGGTGCATTAAAAATGTCAACAAAAGCCATTGGTTCCAATATTCAATTTTTGCATTGTTAATGCCTTTCATTATTTATGTATATTTTTGTGAAATCTAAATATTTCATATAGACCAATGCAGAGCACTAAAATCAATAGAATTAAAAATAATATTTTAATAAACATCAAAATAAGTCACAGAAAATGGGACAAAATATAATTTAATTTATAGGTTTTATTTATATATATATGATAAGACATTAAAACATTCCAAAGTTTCTGTCCTGTTTGGCAACAACTCAGCAGTGTGTTGGCACAATTTGCACCACAAACACCTCCACACTCATTGACTTCCACCAAGTCTCTCTGGGGAAACCACTCCACTATTCCTCCTTTCCCACCTCGGAGTTCTCAAAACACAAATCATTTTATTGATGTGTGAGGCGATTTCTTTTGGAATAACCATTCGTAATCGTCAAACATATCATTTTGTCACAGACAAGCTGCCGGGCGATCTCCCTTATTCAAGAGTGGCATGCTTGTATTTTGTACTGTTGTTATGATCATTCAAATCATGTCATTCTGTTTGCCTCCAGATTGTTATCCTCATCCCCATTTTGGAAAATGGACCTGGACTGAAATGCTAAACATTACGCACACAGTGCAGTTTTATGACATCATGTAGCTGCAGCACAGTATTTTGTTATTAAAGTCCAAATTGTTCAGGAAAAAAGGATGTATAATGCTCCAATAAAGCGAAGTGTTGTGACAATATTTTCTGTTGACTTGTCTGTTTGGTTTACTTGTCAGTTTTTTCTTACATTGTCAAAATTAACCTGTTTGCGATGGCTGCTCAACAGTGGCAGAGATGAAAGGAGATGGGTGGTGACCTCCTGTTGCCATTCTGGTCTGTGTAAAACTCCTCACCCTACATGAGAGTGAGAGGTGAGGTATGCAGCAACAGAGGCATTTCCCCTGTCCAAAACCCAAACCTCATTCCAGCCATTGTGTACCACAAGTCGAGACGGTTCGTGTACGTATACATGTTTGAGAAACGTGATCGCGATTGAAAAGAGAGCGCACGTTAAGCACTGGGCCTTTCAGAAAAATTACAGCAAGGCTACTTTTTAGGTTTCTTTCCCTGTAAAGGCAAGCGTATAAAGGAAAAATGAGTAGGCCCGTCTTTCCAGCCTCCTGGATAAACTGTAAAGCAGTTCCTTTAGTGCCAGAGGGAGATGAGCGCAATCACAACCCCTACATCCCCTTTGCAACAGCCCCCCAGTGAGTCCTACTCTGCAGAGCACAGAAATAAGCTGCTTTCTGCATTTACAATAATTCCACACTGTTCATTACGCATACGGCTGTATGCAGAGACCTCGTAGACTACACTCCGAGGAATGAATCCTGTGCTTTTCCATTGCATACAGCCAGGATTTTGCTAACAGCACCTAACAGCAAAACCATGCCTTGCTTTGGGTCACTTACTGCGGGATTTTAAAAGGCGCATTAACTACAATAATCCTGCCTGTCAGAATGCGTGGAAAATGTTTTAAAGAGTTCTTTGAAAGCACATGGGGTTGGTCCTGCACAGATCTGCTGGGACAGACTCTGTTGTGGGTATGTAAGTAGTCGCAGCGTAATTCAGAGATGGCCTGAGATTAGTTTTAATTTGTGATGAAAATGGGCATTTCCAGACACACAAAAGGTGCTGCCCCCACAGGGTCCCAAATTCCGGCAGTGTTACATAGGCTTTATATTCCAAAACCAGCCATGGTCACCCTATGTTATTAACATGAATGACTGTTCATGAGGAACCATTACCGATCGTTATGGTATCATAGAAAATATTTCAACTTATGGGACAGTGGCTATCCCTGATGATGTTATCCCCACCTTTCGTCAATTCCTGAGATGTCATGTACAGCAGCAGCTGTCTGTTTAAAATGCACCCAGGCCAGAGTCAGTTTTCTACACTGTCCACATTGAGCAGTGGCAGAGCCCTTTGTAAGCCTTTGCCGATAGGCGAAGCCCCTTCACGACGGGAGAAAGCAGTGTTTGCTTGGCCCATACTGTAACTGGAGAACAGGAGGCACATCTTTACCCAAAGGGTGGTGGGAGCGTGGAACAAGCGGCCCAAGTCATGTTGTTGAAGTCGATACCTTGGCTTCTTACAAGAAACAGCTGGATGAGATCCTCAAATCGATCAGCTACTTGCTACCAAATGGGTCGGATGGGCTTAATAGCCTCCTCTGTCATGCTCTTATGAACTTTGTTATACAATATGAAGATGGGGATTAAGCTTAATTTCATCTCCTGAAAAGCCCTGTCTATGAGATTCTCATGTTGTTTCTATTCAGCCATCCAGATGTTGGATGATTTAGCCCACAAGCTTCACAATCACGTCAGCCTACAGCACTGCCTCAGTCAGCACTTCTGGTCTGAGCTGGATGATGGATGTTTGGGGACCCCCATGTGCCTGTGGGTTTATGACTGGAGGTAGTTGTACAGTATGTTTTCTTTCAAGTAACAGCTGGATGAGCTTTGGGTCTATGAACTACTTCCTCCTCTTGTTTGTAATCTTGTTACATTGGAACAACTAATAGGTTTATTCCATCAGGTGTGAAGGCGGCTCCACGGCTGAAACGTTGTTTTCTTTCTTCTCTTTTCAGCATGGAATAAACCTATTACTTGTTCCTTTGCAGCCTACGCATGCTGACGCAGCTACCCACCTGAACTATCTTGTTACATTGTTGATTTGGACCACCTTCAAGTACTCTATAACCACTTAATACTTCCAGCTCTTTTAGTCAAGGAGATATTGATCAACATACAGTATAAAATTCAGAAAGGACAGGATAAATTTAGCACAAGAGCAATCAGGTTATGAGATCTACATTATTCACAGATAGCCTTTTTCTCTACCAGTTACTTCACTATTGCTCTGAAAGACTGCTGTAGTGAGAACACTTGTTTTAATTGTTCGTGGTTATTTCTGTACGTTCTGCATAGCTAGTTAAAAATATAAATAGCACAGTCAGCTTTTTCCACAAAAAAAAGAGAACTTACATATTCAGAATTAATTAAGATGTGAACATAATTAATTTTGGTTCGCTTTGATTTAAATGCCGCAGCAAATCTTTATGATTAATGTTGAATTTAAAAAAAAGACTGGTCAAAAAACGAGTCAACATTTTGTTTTAACAAGCTTAATGGCAGTAACCGCACACAGAATGGCGCATATGAAAAACTTTATTTGTGGCAAGGAATAACAAAAAAATAACTGTACAATAGTTATAATGAAAAACATTACAGTCCTCGTAATTAAAAGGCCTAAAAACCTTTTTTCCAATGTTAGTTAAATGTTATTAAATAAACCTACTGTAGAAAGAAACCACAACCTTCACAGCCATCCATGCAGAGATGCCAGATGCCGATTGTGAACACAATTAAAATTCATACTTTTGAAATACAGAATAAACCTTGTTACTCACACCCACTGAAGAAACTGCAAAGCTTTACGTTAAATCATATTTATAGACGAGTGCTTTAAAAATGTAGTGTCACTGTTAATAACAGTAAAAGTACCCCACGTTAGTCTCTGTTAATCACACTGATGGATTGTGAGGAAGAAATACGTAAGCAGACTGATTTATTCTTACAGAAAAGGGCCAATGTGTTACAGCAGCACTGGTTCAAGTTATGAACTTCAAAGTCGATCTGAGAGTTTGGTAGTTTGGGAATGTTTATGCAATTTCTAATTCTATTTGCCATCCGACCCAGATTTATAGGAACCATTTCCATATGAATAGATCAAAGAATATGCTGGATTTACAGTTTATTAATTTTGGGGATTGGTAAAACACAAGAAGGAAGAAAAATGAGATCCTCCCAGCTGCAGCCGTGTTCTTAAAGCTGTGCTGCTGCTTCGATTATTCCTGGAGGCTCTTCTGAAAGAGATCAGGTGTTTTCTTGCGATTGTTAGGGTCTGTTTTCAAGGAGACACGGGCCTGTGTTTATTATGATTAAAACAGGTCTAAACAATGTACCGCATAATGTTCAAATGCCAAGTGTGAAACCCGAACCAGCTGCATCAACACATAACACTTTCTGTTAAATCTATGAGGTAATCAAGGTACACATCATCAGGGTGCACCTGATGAAGAAAATGTAGTATATTGGAGGGTAAAAAGCATGCACTGGACAGAAAGTTTCCAGTATCAGTCATGAGAGTGCCTTCCGAACATGTCTTCACTCTCCAGGAGCTCTAGTCCTTCTCCGTGTCCATATGTTTCAGGGATACACATCCTGCTGGAGATAGGAGCCCAACCACAAGTGGCAAAGGCTACCAGAGAAACAGAGAGACAGCAAAGGGAGGTCAACGGCTGAGGAGAGGAGCAGAAGGGCGCCGCTCCCGTGTGCAGCTTTGACAGACCAGGAGTGGCATGGAGAGCCCTGGTTCAGCCCTGCTGGAAGCCAACTAATCAATGCGATGCAGAACTCTCGTGTGAATCAAGAAGGGGTTAGGGCAACGTCTACATCAATCACAGCCTTTCCAACTTCAACAGAGCGGAGCTGGCATAATGCTGTTAATCCCCTACAGTTCACTTCGATTCTCCATCCCTGACTATACCGCTGTGCAGAGATGCATTTTCATGTTGCTTTTATTAAGTGCCCCTTGCCGTCATGTTACACCATCCACCAATAAGGCTTAGCTCCCGAAGGCACGTCTATCAGAGTTCTCAAACCCCTAAGATACAAATGTGTTGCACTTAGGGTTGCAAGAGATCACAGTTTTTGTTTGTGTCTGTGTGCACCTGAGCTCAGATGAAAACATAATGAAGCTCCTAACAATAAAATAGACAGTAGTTCCTTAATCAATAGCAAACCAAGAAAAACCTCAGTGCTTCATGCTCCGAGAACCCTATGTGCTAATACAGCCCTCAGCTGAAGAGGTGAAATTCGTCACAGGCTAAAACGCAAAACCATTTATGATTTCTTTCTTAAAAAGCAATACGCACATTGCTTTTAAAATTCCTTTATGCCTTCATGGACCAAACTGTGATGGTGAATTTTTGTGAAATTAACTAGAATGACTCTGTCAGCAATGAGGACCCGCTGTCACCTGTTCAAGATATTTTACAATAGGTGTGCTTTCCATCACCACAACACTGAATTCTCATTACTGTGGACCAGCCTGATGCTTGTGCACTCTTCCACAGAGTGGAAGTGGAATAATCACAGCAGGAACACTTGGAAGTCACCTTGCTAAATGGTAAGTTTTAAACCTCAAGCATTACAGCAAAATTCTTATGGATTTCCTATTGTTATGTATTTGGGTGTGTGCACTCTGATTTCGATGTTCCAGGCATGATTATCTATAGTGCTGACCTACTGTTTCGGTCCAACTACGATTAATGGCAAGAAGATTAAAGAAGCGTTATGTGATAAGCAAAGATTATTCACAACATTTCAGACAATAATCAGACAAAGAAGACATTGGTCACCCGATTATTTCCATCCCTGTGAACCCCAACAGAGGACAACTGGGTCTATGCACAGTGATGACAACAGACTCCCCCTGCTTCATCCTCACCCACCCCATTCAAAAACATTTAAATGTCTAAAGAGATGTACAACCCTTCTTCATACTACACCATGAGCAGATCTCCACTGTTACAAGCACAGCTGTAGGGAAATACAGTGAATAAAACTGCCCTTTCGGGAGTTAAATAGCAGTCAATGGGTTTTTTTTTGTTGTTCAGTTAAAGTTGCATTATAGGAAGTCAGTGTGTAATCTTTCCACAGAGCATTTCGATGCCACCTCTAGCAAGCCATTGTTTCTCAGTAGATTGCATATAGTTTTTAAAGATATCATTCCTAGCATGGACAGTATCATGTGACTTTTAACCTGGACAAACCTCTCAGTCCCGCATTTAACATCACCTCTGAAGCCCCCTACCTTCTAGCAGGTTACCAATTCCAAGACAACAGCAAACCTTAATTTTCACCCATATCTATTCAATGTAACACAACAGGCAAAAAAGAAAAGCTTATCAGTAATCAGGCTGAAGAATAAATTTCCATTTCTTTAAAATGATTCACTTTTGAAGCCCCGTGGTTGCCACAGATACAATCCATGAAGGAAGATGCGGGAGGGGGGTGGGGGAAGCTCCTGCTCGTTCAAGTAGCACTTTATTTTGAAGAGATGCAGATCCATTTGGAGAGGAGGAAGCGGCCGATTAATCTACTCCAAGAGCCTTCAGCTGTCTCTCAATCTCCTCATCTGAAATCGTGGCTGCTTTGGAGGTAGATGCTGAGGGGAGGTTTTTGCCTGCTGATGGAGCATTCACCATCTGTAGAAAATGCAAAGCAATTATTAGTCCGGAGGCAAATTAGCACGTATTACTGTGAGTCACTTCAGGGGCTCCTCAGAGGGACCAGACCTACAGTACTGCTGCAGCCCATTTATCACAAGGGCGACAGACAACGCTTAGTGGCAACACCTCAAACAACTCATCTGTTTTCACCTACAGTTGGAGCTTTAAACCCGCACTGACAGCAATCTGATTTTTCAAGTAAAACACAACACAAGCTTGTAGATTTCCTGACTTACAAACAGGCGCCGGGAGACAAAAACAGCCATGCGTTCGGAAAAAGTCTGAATGATACCGAGTCTGAAGACACTGATGCACCTCAAACTGACAAGGCTGTGCAATCAGGAGTGATTACATTTCTGATCTATCTGGGGAAAGCGCTAGCACAATACGTTTGATATCTTCCGATGGCCTTTATGCCGAGAAACTGGCTTCTTGTTCCCTTACCTTCCCGGAAATTTCAATTCCAATCTCGTCCAACACCTGGTTCACAATGTCCTGGGATTCTTCCTCGTCTCCGGACTCATCAAAGATCTCATCCAGGGTGTCGTTGACTGAAACAGACAGAAAGACTCGCATTATGAAACAGGCAAAGCGAAAGTGGGCAGAATCTCAATCGGAACACTTGACTGTGAAATAATGAGATAAGCACTAGGTGGCTGTACAGCCCGAGACAAATCTGTGGTGTAAAGACAAGACTTTCAAGACATTCACTGCTCTCTGGTTCCATTTCTTCCTATAATGCAGGTCGTTTGTCCAGAACAGCTTGAAACAGATGGTTATTTATAATCATTGCCCATCACACAATAACCTCTTTTTATTAATATACATATATTATGGGAACTAATATTAATCAGCTCCTGCTGTTTCACAATGAGGAGGGTGGGGGCAGAACCAGCACTTCGAATTCTGCCTCCTATGTATATAGTCAAAGTTAGCAGCCATAGACAGTTGTTTCTTATTTCTCAAATAAGCATGACGTAGCCTGTTTCGATCAATAAAATTGGCGCAAAAATGTATCTCACAAGGAACAACTTTTTAGGATCTTGGCGTGTTTGTAACTTGCACCATAAACCTGAAAGGTGTTCGTTGTATGTATGTGATATATGTATATAAACATGCACATATTATTGAAATATTCAGCTAATAGACAACGCATTAAAACAGCCTTCATCTTACTCATTTCTTCTGTCATTCCCATTTTCATGTTCTCTTTCTGGAAGTTCTGCATTGTCTGCAGAGTCTTCTGTGGGTCCATTTTTTTGTTGACAGCTTGCATTGTCTAGTCAAGGAAAGGGAAAGACAGAGCTGTCAATTTAAAGGAGACATCAAAAATGACTGCAGCACAGAATAGACTTAGAAGAATGTCACATAAAAAGAGCACAAACACGGCAGTGGAGAACCCCTGGAAGCCAATGGTAGGTTTATCAATGCATGTCTCAGTGATGCCCCTCTGAAATAACCAAATAACCCTAATCCTCCTATGACTTGCAAGGTAGGTGAAAAGGCCAGCGTAAATAGATGAAGTAAGCCTGAGGGGGGAAAAAAATAACACTAAAGTTTGGGGCCTGCTTCATTTATTTCCCAAACAAAGTTCTACCTTCAGTGACAGAAATACGCAAAAAAGCAGCAAATATGAAAAAGGGCAAATATTTGTTGCCAAACCATGTCCAATATAACCCCCCTTTCCGCTTTCTCTTAATCTGCCCGCAGTACTGAGCATAAAGAATGAAATTATGTTACGCTGACGAACTAAAAGTTTACAACTGTCTATAAAGGGGCAGCAATATAGGATCCTTGGATCCATTAGCTACTTGTAATTAAATATGCTAAATAGCCTCTTCCTATTTATAACCTTTCCTACATTTTTTATGTGTAAATCCCATTTCTAACTTCTGCCTGCCTCTTGTCAAAGGCAAACTCACAGACTGGACCGGGGAAAGAAAGGTGGAATATCGAGCACCAGTTCTCATTGCCACTGTTCGATCTACATTCTCACCACCGAGAGCAGATGAGGAGGCTGTACTCTTTTCTAACACTGCGTCTCTCACCTTCCCTGAAAACAGCACACACCCTTGATCTCTCTTGTTTTAAAGCTGGAGAGCCTTTGAACATCAATTCAGCCAGGGGAGGTCCTCATTATGCTTTCAGAAATTAAAATAATTCTCACTGTACTGTGTTTTCCATATCAAATGAAAATAAAGATTAATGATCTGTTCAAAGAAGTAGAATAAGTTCTGAGTCACGTGTTAAATGTTTTTTCTTCCCTCCTGATTGCCTCTGAATAATTTAAAGCCAATACTATGCTATCTGGTCTTCTCTGCAATGCACTTAAGAATTCATTAACAATTAGTTTGTTTCATTTAAATGCAACAAAATTAATTATATTGAAAAATTAGGTTAATTCATACTGTTTATAAATGATTAAATCCAACCTAATTTTCACATTTTTCTTTCAAAATGCAATTAATATTTGAGATCATTGGGAAAAGCAAAACTCTTTGTACATTTTTAATCATATATACTGTATGGGGGCAATTAAATTTCTGTACACAACACATGTAGAATATATACGAATCTCAAATCCGTGTCTGAGTACTGAGGTTGATATTAAAACCGACCTAATTTTTGGTTTGTATTGAAATATCCAGGACCTGCCCACTAGAAGAAAAATTATTTTACTCCCAAGTTTTGTTTAATTCTAGATCCACGTGACTCCATGGAAAACAAAAGGGCAATTTAGTTCCACTCAGTACCTTCTCCAACTTTCACAACTATGCTGACATGATTAACTTAGAAAACGTCAGGTGTGCGCAACGTGAAATACAGACTTTCTTATTAAGACATGCCAACCTCTCAAAGGAATGACTGTTGTTCCAGAGAGAGAGCACCGTTCACTTGCAACACAGGTGTATAACATTTGTGAAACGTCTGGAGCAGGACAGCAGCTTCAGGGTAAAGGCACATAGGTTCGATATCCCTGATCCTTGATTCCTGGGTCTGATGCTAAGCTGGGAGTCAGGAGTCAGACGAGCATCAGGAAACTGACACTAGACGTTTAATCACAAAGTGACCATTCAGAAGAAATGTCAACAACTGTCAAATGATATAATCCCCTCACTACTTTCTCTTAATCTGCCCACGGTACAGAGCATGAAGAATGAAAATATGTTACATGGGCAAAACATAAGGTTACAGCTGGCCCTGGAGTCAAGTCATGGATTCAAATCCCTGTTGTTCCCTTGAGCAATGTTTCCCACTCAAATTACCCCAGTAACACCCTGCTTTATAAACGGGTACTTTCCAGACTGTTGTAAATGAGAATGTCATCTCAATTGGCTCATCTGGTTAAATAAAAGGATTAAAAATAAAATAAGCTTAGGTGCAAAGAAATGTTTGTTTAAAATATCAGCAGCAATAACCTACATCTACAGCAAGTTCAAATATTCCCCGTTTCTCCTGGTCTGGTCACAGCATGCTGTACTTTACCTCAGAAGTGTGGAATGCTGGGAGTGTGTCAAGAGTCTGGCTGCTCCAGCATCCTTTTGAAGTACTTCACAGCAAATGCTGACCTAATTTTAACATAAAACTATTTCTGTAGCCCCATAAGGAGGTGAAGAATAAGAGGAATACTTCAGTTTGGTGCTAAGATTCAGACACACATTACCACCATGAATTCAAGCTTATAAAACGTTTGATTAAACAGAACCAATTGAGAAATATGACCGGCAAATGACAATCAGCTCTTACTTTGGCAGTTGTGGACATGGCACCAGCCATCTTCATTTGGGAGTTCATGACCTTGGTCTGCGTGGACATCGAGGTGACCTTTGAACTCACGGCATACGTCCTGTTCTTCTGCTTCCGCAACTGGACCAGCTGCTTGGCTAAAATTTTGCAGGCCTCTTTGTTCCCTGTCTTGGCCATTTTTTTAATCTCCAATTCCTGTGTGAAAGAAAGGAGCTGTGGTTACCACACAAGAACATGCAGTTAGCACTCAAGAGGAGGCTGTTGGGCACAGCTGCTTGAAGTTTTTTGGTAAATTAGCGAGTATTTAGTAACTAGTATCAGCGATGGTATCGTCTTCAATGACATAACAGGGTAGCATGTTCCATACTCCCATCACCCTTTGTGTAAAGAATGCATTTGCATGTAGTTTTCACTTTTGCCCTCTGATTCATATTTCACTATTCACTCTGAAGAAATCCACTGGGCTGACTGTGTCAGTGCCCTAGAGGAATATGAGTACTTGTATCTGGTCCCCTCAGTTCAAGGCTAAGGCTCTGTTTCTAGCTGTATATAACACTGCACTTGAATTCTATCTTAACCTTTTTCAAATTTCCATTGTAGCTGCTATAGTATTGGCCCATCCTCTTATTTTGATATAATCTCCAAAAGTGACTAGTTTGCTTTCTATAAAAGAGTCTCAAGATCTATAAATTATGAAGAGCAGTAGTACTAATATAGATCCTTGTGGTACTCCACTACTTACATCACCCAAAATGCTCCAACCAAAGCTCAAACTCACAGCTGCAGCATGCCTCCACTGTATAGTAACTGTTTAGTCACCAATACAAACACTAACCCTGCTCTCCTCCTGGTCACAAGATTGGTGGCATAAGTCAGACAGAAGGATCCCTAAATGCCACCTGGAAGGCTACTTTGTTTCCTTTTTTTCAAATTAACTGTTAACACTATCATGTCACATCACTGGTAAAAATGAATGTTTTTTTTTTCAGGCCCACCTGTAGCAGATAATAATCTGAAAAGTTACATGAATCTAGTCTGACCTTTACAGTTTTGATCCCTGGGCTTCAAATGGTTTTGTTTTTTCCCCACTGGAGTTGTGATTTACTGGAGGAGTACATAAACAGTTTGATTTCTCTTCATTCTGCCCAATCTGAGAGCCCAATCTACAGACGTCTTAGACCATTAAATCAGTTCCTATATAGATAATTAACCCAGCCATAACCCATGGTGACCTGTCTCTCTTATTCGCTTTTGTTTTCAATGTTTAAGCTAATTAAGCAAGTAAGCCAACGGGGAATATATACACTAATAACAGAGTGTGTTTGCTGTGTATCTGCCACAGTTATTTGTGGACTGTTTTGACTGTGCTGGTGTAACCTAAGGACACACAGCAGAAGCTGCACACACTGTACCACATCTGGCCAATCATTTCTATGCCTCATATTCTGTGCCCTTGTCTCTCACAGAGAGGACTGCACACCCTCTACCTGAGTGACCAGAGCCAGGGCACATCCTGGACGTACTGCCTAGGGAAAAGGCTGCCCACCTCCAACGAGAGATTCACTGAAATATTTACAGTGCTATTACAATCACTCTAAATCAGACATCCCAGACAGAATCATAAAAACCCAGCATTATTACTGCCATCGCAGCAAATAACCCTGCAAGGATAAGTGATGCATCTGCGAATGTGAATATGGGAAACCAGGTGGACTCCACTTGTATCACTTTCACATCAGGTCTTTTAATTCCTGACTGCTCCCGCCTCGTCATTCCAACTCATGGGCAAGTTAAATTGTCATTAGGAGAGGAAGAACACAAACAAAGCAAGTGTTCTGAGCACACACGTGGATGCATTAAGTCCACATCCGACAGACCTCACGGAAAAAGCCTCTCACTCAACTTTCAGATTAAGGCTGAACAGCTGAATAGGCAAATTATCCACCAAGGAGATAATCATGTAATATTCTTCAAGCAGGTGCCGCCTGAGCGACCGGTGTATGTGCGTGCTAAGCATAATGGTACATAAAAAGGAAATCAATCAGCAGCACAGAAACCCAGCGCCAGGAAGATGGTGATACAGCTTCAGAACAATGCCGCCAGTCAGCGAGGACGAACTCATTTCCATTCACGGGCCCCAGCACTGCCGGCACTTCCACAGGGTAAAAGGACTGTAACCTACACTTCCGGTCTTTTTTGAGGCTTGGCGTTTTAAAGAAGCGGGGAAAATAACACTTTGGCACCTGCTCATTATTAATGAAGTCAGATTCAGAAAGGCAGCGCTTGACCCAGTGAAAGGCAATCGGTCATATCAGAGCAGCTTTCGAATGAGAACAGCTCACACAACAAAGTGGCTGACTTCATAACACACTAAATTATCATCTCCTGACACGTGAGCAAACATGGGGCCAGTGGCGTAACTTTAAGGGGTAGAGAGTTTTTTTTTCCTAAAAACTAAATTTGCAGTCCGATTCAATCCTTCAGAGTTAGCCTGGGTTTCTCCTTCTGCGTGGGAAGTCACGATGTACTGGATCTTTAGCAATTTTGCTGAAGAGGGGGGAGACACAGACCTATATACCAACAGAATGTAGCATTTTTATATTATGTACAGATGAACGTTTTAATATTCAAAGGCTAATGAGGAGACTAAACAACCTTTTGAGGTTTTACATGTGAAGTCCCATTAACCTCAAAGCATTATTCATTTTTTTTTAATGTCTGTGTCAACCCGGAGTCAGAAACCATAACATTTTTGCAAACACACTTTGTGCAGGCCTTGTTTAGCAATGGAGAATTATTCCTCTCCAAAAGCATAAAGAACATTGACTCTGAATAACGACAGAAGTCATGAAGCATGACAAATATTAATATCAAATACATAGACTAAATAATTGTACTACATTGCTGCACCAGGAGTAACTATAAATAGTAGGTAAGCCCGGATATATGCAAGAGCTATCAATATTAAGGAATATTTTATGATACGAAGACATCTCAGCAAACGATGCTTTATTCTTTATTCTCTGAAGCCATTTCCATTAATATTTACCACCTGGTAATTAAATCCAACAGATCTGGAGCATATGGGTTATTTTGAAAATATGGCTGTTGGGACTACAATTTAAAAAATGGATGTACTTCTACATTCAAGTCTTGGGAGAAAACAGCTTAGTATACTAACATAATCCCTATTTAATGGCCTATAAAAAACCCTGCAATTTTGCTAACTCAGAGCTATTAGGATGTAGTGAATGAAGCAGCTGTACGATAGAGAAAAACCAAAGGTATCGTGCATTTCTCATTACGCTGCTCACAGAACAAACTACTGAGAAACAGAATTACTCTACATTCAAAAAAAAAGTAAAGAGAGTCAAAAATCCTGCAAGGGTGTGAGCACAATAGAACACACAAAACAATATTCTGCTGAAAGATCGTGCTCAGCACAGCTAGATTAATGCTAAAGTCTTCCATGTCATTTCTCATCTTCAGAAAACTGGCTTTTAAAAAAACACACAACACAGCTTTGTCTGGATTAATTAGAAGAAGGATTAATTAACAAATAATTAGAACGCCCAAGAGAGGCAATTAGATACATACGGATGTTTACTTTCAAAACCAAGCAGTGCTACAGGTTTTGCATGGAAGTTGCAAACTGAAGGAAAGCTCTCACTTTTCCCAATTGGTAGTCTACACGGGAGAGATACAAACAAAGCCACATTCAGGCCAGTGATAACCACTCTTCTCCTGCAGAGCTCAGTTCGATAAGTCACTTAAAACTCTTGATGATTTAAGACCCTGAAATGATGGTGATGCCGATCAATAACGTGAGCAATCCCAACAAAGTTAGCAAGTGTCCAAGATGGAATGAAAAGCAGAAAACACAGCGCCCCCTCCAGGATCAGCAGTGAACAGCAGCGACTCACTGGAGTTTTGGCTTCTGTTCTTTCGGGAAAAATCTAGTATTCCATTTCCGGTGGCTGGTGGCACAGATAGACGCGGACCCTGCTACCGATTTTCTTTAAATTTAAATTTGGGGAAAAAAAAACACAACGTTGCCAAATTTCCATGGCCACCCTCAGACAGCTGAGCAAGAAACCAAATTCCTGCCAAGGGTATCGAGCACCGTTAGTGTCTTCAGAGACAATCCCCTAGACCCCCCCCACCTTCGTCTTAGGTGAGCGGAAGAGACACAAGGAAGACACAAAGACTTCGTCTTGCCTCCTCTGATACTCTGAGATAAGACGTCCGTCCCACAGATTTTCAACTTACCAGTTGTTTTTCTTGTTTCTCCAGAGCTGCCCGGTCTCTGGCGATTTGTCTCTGGGTCCCTCTTAACTCGCGATTCTGTTCTTTTATGATATCTGTGACACAAGAGGGACAAAAAGAGATGCTGACTTACAGTAATTGTTCTGTGCTCTGAGTGCGTTTCCCTGCCATCAATCCTGCTAGCATTCCATCTAATTAGCACAATATGAAAATAATTAACACGCGACTCCCAACTACATTGTTAATGACAGGAGTGCGATGCAAATGTTGCAGAGCTCTACAAGGCTCATGGGGCAGGACAGTAATATTCCTGTGAAGTTTATTTGACCATCAAAAGGCATAATAAAGATGCAGCTGTAGAGACTGTAGGAAGAGAAAGCAAGACAGCCTTTTTCTCAGTTTCTATCAGCTGCAGGATCCTGTCACAACAAAGAACGTGGCACAATGCTCCAGACTGACAAACATTTAACATGACTTAGTGGTAAAAAAAAAGCAGTAGCCAGTGGCACTGCAGTGACAAGGGCTGTCCTTCAACACAGAGAGACAGAGGCAGCTCGACTGAGGTCACCAAACCACCTGCTGAGGACATCAGAGCTCGTAAGTCCACAGGAAGGGGGAGAAGAGGAGTTGCGTATGGCTGGGATTTCTATACTTCTCGACACCACACGCCATAAGCAAGAATTGAAAAATGAAGGCAACTTAAACAAAGTGTTGGACAAACGACACTTCTATGAAAGCTAAAAGCATTTTGATGGTGGTAAAAATCAAAGAGCTTAAATTCTGTCAATGGCCTCTGAATATTATAATGAAATTCCAGTTGTTATTATTATTAATGTATTCAGCAGCCACTTTATTTTCCAAGAGACTTATTTTTTTGTGCCCATTTAGACAGCTGGACGCTTTACTGAAGCAAACTGAGTGAAATATCTTGCTTAAGGGTACAATAGGAGGCCAGGATTAGAATCAGATTATATACTAAATATTATAAAGTATTTCCTATTGTACAGCAACTATTCCTATTTTATTGCAACACTGAACTACTACTACTACTACTACTACTACTACTACTACTACTACTACTACTACTACTACTAATAATAATAATAATAATAATAATAATAATTGCTTATACTTATATAGCGCTTCTCTGGACACTCCACTCAAAGCGCTTTACAGGTAATGGGGACTCCCCTCCACCACCACCAATGTGCAGCATCCACCTGGATGATGCGACGGCAGCCATAGTGCGCCAGATCGCTCACCCACATCAGCTATCAGTGGGGAGGAGAGCAGAGTAATGAAGCCATGACTGGTAAGGGCAATGGGAAATTTGGCCAGGACGCAGGAGCAACACCCTTACTCTTTTCTAGAAACACCCTGGGATTTTTAATGACCCCGGACAGTCAGGACCTTGGCTTTTACGTCTCATCCAAAGGATGGCGCCTGTTTAAAGTATAATGTCCCCGTCACTATACTGGGGCATTAGGACCCACATAGACCACAGGGTGAGCGCCCCCTATTGGCCCTGCTAACACCACTTCCAGCAGCAACCTTAGTTTTCCCCAGGAGGTCTCCCATCCAGGTACTGACCAGGCTCACACCTGCTGAGCTACAGTGGCCTGCCAGTTGCGAGTTGCAGGGTGGTATGGCTGCAGGCATCTCACATTTGGCACACAGATCTGCAGTACAGGAAACCTGAGAAGCTCCGATTCCTCCCTGCCTGCGACTCCCACGCCTGCTGAATCCTCTGTCATCTCCCGGCCGCGGCTGCTGGGGGAGCCCCCAGCTCTCTCCTTGCTCCGACAGGAACCCCCTTTCTTTCCCACTTTCCATGAACAACCTCCCCTCCACGCCCCGTAAAGGACACCATGCCGTCTGTCGTGGAGCTCCCTCCGCGCGAGAACTGCTGCCGCTGCCGATGTCTTTTCCAAAGTGACATACTTTAGGTTGATAAAAAGGGTCAGGGTTAGAACCCATATAGGCAGGATGCGTCCAATCTGTGCTTTTACTAAGTGCTAAATACCACTCACCTGGACGTGCATGTACTTTTCAGATGCTTCATTGCAGAAGACAAGCCGTCTACCTTTCATAATATAAACAGGTGTAATACGTCGTAAAAGCCGCCTCAACACAGACTACATGAACAATGTCTTCATCGAAATGGGCCGTAAGGCAGAAATGAAGCACGTTATTTCTATGACATCTGTCAGCTCGAGCTGCGCGAGTCTCCATCATTAACAAAAGCTCCACTTTAAGACACGGGTGATCATTCTCAGTGGTGAAAAGCTGAACAGATCTCTTAACTCTGCGGCAGTGGATGCCGAGGGTCTGCCAGCAACCCCCCTCCCCACCCCCCCGAGCTGGGCTTGTCTGGCTTGTCACAAAGCCCCAGCCACGCATTTCTATGCAGATCAGAACGCCCCATGCTGTCAGGCCACCCTGCCACAGGAGCAGGGCTTAGAGGGAAGACACGCTTTCCTGCACTCCAATCAGCCCGCTATCTGCCACCTCATGAATGGCAATTAAACTTCCAAGAGCCGGGGAATGCCCACGGGTCCGCCTCGGAGCTCTGTGTCCGCGCTCGCTGCGCGGCTCGCGAAACACAGGGGCTCCCAGCGCCAGCCTTTGGCTCCTTAACGCAGCGCAGACACTGAAGGCATGACTGAACGCGGCAAAGCCCCGCGTCGCCTAAACGCACCGGGTGTCTGTCTCGCAGCCTGTCAGTGGGCCCGGCACCTGGGGGACGAAAGAGAAGCCCTCCCAGGGCAGAGAGGGCAGAGGGGCAAATCAAACTTTCTTTAATAGCAGGGCCAGCAGGGAGCTGCGTCGGCGTGCGCTGGCAGGCCGCCGAGCAGTTAAAAGGTTAAATCCACCCTGAAAAGTGAAAAAACAAAAACAAAAACGCGGGGAAAACAAAAGGTATCAGCTCGTGAGCTTCTCCTGGTGCGAGTAAGAGGGCTCAATGGCTGAAATGTTGAAAAAGCAGCCTTTGCTTGGGTTTTTTTAACAGCAGCCACACTGATGAAGACACGTGCCGAATTAACTGCACTGCCTACAGCAGGCTCCACTTAAAAACTGCACAAGTCTCACTGCCAGTACCCCACGCCTGCCCGAGAATCAGGCAACACAGAACCAGCTATCTGAAAAGGATGGAAAAAATCTGCTCTCATCCCAGAGGAATAAAAGCATTGCGCTGCACCTTCTCTAAAGAAAAAGGTAACAGTTCAAAGGAGGTTAAAAGTTAAAAAGGACTCTTGAAAGCTGTTCCTTAATGACCAGAATCTGCTGAAAGTTTGAAGTCATTGCACAATGAACCACAAAGATGCATGCTGCTGTTTTTGCTGCAGTTGAGATTCTTAGATAAAACAAAAAAGCTGAAAAATCTATAAAGGATTCAATAGAAATGACCGCATACTGATAAATATTCCAGTCTCTTCACAATCCACGTTTTTTGTAAACTGGGAAGCAGCCGAAGAGAAGGCTAAAGTGCATCATCTCTTTTAAGCCCCCCCAAACAAAATTAAGCTCTTGCAAAAAAAAAAAGTTTTCGGCTGATGTCTGTCCTGTCCGGCCCCTCAGCAAGACATCCGGGGGACATGTCAGACTCCGAAGCTCACCTCTCCTGGTGCGAGGAACGCGAACAGGCGCTCAGGAGTGGGGTGACGTAGCGATGAGCAGCAAGACGGGAGGAGGGGAGTGATGTTTAAAACACACGAGCACGTCCGCAGGACAAACTACCTCCTCGCACAGCGCTCCCGGACCGCACGCCGGGCACACGCTGGCACCGAGCTCACCGCGCCCGCCCGCGCCACCCACATGGAGACCGCCGCCGCCACCACTTGGTACAGGTCAGTCACAGCAGCGGCGAGGTCAGGTGAGGCAGGGCTGAGGGACTAGAAGGAGGCTCATCACTCCCTTTTGTCTTCTTGCTGCCTGGGTTTTAAGGACTTTTATATCCAGCAATTCTAAACTCAGTCTGTTGCTTACTAGGAGGATATATTGCTTAAATTGTAAAAGAGAAGCTATACAGTATGTATATATTTGTGTGTGTGTGCATGTATATGAGAATACACTTAAGCAAGGTACTTCAGACTCCAGATTTCTCCAGTACAACATCCAGCTTTATAAATAGGTATAAATGTAACTCTCTTTGGAGACAGGCGTTAGTAATGTTATGTAACAATTTAGGCACCTGTATTCGTGTTCCTCATGCATTCAAGCAGGTTGGCTCTGTTTTTTAGAGAACAGGGAAGCGTGGCCCTGACTGAACAATGACAGTCCCTGGACAACAGGCGACAGAGCTACAGCCAGGCTGGTACTTCAAGAACAAGCAGCCCAGCCGGCGCAAAGATAACACTACGCAGGGGGGAAGAAGCGGAGCACAAAAACCGATCATTATCCAGGTATTCAGATCTCTTCTTTGGCAGTCCGTTTGTCTGTCTCCCCACCCCTTTAACTGCTTGCGCTGGCTATGAATTAACCGCGGTGTCAATATGAGTAATATCATGTGCACAGCATGGCTTGCGCTCAGAGAAATGAACCTGGGGCTTTAGAAATAAGTTTACACGTAATTTATTAGAAATCAAGACTTACGCACGTCCCTTAAAAGACACGAGCTGGGACAGCTCTTTTCGAAGTGCTGCTTCGCTCATTTCTGCCCTTCGTGTTTTTAGGCAATGCGACATGCGTTTTTGTTTCTTTTTTGTTTTCCGTGATGGGATGTACAGTACGTGTATCAGCACTGCCAGCCCTTTTAAAGTTACCGATTGCTCACAGCAACAAGAGAGCGCACGGACTGTAACCCCCGGCACTCGCTCATCGCCTGAATGGGAAATAATATCAACTTTTTGATCTGTCCTTGTAGCACGAAAATAAATCCGGCTTTTTAGACCGAAGCACGCTGTAGCGCTTGTTAAAATCTAACATCGTCCTGTAAGACAACGCTTCCACTCTGTTCTTCTACGCTGTTTTTTTTTTTACAAAAAAGTTTCTTTCCCCAAACCCATAGTTGCCTAGAACGAGTAAGGAAGGCCCCTCCAAACAACTTGGAAACCGGCAACAAACTCACCATCTGTCGTCTTCTTCTTGAATAAAGAAGCCATAGCTTGGGACGATTTGTGAAAAGCGGCGCAAGGGTTTCAAATAAAATGGAAATAAATAATTTATCTAGGTGCTAAAACAAAAAACTAAGGCAGCTCTGTCCGGCGAATATTTACAAGTCTTAATTTCCTGGTTTGTTCGCAGGCAGGAACTGACTCGCCTTCCTTCACATGACAACACTGAGTCACTCCGGGCTTGACGTCACGGCTGTACCTTACGCCCGTTCTCTCGGCATGCGCCAGGGGGCGCTGCTGCTCCTGCCGCCTTGACTGCGCAGTCTGCGTCCAGAAATGTGTGCGTGTCTTTGCAGGCTGTTCGCCGATGCCGATCCTATGGTAGGTAACTGGGCTGCAGGACCAGAGAGTTCATGCAGTTAATGATATTGGAAATATAAGCGTCTCTGTCTTGAATGTCATGCATAATCAGCGAGTCTTTTATCCCTTCAAAATTAGCCGAAGCATCCCTAGTGTCAAAGATAAAAGTAAATGGAAACAACAGAACTGGAAGATATTTTTTTCGGTGATAAAAATGTAAAAATGCCACATTTTTCAAGTTGAATATTGGCCGTTATACGGCTATTTGCATATCAATAAAGGACCGCTGTTCGCGAATAATAAGCAAACACATACAGTTCAGGGTGAATTTAACAGATTACAAACAGTATATGATATATTAAGAAGATTCATTTAGCTTCCATGTTAATTGTAGTGCTGCCTGTGATAATCAGTACGTGCTTCACCTTGTGCTCTTTGTGACTAGCCATTTTGAAATCGCATAATAAGGAGTGAACTGACTGCTTTTAAAAGCTTTCCACTCAACTGCAAAAAAAAGTTTTCAATGAAAAAAAAATAATTGTAATAGTTGAAAGGTGCAATATCTAATAAGAGAAAGTCTTATTCTGAACAATTATTTACTTTAACTGCTAATTTGAAAAATTGAACAAAATGATCACCTTTGCCTCTAGACAGTGTGCGGTGGACTAAATTGTAAAGGTACTGTGTAAAGAGGATGGTTAAACCCATCCTATCAGATGTAAAGCTGTAAGATGCTTTTGGTTTTATTCAGTGCCATTTAATTACAATTACTGTGCAGTCTTCCTCAGTTTCTTTCAATATTCTTGTCAGGAGAATGAAAATTCTGAAGTGTTGCATCACCACAAAGTGGGATACTGTATATAGAGTGGTATTATATCTTTTCTACTTGTTACAAAGCAAAATTACTCACGTTCTGAGGATCATCTTGAAAAAAAGTCACTTAGAAACATCGTACTGTATTATCAAAAAGTCTATCAAAAGTTAAAGATAAACCTATGGAAACATAAGAAACAAGGGTTGTGAGAATTAGAACTAGTGAATCACAGCTTTTGGGTCCTGGGTTCGATTCCAGACTGGGTTATCTTCTGTGTGGAGTTTGTTTGTTCTCTCTGAGTTCTCTCCAGATGCTTTCCTCCTGACCTCTCACAGATATGCTGGCTAGGTTACTTAGTGTCTCTAAATTGCCTGTGCGTGTCCACCCTTCAGCGGACTGGGGTACAATCCAGGGTGCAGCCCTAATACTTCTGGAACAGACTCTGAGCTGCCACAATCTTTACCAGAGGATGATTGAGGACAGGTTATTCTGATCGAGGAGGGGCTGTGAAATCATTCAAGCATACAGGTATAGAGGGCGGTGTATTGAGATTTAATTTGTTACTTGTGTAAAAGCATTAAAGACTGAAAAGATTGATTTCAATAGGAAAGTTAACCTCCCTGGATCATAGACTGGCATAACAATATGTTAAAAAGCCATAAACCACAAAAAAAAAAACATGTATAATCACAAACATTGTGATAATAACTAGGCCTAGGGTTATGCAAAATGACAAAGGGTAACTGCATACGCACCAGGTGAAAATATAAATGTGCTTGAGGTATTAACCTTCACATAATTAAATAATGTAGAATTCTTTTTTTGAAATCCATGTTTTGTGGAAATGTAATTTCTGCTGAAATTGTGCTGCACATAGTAAGAAACGGGAAGTCCTTCACTTGCCCCTGATGTAGAGTGAACAGGTTGTACTTGTGGTACCCAAGCTGTCTGTGACGGAGAACTCCTGGGAGATCAATTCTCAGGCAGAGTTGCGGCAGGGCCAGCTCCTAATCACCTTCATTACCATTTCCTCCAGAGATCAACCTCACATTCGGCTGCCAACCTACAGTAAAGGAGGCGACAGCTTAATCCGACATGACATATTGATGGTTGGGCCTTTTGGAAGTGTGTTCACAATGATGATGGAGCAAAGGGGGTTGAGGTTAATGATGAAAGAAGTTCCTAAACTTCTTCGTTGTTTCCAGGTTTGAAGGTTAACGTGGACAGTGGCCTGCTTCCCTCTGGAACATTATCCAAATTTCTCCGTAGGAAAATGCTGTCAGGACTGTAGTTTGTTCCTGTGTGGTCTTGGTTGAAAAAAAGAGTCAGGCATATCCCGTACTTGAAAGATGTGAGACTCTCAAGGCAAACTGGACGAGCTTGAGAAAATAAATGCAGAATTCCTTGAGCGGGGTCTCTGAAGAGAAAACGCTAACATTTATTTACACAAATACACCAAAAGGCATTAAAAATACAATAAATGCTATTGCGTTCTGATATGCCTTTGTTGCATTCTTAATGCCTTTCAGTATAGATGCAACACTACAATTGGTCTCATTAAAGTCTTAGTTTGGTACAGTACAGTAAAAGTAAAGTATAGGGTATTAAAAGTGTGTTAGTACAGGATACTGTACAAGGTGTGATGTGGTAAACTAGGATCCTAACCATGTGGAAGCTACATAAAACTACAGTGTAAACAAAAAGATAATTAAGGTGCAACTTTGCTGTTTAAAACATTGTAATGTTGCATCATTTTCCTAGAACAGGGAAGTATTGTTTATTTCTTTGGGTTACAGCAGCTGGATTGGCAGTAAAGTAAGGCTGGTTGAACTGAAAGTCTGTGTCATAGCTGCTATAGAATCATGTTTTGCTTTTGGGTATAAAATCTCACTCGTTTTAATTACTGTCCTTTGTCACCCTCTGCCACACTGCTGGGCTCATTCACCCCCTGACCAGGACAGTTGTCCATAAAAGGCCATAATGTACAAGAGGAGGTTAATTCCATGCCATGGAGTAAAAAAGAAAGAGAACATGTTTTTGCTGTGGATAAGGAGGACAAAATAAAAAGAGACTGTAAGAATAGGGAGAAGTACAGTCACTCAATGCAACCTCTTCTAAAAGTACATCACACACTAGAGTGTAAATCTGATACAAAATTAAAAGATACTTTTATCTTTTAATCAGAGAAGCATACAGTAAATACCCTTTTCAACATTTATGAACTTTTCTTTCTTCTTTAAAACTGCTGAAGCAGAGTACAGTTAAGAGCTCTGTAACAAGCTGTTGTTTGGTTTGTATCATTGCCACTAGCAAGCTAGAAAAAAAAACTGTAATATTTTTTAAACATGTAAGGATTTCAGCCACCGTGTCCTGTGATGAGAATGCCCTTTTGAAGCTACACACAAGAGTCGGGCAGTAATTTGGTATTTTACGAGGACACCCCACCCCCTCCTTTACGGACCGCTGCAAGAATTAGCGCAGCTCAGCTGAGCTGTCCCAGAACAATAACCGTGAAATAAAAAAATTAAGACTCCTGAGCATTTTACTGGTTGTCTGCATCTTCACAGATCCATGTCGCAAACAAAGAAATCGTAACTCCTTCCTTAGGTTTCTTAAAGCCCTCAACATCTGCAAAAACAGCTGGATTGCCGAAAAGACCTGGCGTGATGGCGGAGATTGTCGGGATAGCAAGTGCGGAACAATATTGCTCGACAGCAAATAGGTCTATTAAAAGTAAAGTGTGAAATTAGGGACTGGGTGACTTTGGGAAGGGAAGAGGATGTGTCATTTGAGTGCCACAGAGAGCACACTGGTGGCTCTTTCAGCAGAAGACACAGGACATCCTCAGGCACTGTTCTTGTTAAGGTTATTAGGGAGATGTTTTCTTATGATAAGCAGTGCTGACAACAGGGACCCCTGCTAAATGTTCTTATAATGATAATAACCCCAGTGGTGATAAATCTTGCCTGAAGCCCGCCGAATATTTTCAGGCTGAAATAATGAGGCAAAATTACATTTTATTTGCAATAGAGGGTCTCGTCGCCATATATTAAAAAATCTACATCTCATAACTGTACAAATCTGTTGCGAGCTTTTGAGGAATTCCCTGAGTGGCATTTCTGAAACATTTATCTCTTTCGCGCTGTTCTTCGCCTGTCTCAGACTCACCCCTAGTGTGCTAATTGCCCAGGAAAACAGTCAAATAAGACATTTTCATTGAAATATAAAATTAGTCTAGCACAGATAATTTGAACAATTTATAAAGGATGTCTTAAATGCATGTAGTATGTAATATATGATATATAATATGCATGTAATATACAACATGTACAGTAATATTGTGTATGCAATATGACATTATTACATAAACATGGACATTAAAAGATTATTTTTATCTTTTAAATATAGTTCTTATTTCTAAACCTAACCTTCATCATGTGTTTTGTATCATAATGTGTATACTGTAGGTGCCAACATATTCATCCCCAAAGAAAAACTAAGGAAAGTTCTACACCAGGTTAAAAAACTGCCCCGACCCGTAAAACCGGCGATTTGAGTATTACACTTTACAGTATTGTACAGTATATTCTAGTGATAAAGATTGTACCACCAAAATAATATGTATCACGTTTCAAGTTTTTTTAGTCATTGCTAATCCTGAAACTCATTCCCATTTACAGATTCTGAAACCAGAGTGATATTTCAATATTTATTTTTTGCGGTTTGTAATGGCAAGGTGGTTGGTACTTTCCGCGCTCAGTTTCATCCCAGCTCGAAATAAGGTTTTAAAAACTCGTTTCGTAGCTACTGTACCTGTGTCGCTGTACATTTTAGGGAGAAAAGACTGTATTAATCGTAGACTGTTCTACAGTTAGAAAAACGGACTTTCTCGCGTTGCCTGTGTGCGGAAAGTGATAATTACAATACAATTTCTGCACTGTAAGCACTGCATGGTGCAGACCAGCAGCCATTTGAAGGAGAACAAAATAAAAGCAGCATATTGCGCGATAAATAACATACCACGAGAAATGAATAATATGCTAAAAAAAATCTCAGAACACATATACTGTAAAAATCTCCATGTTCTGGAAGGCCTGGCTAAAACGTAGCCAGTCTTTTCCACACGAGACCCAAATAATGAGACTGAGTTATTGTCTCATGCAGATAAAAAGGATATTCGCAAGATACAGATTTACAAGAGAACAGCTGCCATGTGGCATGTAAATACTATATGACTGTGCGCTGCTCCCCAGGCAGGGTGGTAATATACGCCGCAATCGTCTTCCATTCATCCAGCCCCCGGGACGAGCCGAGCTCCATAGGAGCACAAGCAATATGCTACAGGGGCACCCTGGGATTGAGAATAATGAGAGATTATCAGCACCAGTTCCGTGCGACTCCCTTGTTTGCTAGGATAACAACACCAACTTGCGCAGATACGTTATGTCTTGTATGCACGTTGGTGAAATACTACCTAAGTCTGAGCAGGTAATAAAATTCGTGGCTAAATTTTATTCCGAGGGTCGGAAGGTGGCAAAATTACGTTTCAAAAGTGCTTTTTTGAATTTCCTCACAATTTGGAAAAAAGAGAAACTGCAGATGAGTTTTATTTCAGTGTTTCCTCGCCTTATTGCCTTCAGATAATATCACGACTCTTCACCTATCCATATACAGTACCGACGTTATGATTTACGGTGTTCTTACTGCCGATTAATTCAACCTGCATTCAGTACGTGTGTACAGTAGATGCAGTATATGTGCATATAACGAGTAATAACTTGTGTCATCTGAAATAATTAATTTTAAAACTTGTCCACCCCGCCGTCTTTTCTTTCTTTTTTCGAAAAAAGAAGTTTGTCGTCTTCTGAAGTTCAAAAAACATTGTCAGCACCCAGTTGAGTTTTGGCCTGTTGGCTATACAGTACGTAACAGATATTCAGTCAAAAAGGCCAATTGAACTGCTGTGTGCTCCACTAGCGCAGTTTCCTCTCAGCACGGTAACTAAGCCCGAGGGTTAACCATCAGGTAGCATTACTCAACCATGTCAAATGAAGATTATTTGCATTGGGGATTTGAATTATTAAAGTCAGAAGGGCATGCGGAGAACAAGTCCTTCAGCGGGACATCGGGGATATACTGTACGAGGTTTCATTTCTGTAGAAACAAGAACAGCGTCCCGAGCTTTAGTAATGCACCCCAGCCTCGCGCGCTATGTAACCATATACTATGCAATGAGAAATACCCGACAGCTTTTGTAAAAACTATTTAATCACCACAGAACGGTGAGAGAGGTGCTTTCTTCTTTTTTTTCCAATTTAAAGTGCTGCCCTTGCAAAAACAAAAACACAAAACAAAAGCGAATTACTGTTTTTCACTGTTCACTTATTTCTACCGGCCTCAGCGCTTCATATGATTTAAAAAAATGCTGATTTTTAGTACAGCGTGCTCATTTGCATTTATAACATGTTTATACGTGTTATTGTTGAAAATATACCTTACCGCAAAAAAACTATAGAGTGATTCATAACACGCTGGTGGTTAATTTCTTGAAATGAAAAAAAATATTGGCAGAATCTTAAAAAGGCGGCATTTGTATTAATAAACATTAACATAATCATATTTAAAAAGAAAACAGCAAACCGTAAGAGTTCACTGTGGGCAATTGCTCAGTATCTGCAGAAAATACGTATACTAAAACGTGAAAAGTCACTAATGAAGACTGCACTTTCTTTCCTATCAATGGCAACTTGGTCTTTAGCTTTGAAACTGCATCATATGCTGCTAATTTAACCAAGTTTCTGAAATTTACAAGTCAGGCACCACCATTATCAAATTTAAAGTGAAATTGTGTCCTTAGAACAACTCAACTCAATTATCCGGCCTTTTCGGGACAGAGCTGATAGGAAAGAGCCCTCGGAGATGGTTGTGATAAAGTGGGCACGTTTTTTTATACGGTCATCAAGAGCAGCGACCAATTAGCATGAATAAATGCTGAGGTTTAAAATTGAGCTATGATTCTCACATCCTTCCAGAATTACGGTTTGAATCGGGCAGAAGCAATTAAAGGTCGGTTATATAAAGAGCAAATATACAGACAAAACAAAAAGTGGACATTTCATATTGAAACACGTCTCACATGAGAAATCGCTGCAGAGAAAGCATTTGTTTCTTGGATGTCATATTTTATGTCAGATTTTTTTTTTCCCTTTCCGATGTTGCATCTTCCTCAAAAAAGAAAAAAAGCACTGAAATATCGTTGGTCGAAACTTAACTTACATCTCTTTATGTTTTCCTATGAATGCATACACTGTACAGTATTTAAACACGACACATATGCAATAATCTTGTGAGCATTTTTAGCCAGGCTGACACGTGCACCAATGTACAAGAGTACACAGTACATAAGTGCTGCTATACTTACGAAGAAAGGGTTCTTTGCTGTGTTTCAGATATTCAGATACCAGACAATGTATTTTGTATATAGAGTATAAGGTACCATTTCCAATATGAAATACAGAGAAAGCTCCTTTTGTACATATCACTAATGACTTTGAAAGATGGTTTATTTATTTCAATCTGTTTCTCAACGTGAATATTTAAATACTATAAACACTATATAAGTAATGAGGAAATTCAGTACATGAGTGCACATATCTGTCTGACTGTAAATGAGAGCACATGTGTCAGATCCCTGTGTGCACCTGTGTTTGCATAACAGTGAGTGTGCACAAGTGCATGTCTATGCATTAACTGTGTGTTTGGATGAGTACTTGTGTATGTGTTAACTGTGTGTGTACATGAGTGCACGTGTGTGCTAACTGTGTGTGTGTGTACATGAGTTCACATACAGTATGTCATTGAGTGTTTGTATCCCTATGTGTGTGCGCTAGTACATGTGTACAGTATGTGTTAACTGTGTTTGTGTGTGTATGTGTGTGTTTGTATACCTGTATGTGTGCACTTGTATATGTGTGTGTTTGTGTGAACTGTGTGTGTTAGTGCCTGACGGTGTTTGGATTGAATTTAAACATTTGTCTGCCCTTACCCAGAGAGTCAAGCATTATAAAACAAACAGGATATTTTCAATTTGATGTCTTCCCCGTAGGTGTGTCTTAGCATGGTTCTGCCTCATTAACAGCGCAGCCTGAAAGTTTTATGGGATTTTTTTATTTCAATTCAGACTTCAGTGTCTATAATTACCAGCGTCAGTTAACATCCAGAGAGAATTTGTCAAGCAGTTAAAACATTTTCCAGGATAAATCCATTTATTCATGCAAAACAGACTAAAAGCCATCAAGTATAACAAATGAATTTCTGCATTAATATCCCTCTTATATCTTTCTGTAATTTACTTATTTTGCTGTTTTTTACCACAGTTAGGAATGCTTTGGCACAATTACTACTGTTCTTGTATGAATGGTTTATTCATACTGTATGTGCACTATACACTTTTAATTCTATTTGTAAATTCAAATTTAATTTCCCTTTGACTGACCTACAGAATCACTATATTTCTGATAACCGTACAAGAAAAATCCAGAGGTACTTACAATCAGACTGATTAAGAACATAAAAAAGTTGCATATGAGAAAATATCTTTCAGCTCATCAACTTAGTGTGCTATTTAGTAATTAATCCAAAGATGTCATCCAGGCTTCAATAACACGGCGGGATAGCTTGTTCCATACTCCAACAATTCGTTGGGCACAGAGGTGCCTCCTATTGTTGTCAGTTTTAAATGTACATTTATGTGGTTTCCACTTGGTTCTGCGCCTGTTGCTGGAAGTTTGCTGATTCGTAACCCACGGCCAACAGAGGAATCCTACTCCGTTGGGCCCCTGAGCAAGGCCCTTAACCCCAACTGCTCGAGGGGCACTGTATAAATGGCTGACCTTACGCTCTGACCCCAAGCTTCTCTCCCTGTCTGTGTCTCATGGAGAGCAAGTTGGGGTATGTGAAAAAACAAATTCCTAATACAAGAAATTGTACATGGCCAATAAAGTGATCTTATCTTATTTTGTGTCTTAAATATAAATATTTCACTGTTCTTACTGAATAAGTATACAGGGTTGCCATTTTCAAGACCTTTACAATTTTTGAATACTTCTATCAGGTAACTTCAAAGTCTTCTCTGATCAAGACTAAAAGTTTCAGGTTTCAGTTCCTTCAGCCTGTCAGTTTAGGACATTCCCTTAAGTCCTAGAGTATGTCTGGTTGCTCTTCTCTGGATGAGAATCCCATATATTTTCTATAATGTGGTGACCTGAATTGTGCCCAGTATTTGAATTGAGTTGTACAACTTTAACAAAACAACCCTTGATATAAATTCTATGCTTTGAACTATAACATTTTGTTTCCCATTCAAACTATTTTTGTCTCCCATTAGATGTGTAGCTCTGTTCTGTTTCTCTGTGCATTCTGAAAATGGGAAGAAAATGTTGCTGTGGACCACAATCATTTGGAATCTCAGCCTTCCAGAACTTGGCCCAAACATGCAGTGAGCTCAGATATCTGAATGTAATCTGTAAATAAAATCCATTTAAATAATTAAAAGTAAGTAAAGCAATCTTAATAGGGCTTACACTTCATGGGAATTGACTTGTATGTCACTGAGAGAGATGGCGAGTTGAGGTATAGCTCTTTACAAGTGCCCTGTATCAGATGAGAAACATTAGTATGAATCACAGCTAATGTAGACAAGTTGAATGAGTAAGAAGTCCTGGGCCTTTTTTCCAGCATTGTATTATATGTACAGTATAATGTCTCTTCATCCATCCAGCCATGTTCTAACCTCTTTATCCAATACGGAGTCGCAGAGCCTTTCCCAGTAAGCAACAGGCTCAAGGTACTCACACCTGAAGAAGGCTCCACGGCTGAAACGTTGTGTTTTCTTTCTTCTCTTTTCAGCAACCCACTGAAGCTAAGCAGGTGTGAGCCTGGATGGGAGACATCCTGGGAAAAACTAAGGTTGCTGCTGGAAGAGGTGTTAGGGGGGCCAGCAGGGGGCGCTCACCCTGCGCTCCATGTGGGTCCTAATGCCCCCGTATAGTGATGGGGACACTATACTGTAAAAAGGCGCTGTCCTTCAGATGAGACGTAAAACTGAGGTCCTGACTCTCTGTGCTCATTACAAATCCCAGGGCGTTTCTCGAAAAGAGTTGGGGTGTTACCCCAGGGTCCTGGCCAAATTTCCCATTGGCCTTTACCAAACATGGCCTCCTAATAATCCTCATCTCTGAACTGGCTTCATTACTCTGTTCTCCCCCCCATTAATAGCTGGTGTGTGGTGAGCGTTCTGGTGCACTATGGCTGCCATCGCATCATCCAGGTGGGGGTGGGGAGCCCCCATTACCTGTAAAGCACTTTGAGTGGAGAGTCCAGAAAAGCACTATATAAGTGTAAGCAATTATTATTATTAAGAGTAGAATAGGGCCAAGGGGGGTAATAACTTGGTCGGGAATTACCCAGTCACAAATTAGCCTAACTGGGATGTTTGGAATATGGGAGTAAGTCTGCATACCTGGAGAAGACTCAGGCAAATATGAGGAGAACATGCAAACTCCACACAGAACTACCCCAGTCAAAAACTGATCATATGATCCATGAGTCTGTGGCACCAGCCAACAAGCCACAGCTCTGACTGCAGCTCATATCATGACTGGAGAATCACCCTGTGAAGAAATAATCTTTGAAACTGCTACTGTCCTCTCACCCACATCTTTCTTTTTGAAATTACAAAAGCTTAGTAAAAGAAAAACTTTGAAAATTATTTCTTATTTTTTTCAGCTTCCATATCCCGCTACACAATTTTAAAAGTACGCAATACAGCACACTGAGTGTGACTGTGATTTTCAAACCATTATGACACCCCATTAAACAGGCCACTTTTCATTTGGAAGTTCATGGAACCATTAATGGACTGTACAATTTTTAATTCTGTTTTTTTTTCTTAGACTTTTTAAAGTATAATCCCTGCTATAAAGAACAATCCATTAAAATAATGAATTTACAAAAAGGGATATTATCCTGAAGACATGGGCACATGTTTTCTGTTGGTCATTAATGTAGCTATTTCACGGTTCTTAACAGGATTAAAACACTTCAGACAGTACCTCCCTAGGTTACACGCTCAGAAATTAAATAGATGTAAATGGAGATTTAATATGCCTTGTCTTAGGCCTGTTATATTTCATTCTCTTATTGTCAACAAGGCTGAGGAAGGCGTCTCTGCCTGCCTTCAAATACAATAGTTTTTTTTTTCAAAACTGCAGTTTTACAGTGTTGTTCATTTCCTTGTCCAAATAACCATTTCCCTTATCCGCACATATTGTACAGTTTCAGGTTAAAAACAAGACCCTGGAGTTTCACTGCATTTGCTACTCCAGAGACCCAACTATTTCTGTCACAAAAAAAAAAACTTTGCAGTCCTTAGTCGGACCCAGTGTTACACTGGGATGATGTGCTTTCTTCGCCTGACGTGATACAACATTGACCAAAATACCAAAAACAAAATGGCACACCCAGCTGAGACACCCAGTTGGTATCCTGATTCTGGAGGGCTTTCTCCTGGGGATTCGGAATCCGGCTCGACCTCTCGGGATACCGTCCCTGGTCCAATGGCCAAAATGGAGCAGGTCAGCCACGAGCTGGAAACCTGCCTGGACTGCCACATGTCAGCCTCCCAGGACCACTGGGCACCCTTTCTGCCCAGGGCTGAGCCCAGGAACATCTCAATGAGCACTTCCACAGCGATGTCACCCTTTGAGTGCCAGTCCGGCTTCCAACCTCCTCTCCGCAGAGTCTGCAAACGTCCCTGCCACGGACAGACCCGCCTGAAACCTGGAGGGGGTTTAGCAAGTCGTACAGCAACTCGTATAGCCCAACCTCCAGAAGGCCGTGCTGTGACAAGACAGGATGGTCAGTGTCGTCGGAGAGTCGCCCCACGTCTAAGACTAAGACAATGAGTGTGACTCTCCATGTGGCTCCTCCATCTCTGACACCGTCTCAGAAGCTGGCCCCCCGGTTCATCTGCAGATTCCTAGAACGTGAGGAAGCCATCACTTATCTCCTCGCCCTTTCCCTAGAGCAACAGACATCATGGGTGTTCCATGTATCATTGCTAAAACCTGAAATGGTGGCCACAGACCCACTGGCCTCTGTTCCTCCAGTTCCACCTATTGAGAACTCCAGAGAGCTCAAGTCCCTCTACATCCTGGATCATCAGGTCCATCTAACTGATGGGCATGGATCTAGAAGAGTTTTAATAATATTAGGATGCATTCAGTCAAATTTAAGTTCATGTCCGAATGTTAAGATACACCATGAGGTAGACTTACCCGACTGAACCTTTTGAGCTGAAACAGCCAGTATTCAAGACATTCACTGGTATAAAGCGGTGTATTTATGTAATGTTATAAAACTTGGGAAACACCCAGTTACTCATGCAGGCTAATTTCGCTGTTTTATTGAGTGTAAAAGCCATGCAACACTAGAAAATGAAATGTGAACCAGAAAATACAGCAACTGTAATCTTGTGTTTGAACTGTATGTTGTATTTGAAAACGTTCTACAGTATTTACCTACTTTTCCTGCTAAAATACACGTTCTGTCCATCAAACCATCATCCAGGCTGCTCTGAGACCAGAGAGTCCCTGTGGGATGCTCAATTCATCATAACTCAAACAATAAAAAAATAAAATGAGACGATGGAATGAGGTGTGCAAAAATCTCACACCCAGGGGTATATATCAAGCTTTTGGAAACTGATGACTTTGTAGATACCATGACTTCTAACACTGAGCAATCTGACTCTCAAAAAATTGTCCCAGGTACTGTACAGCCTATAAAAAGAAAGTAATGAGTTTGGATTTAGCATAACAAGCTTAGGCATCGTTTTTCCAAAGAAAATGGTAGATGATTAATTATCAAAGGAACAATAAATTGCTTAAGGATTCATTTACAACAATGGTCACAACATTACAAAGGGTTAAGAACTGATTTGTTTTCTACTTTTAACAGTTTCTGAAGTTTTTACATACTGCAGCAGAGCGAGGTCATGCTCCACACAAATAGTACGGTTGTTAATGGGAATTTAATGAATGATTAATGTCACACTCTTTGGGATTTACAAATCAACCTTCTGTGGTGATCTGGAATGTATATACCGAAGGCTAAGTCATTAACCAGATAAAGCTGAAGTTACAGAGTGAACAGCTGATCTAATGATATTAATACGATGCTATATATCTCTATTATCCTGTCACACCTGGATCCAACTGCAACGTGGTACTATTAACCAATAAACCTTTAATTGACTTTTATTTATTGCATTTTCTTGGTCCGCAATAAACCAATGGGGTTATTTCAGGGAATCCTTCTTAGGGATCAGATATTGATAGCTCAGATGATGTGACAGGACAGTGCTGTTGATAAAGTGACTCAGATGATGAGATCTGAGATGGGACAGTGCTGATAAAGTAACTCGGAAAATGTGATGTTTTCAGGTTCCTCGTCTAAGCACGTTTCTCTCCTTTTCTCTTTGCCTTTCTTTTTCTTGTTTTTGATTTTTACTGAGGCGCAGTAATGAACAATGCGTACATCACTGGAACAAGTGTATGTGGTCTGTTCTGTACTGTAGTTGCTTTAATGTTTCGCGGGCTTATGGTTTAACTGAACACAAATAAAAGAAATGTTCAAGAAAGGATTAAATTCATGAAACCATATGGCAGGAGATTGCCCGTTGGGACAGACTGACTGCTGACAGTGGGTGTGCTGATATAGTACCACCAGGCCTCCTGGTTCAGCCACATTAATGGTATCAGGTCCCGAGGAGCCGAGAGCAGCTGAGGAGGGGAGGTGCTCCTCATATCCACGAACACACATGCACTGCAGCGATGTTTTGACTCATGGGAGTTTTTTAATTGCTCCAGTCAGACGCAGACAAGGCTAAACCACCCAGGTGTTCTGATAAGGGTCCACTGGGTCACACCTGGAGAGTATTCTCACAAAACCATGGCCCAGGGGACAGAAAACAGAAGAAAATGGGGAATAATTGTGATAACTGTATTTTCTTCTTTGTTTAACACATGCCACCTAGAAACGCTTATTCAAAGTCAATAGCTCTCTTTATATCTGGAGTCTGTCCTTGCTGTGATTTAAATGCTTCTTGTCCTTATTCCACACTTTTTCATGTTTTTCCTGTTTCATACAGAAGAAGGAGCATTTATTTATTCTACTAATTTATTCAATTTCACATTTGTATTGGATAGCATCTAGAGTAGAACTGGACCATTTTCTAACAGCTTCATCCAATTAAGGATCGAGGGGGAGCCAGAGCCTATTCCAGGAAACAACAGGAACAAGTCAGGATAAACCCAGGAGAGGACGTCAGGCTAACACAGGGAACACACGAACAGAAACACACACACTCACACCAGGATCAATTTTCCCAGAAACCAATTAACCTACCGGCATGTTTTAGGACTGTGGGAGAAAACCAGAGCATTAGTAGAAAACCTATATGAACATGAGGAGAACACGCAAACTCCACACAGACAGCACCCCAGGTTCAGAATTGAACCCACAGCCCCAGCTTTGTGAGGCAGAAATGCTAACCACTGTGCCACTATGCCTCCCCTCCAGACATCGCAATTTTCCATATATTTTTGTAGTTAAATTCCTTTGCTGGAATCTACATTAAACTAGAGCTTGTGCTGAGATGAAGATGTATCTCATGCTATAGCATGAAAGCAGTTAATAGATTTTGTCATAGTTTATCAAATATGGGGATGACATTTTATAGCCATTATTTTATCTTGCTCTGTTCTACAGCAAAAGTAAAAGGCTGAGTTTCTCCGCTGCAAATATGTGTTACACTGTTTATACTGTATATTACACTTAAAAGCCATGGAAATTAAAATGAAGTACCTGCAACAAATCGAAGGTTTCGTACAGAAGGGGGAAAGATTGTCAATCCATTTAGCTTTGGTATTGCATTTATCTTTACGAACATCACTAACAACAAAAAATAGATATATGGATCTCTTCTCCATGGAGAATGCAGATGCCGTACAGTAGTTCATGCAACAGGTAGACCACAGTGCCATCTGGAGGAGGAAGAGGTTAGTGTCTTGTCTGCTTGTACTATCAGGAACTGGACTCTGAATCTCTTTAATTTTGCATGAGAAAAAAGAAAATGCCTTCAGCCTCCAGGACAGAGCAAGGATGGTTTGATAGATGTGAAGTGAGTCTTTTCAAAAACTTTGAAGAGAACGTGAAAAAAGGAGAAAAGGGAAGACTGAAGTCAATTTCAAGAATAAGGATAGAACGTCTGCTACACAGTGAGTGCTGGGTTAATGGTACCAGCTTCCTCAGTTATGAAAGGCAAGTTATTGGGATCTGTCAAAAAGCATATAAATATATAAATAAGCACGATAACACATGGCACATGTGTAAACAAATAACCCAGCCAGCTAATGAAAGGCAGGAGAAATCTGGATACATGTAGACTCCACACAGACAATACCCTGGGCTTGGCTGAAGTGATCCCAGGCATCAGCATTACCTGGTATGACCCCATGCTACTCTCATGTATTACATCCGGTATTCTTAGGAAGAGATTGTGAGAAAAGAGAGGACTGATTGAATGCAGCAGTCTTTGTCAACTCACCAGTTCCAAACAGCTCGTGCTGGGTATTCTCTGTCAAAGCAATGGCTGAACTTCCCATAATGCCCAGAGAGAAATGCAAAAACACCCGTCAGAACAACATGAGAATTTGAGAACGACAGAAGTGCTGTGATCGAAAATCACAAACGAACAGCCGTGCAATCTCTTACCAGGCATATGCTTTTTCATTTCTTCTCAGCTGCTTTCAGAAGGAAAAGAGAAACTGCATCAAGGCTGCATGATGCTCTCCCCTAGCTAGCCTAGTCTCCTGTCAATACCAACTTTTTTGCAAAGACTGAAGATCATGCTGACCCAAATCATGTAAACGTCTGTCACACAAATCAGTTCCACATGTCTCAAAAAATTTTACTGTTCAAACTGTTTTCCCAGGTTCCCAGCTGTGACCTATATTTCCTGCACAGATCTCCTCTTTGGATTAATCAAAACCTCTCAGAGTGCACAAGCACAGCAGCTACAAAATATCACCCGGCATTAATAAGTAATCTTATCTGCATAAAGTTTCTGACTTTCATGTTTAACAGCATACCATTATTCAATTGTAATGTTTACTGGTTTAAATAAATAACTAAAAAACTTAAAATTCCTGCTTTAGTTTTTTCTTTCTTACTTTCATCCCGATGTTAATTTCATTCTTACATTTTTTATTTCTTCCATCTATTTGTCAAAAGAAGATACATTTTTGTTTGTCATTTTGAAACTTTTTTGTATAATGAAATAGGATTCTGGATAATATGTACATTCAAATTCTGTATGATCAGTGGCCGCTAGAAACATGTCTCAAAAAAGTTTCAATTAAATGAGTTTTAGTGTTTTAGTTTTAAGCATTTACTCCCACAAAAAAGCACTTTTCTTTCAGATTTTCCAAACCTGTTTCGGTGGAAAGTGGCAGGTTAAACTACTTAACACCAAATACTATATTATTTTACTTTACAGTACTATATAAATCTACAATCATGTTCAATGGAAATAATATAACATTATCTTCTAATATAGCAACAAGCACAACAAGGATCACATAAGAAATTAAATATTTAGCCTGTTGTGAAGTAAGCTCTCTGTGGATTTTAAATGCAGTTTTTTTTATTCTATTTGAAGTAAACAGCTGACTGACAGACTAATTGAAAAATAAACAATTTTGCCAATTCAAATTAAGGATGGGCTTAATTTTTTAACACTAGTAGAGGAAGTGTGTTGTAAATAGATGGTCTGGCAATTTGTTTTCACCAAAGAGCACCATCCAATTAAATCTGAGCTCACACCAGCAAAATGGCATGGTCAGATGTTGGGAAAATTACCCAAATTAATTGAATAGTATGTAAATGCAGTATATTTATTGGTGGATGTAATACAAATTTTGCAATGGGACATAGCTTGTCTTTGCTGTTGATAAAGCTGGTTCCTCAAATTATGAATATGTAAGGACTCTCCATCTTCTCCACAGTTACTATCCTTCGTGCTACTCCACATACTGTACACGGCAAAAAAGCCATCAGATATGCATTGAATTATTAGCAAACGAACATAAGAAACAGTACAAATGAGAGGAGGTTATTTTCTTCCATCTAGTCCATTTAGTAGTTAGCAGTTAATTGAGCCAAAGAGAGAAGAACTAAGCTGAAAGAAACCAGGGTATCAGCTCAGAACATGGCTGGGTAGCTTGTTCCATGCTCCTACTACGCTTTGTGTAGAGAAATGCCTCCTGTTCTTGGTTTTTAATGCACTTCCACATAGTTTCCACTTGTGTCCTGTGGTTTGTGTTCCATTGTTCATTTGTGCATTTACTGTATATAGAAAAAAACGAATGCAGGGGATATAAGAACATAAGAATTACAAGGAAGGCGAGACCATTTTCTCCTATCCAGCCCTTTTGGTAGTTAGTACTCAAATGATCCAAAGGATCTCATCCTGCCATTTCTTGAAAGAAGCCAGGGTATGATCTCCGACCACATGGCTGGGTAGCTTGTTTCAGAGTCCTACAACTTTTTGGACAAAGATGTCCCTCAGGTTCTTGGTTTTAAATGCACTTCCAATAACATCTCTGTCTGTAAAAAGCTGATTTGAAACTGGGTGAAAATGTGTAAACAAGGCGCCAGGGTCCTGGAAGAAAATATAATGTAACCACAAGCTAGAGTTGGTGGATGGAGGGCTGTGTTTGTGGAGGTCCCAAAGGAGCACAGCTAGAGTATACTGGCAGACAGTACTAGAAATTTCAATTAGTCTTTTCCCCATTGTTAACTCAAAACCTATGTCAAGTTATCTGACATTCTTCTTTCAGGGAGAAGGAAGGCATTCCTGTCCTTTTTTGCTTTGCAGTGGACCTGTGTTTTACTGAGATATAAACGTGCGGCATAGAACTTTCTCATACCATTTCAACCTGTTTGTAATGAGTGCACAATTATATTCATTTTGCTTCTGATTGTTTTTTTTTTCATAGGACAGTATGGTGGCACAGAGGTTAGCAGTGCTGGAGCCCTGGGTTCAATACTGGCCCTTGAGTGCTATCTGTGTGGAGTTTGTATATTCTCCCTGTGTTGGTTTTCCTCCCCAGTCCAAAAACCTACTTGCAGGTGAACTGACTTCTGGGAAAATTAGCCCTGGTTAGTCTGTCCCATCAAGGGTGTACCATCAGTAGCCTGGATAGGCTCTGGCCTATCCCCCATGGCCCTGAATTGGATAAAGCAGATAGAAGATGGAAGGGTGGATGATTCCTCATTTTTACACTGAATTTACCAATGCCACTGCTGTACTACCTGTTCTAGCCAGGCATTTAAAGTTGCTGAAAGCTTTTTAGAATAATTCTAAAATTCCACTTTCAATGTTGGGTTTCTCAATATGGAAAAAATATTTTATATTAACTTCAAAAATGTTAAATTAACATAATGAAAAAACAGCTAAAAACAGAGGTTGATTAGTTATGCTGCCACACAGCTTTTGGCCCTGGGTGCCAGATTCCAGACTTCTGTGTGGAGTCTGCATGGTTTTTTCCCCAGGGGTTATGCTTGAGCATTATGCTTTTCTTCCAATACAGGGTGAATCCCCAGCTTTCTGTGTTATCTGGGCACTACGATCAGGTAATCTGATTTTCTATTATAGGTCTAGGTTAGTGCGATCATAATAAAACAGATTAAGATTTCTGATAATGGAGGTATAGTAAGACAGTAAGACCTAACTACAGTGCTTTGTGGTTTAGAATTTTGGGGGGCTGGATAAGGGGGTACATGGTACTATTCCCTTTCATGACACCAGCAAATGTGAAACTTTGACCTTACTTATCCTTCACAATTGTGATGGTTGTGGTTCCAGAACAAACTCAAGTACCTGTACCACTCTCTTTTTATGTTATGTTCTGAGTGCCTTTTGGTTTAGTAAAAGCAATTATGTGTACCCATGCAGCACTACACTGCAACAATGGATGCTGTTTTGCAGAATATGAAGTGCTTGTCAAGTCCCTTGGCTAAAGCTGATAGGCTGTTCAGCTCTAATATACTGTTGGGCTCCTAGCCAAGGCTGTCCCAGGAGATGGGTAGTAAAAAAAAGAGCAAATATTTTTTTTCCATCATAAAGAAAGAAGAAATATGACTTTACCTGTATGTTGGAACATTTGTCCTCTCTGTTTGTACAGACTGTTCTGCAAATTTTTGCATGTAATATTACAAATACAAGTGTTTTTGCAAAGAGTGTTTTATGTTAGAGTTCCAGAAAGTACAGTATATGGGAAATATTGAAGTGTAAATAGAAGAAAAAAATAGTCCTCTCCAACCACAAACCACAGTTTCTAGCAAAAATGTTTGGAGAAGTAAGTGGGCTCAGAAAACACTGTTTGCGTACTCGGAAATTGACTGGTCCAGTCAGCAGAGATCATTCTTCCTTAAGGTCCTTTCAGTGTAGTACCTTGTGTTAACATTTTCCATCTTTTTTTTTTTACAGTGTGACAGTAGATATGTCATGACAATTGATCAATGATTTTACCAGAATGTGTGATTCAAGCCCCCAAACATTTTACAGTAGGAGCTAAAAAGATTCACAATCCTTAATCTGAGCCTTTTTTTTTACTTTAGAAAATAAAAGATAACATTAAGCTTTTTGTCAGCAGCTAGCGTGCTTTCTTCCTGCTTCTCTTCATTCGGAGGCATTAATAGGCAAATGACGTATTAATAAAAATATGATCTGAAAGTGAATGAGATGTGTCAGCTTTTTAATAGAAACCTGTCTGAGATCTTAAGCGCCTCAAACGTATCCATTTTCTAATCTATCCCTGCAAGCAACGGGCACAAGGCAAGATACACCCTGAACAGTACAACAGTCCATCCCAGGGCTGACATACACTCACAGCAGGGCCAATTTTCCCAGAAACCAAATAATCAGTATGTCTTTGGACTTTCGGAAGTCACCACTGAGCCACAGTGCCAACCTGCAAGTCTAAAAATTCATCAATTTCCCTTCTGGATCAATAAAGTCATATCTAGCTTATCTATCAATCTAAAGCCTGAAACTGTGGCCACTGCCAGGTGTTTTACATTACTGACGGCAGTCAAAACTCAGCCATGACTCACAAGTGTTGTCTTCTTGCTTAATATTACTTTGTCTTCAACTTCATCTCCATACGGAAAAGATACAGTGGTGTACCTATTCTGTATGGTGACTCTTCTGTCATCCCTGCCGGTGTCTGGCACTGTTCTGTCCACACAATACATTACTTTTCGCTTTTGTCCCTCTGTGTCCTATGAGTGATGGCCTTTATTTTAATTTCCTGTTTGTAGACCGCTTCAATTTTTTTAAACCAAATAAAAGCCAAGCAGAAATTAATTAGTTATCTGCTGATCCTCATTACTTTATGTTTCATGAATTATGGCTGCATTTTTCCACAATTCTGATATACAGAGAACTGAGCCAGCAATGTCTCCAATTCATTGCTGGCTGTCTATTAATTATGAAGATAGAAGCAGAGGCAGGCTGATAATTGAAGATCTGCTGAGAAGCTCTTCATGTCTGAACTAGTCTTTTATTTTTCAGGAATACAGCAGGACAATGATACTCATATACAGCAGGAGCTGAAAATAAGGATTAAGGCACAGCTGGCAGCAATAAAAAAGCAAAATCATTTAAGGTAAACCGAGGCACATGATTTAGGGTGGCTTTGTTATTATTGCTTTGTTATGCAAGAAATTATTAGAGACAATATTGATGTCAAGTGGTTGTAGAAAATAAATAAATTCCTACAGACTATTAAAAGATATTATGGTTAAATGGACAGATGGACTGAGAGATACAGAGACAGATCTTCATGCAAGCTGATCTTATACAAGTATGTGCAAAAGGACAAAACAAGAAATCAGAAGACACGTCTGTCTCCTATAGTACTATGCTGTGATTGGACAAGATCTAATCAGCCTTCATACCCATAACTGCAACTGTGTGCTCACGCCCTAGAAGTGAAACATGTTAATTCTAATACAGAGATGGACTACTCAAGACAAATAGATTCTCAAAATCTCAAGGGGAATTTTACAAAGGGCAACTTCAGATTTAGTATTTACTTTACAAGTGTAAACCAATGCTTGTTAAAAGGTCTATAAATCCTTTCTCATCCACTGTAAGGGATCCCTAAACCATACTGCTTTTCAGCTAGTGTAACACCAGTTGGGTCAAACTGTAGAGGGAGCAGTCTCTGCTCAGGTGCTCAGGTGCGTGGGGCCTGAGAGAGCCCTTCAGAACACACGTGCAGGAGTTCAATGAGAAGAGGGGGACTTCAGGAGAGCGTTTTATCTGTTTCACCCACTTATCTTATGTAACCAGCCCTGCTCTCCACACACTCTTTGAAATGGGAGGCCATGAATGTTCCCAGTGCTGTAGGCTCTAAAATCCAGTTTTAGAGTACTCTGCTTGGACAATCCCCGCTATTGAAAGAGGGGCTAATTTAAGCACCTGCTTCATTTTATACTGGCTTCTTTATATAATAAGTTATCTTTGAAATTCTTTAATTATGTTCCTTGAAGAGTAAATGACCATGGCCATTTAATGGGCAGATTTAGAACATAATCACTTGTATGCAGAAAAGCTATAAGGATTAACCGAGTATAACAATAATTTGTTGTTAAATCAACTGAAATTTATAAGGCGCTCATCATTCCAAACCCGTCTGATGGAGCCCACTTCATCCTCCAAGCGCAAACCCAACTGATACACTACACGGTAGATCAGGTGAAGAAGTTGCTTTAGTGCAGCCACATTGTACAAACAGCCAGAGAGCCGTTTAACCTAAGCACCAGGTTCAACACCTCTACACTTTCAAAACAGGCATGGGATCTATAATGGTCAGCAGTCAAACGGTCAGAACACCAATGTAATGTCTCGTGTAAAGGACAGCACCTCCTATTGATTTAGAACGTCTGGTCCAGAATGAGGTCGCACGCTGGGTGGCCCTGGGTTCAATTCCTGGGGGTGGGGTGGTCTGCATGATCTTCCTCCCGCAGTCCAAAGACATCCTGGCAGGTTAATTGGTTTCTGGGAGAGTGTGCATGTCTGTTTCTATGTTCTCCCTACAATGGACTGAAGTCCAGGATGTACCCTGCCTTGTGCCTGTTGTTTGGTGGGATAGGCTCCAACTCCCCCATGACCCTGTATTTGATAAAGCAGTTAGAAAATAGATAGATGATCTAAAATGAATAGTGCCACCTACTGAACTACTAATGCTAGCAACATAAAGCTGCTGTCTCAGTACTGACCAGGTCCAGCCTTTCTTAACTTCCAAGATGTGACTATTTCAGGCTACACAGTGACAGTTTGCTTGCAACTTTCAAGTACACTGATTGCAACAAAAAGTATATATATATATTTCATGCAACAACTGTTGAAGCATGGATAAAGTCCCCGGATGCTAACTTTTCCTTTCTATGAGCAAAAGAGTGGAATAAGAAATCGTCAGTGTTGTGGCTGGATGAAAAACAAATGAATCGCCTTAACCATCCTGAGAACAGGGGGTTAACGTAGACTGGCCACTTACCAGATGAGATAAAGGAAAGAGAGGTGGGAAGAGATCTGATCGTTTGACCTCTGAACTGGGTGTCAGCTGATCTGTATCCAGGAATGTTAAACTTGATATTACTATTACAATCACTTCTACTGCAGCTGCTGCCTCTAGTACTAACACTGTTACCATAGGTCTTGCCCAAATTATGGCCACTTCTTCTGCTCCTGACATTACTAGTACAACTGCAGCGGCTGTTAATAGTGCCACAATTTCTCCCAGCATTTCTGAGAGCCAGAAGGGGCCTTGATTCTTAAAAATACAAATTTTTCCACTATATAGAATTTTTTTGACATGCATATTGACAGTTATAGTCCGGTCATAATGAGATTAATTATTTTATTGGAGCCCAGAAGATGTGCACTAAAATAGATCCGAACCTATGGTAACAGCAGGGCTTAGTAATCTTAAAGGAATTTATCTGAGCAGGAGACAAAGCAGCCAGCCTGCCGTTTCATGGTTAAATGTAAAGTGCTCCATAATGAAATGCAAACTAAGGGTTTGCTTAAATTATAAAATGCACAGAAGTATAAAACACTAATATCTTTTCAGCTAACTAGATATTGAACAGAGATTTCAGTGGCTGTTGAAGTACTGCTTAAAAAAGGCATCAAAGGATAATGGGGCGGCAGTTATTGAAATATGTAAACTAAGCAATTGCTAGTTTTCTGTCTCCACAGTGCTGCCATTATCCCAGTGTTACACTTGCTTTCTTACAATTAACCCATGCTTACATAAGGCCATTGCTCAGAATCTAGCACATGAACCTTATCTCAAACACTCAGCCAAACCCACTTAAAAGTGAAGCTTCTGCAAAGACCCTCCAGAAAGAACACACGGTGCTCCTGTGAAGACATTGTGATGGCAATTAAGATGCATGTCCGTGCCGTTTAATTGTCTGCATATGTTCTTTTTTTTAAAAAAAAGGCTTGATTTGTGTTCAACAGAGTGGTAAAATCAGAAAGCTACCCAGAGTCAGTTCTCATACCAACAATCTTCAAGAATGGAGAAAATTAGATGTGTCTAGCTAGTGTGTTCATAGTTTTTAACGTTCTTTTAATTTGATTTTAACAGTAACAATAACAGTACATAGCTGGTTTATGGCATACCCATTATTCAAAGTGAAATGGCATGATACAAAAGGAAATAATAATGTTTATGGCATATAAGGACAGAACTGCACAGCCCTCCAGTACCTAAATAATACTAGAAAGAAGGAAAAAATGAATTTAAGTCCAAAGGGGTGACCATGTATCTTTCGTAAATTCTCAGATTGTGAATGGAGATCATATGTCAGTTTTTCCAGAGGTGGAAATACAGATGCCTGAAAGAGCCACATTTCAGTGGTCAGTACCTTGGAAACAGACCTCAGCAGCAACATACATTTCTTAGCAAAAGGAAAGTCACTGTGCAGAACATACAAGTCAGCAGAAATAGTAAATGTACAACCAAGATTTTTTTGGACGACAGAATGTCCATTATTCCGGAATTGTTTCATTTGATCACATTGCCAGAATAGATGAATAAAGGTATTATCTGAGAGTGGCATTTGAAACACAACCTGGGAATATCTTTTGTAGATGTACTGGGGTTAGATAGAGTTTGTTCAGAAATCAGAAAGTAAGCGAGTGCTCTCATTTCTCGTGATGGAGTGGCGAGGACCATGTGATCTCTACGGAATGTTTCTGCAGTGCACCTTGGCCATGGGATAATGGAAATGTTTTCCTTCCTTATCAGTGGCCATTAACTGTGTTATTCTTATTGCAATTGTACTAAAGCCAATTTTCAAAACTTCAAAGGTAAGTAAACCCAGGAAAAAACAGTCTTGCACTCTGTGCAGAAGTATGGCTAAGGGTAGATCTATAATTTGGTCAAGATGGATGGATGTATTCATCAGAGCTCTTTTTAACATTTGGCAAAAAAACACTGGGTCATTGGAAACAACAGTCAATTGAATATTTTACAAAACTGCAATCTTTCAAAACAAAATAAGATACAAAAAACAACAGAACTACAGTGATGAGTCATTGGAAGAGTATGACATCATCATCCCTCACACCTTTTGTGAACTGAACACTGTGTCCACATGGGTGTCTAGTGGGTGTTCCTGAAATGACCACTCATGTTATTGGAAAAAATGCAGTAGGTCAAAAGCCAAAGACTGGGTCTAGATTCCCACAAGATTACCATAACTGCATAATAGGCTACTGGATAACAGAACCAGAATCCTAGCATCACAAGTGTCCCCTCTTCTTAAGAAAAAATATCCTAGCTGGACAAACTTCTGGAGCCCCTTAAAGAATGACCTTCACATGGAAGAATGGTTTGGAAGCCTGAAGCTTGAAATTTTGCATTTCTGAATACATGGAAGAGGGAAAGCATGGTAGCATTGCTGCCTCACAGTGCTGGATCCCTGGGTTTAATTCCTGACCTGGAGTTCTAGCTTTATGGAGTTTGCATGTTCTCCCCATGTTAGTGTGGGCTTCCTCCAAGTGCTCCAGTTTCCAAAAACATGCTGGTAGGTTCATTGGCGTCTGGAAAGTTGACTCTGGTGTGAGTGTGCATGTGTCTGTGTCTGTATGTACCCTGCGATAGACTGGCGTCCCATCCAGGGTGTACCCTGCCTTGCGGACAAGACTGAGTTACAGCATGAGACAGTGACTTCACACATCCCCTTACCATTCTAACTCCTGATGTTGAGTCCCAGTTCAGTCCAGAGCCTAAATAAACCAGGGAACTAATGCTTCTGGCCAACCTAATTTAAAACTGGTCTTCATCTGAAATGAGTAAACCAGCACACCCAGGAAAAATGCTACGTACTGTAGGTGTTTACTTCTGTGGCGGGATGGTTTGGCTTTGTCTTGCTGACACTAGGTGGCAGCAGAGTGCCTAGAAGTTTCTTTGAGGATTCATGCTATCACCAGCACACCATGTGATGGGCACTTCAGGATAACCAAGGCAGAACATGACACACATTTCACACAGGAGGGAAACAAATCAAAGCTCAATCAACATCCAGCAGAGCTTCATGTGCTACAAACCTATGAAGAGCTTCCTGGTGGAACTGGTCTTTCTGTCATCTGAAGGGTAAGTGCTGACTAACAGCTCTTCTGAATGGACCAAACATCCAAAATCACTTGGATAGGAAGTGAGGTGACGAACTTCACTACACCTGCAACCCCACAAGAGAGGCCTTTGATAAAGCTTCACTTTCACTGTGTTCAGTCAATCGCATCTAGAGCTGAGTAAAAAGAAGGTACAGTACATACCACATCAGAGTTGCACAAAGGCAGCCTACAATATTGGTTTAAGAATGATTAGTCAAACAGAGAGCAACCCACAACACACAACAATGTGGGGGTGAGTTTAATGATGATATTAGGAAAAAGCAATAAGTCTTAAGCAGCCACAAATCATTGGTGATACTTTTATAAAATTAAAGACAAACAAATGTAAAGGAAGTGCTATACATTTCCTTGTGAGTCTATTTTCTTCTTTGGGTGTGGTATTTAAGATACAACTAGTGTATCATCATCATTAACTACACATAATAATAAATATTAACTCTTAAACTGCAAAACGTGACGCACTCAAGGTCAGTAGTAAAATGTAGTTTTTGTGAAAAATGGTTCTTGTCCTCTTTCGAAATCACATGGGATAATACAGTATTTAAGGTTGAGTAGGAAAGAAGCACAAAACGTGTTATCGGGTCGTAAAACTAATATCCTTCTTCTGACACACATATTGTTTTTCATCACAGTCCAATGGCATTTGATCGTGCTGCGTGATGTGTGTTCTCAGAAAAAAAATGATTTTGTCGCATCGTAATGATGAACCCATAGGATGCTATTTGAAATAGGAAAAGCATGACGTGGGGTCGTATTCGCGGGTGATACTGTAGTCCTCGAGATACCTGTCTTATTTGTGATTAGGATTGTGGGATATGGAACCGAGTCTGCAGTTTCCTAAATGCAGCCCTTCGAATGAGTTGTACAATGGGAGTAGGTGGCGCTACAGGTTGCACTACAGTAGCGGATTAAGTGGGTCCCCACCCACCGCAGCGCTCTTCCACTGCAATGAAGAATGCAAGGTCGTTTTCGATTATGTGATCTGACCACTGAGTGGTGACGGGACACTCGTGGCCTTTGAGAACACTTAAGTTATGACTCAACAACAGGAAAGGCTAATGTCCTAGGAGCACAGAGGAGCACTGTCTGATGTCAGAGAGTGTCTTAAGAAGAGAGATGTACAAGTACCAAAGGCATATCCCACACACTGATCCCCTGTATGGGACACCTGCTTTGAAAGCCCTCCGTTACAAGGAAGCCTGACTCACGTATCTGAATGGGCTGAAGGTGATGCGAGACTGGAGATAATTAGTTTGGAGCAGGTGAACAGGCAGAGAGCGAGCTGTGGGCAGAGTGACGGCAGCGAGGGCCTGAAAGACTATTCCCGGGTATAATCTTGCCGCTCAAATGCTCTTTTGCTGCACTCTGACTTTTGGAAGGTTTGAAGTTGCTTTGTCAGAGAGCGAGGTGCGCAGTGCAGAACGCATTTTAGAAATGTTTTTCCTCCTGGGAAAAACTAAGGTTGCTGCTGGAAGAGGTGTTAGTGGGGCCAGCAGGGGGCGCTCACCCTCCGGTCCATGTGGGGTCCTAATGCCCCAGTATAGTGATGGAGACACTATGCTGTAAACAGGCACTGTTCTTCGGATGAGACGTAAAACCGAGGTCCTGGTCATTAAAAATCCCAGGGCGTTTCTCGATAGAGTAGGGGTGAAGCCCTGGCGTCCTGGCCAAATTTCCCATTGGCCCTTACCAATCATGGCCTCCTAATAATCCCATCTATGAATTGGCTACATTACTCTGCTCTCCTCCCCACTGATAGCTGATGTGTGGTGAGCGTTCTGGCGCACTATGGCTGCCGTCACATCATCCAGGTGGATGCTGCACATTGGTGGTGGTGGAGGGGAGTCCCCATTACCTGTAAAGCGCTTTGAGTGGAGTGTCCAGAAAAGCGCTATATAAGTGTAAGCAATTATTATTATTATTATTATTATTATTATTATTATTATTATTATTAAGTGTGCTTTAGCGTTCTCGTCTTTGTGCAAATTGCACAAGTGACAATAAGGCCTTCTTCATGATCTAAATAATTTACAGTATTTTCTCTGTGGGTGCATTTTAGCTGTGGATGAAGCTGGAAATTAGACTTTTTTTTTGCAAAAAGCTTTCCTTACAGATGTACAGTAATAGACATATGGGACAGCAAAGAATACGTCATGCTTACATTAACAAGGGTTGGATCAGTGGCATGATCACATAGTTTACATATACAGTAACAAGTTTGATCTGACTTCTAAAATAAACAACGAACTACTTGGAAAGTCAAAAACAGGATGTGAAAATATTCTAGCTTTTATTTTGGGAAACATTTCTCAGCCTTAAAAAATGCACTATTGGCAAAGGCCGAGAAATTTCGTAAAATATTTTGAAGACGCTGGCATGTAGCTCTCGCCGCTAAATGACGGCAGCCTATAGGAATCACAGTCCCCGTTCTCTGAACCGCCAGCTCCAGCCAAATTCCCCGTCCCAAGCCAAATCATTGCGCTTTACATTAGGAATGCTTAGCATCCGCACACCGGCTCGCGCGGCTCGTCCACCCGGGAACGTGGCTGCTCTCTGTCCAGCCGGATGCTGCGGGGGGATTTTCAGATCACTAAAGGGGCAAAATCGACTTCACGATGCACTCCTGTAGCGCCGTGTTCAGTAGTGGCACAAAATGCTCTTCCAACCCGGCTTCCCCGACTGGTTTCATGACAGGAGCAGGGAGGGCATTTGGACCGCTCAACCGAATTCCTCCAATCGCCGCTTACGCCTGTGGCAAACTTCCCTCCAATCACAAGTCCCCCCCCAAAAAACTTCCCCGAGAGGAGTTCAGAGCACTCGCCCGCGCTCGTTTTCCACTCCTTGATCCTATTAGCGGAGCTGCTGGTAAATAACTTCAATGGGGATCTTTTTGTGTTTATGCAAATAGCGCTCTTTTCACTGCGGGCGAAGCGTCTTTGTCCTGCCGCAGGTTTATATAGAGAGGATGTTGACACAGGGGTTTATCCGAGTCTGAGGAGCGCAGGCTACCGTATTTTATTATTTATTTTTACATCTTCAGCTTATCTGGCCGATCTGCGATGAGTTGTCTGGATGTTATGTATCATCACCAGACGTATGGAGCTCACCAGTATTCATCGACATCAGCGGTAGCGGCGGCTGCGGCGTACAAGGCGGCATATTATCATCATCATCATCACCACCACCATCAGCAGCAGCAGGTGGGTCCCGTTTTATCGCTTGTCCCTTTGCGACTCTTCTCCAAAAACTCTTCTCTAGCGCTAACCTTGTAAACAACTTTATGTTGTATTTTATGACTGTTTTACTATTATTTTTGTTCTATTCTTTTCTCCGGAGCAGGTGCGGAATGAAATATGTGCTCGTTGTTTCATTTTGTAGAGGGGTATGTGGCAGGAGTCTTGTTGCGAGGGGTCTGACGTTCCTCTATGTGGCTAGTGCCCTGCAAACATCTGTGCGCAGAACTGGGCGTCTCAATTAAATAACTTCAAGGCGAGTGTTAATGACATTCCTCAGCGAGCCTGAGCTTGCCGTGGCGTGAATTTCGTGTGGCCGCGGTGCTGACAGATCGCTCCCAGTGCTGACATCGCGAGCTGTTCAAGCAGCCGAAAGTTTCTAAGACATTCCGGCTTATGTGTTCGCCATAAAGTCAATTTCTGGACTTTCTTTAGTTTCTGCCATGTAAGGCTTACAGGGAAACTGAACAAAGTTTGCTACAATTCAGTATGATGAACATTTAAACTAGGGCGTAATATACATATTACATAGCATACAGCATATACAGGATTGAAAAATGGGAGAAAAAGTATTTTCGTTGTTCATTTAGCAAGGTCAGTAGGGGGAATGAAAAAATGTCATTCATAATCCATACGTACTGATTTCCTTTAAATGCATTTTTTTTCTAAAAATAGATAATTATTTGAATATTATTAGTATGTGTTGCATATATTCCAGGGTTAAATTTAGAGGGGAAATCAGTTTTTTGAAAATCAGAAGTCAAGAAAATTACCTAGATTCATGATTGTATCATTCAAGGTTCTTTTGTCTATTAGGCCATAAGATTCCACTGTTACTCAGAATTCTGCTTATTAGTAACTTAATCTTACAGTTGGTATTCAGTATCTACAGGACCATACAGAATTCTGGCATGGTTCTAAAATAGTTCTGGTGCAGAATCATCCTAATAAAAAACCTCACAAGCTTTAATCCTTTCTATACGACAAAGCTCAATATGCAACAAAGAAACCAAATCATTCTAATATAAAAAGTTTCGTTTTTTTATTTTTTCCCCTTCATTTCTCACAGATTACATATCTGAAACCCATTATAGACATACTGTATATTAGACATAAGACTGTCTATATTACCTTATAGGCAGTAGCCAAAATCCATACACAGTACCACAATGACAGGGATATCAAGATCTGGATAGCACTGAAGAATTGGTCATTAAGAATAATTATCCTTCACTTGCATTTTTGAGCACATTTGTGTTCACACACATATACAGTATTCACGTTGCATTGTGCATATTGCTAGTCTGTATGAAGATGCTGAATTCTGGGCAGTACTTCCATTGCCAAAAAGTGAGTGAAAAATACACTGGATATAGACTGGATACATAGGGGCACTGCTCTTAGTCAGTAGTGTGCAAAATAAGAGGCATCTGTTATCCAATGTGTAAAGAGACAGCATAGCTCAAGTAGTGCGCTATTCCGTAATGTGATTGTTAATGATAATAAACGTTATTTTATATAGTGCCTTTAAAGGTGGGTTTTCAAAGCACTTTACAGAATGACAAGAACAAAAAAAATACACAATATATACACAATGAGAATACACAAGGAGAGTACACAGTAGATGGTGATACTGAATACACTAGGAGCAAAGGTTATGACTGGGTAGTTGTAGAGGTCAGCTACAACCCCCCTCAAGCCTGTGGGCTCTCATTAAGGGAACCCTGCCTCGTTAGAGTCGGTGTGGAAGTCTTCGTCAGCAACAGCCCCACTCTCGGTGGCCACGTGTATCACTCTCCTCCGACGCCCCCTCTCTCCCTCTCTCTCCAGAAGAAGCTGGGCGCCTACGGCAAGATGCAGGACTCTCCGGACGTGCGCGTGCCACGGGCCAAGCAGCCGGCGCAGGGGGAGGAAGAGGAGGAGGAGGAAGAGCGGGAGGAGGAGGAGGAGGGGGGGGAAGGGGAGGGGGCGCAGGCGAAGGAGCCACAGCCTGCCGAGACGGAGTACCTCAGCTCCAGATGCGTCCTCCTCACTTACTTCCGGGGGGACATCGGGGACGTGGTGGATCAGCACTTCTCCCGCGCGCTCAGCCAGCCCGGCGGGTTCAGCCCTGACCGGACCCCCGCCTCCAGGGCCGCCCGCACCCCCGCCAGCTCCATCTGGAAAGGTGAGAGGCTCGCGGTTTGAGTCTTCCGAGGGAGTCGGAAAAGCCCACTGCTTTGGAAAACTTTGGAGTGCAAGAGGTTCTGCTCCGTAAACTGGTACCTGACATTTAAGATTAAAATGTATTTTCTCTTTTCGGCACCGACCGCAGAAATGGTGCTTAATGGTCTTTCTCTTACTGAAGACTATGACACTTCTTGTGCAGAACTTGTCTGAATATTAGTCTTTTAAACATATGGAATATCCAGAGGCATCAAATATCCTCTAATCATCCTGTTCTACTTGCTAGCTTTTTCCCAGTCAATCCATAGTCTCTCAAGTTAAATTCTAACACCGTTCATCACTCCAGTCTTCTCTGCTACTAACAGTGAAAAACGAGGCTGAGGTCAAATCGTTGAAAGCAATATTTTACTAGCCTGCTGTCTGAGCAGAGGCTGGGGGTAATAAAAAGATTACCCGGGCAGCTGAAGGAACAGGAGTCACAATGTGCTTAAACCTTTCATAGATCGTCGTATTATACGAGGAAGACTGGGGGTTCCAATGAGCTCTTTGCAGTTCACTGGACATAATTCTGGTGCAAAGCAGTCCAACGTGTCCAGAGTATTTTGAAAGGACTTTCGATTTGACGGCAGTGTTACTCAAGAGAGAAAAGAGATCGTGAGAAACCGACCGTTACTCTCAAGACGTACAGTAGAGTTTGTTTTTTGTGACTCCAGTTTGCGGAATGTCATTTTTGGATCATTGTTTAAATTAGCTTTTTTTTACTTGTAGGTTGATTAAACTTTGAAAGAATGTAGCAAAACAATTTTAGCCATAGTAGTGTTTTAGCTTTTTCTTTGTTGATACTCTTGTAGTAATGACATTGATGCTCAATAAATCATAATACAGTATACCATTATATACTGTATATACAAATTACAAAAATCTAGTTAGCATGATTCCGGATGAATGTTTTGTGAGGTGGATACAAAATGAAATGCCATGAAGCTCCTGTCATTACAACTCAAGATCATTTCCTGGAAAAACTGTATCGAGGCCAGTGAAACAATATTTCCAGTGTGTTTTCTTCTTAGTAAGGATAATAATCAAGTTACATGGAAAAATAATTGTGCTCATTTTGATGTACAATAATCCTGAGCTTTTTTTAAATGATGTTTTTAAAAAAAAAGTCAATTTAAGTTTTCAGTAAAGGAAAGACCATTAAGCACCTTTTCAGTTGGCGATAAGAGAGAAAATACATCTAAGATAGTTGTAGATTGGTCCTGTGCTTAATGGTTTATAGATTTAGTGTCCTGCATTTTCCTTAACCTGAATTTGAATTTGACAATCGTGAACATTGTCACCTGCTGAAATATTTAACTGTCTGATTGACCAACACTTCGTCCCAGAGTGCCAGTGTTCAGTCTTCCTCCTCAGCCCCTTGTGTTAATTCCCTGTGCTCTCTTGTGTTACAGAGGGAGGGTCGCTGTCTGGTGGGCAGTGCATGGGTTTCCCAGCCTCTTTCTGGAACAGCTCCTACCACTCCCAGAGCGCTCCTGGCCTCCCAGGCATCCAGGCCGAGTTTTCCCCGGCCACTGCGTTCCACTCTCCCGAGAGCAGTGCCTGGGGGGGTCACGGACTGCCCCATTCACCTGCCGTGCCCGACTCCTGGCACTACCCGCTGGGGGCCCCCACCAGCCCCGGCTACCCCCACGTCCATGAGGTCTACTCCCACGTGCACCACCGGCGTGCCCACCCGGCCCACCCCCATGCCCATCCCATGCTGCACCCTGCCCACGGCTCCGCCCTGGATCCCCGCTACGGCCCCCTGCTGCTGCCCAACGTGCACCCCGCCTGCAACCCCGCCCCCCACTGTGATGTCACAAAGAGCGAGCCGGACCCCGCCCCCACGCACACCCAGACCTGGCCGGCTGTCTTTCATACGGCGGTGGACGTGGGCTTTGACACAGGTGAGGGCAGCTGCCCAGCACTGACCGAGAATGGCCAGTACGCACAGGCTGAAACCCTACAAATATACAACAATATTCATAAAATGGAAAGATTTCCGATTAATACGTGAACCCTTCATTTGCAATGCAACAGCAAATATACACACATATAACCAATCAGAAAATGTGTTATTTTACTGACCAGCTTCTGAAAGTATGCAACTGTTCTGTAACACATGAATGTAAGCTTGTTCTGTAACTAGTTCTAAGGCTCCCTGATGTCTGGTCTGTTTGAACAAGGCACATTTATAAACCATTTTTTATTCTTTTTGGGGGGGGGGGGGGGGTATATTTGCTCTGTGGGGAAAAAAATAACTTAAAATAAAATAAATACCATTTTTAAAGGTGTTAATTGAAAATATTCCAAATAAAATCTCTATTACTGCTCTTCTGCATAGTAACAAAATGAAGAAATTTTCATTTAAAGTATAGAAAAAAAAACCTTCCAAATACATTTAATGACTGATTTCCCCCCCTCTTTATTTATTTTTTTCATTCATGTCCCCAATTGGACTCTTTAGTTGTTCTTCACTAATTTTACTCCAGCAAAGAGAACTTGCCTCTGACTCTGCTGTGTGTTTAATTCATTCCTGTGTTCTCCCGGCAGCTCCAGACCAGGAGAAAGGGAAAGCGTCAGTCTGGTTCTGAGGAGAGGGCTCGGCCTCACGCAGAAACGCCTTTGGAGCCGTCTCCTGGCCTGGAAGAGGTGTGTAGTCAAGCCGTAGGGAGAATCACATCCTGGAACAGCTTCAGACTTTCTCGAATCTCGTGCAGGAGGGAAGGGAAAGACTTCCCCCTTGAGGCAAGCACAAGAATGTATGGGGGGATGTCTAAAGCAAACCAGAATGTCTGATATTAATTTTGCCATCTGGGTACTTGGGGGCTTGCATTGTTTAAACAATGAAAAATTGGGAGAGATGGAAGAGGCCTTGGGTCTCAGGCTTTGATTCGGAGCTTTGAGCCTGGAGAGGAAAGAGCTTGTTTCACAGGAATGCTGTTTGGAGAGAACCCCACCCTTGCCCAATTTCAAACAGGTATATTTTGCTATTTAATTACACATATATTTTTGTAAAGAATTAGAAAATCCTGTCGAGAGACGAGGTGTTGTTTCTTCTTGGTGGAGGTCATCGTTATTCTGGAGACAGATGAATTTTCGGTCCTAACTCTGTAAAGTTCTGTTTCAAGAGCTTGTGTCTGTTTAGCACTGGGAGGGACGTGGCGCAATTGTATTTTGCAGAAATCCACTTTTTTTTTACTGTGGTTTTTTAAATAAGCGCAGTGCAGTGTTTCCAAGTGTTTAGTGTTAAATATGTTTTCTGTAATTTACAAGGCAGGGTTTACAAGCTGACTTTGACAAACGCTTTCAGATTAATTTCGTGTAACATCAATTTGTTGAATGGTTTGCTACAGTAGGTTGTTTTTTTAAGCAGACTTGTTTTTCAGACCTGTTTTGTGTTTTTTCTTTTTTTTCTCAAGTATTGAATTACAGAGCTGTTAATCGGAACCAAATCTATTTTTCGTGCCTTAGTTATGAGCTGGCTTGAAGTAAGGCTGTTGAAGCCTTACTGTAGTGATTTCCAGTAGGTTGTCTATTGCTTTAAACTGTCCTTACACAGAATCTGTGAAAAAATTGTATGAAAAACAGTAATTATATATTTTTACATTGCTGCACATGACTTGATTTAGCAACCTTTGGTGTCGGTGGGGTGTACAGAATGTGTCTGAATGAAGGTGTACATGCACAGAGATGTGCATTTATAAAGCACAAACCAAAAATACTGCAGTCCATCACAAGTCAAAAAGAAACCAATTAAAGCGTGAGAAAGCTTAGTGTGAGAAACGGAGATGGACAGCCTATGGCTACAATTAAACAAAAGATGGTAAGCAAATGTGGTTTTTAATTTAATTTTTCAGTTTGGTGATGGGTTTTGTCTATCTGAGTCTCATTCTTCAAATGCAACGTTTTTGTGAATGAGTGTTACAGCTCGGTCAAAGGGCACTTTTATCAGGTTAAGTGTTTTAAAATGAAATACATATTGGTTTGCAACAATCGTTTACTGTGCCTTTATAAATCCCATCAATATTGGCTGCACGTGATGGGAAACGATTCATTGTTGCGGCTATAATCTCCGTTTGCAAAATGGTTTTAAATGATTTTACGCAAAACGTCCATACCCAAAAACATTGGCTGTCTAATTTGTGAGCACTTTAATGCACAGCTCCCAGATTGTCAGTGTCACCTCAGCTCAGGGCAGCAAACACGTATCCGCAAGCTAATACCAGATTTAAGACTGGGTCCAAATGCAGGACAAAGATAAACTGCAGGAATTAATGTACAAAAGGTCACAAATAAGAGTGCCACTCGATCCCTCTAAGACATCTGATTATGTCACCTGAGCTTTTCACCCAGCACTTTCTGGGAAGATGCCAGGAAATGTGGCTGGGTAGCTTGTTCCATACTCCCACAACTTTGTGTAAAGTAGTGACTCCTGTCCTGACTGGAGGATCTTATCCAACTGTTTCTTGAAAGAACCCAGGATATCTGCTTCAACAAAATTGCTGGGAAAGTTACTTCTGAGGTGTCCTATCCAAAACCTGTATAAAATTGCTATCCTTGCATATCTACAGTTTGTGTAAAATGTAATAGTACTGTGGAATACTGTGGCTTTTCTCTCATTTTTTACCTGCCTCATGGCAGGACTCAACATTTTTCTGTAAGAGGCAGCCGCACAGAATGAGGTTCTACAGGATATAAGAACCTCTCCAGATTCTGTGACATCGAGCCCCAGCAGAGAGACCAGACAACTCAGGGAGCAGTACAATCTTGTCCCCACATCAGAGATACTTAATTTAACTCTCCACCAGTATTCCAGCAGACTTTTTTCTAAACGTTTGGGTCTCACTTTTCAAAAAGGTGCCAAGTTACCACATTCATTCCCAATGTGTGCTTCTGTTCCTACTAGTTTTTCCAGCAGTATTTTCCTGCCTACAAGTGGGAAAGGTAAAATCTGGAAAATCCCAAAATGTTGTGTCTTATATTAATTTGGGCATTTGGCACAACTTGTGGATTGGCCAGTGTAACATATTAACTCAGCATCTCAACACTTACTGCACGTGATTTTGCAAAGGAAGAGCTCTCTTTTTTTATCTGATTTGCTCTGGCTAAACGGCAAAAGGCATGGTTTTGCTTAGCTGCAACCTGGGTGATTTATTTCCAATGGATTCCTTAAAGAGAATGTCCAACACAGAAAGACCCTGAGGGATTATTTTATTCTATTAAAGTTTGATACTATAAGGTGCTGTTTTCTGTTCAGTTACACTTGAGGCAGACGATAAAGCTCCCATTGTTACAGAACAATGGAGAGTGTGTCAATCTAATTTGATCTGTTTGTGCCTATTGTAATAATACTTTTATTTCTTTTAATGTGTTTGAAGGGAACATAGTCAAATGTTAAGAACTACTGTATCTTAATGTAATTTCTTGCTTCGTACTTTGTGGTTGCACTGGAGGTGTGAGAATAAATAGGAGGACAAGGGTCACTGGTTCACCTGTAATTTGGCTGAATATCCCCCCCCCGATTGGTCAGATTCCTCCTGTCTGTCCTTGGTCTTGCAGCAAACCAAAGTGAAGATACTGGAGCTCAGCAAAAAAAAAAAGGAGACAAATTTTTAAAAACTTTTTACCATCCTCTGTTGTAACACCATGTTGTTCAAGTTGATTTCAGTATTATGTTTACTATTTTGTGTGGTGCGTCATGTTGTAAAGGGTTTATTTGACAGCATTAAGGAAAACACCTTCTCTGTCCAGCCTTGTGTTTAATGTGTCTCATGCTTTATTGTGTGTTCCTTGTTCTGCAAATGTTTACGCAGTTTCTGTAATTATGTTGTCCTTAATGTATTATTGTATGGCCTTGTTCTTTTTGTATAGTGAGATGTAAATGTCTTTTTGTCAATAAAATAATTTAAGATGGAACAACTCATTCTTATTATTCTTCATATCATTTACCTTCAATAATTCATCCATTATCAAAAAGCAACTGATTCCTAGTCAGAAACAGACAAGTGAGCTTCCACTTTCACTGAATGCAGATGACCATGTGTTAAGTCACCCTGTGCAAGTGTTCCTGTTGGTCTTTTGATGATTAATGGAATCTTTGACTCCTGGTTATACTGTACTGACTCTTAATAACCACTTCAATAGCCCAATTACTACAAGTAGTTCAGGTGCTCACACCTGAAGAAGGCTCCATGGCCAAAACGTTGTGTTTTCTTTCTTCTTTTGTTCAGCATGGAACAAACCTATTACTTGTTCCTTTGTAATTACTACAAGTACTAATTAGAACCTCTGTGCTTAGAAACTTTCAACTTACAGTAACAGATTCCTAGTACACCCTAACCTTAATAGACTGTTCTGGCTTGTTCTCACATTTCACAATTAGAACTGATCCAAAACCACCCAGCTGGGGTCCTGTGTTTTAAAACTCTCTTACATTGTTAGTTGACTGTTTATCTTCTGCTCCCCTTTAGGGCTGAGCATTCTAAAACTGGAAGTACATATACATGGGGATGAGGTCAAACTGAGAGAGAACCCACTACATTGCCCAGTGTTCTTCTAAGACTAGGCTGTGCTGTCATCATAATTTTAATTTAATCATTCAGATTCTGTGCAGCTCTCACCTGAGCGACGAGCAGGGCCAACAATAGCTTTTTGGGGGTCCTAGGCAAGACTTTGGAAAGGGGAACCCCTCTAGATACTCTACTATTATCAGCTCCCATCACAGGCTTATTTTACTATTTAGAACTATTAAATAAATTAATTATATAACTAGAAAACATATTAACCAGCTTTGAGGAACACATAAGTTCCAAACAAGAACAAGAAGAACATTTTACAAGACTAACATATTTTAACATTGGAAGTCGTTAATAGCAACATTAACAACAAATAATAATAATAAACAGGATCTCTGCTACTTTCAAACTATAGCAAATCTTAACTTGGAAATTACTGCATTGAAACCTTTGTAGCAAGGAATCGTAGAAATCAATATGTACTTAAGTAAGGATTAAGTGCACTAAATAACAAGGGAGGTGAGCTCAGGAGTCTTAGCAGATGGAAACATTTTATTAAAAAAAACGTTCAAGAAATCAATTCACCCAAACTTCTGGAGGCAAAATCATGAATTACATCTTCATACAATACTAGTCGACCCCACAGCACGATTGATGCTCATGATGACTAGTCCACTAAGACGTACTTGTGCCATAGATGACCTCAGGTACTGTATGTTTCACCTTTCTGCTCCTGCCGCTGTCACTGGGAGAGTGACAGCAATCCGAAGGGCTACAGGCTGGTTTTACAACCCCCAATTTAACGATATACAGGAGAAACCGCAAAGAAACCGATGCGTTTTAATGCCGATGACGTATAATTGCTGAACGTTTGTACTGCACATTTGCTTTCATGCTTTTGTTTGGCCCGGCAGCGCTGATTTTTAGCCAGGTGACACACACGGCATGTGTACAATTGAAAATGTGGCTCATCTACCGTTCGCTGTTTACACGGATCTGACAGACTCGCAAATGCAATGCAATTGTAATGACTCGATTTGGCGTACAGTACCTCCGTTTTGAGATCACTTATCCCGCTCTTCTTTTCTGCGCTTCAGAAACGTACTCGATTATGAGTAGTCAGTTTTTCATCGAGCTTTCATTAGTATAATCCACGGCAGCAACAAAAAGAGACGCTATATCGATATTTTTCGCTCACAATTAAACGTGGCGGTTAAAAAAACTGTTATACACCTTGAGGAGCCTAAGCGGTGGCCTAGCTCACCTAGCAAAGGGGCCGGCTCTGATGATGAGCAATAGTCATTATGCGCCAGCTGCCCTACTATACAGCAGATCAGCTACAGGTGTGAGAGAAGTTTCCTTACCAGCTGAATGAAAGGGGAACTGCAAGGCCATTTTCATATTTCTGGGTTAGAAGGTTAGAAGCATTGACGAGTGCATGTCAAAGCGCAATAAAAGTAATATGTACAGTACAAAGTAACCATGTAAAAATTTACATCACAAAATAGAACAAAAAATTCCAGGTATGCGCCATGTTTTGCGATACAGAGTGAGACAACGAAACTTACGGTGACCTGTTGTGGCCCAATCAGACTGTAAATAAAGAGGTTTGTGAATACATCTCTTTGAATCCAATAGAAATATTGCTTTTGATTTTGAGACAGTTTGGCCCCCTGTTGTGACACGGCCCTTCCTGCTCACGAAGGCTTTAATAAAAAAGATAGAGGCAGCATGGTGGTGCAGGGGTTAGCCCTTTTATTGACTTGCAGTGCTGGAGCCTCTGGGTTTGATCCCCGGGGTGCTGTCTGTGTGGAGTTTATATGTTTTTTTTCCTGGTGCCCCAGTGTCCTCCCACAGTTCATACTGGTGCATTAATTGGCAGAATTGGCCCTGGTGTGACTATCTGTGTCTGTGTCTCTCTGCCCTGTGATGGACTGTTGTCCTGTCTAGGGTGTATCTTGCCTTGTACCCATTGCTTGTTGGGATAGGCTCAGCAATAATGCAGTTAAAAATGGATAGATGGATGTTTGCAGAGCAGAGTGTTAAAAATAAAAAAGGGTTTTAACAAAACACACACAAAAAAAACAGTACAGGTATAGGGACAGACCAGACATACCAAACCACCACGAAACACCTGATAATATTTAGGAGGACAAATGGCCACTGTGATCACCACAAGCAGACAGGAGCGCAGGCTTTGTGGGCTGGCAACTACAGCCATGGAAATACAGTCACATGGGTTTAAAGGAAAATACGGTTTCCTTTTTAGCAGTTTCTGGTTTTAAAAAAAAAAACAAGGGCTCTTTTCCTGAGTGGGTATATTAGCTTTTGAGTTAATTTTAAAAATGTCAATGAAATGCTGTGGTAAGCAATAAGTGAGAACACATTGACCATACTGCGAGGAAAATGGTGCCGGCATCTCATTTTTCCCCCCATTTTAGACTGCTGGAGTCTTTCCAGTCTCATTCCTGATTCTTTCACCTCCTTCCGTCCTTCCTATTCCAGCTCCAGGACTTCAGAAAAGCCAGCGCACTTTCCAGCTACCTTGGGCATTAATCAGGCCCCGTCTTCTCTCATCTGTCTCACTCAAACCCTGTATGAAAATCCCAGACTGCACAGTCAGTGAAAAACAGACATGTTTGGGGTGGGGAAATTAGTAGATTTAAATGACCACAAAAATCAAACCTCCGACAAACTAAACAAAACCATTGTGTCCTGTCCAGCAAATAAGAACCCCAGTGGTTTTTATCTTGGATCCCTTAAGCCTTTTTATTATGATTATGGGTTTTGTTTTGTTTTATTTCTCCTTTTCCAACACTCAGACTCCATATTGAAGCTGGTCTGGGGTTTTTTTATCCACACAATTTGCTCAGTCAGAAATCTGCTGAGGTTTCCCTGCTGTTCCTTTGGACAGTCACTAAGGGGAAGAGTAAAAACAAAATCAAGCTGTATTTAGTTGGTGTCCAACTGTCATTCAGGCGCTTTGTTACTAAAGACAACAGTGACAAAGGAATAAAGTCCATACAGAGCTGAGCTGGCAAATTACAGAATCCTGCAATATGAAATAAATGATAAATATTACTATGTAATTTTAAGTCTATTTTATTAAAATATCTGCTTTGTACAGCTGTTTTTGATAGATCCAGTGTTCCAGAGCAAGTAGAGAAAAAACAGACGGAACACGTTTTCTGACAAAAGTTTTAAAAACGTAATGAAAGCCGCTGTTTGTCCACTTTAAAATTGGGATCAGCCTGAATACAGCTAAACGAAGTTTTGGGGAGTTTGGAACAATCTTATTCTATCTTATTGTATCTAATTTTCTGAGATACTGTACCTTAATAAATCTGGAAAAGATTTTCCCAGCAGTAAAGCTATTCTCATTAGTAACCTATCATACTTTACACCTTACAACCCAAAGAACTGAAGTTGCAATTTCACTATTTTTGAATGCATTACAAAAGCCTATTTAGGTTATGGAACACAGACTGGCTTCAAATGTTTCTATGGACAACTAATAAAATTGAATAGAGCTAAAATATGAGGAAAACATCATTTATATGTTTCAAATATGGAAATTATAGTAAAAAATAAGTATACTTGCAATATACATTACTAAGAGCCATTACTAAGAGATGGGTCATTGGGATAGCCCCATTCCATCCCAGATCTATGGTTTCACTCGAACTGTCTTTCGATTATGCAAGGCACCCTGGGAATGTGCCAATAACGCTCTCTTTGACCACAGTCCTGCGTCACCTGACTTGAATGTGCGGTGTGATGTGAACATGTATCAGCTAGCAATGGAGATTTTTTCCACCGGGATTGCCCCAACAGGCACTGCTGAGAGATGTGAGGTAGCAGAAGGAAGCCTTTCTACCCCCTGCACAGTGCTATTCCTGCCCTCCCCCCCCGACACACACCCCCAACACACACACACTCCCCACTTCCAGGCTCTGTCCCTCCTTCTGGAAACTGGGAAGTGGAGCCCTGCCTGAGGCACAAGAAGCAAAGGACAGTGCTGTACCTTCACAGGGATCAAGAAAAGCACTAATGATCTAATTCCCCAATGCTCGTGCTCGTGCTACTACCACCACAACACGCAGGCATTTGAAAGTCATCTTAAAACACTTGTTTTAACTCAGCTCATCGTTTTTCTTGGGTATTTGTAATGCACCTGACAACTGCAAATAATTTCTTGTAGCCATCTCTCCTGGAATCGTCCTGGAATTCATTTGCATTTATTCTTTTTGCCGATTTTGCTTTCCTTCTTTAACTCTCACTGCTGTCACACTCATGGTCTCCTCATCAGTCTCCCCACTCTCTTGTCTCTTCGAGGTAGATCCCCTCCTTTGAGTTCTCTTGTGGAATATCACTGCACAGTTGACATCAGTCCCAAGTCTTCTCCTTCTCCTGTTTAAGGATTTTCTGCTTTACAGGGGATATCATTCTACAGTCCAGTGCAGAGGCTCTTGGGCATTTTCAAAAATTGCCTCAGTCTTGTCCAATCTTGTTCCTGACTAGGCCTCTTTTGGCTCTTACTGTTGGCAAGGCAGACAAACAGTGTACGACACCTTCAGGCTACTGTTCCCTGCACCTGTGAGAGCATTCCTAATGGTCTGGTCGTCTGGTCTTCGACTTGAACCTCTTTGCTGATAACCTCCCTGATGCAGCCTCAGACCTTAGACTCTGCTGTTTTCTCTTCCTAGCTGTATTCCAGGTGCTTGTGATCCTCTTGTTTGTTCATTGGAGTGATGATATATTCACATCATTGTCTCCAGCTCCATAACTTTAGGGTCTACTGTTGCCTTCTGGACCTTGACAGCAGCTCCAACATGTAGGGGCTTCAGCCACGAAGGAGTCACCTTCTGTCATCATCAGTAGTTTCCTATTCAAACCCCAGAGGCATGATGGGTATTGGCGAGCCATCAGAAACTCACAGGTATGATCCGAACAGCTCTTAAGCCATACACCTTCCTTGCTCTGCTTTCATGTAATTATTTTTGATTTGCCATCCATTCTTCTCTCTTGTCCTTCAGGGTGGCCAGTAACACTCAAAAGCGGGCTGGTACATATAATTGCACTGCCATATTTTTTAATCTACAGCAGCGTAGCTCACTTGAAGCACTACCTGTCCCTCTACCTATCCATCTGGCAATCTAGATTGTAGCTTTTTTTGAATGAAATCTTCCTGATAAAAGCAATGTCACAGAGAAACAGGATCCCAGTTTGGTTAATTTTCAAGCAGTCCAAAGCACTCGTTAAAAATAAGTAGATGGACACTTAAACATCTGTAACCCCATTCAGCCTCTGATTAGATCATTCATCGGTTGAAATAAATACAAAAATAAGCAAAAAATCATTCATTTCTGTATTATCGTGTGGACATAGCCCCTGTTTTGTGTTCTGTGGTAATCATATTTACAATGGATATATAGAGGCAGGCAAATTCAATTTTTTTAAATAAAAGAGAGACTGAATGACTTAGAGGAAAAGCAATTTTATCCTTACCTGGCAGGTAAATGCTTGTTCCCTCGGTGCTCAAATTTTACAGATAATTACAGGCCTGGTTTGGAAAATAAAGTTGAAAAAAATCCATCATTTGCCATACAGAAAATTGGCAATCAGGACAGCTTCCTGTGGTGAGGAGCTGAGACCTTGCAGTGGGAGAAAAAATTGTTTCTGAACTGGCCATTGGCATGAAGTTGAATGTCCAGAACGAACTGCCTTACTGCCTGTCAGCTGGGTTATATTACCTGCACAGTAAACTCAAAAACGCAGCTGATGATATCAGCAAACCCTTCAGGCACATGAATGACAATCCCAGGAATGGCCTTGCCTTTTGTAGGACCTACAGTACATAACTAATGAGCCCTGGCCAGGAGAAAGCCATGTCTCTCCATTTCTCAGAACTACAATAACATTCTGTCTGATATTACTACTAGTTTTTGCTATTGTATATAGGGGAAAACAAACTCAGATTTTTTTTATTTAATTAACCCTTACTTAACTATGTATTTCAGGTCAGACTTCTGTATATATCCTGGAAAGTACTTTGGGATTTTATATAATTCCGTAGAGATCAGAGGAGTGGAGAAAACACACTGGAGCACTGAAGCTCACTGTAGAAACCCAGCACTACACACTGGAATGCTGACTGACTGCTCACTGGGGGAAACCAACACTGAAAACCAGAACCCTAGAGACATACACATAGATTGTGTGCTACCTGAAATAGCCAACATGATATTCTCAAGATAAAAGGTGGTGTTGTACATTGGTGGTGGTGGTGGTAGAAGGAAGTCCCCATTACCTGTAAAGCGCTTTGAGTGAAGTGTATAAGTGTAAGTAATTATTATTATTATTATTATTATTATTATTATTATTATTATTATTATTATTATTATTATTAAAAGTAAAAAAAAAGTTTTAAAGTAGAAAAGAAAACAACATATGGTGGGAAACAAAAAACAGGTAGAGATTAATTCCACGCTGAAAGATAGAAAGAGATAAAAACAGCAAGTTGTGCAATATTATTTGAAAACATTCTTAATTAATACTTTCAAGTATTTTTTAAATCCACGTTTCATAATCCCTTTATGTTCAGCAATATAATATCACTCGGTCCAAGTGTGTGAGTATCTATATCATGATGTCATTCATTATGGAAGTTTAGGTCTTGAACAGCAGTATTTCAAAGAGCTGTCAGCATCACTCCAGTTTGCTTAACTGATTTCTGTTAAATTGGTGAATGAACTTCTGCCCACCTAAGCACTTTCTGCAGCGACCATGTGAGACCTTTACAACACCCCAGTTCTTTTGATAGCTCCACTTTAAGTGCATGAGCTGGAACACTCACCATTGTCGATGAGATTCTCCACTGCTCAGAAAGAAGTGCACCCTATCAGCTATGTCACTGTGTTCCTCAAGGACCTCATCGCTAAGGCTGGCAAAGTAAGGGAGACTTTCCAGGGTCTCCTCTTGATTCACAGACAAGAGCCTGCATTTACAAGCACGGCCACCTTAGGATGGAAAAAGCAATAAGCAGTACTGAATAATCAGGTACAGACCTGCAGCTTCCACTCCAAAACAGGTGAAGAATAAGAATAAGAATAAGAATAAGAATAAGAATAAGAATAAGAATAAGAATAAGAATAAGAATAAGAATAAGAATAAGAATAAGAATAAGAATAAGAATAAATCATCCTTATTTTACAGTGTGTAGGGGCTTTAAAAGTGGGTTCTCAAAGTGCTTTACAGTAAGGAAAAAAGAACACAATGAGAGGAGACAGCAGAATTACACAATTACAAACAGGGTTTGGAATACGGTCAGGAAGCAAATGGGCAGACACTGAACCAGTTAAAGAAATCTTCTTCTAAAGAAGCTTCTGAGTCTTGATTTCAAAGAGCTCAGGGAAGGTGACCCTCTGAAATCCTTACAGATAGAATTCCAGAGCTTAGGGGCATAGCAGGAGTTGACCCTGTCACCCATGGTAAATAAATGAAAAAAACACCTTTAATACGTTGAGAGGCTTCAAAAAATGTTGCTGCTAACTGTGCAAGGCAAAACTGTATGTTTTAGCATTTAGGTAAGAGCTACAGTATGAACATGGATAAAGATATCTGCTAAGTTACTAAGACAAAAAACAATAAATGCCATCACAGTTCAGTTGTATCAGTATATAGTAATATTTACATTAAATTGTGCAGCAGGGATCTTGAGGATTCAATAAGGTTATGTGGTACACAACAGGTGCAGGGATAATGACTGTCCATTGCAACCCCAACTTTGATGTCATTATTGATAGCTAATTGTCAGCCCTCTGTCCAAACATACCAGCTAACTAGGCCCAGCAAATGGTTTTTCTTCTGCTCAGCTGTGGCTCTGGTTACTGGCTGCTCTGTCATTTTAGCAAGATATCTGCCTTCCAGGATTTCAGTTCATCCCCGAGAGAGACCAGAGTGCGGAGCTGTCAAAACAAAACTTTTTTTTTCGTTCTCCGCCACATTCCTACATAATTGGGCGGATGATTAGTCTAACAATCACTAACACAATGCCAGCTGTCTGAATCCTAATACCGCCTAAACACTACCATCCTCCTTCCAGAGCTGGTTTTTCCTTGCTTTTTCTTCGCCGGACTAGAACATGTGGTAATCATAAACCGAGATCCATCCCGGGCTGATCCAGCTCTTCGTACTCCTCTTAAATCTCCAGCAACAATTTCAGCTAATTTGCCGTCCTCATGCAACTCATTTCAGATTAAAAGCTACTTCCTATTGCTGTTTCGACATTAAAAGCAAGGTCAAGTTTGCCCAGACGTTACATGTGAACCCGGCTGTGTGTGTGTCTGTCTTTGCGGTGTTGCACACATTGTGTGTCCAGTGCATGTTTTGGCTTTTGTAGAACCTGACTGTTCTGCAATTACTTCATTAATGAAGAACCTGGAAAAGCCTAGTAAGGCAGCTGTAAAAGAGAAAGAAAATAGAAGGATGTAGCAATATGTTGCCAGATTTACAGTTCATCCTTTTTAGTTTTTTTTAAGTTTTTTGAGTGAATTCTTCTCTCTTGTCTTAGCCAATTTCATGTATCTTTCTTACCAAATACTTTGGAATCAGTAAGTGGGTAATAATTCTGTGATACATGCAAGCACTTTTAAAGATTGAAAAGTGCTTTGATCTCCTTTGTTTGACCACTTTGCTTTCCCATTTAGTACAAACATACTTCAAACTGCAATCTGACATAATTTAGTCAGATGCTAGGAGCCTTATAATTTTCAACATGGACTTGAAAAGCCCAGTTCATGAGAAGATATTTGACATTTGACATAAGGAAGGGCTCTTCCATTGTGTGTAAGAATCAACATAACAGATAGGAAAAACTAATTGCAGGTAAGACAAACTAAACACATGAGACCGAAACAGAGTTTACGTGACTGAAAACAGTTATCTTTTCTTACCATCTCTTTAACTGCATTGCACTTGCTCACACAACTTTACACATTAACAACACATCAAGAGTAATTTTCAGAGCAGATTGCACAATTTATGTTTCCATTGCTTAAGTAGACAATCCTTCCATAGATGTGACTGGAATTAATCCTTCCAGTTTACGTCTAGGTCTGCCTGGAACTCTGAAGCTTAAACAGACGAGTGTAACTTTGCAGTTACACTGTACAACAGCGTGGTTGGTGTTCAAATACTGCCTTCTGCCAGCTGAGTGCTTGCTTATTTACTGTACTTTGTTAAATTGGTTTTGCATGCTTGGAGGTTGATGAAACATTCAACTTAAATTACTGGAACAGAAACAAAAATATACAAGCAAAATAGGTACCATTGAAATCAACACTAATGCCTGTTTATAATCTGGGTAATAAAACCTTGTCTAAACAGTGTTTTGAATTGGCTAGCCATGTTCCTGCCCACCCACAACTTCATGAGCGAGGCACACTTTTCACCCGGTTGGTTTCATTTGAATTTTAAAGATGTAATTGAGCCCTAATGGTGCCATCAAATATTCATTACTGTGTTTAATACTTGATGAGGACTGTGGCAGGGCTCAATCGATAGGCACAATCATTTCTGGATTGAATTCTCAAATATTACAAAAGACCGTGCTATTTAAATGTTGCTCCTGGGATAGGAACCATTATATAATATTCAGTTCAGAGAAAAATTGAGCTTTACATGAAGCAAAGGGGGTGAATGAGACAGCACAGTCTATTATGCATATGTGCCACGACAGAGAAGAATTTAGTTTGGCCTTGTACAGAACTCAAAGCCGGACACGGACACTAAGACTAACACATGAGTGCAGAAGTGTAATGGCAGAGCTGGACAGTTCCACATGGTGTTTGGGGGGGGGGGGGTTATATTAATGTTGCAGGTCTGGGCAGATGCAGGAGGATCACTGCAATCTGATTTGCTGTGACAGAAATGGACAGTTCCACTTGGAGTTTGAGGAGGGGGGTCATTTTAACATGGCAGGGATTAGAAGATTACAGGAGAATTACTGGAAGCTGACTCTCTGCAGCTACAATTGCAATGTCCTAACCAGACTACCAAGTTTAAGATGAGCAGACTGTCTAGTATGCAACAATACAACACTCAAGGCATGTGAAGCCAAGCAGAACCAGGCTTCATTAGTACGTGAATAGATGGTTGACTGGGGAAAAACCATAAAAACACTATTAATTTTCCTCAGAATTTTTATATAGAGGCTACAAATCTCAAACCTTCAAATACATCAGTGGGTTAGTAATGGTTTATGGCCATATTAATCAGCACATTGCAATATAAGGTAAATTATTCTCAAATAAAGCCATGTTATTAAAATCCTAACTTAGTGTTATCAGTTTCTATGTTGAGTGTTATAATATGAAACAACTGGCTGATCTACTGTGATTTAATTTTAGACCTTACTTTGTCTGTTTTTATAGACAAAGTTTCTCTTAGTTACAACACCCCCATTAGTTCAACTAACCGATGCTTTATGTTTGTTAAAAGATGGCTCAAAATGACAGAAATATACTCCAGATTTTGCCTTACATTTCGTGTTTTGTAAGCCCAAAAATTTCTACTATCAATACCCTTACAGTTAGAATTAATAAGAGCTCTTTTAGAAGTTTGCACCTGGTGATGGTCGAGCTAAAGAGACTTGACTAACAAGCACGTCAAAGTGGCATCGCCTGTCAATGGATGTAACTCGCTAATAACCATTGCAAAAGGACTGCTTATGAAATTCTTGGCATTTACCTCACCTGGTTTCTGCTAGACTTGCTGACTGCAGAGTTACTGTGCTCGATCTGTTAGGCAAGGAAAGCAAACCTAGTTCTTAAGTGTCAGGTTCCTGCACGTTTTAGAGACCCTGAAACACAGCCGATTTCACTTCTTATCCAAGTAATTGGTTCAATGAAGTTGCTACAGCCTGACATGGAATGAAAAGCAGTAAGTAAGGAGGAACTTAAAGACCAGGGTGGCCTACTCCTCACATTTTATCCCTGCCATTGGTAATGGACATAAATGGCTTAAGTGAAGAGCATCCAAAGACAGAAGGATGATTATAAAGGAACTAATGTAGTTTATTTTTCCTCCCTTTGCGTTATCTGTTTAATTGGTGCACACTATTTCTGGAGAAAATAGAATTTCAAGCTACAGGTTCTACAGAGTTCTACCGTCCATGGGCATGTTGCTATAGCGAGAAGGGCAGGAAGTGGGCCTTAAGAGAGGAAGACTTTGTGGTACTGACCCCTTTGGACTAGGTGTGCAGCTGTTCCCTTCATTGCTGTTCCACCACCTGGAGTATCAGGATATGGACCAGTTCCAGACACAAATTGCCATTAACTCGTCATGACCTTGCAAATTAGTCTTCAAATTGTGTCCTAAGCTCTGAGCCTACATATCTAGTGTCTATATACATAGTGCAGTCTGGCAATCTCTGTGAGGAGCGAAACCTAAGACAGGCACCTTGACAGTTGTAGTTCAGGTTCACACCTGAAGAAGGCTCCATGGCCGAAACGTTGCATTTTCTTTCTTCTTTTTTTCAGTATGGAATAAACCTATTACTTGTTACCTTGACAGTTGTACACACTAAAGGCCAGAAATGACCCAATACTTGTAAAAAGTAGATTTAATGAGCATGTGTTTCCTTTTTCAAGCTTTGCTACTATTTTCTTGTGAATGTAGTCAGTGAGGGCCAGAGCCTCACTTCTTTGTACAGTCTTTAAAACTCTAGCTAACCTTAACTTTGAAATCTCAGGTCCAGGGCTTCTACATCCAGCACTGCTTTAAGTTCTGTTATCAGCTCCTCGTCCTTATCGCTCTTCCCTGTCTCTCTGTCAAGGAAGGCTGCTGTTGTTAAAGTTGCATGCCTTTTCTCTGCAGCTAGTGAACCGCAAGGATGATGTTAAGACTGCAATGAGGTATAGGCTAGCATGATGCCAAGTGTTAATTAGGTTCAGGGTTCAGCAGGAGTTTAAAAGTGCATGATCTGTCCAAACCAATCAGCACCAGGGTCTCCAGTCTCCCTTTCCAGCTCAGCTCAGCTGTTTCCTGCCACTCAGGAAATAAGCATCATGTTCTTCTGCAGGTTTTAGTTAGTTTGTTTTTCACTTCAGTTTTTGGTTTATCTGGCAGTGAAGATGTTCACTCAATCTGCAACTGACTTCATACCCAGGCTCTTGCCTGAAATATTGCACTGTCTCTCATTGCCACAACGTCCGCCGTGTCTGTTGGTTTGGCTGCTAATTTAAATGTGTTTTTTTTTTGTCATATGACTGATCTGGTCCAGTAAAGCCTTGAAATGATGGAGAAACAGGGCAGGTCCTGCCAGACTGACCACTCGCTGCTCTCTGAATGGATGTAACAGGTCAGTAAAAAGGTTACATGTCTTTGACAGAGGACAGCCAGCAAAAGAACACAAGAACTTAAAGTCAGACAAATGTTCATATTTGTTGTCTTTTTCACCCCTTTTACTCATTACATATCTCGTTTAGCATTATGAAGCGTTTAATTCCCACTCCAGGTTTGTAGGACTTCCTATAATCTTTCTTCCACTTCCCCTGTTTTACTCTCAGTCTTCAGGTCCACACAGTCTTTGAGTGGCAGGAGAATTTGCTGCCACCAGCTCTGACAGTGAGAAGTGCACAGGTGAAACAGGACTCCCAGCTGGAGGTTTATATTGCACACAGGGGGCAACAGCTTAAAAATTCAATTTCCTGCTTAACCGATGTAGCAGAATACAGTCATGAATGAAAATCTCAGCCGGCGATCACCGAGGAGCAGAGCAGCATGTTTTTACTGATATATTACACAGCTTCCGTATTCCTACTCATTTCCTCCAGTTTGATGCAGTTAGAATGAAGTGTTCTCATCCCTGTGTCCATCACTTAACCCCCCCACCACAGCCGCCAAATGCACTGGGACAGCAAAGGCAACACTCATATTTGTTTTATACTGAAAGGAGAACTGCAACACTATTTTTATATTTCGGGGTTAGAAAGAATCAGCATTAATGTGTGCATTTCAAACCACAATTAAAGTAAAATGTACACAGTAACTTGCAAAAGCTCTAATTTATGTCACAAAATTAACAATATTTTTCCAGGTATGTGCAACGCCACAAAGTGTGTTGTGGCCCTAGGACACTGTGAGCAAGCAGGCTTGTGAATACATCTCTTTCAATCCAATAGAAATATTGCTCTTGAATTTGAGATGGTTTTGCCTACAAATACTTCTGTCTTCTTATCTCTGCATGCAGATCACGTTGGAACATTTCTGCAGTGATATGTCTACTGCACAACCTGTACTCATTTGTTCATACATCGCATTACATTAGTCATTAAGGGGACTAGTGAGCAGGAAGGGGTCGCTTCATGATGCAATTCTTGTGACCTCTCTCTTTCGGCAGTGGCGAGACCAGGGGTTTGCGACAACATGGCGACATAAACTACATTCACTAAGCTCAAGGCTGTGTGCTTGATTCGGAATTTGTAAAATTGCCCTATAACATCAGTGAATTTACTTTTTTGTTACCGAGATATAATAACCAGTCTGAGAAACTGGGACTGCAGTTCCCCTTTAAGAAATTTGTATTTGTGAGCATGAGATTAACATGAATAAATAGAAGATTTATTTGGGGGGTCATTTCATGCCTACATTCAAAACCAGCCCAGTGATTTCGCATGCCAGAGGTGGTCATGGATCCCCACGTCAGGACTACCTCCAGTGTGCTTCCGAATCTGCTTGGAAGGACGAAAATGACTCAGGGGAGTTTTGGAACAAAGGTTTTATGGACAGATGGGATGAGGTTGAAGCCTTACCGAAGTGATGGGAAGATTAAAGTGTGAGGAAAGAAAGAACGTCAGCTCATCCATGCTGGCGTTAGTTAGAAACCTTTTTTTCTGCTTGTGCAGAAGACGAAGCTTCCGTTCCTCTTGGGGGGCACTTCACCACAAAGTACTGTAGGAAACCAAAACCATCATCCAGCGCAACCAGGGAGTTCATCAGGGGAAAAAAGTAGCAAAACCTCAGACTGCTCGAGTCCGTCTCCAGATTTAAACGCAAATGAGAATGCATTTTATATACTGAGGGAAAAAAAACTATTCAGAATAGGCACGAACTCAAAGTGGCTGCATTAAAGCATCTCAGACGATTACACAAAGGGTCTGGTGAGGTTACTGGGTCGCAGACCTCAGGCAGTTATTGCTGCAAAGGAAAAATGACTTTGAACTCTGAAATTGGCTGAAAGTGAGCGTGTCCCAAAACTTATGGTCACTGGGTTGAATACCAAGAATGTTTTTGTTTTGATAAGATCAAATAAGAGATAACCCAAAGATAACAATTTTGGCTTTTTTGTCACTTTTTGACGGCACATCATATTGATATTTACATCATTAAATGCAAAATAATAACACAGCTGAAAGATAAATACCCAAAATGCTTTCTCTATTGTTTTTCATTGCAGAATATTACGAAGAGAAAACACATTCAACCAATCTGACTCTTGAAAACTTGTAAACAAATGTTCTGTTGAAATTAGAGGCCAATATGGCAGAACAAAACCAAATCGAAAGTGAAGAATCTTATACGACTCAGGTGTTCACCACCTGTCTTTGGGGGACACATTTGCTTCTAGCAGTATAACAGTTCTAACCTAATTGGGAGTTACCATTCAAATACTGTATATATTACTCACCTTTTGATAAGATTTTGAGGGAAGGCAGCAAATGAAAGCTCAATGCTGTTGAACCTACTGTTGGATTCTGTGAACTTGAAATATTATTATTATATTATTACTTGAAATATATGAATATTATTTTTATATAAGGCAGCACGAAACTGCAGTGATTAGCATTGCTGCCTTGATGCGCTGGGGCCCTGGGTTCAATTACTGACCTGGGCTCCTATCTATGTGAAAGTTTGTATGTTCTCTCCATGTTTGCGTGAGTTTCCTCTGGGTGCTCCAGATTCTTCACACAGTCCAGCGACATGCTAGCAGCTTAATTGTCTGTGCGTGCCCTGAGATGGACAGGTATCCCATGCAAGGTGTACCCTGCCTTGCTTTCATTAATTACCAAGATAGGCTCAGGCTCCCCCACAACCCTGAACTGGATGAAGCAGTTACACGATGGATGAATGTATTATTTTACATCCAGACAGAATCGTTTTGGCTCCGAAACAGCACAGCTGAAATCCTGTCCATTGATATTTCAATGTTTTTTTTTCTTTTTGCTGTACTACATCTCTCACTGTACTGAGGACGCAGCTGTTAATCGAAAGCCTGAGGACAGTAACCCATCTGCAGGGACAAGCTCACTGTACATTGTCCGTTGTGATTTCAGACGCAAGACTCACATTTTAATGTCTGTCTTTGAGGACTATTCAAGGTGGCGAAAGACACCCCAAGTCATTTTTCAAGACCACATGCCAAATCCTAGGAATATTCTGCAGTTAAACGTGTATTTGCAGGTGCATTAAAAGTAATCAGAATTGCTAACATTAATAATAAATAGATTAGAGATTTGAAATGAACATTAAAACATAAAGTCTTCTGCATCATCATAGTATTTATAATTGGGAGCTACTGTACCATTCTTAAGGCACTCTTAACACACTTTCATCATGTACAGTAGGTGACTCTTTTATTTTAAAAAGTCAGAAAATCATCTAATCTGAAGAAACACATCTCTGTTATGTTGATTTATATCTATCGCTATATATCAAATATCTGTGTAATTACTCTATAAGCACCTTGAAGGATTAATAACCAAAACCCTAACATTCCACCTTGTCATATTATAGATTAAGTAAGCAAGAAACATTTGCCCAGTGGCCTCCTTTGGTTTGCAGTCTTAATGTCTTTCTGAGAGAAGTTAGCATACTGTAGTTCCCTGGTTTTGACCACCTGCCTGTGGACTGGTATCAGGCTGGGCAGTGAGGTGTCCTCCTGTCATAGGGAGAGACTTCAAAGTATCGCCAGCATAGTGAGGTCCTCCAAGTCACTGAAAACCCCATTCTCATTCTGTCGCAACACACAGCCAGGGGCCACTTCCTCATTAACTGATTATGTAAATGACGCCATTGTTTTGTGTACCAGAGCCATTGTTGTGGTAAGAAATTTCTCTCTGTAGGCAGACCTACTCAGAGGCTGCAGGCGGAGATGGAGGAAATTACCGAGATGCAGCAAGTGAGCTAATTTCTGGAAAAGAAGAGATCAATTTGTTGTTTTCCTCGAAAGGTTTCTCGCAAATTCTGAAAGGAAGAGCTACAACATCTGTCTCAGTGAAGCCCTGCGCTACAGCTGAAGGGACTGGAGACAGTTTTGGCGGGAGACAGAATCCCTTTTGACATCCTGCGTGCATGTCAGGTGTTGAAAGCAAGACTATTTTCCTTTGTTTTCAAGGACCGGCTAACTACTGCAAAGCAAAAAAAAAAACAATTCTTGGGTAGAAATTGCCTTTCCAATTAGGGTGCAGACAAACAGGAAAGGATCTGAGTTTGGCTGTCTGGACAGAGACTCTCCCTTGTGCCAGAAAACAGGTCTGGATTTGGTCAGACTGAAGGGAGCGGAGAAGAGGCTTTTCAGAAACGTACTGCCCAGCTAAAAGACTGTGTCCCCCCCTTTTCCTAATTTCACACCAGTTATTTAATTAGGTCTCTAATTAATGTGGACGGCTCCACTTTGTTATTTGTGGAAGGGAAGAGGCTAATTTGGGCAGCTACTGCTCCACCCTGGACAGGCGGATGGATGAATAAAACTGGTACGAAGTAGTCGAACACTGTGGTGAGTGCGCACTGCCCAGAGAAAGTGACACCTCCACAGTCATATCCTCACACCTTGAACCTGAGGCACGTGATCCGAGTCAGGCAGACACTGGCACAATGTTGATAATCACAGATGCTCCGAGCTCCACAGGAACACAATTTACACAACATGGCGAAGCCCCTGCTTCAACCCCCAGTCGTCACAAAGCTCTAGATCACAGGACCCCATACCGATCAGCAGATTTTATAAGTATAGCCAGTCCTTCTTATTTCTCAGGGGATACAATCCTGAACTTTCCACAATTAACCCCAAAAAAAACATGCAAACCGATAAAGAGCTCTCCCATTGGGTACACCTAATCCACCCTGTAGATCAACAGTATGCCAAATAACAAAAGACCATGACAGAAAATAAATATGGTGCTAAACAGTTCTGCATGAAGCACATACCTTTCCAGTTTCAGAGGGCAGTGACCTACAGGAAGAGATGATGAACTGCTGAGTAAAGCAAAGAAGAACAATGCCCATGAATTTTGAATTGAGCCTTGGTGATGGTCGAAGCAGCTTCAGGCCTCCAAGAATGTTCTAGAACCTTTGAGGACACAAAACCATGGAAGAAGAAACTGCAGAGGAGGAAGAGTTGTACCTATTGGTTAATCAAGGTCAAAAGATGTGTTAAAGCAATTGAACTATGATCAATCAAGCAGGTAATGTGCCAAATTGCAAATGTCTGAAAATCCCAGAAAACAAATATTAAGACCCTGACAACCCCCCTGACTTCCATTTAGTAACTCATGGGAAGTAAGAAGTAATGGATGTACAGTAGGCTGGCACGATATCTGTAGCAGAGAACTGCACAATTCTAAACCATGCCCAGATTGTATTGTAGACCCATCTTTTATTATCCTACAATTAACAAAAAACCATTTCAGTCCATTAAAATTCTGGAGACCACAGAGCAATACAGGTGAGGTAGGCTTTTTATGATTTTTAACATAGCTGCTAAAGAAAATGACAGAGTGGAAATCAAGAGCAGCTTACAGTACATTAGAGAAGGGCTTTAGCTAAAGATTCTACTCTGAATTTTAACTGAGGGCCCCATGTTGTGTTCTGTTAGTATCATAGGGGAAAGATTTTAGATAAACAACTTTATTGAGTGCTGAAATAAAATATTTAAAAATACAACCCCCCCAAAAAGCAAACACAGATCCATCTTAGCCTCTCGGGTTTGTTGCCAACAGAACAGTTTGTCACATAATCAAGAAAAGTTGCAATTCGCTGCTGAAAACGAGCAAACATGGGTACGACGCTTCTTAATTAAAATTTTCTTTCTAATTAATTCGAAGCATAAATAATTGTAAATGACTTTAATCTGGATATTTACTTTCTCATCAATTTTCACGTTTTCCAACAAAACTCTATATCTATCAGCAGGGGAGATACAGTAGGACAACACAGCTCTCCTCAAGATAAGATCACTTTATTGGCCATATACAATTTTTTGCATTAGGAATTTGTCTTTTCACATACCCCAACTTGCTCTCCATGAGACACACAGACAGGGAGAGAAGCTTGGGGTCAGAGCACAGGGTCAGCCATTTATACAGAGCCCCTGGATCTGCAAGGGCCTTGCTTAGGGGCCCAACAGAGTAGGATTCCTCTGCCGGCCATGGGATATGAACCGGCAACCTTCCAGCCACAGGCGCAGCTCCTTAGCCACAGTGCCCCCACTCCGCCCCCAGAGGACACAGATTGGGGTGACTCCAGAGCTAAATTAATTCTGTCGCCTTTCTTCATCAAAGATTTGGCAGCAATGCAAACTCCTCTCTCTCCTTCATAGTCCTCCCAGGCATGAAAGCACTCGGGGCTCCTCAGGCTGTGATGCTCTGGAGCTGATGCAGGATTACACCCCCTGTGCGCTCTGTTGGGAACAGTATAACAATATCCAGATCTCCTGAAAAGGAACTGAGGAGAGATGGTGATAGCCTTGTCTCCAGAAGCTATACCAAACCTGCCAACACCTGTTGCATTTCTGCATCCTTCCCCACAGTCTACAAATGCATTCAGTAATGAGAACTGCTCTCTCGGGCAAGGGCTAGAATAACAGCACACTGCTAAAATATTTCTCCACTTTAATAAGAAATTAGTGGGCACTCCACACCTGTCTCATAGGTTAAGTACCTGGCAGCAAATGTCCCAGCTCCACTTGAGAACGAGGCTTCTCCATCTGTTTGTCATGTTGTGCTTTTCAATCATGTAACTGTACTGGTGCCACGAGCTTCCCGAATTCACAATGAGATCACTGTCTTCAGGGGTGGCAGACTGTCAAACCGGCTGCGTGTTTTCCACGAGCGAAAGCAAACAAACGAGGAATGTAAATTCACAACACCACCATTTATTTAAAGTCTGCGAGAGAGGTAATTAATCTGACGGCGCAGAAATGTCCCGCTCGGGCCAAATTCCGGGAGTGAAGCTTAGAGAAGAGGAAAGCAGCGTAGAAAGACAGTGATTGAGAGAAAGCAATGCCTGGCCGCAGAAACGGTGCCACATTACCAGGATTGCTCATACATCCGCTTGTCTATTTTTGTGTCTTGGGTCCAAAGAGTCATCGCTTTCATTGGTTAATTCAAATACAATTCATTATTAAAAAGGGTCATGTGAAGAGGAGACACAGAAAATAATGCTAGCAAAGGGATAGTGCACCTGAATTGGACGATTCTCTCTTTTTATCCTAATTTACTTTTTTAACAGGAAATTTCAGGAAATGTCTTAAACGCCCAATGCAGGGCTATTAACTAATGCTGTGTCAGTTTACAAGGATCTATAGTATCACTGCAAATATTTACACACAGACGATAGTGAACAGTGGCCATGACACCAAACATGAGGGAACTGAAATGAGACTCCACAGATTACTGGAAACACAAATGACTTGTGTCTTGTAGAAAACAGCATATAATCCATGGAGAACAGACCTATCAAGATTTTATCGACTGTCAAGTCCAACCAGCCTGGATAGTGAAGTAATAGGTGTAGCACACAGGTTTAACAGTAACATTAACATTATATTGCAGCTGATACAGTAAATGTACAGACAGAGATTATAAGAAGTTCATACAGACCTGTAAAGCTGATTAATTAACATGGTACCTCTCAGGCCTGACAGTAAAATGATGTGTAGAACTGGAATTGAAATAAATGAGGACACAAATATCACACTCCACAGCTTGGTTATCAAGGATTTAAATGCAGAATGACCACTTACTGTAAAATACTTGTAAACAATCTACGAATGAAATGGGGGTGCTTTCTTTAGAGTTTTGAAGGCGACTGAATTCAATTCAAATCCATTCACGACTCAAATGTTTCTAGATCATATGATAAGCCAAGAGGCCAAAACGACTCCCGCTCTTTGTGAAGAGATCCAAATGGTGTACTCAGGGAGGATTAAACCACACATGGAAGACAGTTCAGGGACCTGGATGCAACAGTTCTGTCAAAATCATCTACAAATTCCTCACAGCCAGCAGAACGACACTGGAGCAGAACTGCATCATAGGTTTTATTAATTTAGGAGTGGAATCAAAATATTATTGCATTTTCTAACATTTTTAGCTTGGTCGTGAGTGATCCTGAGCCATCGGAATTCAGAATACAGAGCACATAATTGCAACACCCCTCATCTGCATTTAGTTTTATACTCAATCTTTCCACGTAAAAGGGGAGAGCATTTCCACTGTGATTAATAAATAAAATTCATTTGCCAGAGAGACAATTACAAAAAATCAATGGCATGCGGTGGCATAATTGACTTATTACGAAATAATTTTTGCCAACAAAATAAAGCTGGGGTTGCAGGATGTTTTGAAGCAATGACTGTCTATGTCCTGCAGCGATTTTTAAGTCTCGTTTTTGTGGTGCACCGAAATATTGATCCCTCCATTTATCGTGGCAATAAGAGTAACACAAACGGCGTTTTTTGAGGACAGAACCTACATTCCTTTTTTCGAGCCCCGAATGAGATTGAGATGCTGGTTTGTTTTTCTTCATTCATAAACCAGGCTTCAGGTCTCTCTGGTGTAACAGGTTATCGCTCCATTATCTGTCTGACTCATGGCAGTCTCTGACAATTAGCGCTGGTCTGTGCTGCAGCGTGCAGCTGTTGAGGTTGTTAGACTGACATTTGAGCAAAAACCACCTTGAGCCAAGTCTCATCAGCCCAGCCTCAACTGACAAACTGACATCTGAAAACACTTATGAGCTATGGTTCAGCAATACAGAGGCATGTGCGTGCCTCTGGAATGCTGTGCATGAAGCCTTATGGAGCCTTGCAGAGATCAGGCTCTTCTAATGTTCTCTCCTATGGGACGTACTGAGGTATAAATATGCACATATTTATAAGAAAGGTTACAAACAAAATGAGGGCTTTCAGCCACTTCGAGCTGGTTTGGTTGCTGGTAGCTGAACGATCTGAGGATCTCATCCTGCCCTTTCTTGAAAGCCAGGGGATACATTGCTTGTTCAATACTCCCACAACCCTTTGTGCAAAACAAATGTCTTCTGGTTGGTTTTATTTTCTGTTTCACACCTCCCTGTAGTTAACGGTGGGTGAGCATCCAGAGTGCAAAGAAGCAACTCTTTTTATATAGAGTATAAAATGATTTTTTTAATCATGTACACATGGTATAAAAAGGTTAAAAAAATCACAGGCTGTGTGACTTTCCAGACATGAAAATCGAGGCGAAAGAAAGGTAAATACAATGTGAAAATGTGGATGATGCCATTGTGATGTCAGAATACAACATTTGCTCCAAGAGTTTCTAAAGTTCAGAACTCTTTTATCATAACAAACACAACCCTGTCCCTGTGTTTCCACACATTTTTTCCACTGCCTAATTCCACAGATGCTGCATTGCTTTTTAGCCACATGGTTCTTGCTAATTGTTGAGGAACTCAAAATATCATGATATTAATTTCAGTGTTTTGTAAATGTTCTCTCCAGCAACGGGCTAAGCTCCCTCTTTGGACAGTACATCTGGCTGCATTTTTCACAGATAAGTCAGTAAACTGCTCCTCTAGATGTACTTTAAAAATATATGGACAACATTTGCACTTTAAATAAGGTTGGTGGACGGTGAGGCATGGCTGAGGGCTTCTGATTTCTCTGTTGGAATGAATAGATTTGCAATACATCACCATCTGTCATAATGAAGTAACCTCCTGGAAACTTACACATTTATGGTATGTATACAAGGGTACCTCAATAAGTAAAGGTGTCTCTTGGAGGCTGGAATTTCAGTAATTAAATAAGGCGGTGCAGGAATGGCTTAGCTACTAACTACAGTATATTATTACAATGGCATGCCACACCCTTGTGCTGTAGCAGCAGAAGTACTGTAAGTGTGTCTGGACTCATTCCTGTGGGTTAGCAGTTCAGAATTTCGTACAGTTTTGGGTGAACACATTCTGACTGCAGTGTAGGAGCTGAGTCGGAAAGGGGGAGGCAGTGGGGTGTCAATCCCAGGGTGAAGAGCTCCGAACAGACCCTTCCTGCTCCACTCACAGCTCCAGCAGACTGGGCCCTGACACTGCTAGGTTCGTCCTCACTGAAGGCCATCGAAACAGACCTCAAAGGCCCTTATGCACCGTGTCAACACTGGCCCTTGAAGGTCGTGAACGAACCTTCATGTTCTTTATTCCCACCCCCCGAGCTGGTTTTCACCCGCTCCTCACTGCCCGCTTGTGTTTCCTGGAGGCCTGGAGACGCCGGAGCGACGACCTCAGCTCACTCTGTCACAACCAGCTCGATTGAAAGCGCTGCTGCGAAAAACCGTGAACTTACAGAAGACGGTTAAAAAAAACCCTTACGGACGTTAATGCTTTAACCCGTATCCGTGCAGTGCAATGAATCCTAGCTTTAGAACTATAGCACTTTATCAAATTAATAAACAGAAGCAATTTTTACTAGCAATGCTTGGGCAATTTTCGTCAGCGGCCACCTAATTGAATTACCTCAGTGTAACAGCAAACCCTTGCGCTTTCAGGTCGCGCGAGCGGTTAATAGAAAGTGTAAAGCGAACATGAGAAGAGATCGGGCCGCCGATGCCGAGAGCTGCCTTGCAGTGAATGACATCTAACCCATCCAAAAGGACGTCACCGAGGAACCTCAATTTTCATCTAATGAAGAGAGCAGCAGATGCATCTTACGTAACGTCAGCGGAGCGCTTGCTTCAACGAGAAATCCATTAAGGGCATCGCAATCGAAAACATATTTTAGAGGCTGCTGAGCGAATGCCCTTTTTATACCTTAAGTAAACTGCTCCGAGAATGCAAATGTGTCTACTTAAAGGAAAGACGGAATGCTCATTTGCAGAATGATAGACGTTTAGTAGTGTCCACACTTAACCTTCTCGGTACATCGTGGATTTTGAAACAAAATACTTTGCAGGCTTATGCAAGTCCTAATTCTTACAGCTGGCTCTGCTTGTCTAACCTTTGTCCATCAAACAATTTGTGCATCAAAAAGAACTTCAGTGTTGAAGGAGTAAGTCATCAAAAGAACAAAGAAGATGGCTTTTTATATGTGCAGTTCTTCGTTTGGCTGATGCTTTGATCCAAAATAGACTAGCTGTATAATGGCATCGAGACAGGGTGCTTTAAGCGCTCTGTAGGGAGAAAAAGCATTTCTTCACTTTCCTGAAGATGGAAGTATGCACTGCTGTGCATATGTCCTGAATTTTAATCCAGAGCAATTTGCAATCACACCCAGTCAAAATGCAAAGAGTGCAGATGACAGTAGCATAAAACTGCCATAGACCCACAGAGCACAGTCGGCACAGTATTAATCAAGTGCCAGGATGTTTCAGATCACTGGGATGGTTCAGTGCTGCTTGACAGACAGGAAGTGGTGACATAAGAGCCGAGTCAGTAAGTGATGGTCAGTCACAGGTCTCTGGGGTCAGGTACTGTATATGAAGAGGGCAGATTTCGGTTTCTTTCAGAAGATGGGGAGTGAGCCTGCAGTTCTGATGGTGGCAGGTAGATTGTTTCACCTCTAGGGGGCAGCGCAGAGGACAGCTGGATCTAAGACCCACAACCCATCAGCGATGACATTGTCGGTCAGCCTGATGGAGTAGATCTCAGTGCCCCAGCGGAAAAACACAGGGCCTGACAGCGGTCTGGAGGTATGCTGGTACGGTCCCCTTGGAAACCGTGCAGGCCAGAACCAAGAATCTCTAACAACCAGTTTGGAAAAGAAAGTCATTTTTACACATGATGCTCTGAGCGGTGTTTTGGCAGTGAACTATGGGGAGTTCGATTTCAGGTCCTCGCAAAACGCACAGCGTTGTAGTTCAACAGCCTTTCCTATTCTGGCCCAAAGTGTTTTATTACAAACCCAGCCATAAATCAAAAGGACAAGACTTCCCCTGTGCAAAAGATGCAGATAATGAGCTCAGGCATGTGTGGAAGGACAGAGCAGAACGCTGCCAGGGCTGCTGTACTGTTACCTATTTAAAGAAATGCTGCTGTCTTTGGACAGTTTAATGGTGTACTGTAGTTGTCAATAACTACGCATCCGAGATGTTAAAGCTAATGAGTAAATAAAAATGTAAGAAAGGATCAAATATTGGCAAAGTTTTATAGTCAAAATAAAGCTATGACATTTCGACTAGCAGGGTTACATCAGTATGGCTCTGTTTCAGTGTCCTAATCGAGTTTGTCACATGAGTACTGTTATTGTCAGGAAAGTAAAAAAAAAAGGTAATATAAAAATTGCGCACACCTGTCCTCAAGCCATAGCAGCAAATAATCCCTTATAGACAGATGTCATAATTTTGCAGAAAACTTTTATGGTTCCTCTTATGATTATCTTTATTTCTGTCTCATTTTTTGTTTTTCTAATTGTTCAGATCCAAGGTTTGTAATGCACAATATTTTACTCAGGGTTTTCATGTTCAAATTCTTTTTTTTTGCCTAAAAATGGTGACATTACAGCAGTTGACCAGTGGCCAGTCAGATCCTTCCAGAATGTCACATGGTTTGCACAGGAAGTTAGCTGGACAGGACCATGACTGCACAACAGTGGACAACGTTTGCCAGCTTCCTGCGGCTGGGCACAGCTTGCTCTCTAGAGAACTCAACATGAATTCACTGTTACACTATGAAAAGCAGAGAACAATCACTACTGCAGAATTCCACAGAGCTCATCTTAGTCTGTAAACTTGCTGGGAATGTTTTTTACACAACCGGGAACTTTGGGTCCAGAAGGGAGCATGAGACAATAAAGGTAGTCAAGAAAACAGACAAGTCAATGGTCATCTGCTTTCGTTCTTGCTGTGCCTTCAGTCTCTCACATGAACAAAACACCTTCTAATCTGTAATACATGTAAAGAGCATTCATTCATTTATACTTTATTAATAGCTACATGTCTTTTAATAATATTTTGCAATGCAGTTATACATTAAGAAGGCTTTGCACCCCTTAAAACGAGGTGTTTCGTTTCAAGAGGTCAAAGTGTTTACTTTTCTAACAGCTCACCATTAATAAGCAATTTAATTCTGCACGTTCTCCCAGTTTTCCAATGCATTTGTTATGCTTTATTAATTCATCATTTTGCTGTAAAAGGGGATCTTTTGCAATTACAAGACACGACAGGGGTAAATCACACAACACCACTGTAAACTTGATTTCACTCTGTGAATTTGTGTAATGAACACATCAATGCTTGGTTAATCAGGACAGAAAGCTGTAATTAGCTGCAATTTAACAAACAGCAGAGGCGTAATGGAGATACATAGTCCCCGGAGCCTATTGGCATATTCCCCATGAATACAAAGCAGCAAGTACAATACTGAGCTATAGTTAATAACATAATATTATTCAATTTATTTAGAAACCTTTTCCAAAAATTGGAAGTGTGGTAAAATAGCATGAATAATACAGACACAAGCAAAACTTCATGCAGAAAAAAACACAGTGTGCTGTTTAGTGAAACCAAGAGTAAAACTACATTCCACAATAAAATCTGAAAAGCTAGCTCTTTAAACCAATTAAGTAAAATTTTGACTATTTTGCACAGTCTCTAATTGAAGTGATAAGTTCTTAATGTTATCTGGAGCTCAAACATTCAGCACTTTATGCCTGGGTAGCAGCAGTTAATTGATCCAAAGATCACATTCGGACATTTCTTTCAAAAAGCCAGGGTATCAGCTCCAGCAAGATATCTGAGTAGCTTGTTCCAGTTCCATCAACCCTTTGTGATAATAGTATTATTTTGCACTGAAGATGCAGAATTCTGAACCTCCAAAAGCCTATTAAACAAGTTCTACAACTGGTGCCAAAGCACAGATGAAATCTAACTGGGGAAATGAAAATATACTGTACACGTGTGTATATGCTGTATGCCTTTATGTACATATGGTTACAAATGGGGGTTACGAAAATGGAGAATAAGCAGGAATTCACTGAGCGGATTAGTCAACAATAAAATATTCATAACCCCCAATTTGTAAGTGATTTCTGCCAGATTATACTCAGGTTGTTGGTATAGTTAGAGGCATGTGAATTATTTGTTCTCTGGTACAGCTTTGGTGAAAAGAGTAATAATCCAGGCATACATGGTCAAACAAATATTTATTAACAATGGTAAGACAACCACTATACAACACAACATAAACATACAGCACACAAGTTACTATGTTTATCATATGGACAGACAAAGTGATTCAGATGCATAACATTCTAAACACCTAGAAAACCCAGACTGCTATTAAGCATTAAACTCTTAAATAATGCCTACAGAGGCCACAATTTAGAAGAGATACTGTATGCTGTCTTCTAAATAAAACAGAATGCAGTGCAAGATGCAGTAAAATCTTTCTCTCTGCAAGTTGACTGCACAAAATAAATAGGAGCCTATCTCCCTATCCTAAAAATGCACCCACAAGCAGGAAAGGCCATCTTTAATTGAGGTATTATTCACTTAGGAAACCCAGATTCTCTAAAAAAACAGCCAGCTCGCTCTAGCAAGGTTCAAATACTTAGCTCCAATCGGGTTTTGTTAGGCTTATCATGAAGTAGGGACCCTCACCTGGCACAAGCGTCAAGTTTCATCTCTTATCCTCTCTCTCTTGTGGTCTGACCTTCTTTCTCTTCTTTTTCTCTTCTCTCTTTCTTACCTCCTGATCTGAGCTTACTGTATATGGTGTCTTTCTGGACTGTTGATTGACACTCAGTCATTTACCAAGGACTTAATTAACTAAGGTAAACCAAGATTAACTTTATGATTGCTTTTGATCACAGGATGTGGACTCCCTGCGTCTCAGCAAACATCCCCTCTGCTTTAACGCTTGAAATGTTTACAGTGCCAGGCAATACACACTTTCTCTAAACTCTTAGAAACACTTCCTAGTCACCTGTATAGCTGTAACAATATTGTCTTCCCAACATATTAAAGAACAGGATGTCTCAAAGCTGTGATCCATCCTACCCAAAACAGAATCATCTCATCACGTGTCCCTGATTTCTGAGGACTGCAATATGGTAGCAGGACAGGAACTTGCCCTCAGCGTGCTCTATTGCGAATGCTGATAAATTGAAAAACCTCTCAAGACACCTGATGGTTGGCGCACACGCTTGTGTCAATTCAGACAGCCCCAAAGCTGTACTGACAGTGACTGGCAGACAAAAAGAAAAATACTGACAGGAAGTGCAATTTGGGATGTAATTACTTGCTGGAGCACTGCCCAGGTGTCCCACAGAACTACGCCAACAGGTGTTGGACCAAGAGAGAGCTCTGTGAAGACCTAGTAGATTTTATACAACACTGTCCTGGGAATGTAACCAGAGTTGGACATGGACTGACCTGCTCTCTGCATGTACTCTTCTGTTTTGTGAGGGCAAAAAAAAATTACATTTACACAAATTGAAATACATTAGTCTCCATTATGTAAAAACACTCTGGCCAAACCTTATGAGCAAGTTAACCGTTCACAATGAAATTATTTCACCGAAGAGATATTCAGATCTGAAAGGAGTGGCAGGCTAAAGGCTAGAGAACCCCATACCCCACACAGTCCCACACACCTTGCCTCACAATGCCAGCTCTGTGTCCATCCCAGTCTGACCTCTCTTCTGTGCCGTGGTCCTCCGTCATCCCTGCCCCTCAGCGGCCCTCAGAGAGGGCTGTTAGTTACTGCGGACTGGACTGACGAGGTTAATCAAGTAAGACCAGCAGCCTGATTTGTGGCATGCCTCTCCTCAAGCCTCTGCTCAAGCCGACAGGCACCCAGGAACCTGAAGAAATTTACTTTTATTTCATTACTGTGTGGTGTAGCAGTAAGTGCTGCCATTAGCCGCAAGCTGAAGGACTTGATCCTAATACATCAGTTGAGCAAAGCTCCCTTTGAAAGGCATGTTGCTTGCACGCAAGGAAAGAAAAAAAAGCTTAATGGAAAAGCTGCAGATAATCTTTGGATACTAAAGTTTTGATTTTGCCCAGAAATAGACTGAGGGCCTGAACTGTTTTCTCAGGGTAGTTTAAGATGCTCCCTAATATACTGTATGGGGCTTGGTGTAATCACATGGACTAATCTTGACAAAACTGCACCCTTTTCACATCAGTGCCCAGCGTTGAGGAAAGTTACTTTTAAAATTTGACCCATTCTAGTTAAAAGATACTTGTGTAAGGAATGGCTTTTAAAAACAAGAAATTGGAGCAAGTTGTTTTTAAGAGATAACATGATACTTTGCTTAGCAGCTATGTACACACTACATACAGTAGATCAATATAACATGATTATTTTATTTTAGAATTATTTTAGACCATAAAAATAATTTTTAAAATGTAGTTTATTGCTTTTTAAAAAAAAATACTTTACTCCAATGGGCGACACAGTGGCTCAGTGGTTAGCATTACTGTCTCACAGCACTGGAGCCCTGGGCCCAGTTCTGGGCACGGAGTGCCCTCTGTGTGGAGTTTGTATGTTCTCTCTGCTGTGTTCACATGAGTTTCTTACAGGTGCTCCTGTTTCCTCCCACCACACTCATACTGGTACAGTAGGTTAATTGGCTGTCCAGGGCTTACCATGCTTTGTGCCTGTTGCTGGCCAGGATAGGCCCTGGCTCTCCAAAGACCCTGTATTGGATAAAAATTGATAAAAACTTCCCTGGTTTCAGTCCTCCCAGATGTTGGGGGTTAGAACTCTGACAGCAAACGTCTGAGTGAGTCCACAGCACTAGTGTCACATAACTCACATTTAGACCCACTTTGACTGGCAGAAAATGTAACACAACATCCCCCCAATGGAAAGTGTTTCTGCCTTTCTTGGCCTTTTTCTTCTTTCTGATACAAGGGTTCATAGCTTAAATGACTTTAAAAGTCATTCCCTACAGTCTGGACCTGCATACGCTGTGTCTAAGATCTTTATTCATCATCACCATTTTTAAAATAAGTAAATGAGTATCTCTTTCTTTTTACTCTTTAAAATGCTGGGGTTACTCTTTGGTATTGGCAGTGCATCAGTGGTATAGCCATTAGTGAAACTTCAGCTTGAAGCACAGAGACCCAACACTCCTGTGTCTCACAATAAGGCTTCATATAGGGACTGTCTTACAGGACAATGTCCTCAGCTGCCATTGCTGTCTGACAATTTTTCCATTTGTCTTAGGGAGCTATGAGCGCTGAAATTGTGTGGTACGTTTCCAGCAACCTGGAATGCTAGCAATAGTATGAGTCTAGAGGCTTAACTGTTGCAGCCTAGAAATGCTTATTAACAGCATGCTGTACAGTGAAAGGTATCCCATTAGCATAACTATTACAGTCAGATCCCCTCAGGGACCACATGGACTGTGGGACTGTGTGTGAAAGTTCCTGTGTGTCTCAAAGGCCCAGTCACTATAATAGACTCCCCTGCCCTTACATAGCTTTTCCAAGCTCAATTCCCAGCAGATCAATGCTGTTTGGAGCTTCAGCAGAACAGAGCTTCACGGTTGCACCATATGCACAGAGTCAAACTGGAACAAAATTACAAAGAACCCAACTTTTATTGTTGCTTCATTGTATTGAAACGACTCCAAATAATTCAAACAAGACATACTGTATCAATGTAAAACTCTTACCCACTTCCATTAACCCTTATATTTTACAATTAAAATATTCTAAATAGCTTTTTTACACATGTTCATAAAGAAGGACATTGATAACATGCCACAGGCTAAGGTAACCATACTTATTTTTAAATGATCTCAGCGTACGCAAAATACATGAGGAGATCGTAAAACAAACATGTCACCATACCCAGATGGCACTGTATTTACCTAGTTGAAGTCAATGAAATAAAGGATGTTATTCATAGGACACTCATTTCATGTGATTCTTTCAGGCAGTCTGTGCCTATGAAATGGAAAATTGCAGATGTAATAATCATTCAGACAAAGGAATCAAAACCAAGTATCTCTAGTCTGGAATAGCTGCCTAATTGGCAAAATCAACATATCCTTAATATATTTGTCTTGTATCAATACCACATAGATATGAATGGCAAGATTAGGGCATTTCAAATGAGCGTTCAATATCCCAGAGGCCATCTCTGTCACATTCTGGTGGTACAATGGCTTTGCTACATACTGTTTGACTCTTCTGATGCCAATTCAGAATTGTGGGATCACCTCTGGAGGAAATGATTGAATACATTTTGTTGAATTTACTTACAACTGCAATGGTGACGGCCTTCAGTGGCTAGAATTCTCATAATTCCGAGTGCAGTCACGTCACCTGAACGTGGGGAAAGGGATATCGCTTTGGCAAACAAGCTGTGACTTGCAACTGGCAATGTTTTCAAATTGTGGTGTAAAAGTCTATAAAAAATATCATTTCAGGCAGAGGGATTATGACGTGCCCCGATGTAAAGTTCTGTATGCACAGAACTGCAAATGAATTGAAAAGGTTTGTGTTATTCTTTGCTCAAACTCGCTCCTGCCATTTTTTCATTCTCCGGCATGTTAGAGATAAACAATTTGGACTCCAAAATTCTAGATGCTGCCACTGCAGGCCTGCGGTCCTCTGGGAAGCCACAGGAGGTGCTGTGTCATCAAAAGCTGTGAAAGCCCTGGGCACTCAATCCCAGCACCACCACTTACAAAAATTGTGTGTGTCGTTTGTGTATTGCCAGCTGGAGAAATCTAGTCACAATCATCCAGTGATGGTTCTGAAGACTATATTGTATTTTTTATTAAATGTCAGTTTTGCACGCATTCACAGATGATTAGCTTTTATGAGTCTCTGTGTCTTTAGTGAGACACAGGGGAACACTATGTTTCTACGACTTGTCACAAAACATAAAAACCCTACACCTCGATGCAACCTATTGATTAACTGGAAATGCGTCTTTATGCCAGTGACACAACGCACTGATTTTACGCCTTGAAATGCTTTTGAAAATAGATAATTTTCCAATAATTTTCCAATCATGGCCTCCTAATAATCCCCATCTATGAATTGGCTTCATTACTCTGCTCTCCTCCCCACTGATAGCTGATGTGTGGGGAGCGTTCTGGCGCACTATGGCTGCCGTCGCATCATCCAGGTGGATGCTGCACATTGGTGGTGGTGGAGGGGAGTCCCCATTACCTGTAAAGTGCTTTGAGTGGAGTGTCCAGAAAAGTGCTATATAAGTGTAAGCAATTATTATTATTATTATTATTATTATTATTATTATTATTATTATTATTATTATTATAATGGGGCTAAAACATTCTTTATCTCAATGGAGAAATCAAAGCAAGGGTGTCTCCTTTGGGTGCCTCATGGTGGGTATTCCAACCCGCTGTCTCGTTCTGGCTCCGGAACAGTTTGGTGGTGAGTTTACTTTTTTTTGTTAAAAATGTGTCTGCCTTCACGTCGGCAGTCAGGGCCCTGCCATCGTTATGTGAGGAATGCCACTTCGCCTGCCAATGCATTCCCAGAGCAGTGACCCTAATCCTCCACGTGTTTGGGACCGAGCAGGCTGGGCTCTGTGCCACTGGAGCCTGGGAGCTGCTCTCCACCTGGACCCAGCATCACAATAGATAGTGACGGGAGGAAGATGTGACAGGAAGGCGGGCAACGTACATATGTAAAATGTCTTCCTGTCAGTCTATCCCTAAATAGATGTCAATCAGCCCTGGCGAGGCACCTAGAGAGGGGGGGGGGGCAGTATGTGTTTGTGTTGGGGGGGTAGCAGCAGGACAAGGGGAGGGTGTTGTTGGAGGTTTGAAAGCCTAATTCTCCGCTGGCACCACGGGGGGGGGACTGAGATTCCCAGGATGTGCCCTGGACTGAGATTCCCAGGATGAGCAGTGGCCCTCCTTCAGAGCCAAAACAAACAAGCCTGTGGTGTCTAAGAACCAACCCCAGACTCAAGCTGGACAGCATGACAAAGGTGTATGGGACAATGGAATTAGCTCTCAATTTGTATGACTGCCCTGCGGGCCTAGGATTGAGACATGTTATCCTCTTAGGCCTTTCCGCCCTGTTGGAAAACCAAGTGCTCTGCTGAGGCCGAAAAGGGATAAGCGGGCTAAAGTCCTCGTTATCCCCCTTTCTTCTCCAAGAGATTACACTCTGCGCTTTGGTCCTGCTCAAGGCCAGAGCCTGCGCCGCCTGCTCTTCTTCTCTACTGTACCTTCCAAAAGGCCCTGATTGACAGGGTCCCGGGAGGCGTCCCTTTCCTGGTGTCTCATCACGGCCAGGCAGTGTGAGACTCTCCTCCTCCTCCTCCTCCACGGGAGCCAGGACCTGCGGTCAATGAGTGACGCACAGGAATGAGTGACGGCCTCTCGTCGGGCATCTCGGCATCAGCTGGTCACTGGGTCTGGCGGAAGAAAAAAAGGCCTGGGACAGAGAGCAAGAGGAAAAAAAAAAGAGGAGAATGTAAGAAGGAGCCGGGCTAAATGAAAGGGAAGCAAATGGACGTCCAGTGTGTTAAGCACCAGAGTGCAGCATGTGTGGAATGTCAGAGTAATAAAGGACCTGACAGGGTTGTTCTGTTCCCCCGATGTCACAATGGTGTCTTTGACAGTTGAGAAGAGCATCTTTGTGGGGGCCAGCTAGTGACACTACACATAGTTGTGAATGCTCTACATTGCTGGCATTCTCATTTGCGCCTGGGGCTGTACTGGAGCCTTCCCAAGAATGCCTGGTTTTGTGTACATTGTCCTTTTAGACACAAGGGAGCTGATGGAGTCAAGTCATTCACAGAGAATTTCGGCGGCCTGTTTTGTTGTTGTTTTTAGGGAATGACAATAAAGCCATTCCTGCACCGTGGGGTAAATCGCAGCCCATAGGGATGGCAAAATAGGGACCAAAAACCATGGTAAAGTACCACACACAATAGGTGTGCTAAAATAAGGTGAACTGCACCAAAACACATGGAATTGGAAATACAGGAAATACACTGCTTGCTGGGATAGGCTCAGGCTCCCTTGCCGCCCTGTATGGGATAAAGTGGTTAGAAAACAGATGGATGGACAGAATTATAACGAGTATTTTAAAACTTGGCATGATAACGTCCATTTGCAAGCAGTTTAATCGGAGCAAGAGAGCAAGAGAGCACAGAGAGAACAGCTGTCCGGCATCGAGTCCTTTTCATTTTTAGTGGTAGCAAATGTGGGTGCTCTTACAGGTGCACAATGTCTTCTGCTGGCTGCTGTGTGGGACAAAGATTTCTGGAAAGGGCCCAACTCTCTATTCCTCTATTCCCAGGCACTGGATGGGTGTGAGGCTAGCCCTGTGTGAACAGGCCACCCCAGAGGAGTTCAGAGGGATGAGTGTGTGGTGCAGCAAGCAGGAAAACCATCACTACCTAGAGCTCTAGGCCCAGAGTGACTCGACAATATTCTGATACAGAGCATCAGAATCCCTCCAGTCTGACACTTTCTCTATTCCTTTGAAAGGTGAGGTGCTAAAACTGTTACAGTGCTTTATTAAAAGGAAGGATTAATTAATGAGCAACCTATTTAGGAGTATTATTGTAAGGGTATAACATCAGTCTTATATCACCTTTCAAGATAAGCCAAATCAGGGTAACACTGAAATTCAAAATAATGGGGCCTTCAATCAGCACATAATTTCATTGCAGTGAAACATATTACTCTGTGGGTATCACAGTTATGACCTTTGGCATGCATATATTTAAAAACACATTAACTAATGAACTACTAGATTTATCCAACCATCCATATTATTATCTGCTTATCCAGTACAGGGTCATAGGGGAGCTGGAGACTATCGTAGCAAGCAATGGGCTCAACACAAGACGCACCTTTGAATGGATGCCAGTCCATTGCAGAGAATATACACACACACACCAGGGCCAATTTTCCCAAAAGCCAATTAACCTAAATGTCTTTGGATTATAAGAGGCAGGGCCCCAGCACTGTAAGGCAGCAATGCTAATCACTGTGCCACTGTGCCATCGTGCCATTCCATCTACTAGATATACAGTAGTTGAGCATTAAAACTGAAACTGTAAACACTTGCTACACTGCGACTAGTCATCAGGCTCAGAGGGATGTTTGGGCTGTGTGTAAAGGGAGCCTGTGCCCACAGAGAAATCATTATATAGGGCTGCACTCTGTCCAAGGGGGCATTGTACCAAGGAGCGAATGAAGCTGGCGTCCTGTCCTTCACATTTACTTAAAAAAACAAAGGATTTGACTTGTTTGAAAACAGAATTCCTCTTCTTGCTCTCGGGCTCTCCCTCTCTCACGCAAGTGTTGGTCTTACCGGGGCTGAACACAGGCTGGACTCAATCACCCAGGGTTTTTCCTACTGGGCCACTCACACCCAGGACACTGAGCACGTCCTCACTGCCACACGGGACGCTGACAGACCATCTGCGCTTGATGTGGAACAAAAGCAGAGTCAGCACGGCCCTTTCCCAATCTAAAAAATACTTGCTGCTGGCAAAATATTTAACAGAAACGAATCTGGTAACTAGTGTCTCTCCACGTGCAAACAACAAGAAGCCCCATTTTTGACTAAAGACTATACAGATAGAAATCTGCCTCATTTCATTGTGGATTTATCCTTATCAATTGTGAAAAAAAATGATCCTCGTACCCAGTCAAAAAAAAAATGTCACCTTGGGAACATCAGAATAATTAGACAGAAAACAAGCTCAGGAAATTTGTATTATCTGAACTCAAAGTACTAACACCCTGGATTAAAAAGCATAAATATATATTGGAGTGTTCCGTATGACAGATTATGATCAGATGTCTTTTGAAGCTAAACTGATTTAAATTGTAAATGGCTGAGTTATTGGGGAATTGATTTAGTTCTTTGCACAACAATGAAGAACTGGGACTAAACAAGAAGTGACAGTGTAAAAACTCAGGTGTGCCAGTATGGTGAACCGGACAGCACTGGTCCAGTTCAAGCACGGCCTTTGGTGGATCCACAACGCAGTCCTTGTCTCCTATCTGTTCCATCACCGTGTGCTGGGTTACTGACCTGCATTTACCCCTGCTTCAAATGGAATCTCATCTGCCCACCAGGAGGAGCTGGGAGTGAAGCTTAGGGTATTTAACCTTATTTTAATGGACTAGCAGTCCGTCTCTGCCTTCGTCTGGTTAATGTAAGCTGGTCTGTGTGCTGTATCTTAGCCAGATCTCTGGAAAACTAAGGTTTTGTTACTTTTTGTCATATGTGTTGTTTCCTTCTTTCATAAATACAAATACATATCTGTGCGCACCAGAGTAGTTAAGGAAAGGGGCACTAGCTCTGCCTATTTTTATGACTTCAGTTTAACTGGTCAATAGGGGTTAAGCAACCCTTGACAGGAAGTAGAAATGTATCCACTATTACAATGGGAGCACTTGGAACAAAAGGCATTATGTGGTCTCTTATACCCGAGTCTCAATGAGGGAATTCAATTACTGAGCTGCTTGTCAATCACTGCACGGGTGAGGTGCTATTTGCTATTTGATTAATAAGAAAATAAATGAAATGGCCTCAAATCCGGCGAACCAGGGAAAGGCAGAAATGAAATGAAGGCATCACGCTGTAAACACGGCACAGGTGGGAATTGTTGGGGGGGGGGGGGGTGCTCTGTATGCCAGCAGGAGGGCAGCCAATAGGAATTCTGAGCATACACCACAAGATAAAGGGATTGTCATAAGAATTAATATTCCACTTAATTACCCTCCTCCCTAATGAAAACTGAACCCTCTTGTAGCCATGTTCCATTACGGTTTGGCAGAACCTTACAAAAACCATCGATTCCACCCTTACTGCTACAGCTGTCATTATTCTGACAAGCCCTAATAATGATAATGTCCTTTATTGTAATTATTTGAGCACAACATCAAAAACAACAAAAGAAAATCCTACTGAATGACCCCTGACCAATTGGTTTCTAAAACTGTGCCGGAACAAGCACGTTAATCACAAACTCTTTGCTTTCTTGACTTCAGCCAGACGTGTCCGGTCACCCCCTCCAGGGCCAAGACTGATGCTGAAAACATCTGGCAATGATGTGTATCCTCTTGGACAACAGAAAGGCGAGCATAGGCCCTGAACCCTCACGGATCCACATTGCTGAGCTCCCAGCCCAGCTAGAGATAATAATCTCAATGTACAGTATATGCAACCTTTACATAATGAGACCAATTAAAGAAAAATGACCCAGAGGCTTGTATTAATTTCTCTAAGCAGTACCATGGGACAGTCAGATTGGATTCATCTGGTCAATATATTAGCACTGATGTGTTGAAGATGATGAAGTTATAGCTGAGAAGCAGAGACGCCCAGTTGATCATGTTGAGAAAGTAGAGTATATACTGTATTCTGTACATGTTAATCTGAAAAACTGCAGTAACACATGTGCAAACAAATCACCACAAACACATTTTTATTGAATGGATGTGATGTAATTCTCATATTATCAGCATAAAAGCCTTCTAGGTACCAGACGCTCAGGAGACAGCGCTGACAGGTACATTTAGATAACACGCAAAGCTGTTGTCTGAAGCCAATACTAAACCTTTATTACTTTATTATTGGGTAATTGGTATTGTGCAGAGTAAAAAACATGGCGCCGGAGACTGGCAACATGTTGCGTGTTGCTCCTCGTCTGTATGTCTTTGCCTGTTTTGTATTGTGGGTTTTGTGTATCCATCTTTCTTTTCAGCAATTATTTATGCATGTTATTTAACTTGTTGTTGTTGCTGCTGCTGTGCTGTGTTTATGTGCATTTCATTGCACTTGTGCATATGACAAACTGAAAACTTTGGGGTACACCCCATTATCAAAATTACAATTTCTTACCATTTTAATCGAAACTGCTCTTTTATTAAATAACTAAAAGGATTCAATTATCTTCTGAGACTCGATGGCGAATGAAATACAAAACAAAATGAAGAATAAAGAATCAGTCCATGTGAAATAATTAGTGGACCCTTAATTTCCTCAGCACAATTAAGAGGGTAATTAAATCCAGGTGGTTAAATACTTGGTGAGCAAGTAAACAAGGACTGCTCATAATTCTTTTTCTCTGCAACTGTCCAGTGCAGAGACCAGTATCCCACCTTGTGCTCAGTATCCTACTCCTGGGATAGGCTCTGGGACACCAAGACCCTGAATTAGATAAGGTTATTGAAAGTGATGTGATGATTTAGCACTCCGCTAAAATCATATCTGTTTCCTTGACTTACATTGTTAAAGAGCAAGAACAGGAAAATAATCTATTTATTTAACTTAATAATACACTTAAATCTATTAAATGAAATAATCGTAGAGAGTTGCATACTCATCTTTTTCACTACCTTTAGCTAAATTATAATCAAGCTGGTAAATCAGAACTTGAATCAGACATTGAATCCTGTACTGCCAGAAGAAGAATCATGTACTGTATATATAACAGATTCTTAATATGAGACTAACTATGCACTATTAACACATTATTAACAGACTAAAGTATGACAAAGTCAAACCTGGCTGTAGTTTGACATGGACTATGCTTGTCCATTAAAAGACCTCCTGTCATGCTGAGGTGAAAGCTATGTTATCCCTAGATAGGAGGATAAATATACTGGAAAGAAGGATAATACAACAATTACACAACATCAAGCACACAACGGAGCATGCACAAATACAGCCACACCTGGGAGCTTGGCATGCTCTGTCACGCAGGGCCTGAAGGCAGGCAAGGGCAGAAGTAAAGGTGGCCCTTAATGGAGTTAGTGGGGAAAATAAATATATGAGGAAAGAGGAGCATCATGTCACCAATACAGCCACAAAACACTGCACTGCCATTTCCAAAATAATCTCTGGCACCAGGCCCTGCTACAAAAATTCCACAACCTCCAGACAACCCGGCCTTTATTTTCTATGAATATGGTATCAGGCAGCTCACATGACATTCCCAAAAAAGGCCCTGTAACACAGAGCTGCTCTGATTGCTCTTTATGACTTAACTGTAAAGGAATTATACCCATATGAGTTGCTACAGAACACTAGAAAAACAACGCTGAACTGAAAAATAAGCCATTGAGAGACATACCTCAGCATAACCCAAAATCTTGCCCATGGCAGGGTACGAAATTGTATGGATAGCCCATATAAACAATAGCTAAGTGAGTCCTGACATACGTACCAGATTTAAAGCTATGTTGCAGACATTTGATTGCAATATTAAAGCCATGCTGCATACTTTTGATTGCAATACTACTCCTAAAGCTAAAGTCCTTTATAAAACTATCTGCAGGCCAGTTAGCTATATAGTCCCCAGCTCTCTTTTGTTGTTATTTACCTCCTTATTGATCGGTTTTATTGACAGATTAATTGAAAGGTGAATCACAGGCTCCCACAGAGACACCCATCCAGAAAATACCTGGAAAACAGGAATAAAACCTACTGTAGCCTTGTAGTCTCTTTCGAAAGCGTGTGGCAATGCTTTATGTTAAAGGAGCTAGTGAGCACAGTGGGTAAAGCCCTCAGCCCTGCTGAGAACATACTCTGCCCCCTGCCCCCTGCCCCCTGTCCTGAACTGTTCACCGAGAACGCAGAATCAGCTCACACAAAACCAGATGCCCACTTGGTGTACAGCACTAACTGGAATGCAAATTACACAAGTTGTCCATCGCACTTAATTAAGTCTATTAATAACATGCCTTTGGCGACCATTTAATCAAGTCCTATTACTAATAAGTCTGTTCTGGCAGTGTGTTTGAAAGACAGATGCTGCTGTCTGAATAAAGGTAAAATCTTAGTCTGACTGAGTCTGCAATGTGCACTACAGAACACCACTGTAAGGAACAGACTTTAAGAGAGACTGCAAAGGAACTTGTGAAGACAGACCTTCTTCAGTCTCTATAGGCAGGGGTGGATGTCATCATCTGTTAGGTGTAGCCAGGGAAACAGCCTGGTCTTCCTACTTAGCATGTGTAACCACCAGGGGGCGCTCCTTTCCCACCTCGGGGCCTAAGAGACCTGCCACCTGGCTGACTGCCCCAGATCTCTTCACTCTCTTCTGTTCTCTTTCAATTTCACAATAAAACAGCTATTTAATCAGGGACAAGGTTAAAGGGTTATGCACATTATAATCATTGCATGAGCTAGCAAGAATTCCTGTATGGGAAGAAAGCAAAACAAAAAAGAAAAGACTGGCATCAGGCTTGAGCATGCCTCCTGTAAATGCTTTCAGACACCTCAGAAAATATTAGCGCAAGGATCTGAGTTCAAATTTAAATTTCTCCACAAGTCTTGTTCTGCACAAACCTCATACCAAAGCTGTAGGACCACAGAATTCAGTCAATGACGGCAATGATTTCTGTCACCTACTGTACATGCAAGCGGCCTCACAAGATTTTCATGGGACTCCATAGTAAAAGCTAAGTATCATTGCAAACTTTGCGAAATCAAGACATAAGCACAGCGAGGCACACAAAGAGGCAATAAAAAGAGAAACAGTAAAACAAAGTACAAGCTGGGCAAAATCATATGGCAAATGAAAACCCTGCAAATATACCATGACAATCTATAATAAGTGTTTACTCACAAGTCATCAGCTCAGTTGTTCATCAGATGAACCTCCAAGCTAGACTGGAACAGTGCAAGTAGCCAATAGCCAATCTACTTGTTACAGGTGTGATGTACTGTATGACCACGATACAACATTTTATGCCATATTTGGTCAGATAATGAGGATTGTGGGATCACACACTGGTGGGCAATGCATGCAAATGCAGGGAGAACTTGTAAACTCCACACAGAGGGTGTTCCATCCTGGAATCAAACCCAGGAACCAAGAGCTGTGAGGCAGCCGTGCAAGTTGCCCGAAAATGTGCCACCTGGGGTCATGATCTCTTCAGAACTCCGAAGTACCTGGAAGGTATGGGCAGGTCACAAGCTGTTGAAGTCCAGAGTTTTCTGTTGGGCTGGACCCTACCCTCTGGAGGCCCTGCTTTTTTCGCGAGTCTGACATTCACACTTTTGGGACAACCGATCCTCACAAGAAAATTCCAATTGAACAGCTGTTTCATACACTTTGTTTTTCCTGAGCTGCAGGCTCTTTATGACCTGTACCAATAAAGCCCCAAATCACATTTTGCATTTTTAATCTTATTTTCATTTAGGAAAATGTACTCAAATGAAGGTACATACAGTAGCATGTGGTCTGGCAGCTTTCATTTAACAACCGAAAATTTGTAAAACCGGAAATAGATTAAAACGAAATGCAGTCTTTAAGCTCTCGGGTTGCTGAACCAGTGAAGGTTGTCGCTCAGAGTACAGACCAGGTTTTAGAGTCTACAGTAGATGTCACTGGTTGGACGCTGGTTCATTTTACAAGCCAAACTGTGACCTGGTTTCTCTGTGCAGCAGTACACAACTAGCAGAACTCCGTCAGAAGAGGATCTGTCAGAGGTATTAAGACATCTGGAGTCCTGTCAGGAAATCAGAGACACCTGCAAAGGGCAGGGTGCTGGCAGGAGAAAGATGTGACTCTCCTCCCACCAGCTCTGATCCTCCTGTAGGCCACTGTGGAATTTGCAGCATGTTGAGGGATGAATGACAGCTAGGCCGGCTTGTTCTCCGCAGTCAGTTCATCTCCACAGTGTGATACTGATGCAAGGCAAAGGAAGCTTGGCATCAAACAACTGGCAATTTGCAAATCGGGTGGGTACATAATGAAATAAAGAGCAGCTCCATTTAAAAAAAAAACATGATGTGCAAAGGAGTCTTATTTCCATCCATGAAATAAAAACCAAAAATGCAGAAAAAATAAGAGGGAAGCAGAATTTTTAAACAAGCATAATATTATGATAGCAGTTCGTATCCCCTGACAGATTTCTGGCGTGTGGTACAGAGCTTTGTGTGTTTTGGAAATGATCTTGATTTTGGTGCCGAGAACTTGGCTTGTTCCAATACACATGCACACACAAGCACACATGTGCACACACACATATAGACACGCAGAAGGCACAGGACAATGTTGACAGAGGCCGAGAGCTCACCCTGCAGTTTCCAGATGAGCAGCCCTCACTCAAAGCACAGCTGCAGCAAAATACCTAGCATAAAATGGAGCAGTCTCAAACACAATATGAACTAACAGCTCAGCTGTGTGCTTCATGCAAGGACCGACACAGGGGCACTGGAAAAGCTGCTCAATTCCACTGCATTAAAGAGTGTTTATTTTAGTAATGACAGGAATCCAAATTACAGCAAGGAGGAAAAAGATCAGATCTTCACCAGCACAAAAAATGGGTTTTAGGTTTCAGGAGCAGATGGTAACAGCTTTGTAGCATCAGGGGAAAATCTTAAGGATGAGTGTTCACAGAACAGTCTTCTCATACAGTAAACAAATGTACACCAAGGAAATGATTCCAGTTTCTTAAAGGAAAAAAAGATAAGTCAGCACTGGGAAAATGTTTACATATTAAAACCCAAGATGTCCCAGCATGAAGTCTCAGATTATTGCTCACCCAATTGCTAGATTTTCTCAAATCCAGTCACTTTAATACCTTATTAACACACTCATAGAGGCTTTTCTGACTTTACCCTGTTTAATAAAACTGGTGGGTTTTTTGTTTACAATCATTGCAGGAAAACTGAGGCCTGAGAGCTCCAGCAGTCACAGTTACAGAAGCCTGTCAGTTGATCCAATTTCCACACTTTCCTAATGAACTGCCCTACCAGTATCAGGGAGCCCAATACAAACAAACCTGTCCTGTGAGGTATTTAAAACAGCTAAGAAGGGACCGGCTTCAAAGTCATCAGCAACACAAGCCCAGCCTATTGGGCAACCAAATGATCGTTGTCCTTTTTCTCAACCAGAACCAGAACAGTGACCAGACTCACAACAGCACAACCCTCAGCCCTTCCAGCAGTCGTAAAGAAAACACGTCTCCAGGGGGCAGCAGCCTGCACCCAGTGCTCAGAGAGACAATGACCTCACGCTTGACCAGGCACTGTTACATTTCTGAAATCCGCCAGCGAGGGGGGTACTGGAAACTCATATTTAAGTAGCTCCTAAAAACAACTGCACTTTCATTTCCAATGTTGATTACAGTACTGTCATCCACAGAAATTACTTATTGTATTTGTGAACTTCAAAATATTGTCTAACGAATGTAAATGTGCAGGGAAGTTTTTGACTGAGCAGTACATAACATGTTCTTATGACTAACAGACAAGGAGGGCATAGTGGAGAAGTCCTTTGGGTTCCTGATCGATAAAGTGTGCTGCTGTTGTACCTTAAGTAAGCTACAGTACTATACCCCAGGGGCATCAGTCCACCCAGCTGTACAAATAGAGACCAGCATTTCTGGAGGTAATCACTGCAATGGATTGATATACTGTCCAGAGTGCACTCATGTTGGTTAACACTGCAGAAACCAGGAACAGGTCTGGCCTGATGAGCTGTTTTCGTTTGGACTACTTTTCCCTAACTGAAAAGCCACCTAAGGCAGCCACTGTGGAGCTTAATGAAGAAGGAGTGGATCCTAGCTGTACAGTAAGTACAAACCATGCCGAGTGTGATTTGAGTCCAGTCAGCACGAACATATAATAGACTCGCCGAAATTGTTCGCACAATGGGCTCTTCTATTCTCACACATGTGTTTATTTAATCAAAGCCAATTATTAGCAATGAAAATAGTGCAGCAGAGCCAGCTCATTAAGGGAGTTCAGCTCAAAGTCCATCTGGTTAAAAGTGTGAAATCCAAAAAGGGCAAGGTAGTGGACGTGTTTAGGAAGCATGTGCAAAAAAATGTCATCTTGGGTTTGCAAACTTCAAGACAAGCACCTGCAGTGGTCCTAGCCCCCATGTTCATTCATAAAACAATAACAATCAGTGTTTTGGGATATTTTAATAGCCTGCGGATGAGATTGAAGTCTGAATGCACATTTTAATCACCCACCTGAAATAAAGGAAAAAACGAGAGTCCTACTCTTCTGCCTTCATCCTTTCCTTAAGAGGCCGTGTCTGTTTCTACACCAACAGCTGATATTCATACTGTGTGTGGTGAAAATGAATCCAAGACACAGTCCCATCAAAAATCCAATTAATCAGAAAAACGAGAAGAACACAGTATAATCAAGAGCCTGCAGCCATGAAAGTGCGGAACTGCCTCTCTCAGCCCAGTTTTAACACATCTGCTTTTATTCTTGATGTTTTAACTGGATGCTTTCAGAGAAACAGATGGATTGATCTGTGTCCACTTGTTAATTCCATAAAAACTCTTCCACATACAGGGATATGACAACCTGGACCAAAGTTTCACATCCCAGTCACAACTTATAGTGACAGGGACACTATACTGTAAAAAGGAGCCATATTTCCGTTGAGACATAAAACCGAGGTCCCATCAATGAATTGGCTTCATCACTCTGTTCTCCTACCCACTGATAGCTGATGTATGGGGAGTGTACTGGCGCACTATGACTGCCGTCACATCATCCTTGAAAGAAGCCAGTAAGTCAGCTTTAATGGTATAGCTGGGTAGTTTGTTCTGACAGAGTCTATCCTACAATCCCTAGACTCATCATCTTGCAAATGTCATGCTCTATAACATCAATATCTTTAAATCTGGGTTAAACAGGAATTCAGCGCCGATTAGGGCAATTGGAAGCATAAGCGAAAGAAAACCACAGTATCCTTCCTTATTGGGATCCTTGTAAAGTACCCCTGAATACCATATTCGTATCCAATTAATAAAAATAAAAATGAATATGACAGCCAGAAAAACATCAACCAAAAGCTTTTATATGCTGAATGAAAACTGCCAAATTCTCTAATGCTGTTTGCTGTTTGCAAACGGATAGACAAAACTGGAAAATGTTACACTGGTAAGTGTTAACTAGTACTTTGTACTAGTTTACAAGTAACTTTCAAATCATCTGAAAAGTCAGAGCAGATTCAGGAGGTAGAGGATTTATTATAAAATGGCGCCTCCAGTTGTCACCGATCTCCTCAGAATGAATTGAATTATTTATGATGCCTGTGAGACAAAGCCAAAAAGTAAGTCTTCTGGAATAGTGGATTTTCTGATGTTGAACCTTGTGTAATAGGGTCTTTGGGCACTGTGACAACACACCTTTGAGATGTTGAATTCTCCCAGGGTATAGAGTAAAGTTTTGCTCTTGAGTTGTGCTCTCAAACCGGAGGTGCCTGTGAGCTGAGGTCATCTGACTTGCCGCCTCATTCACCTGCTCTTTGAAAAGATGGCATTGCAAAGATCATGCCACAAAGGGAATGAAAGAGAATTGCTCTTTACAACGACTCGCTTTGTTGTAAAACTATCAACTGTGGGGATGTGCCCACACCAGGCAAACGAATAGTGGCAGATGGTTCATGTCGAATGAAACTGAAATGAATCAACAAATGGGCTGTTGTGTTATGGCCTTTGACTTTCTACAGCAACTGGTTTTGTTTTTTACTCACTGACACAATGACACGCCACAGTTGTCTCCACTTCTTGTTACAGGATCCATTCATTAGTGCGTTTGAATTTACATAAAATGTGCATGAACCTTTAATTAGGTTTTCATTTTTAAAAAGCAGTAAGCCCGCAGGTTAAACACATACCTTTAAATATTAAAGATTCCAATTAATTTACCAAAATTAACACCATAAATATTACTTGACAGTATTATTGCAGGATGATTTAAGACCATAAATGTGCTGAAATACATGCTGTCAATCATTACTCATAAGCTCTCCCATTGCTCTAATTTTTAATAGAAAATTGCCAAATTATTTCTACTTCAAACACCACTGTGCTATTATACTGTTTTGCCCCACTCTTAATACACATGCCGACTGAAAAGAGTACACTTTCAGCATAAACTTCCATTTTTCAACAGTTTGTCTTTAGTGGTGTGTGGAGCAGAACTCCTGGGGTGAGATTTTGAGCAAAGGAATTCCTCCTGTGGTCACTCTCTTCAGTGAGGATCACC